>NC_092822.1:83107500-83765357 GCF_023375885.2 Dermacentor andersoni | reverse complement strand
TAGCCAACTTCCGTCGTTGAGCCAGTGGAGGCAAATCAAGCAACCGAAGCATTTTGGAAACAGAGTCAGTACGAGAAAACCGGGAAAGAATGAACCTTGCAGATTTTCTCTGTATCTTCTCAATGCGGTTTATTAACCCTGATTGAAACGGATCCCAAATGACACTGGCATACTCTAACGTCGGTCTAATGTAAGTTAAATATGCAAGTAGTTTGACGGGTGTCGTTGCTAGCTTTAATTTTCGGCGAAGAAACCATAATTTTTTTTTCTGCAGCTCCACAAATTCTGTCTATGTATGATTTCCAACTTAAGTCTTTCGAACTTGTTAAACTTAGGTATTTTATCGTTTCAGCTTCGGTTAGAATTGTTGAGTTCATCTTATAATTACACTCAATAACATGCTTTCGTTTGTTTGTAACTCTGAGCATGAGTGATTTAAATTCGTTAATTTTCATTTTACTTTTTGCGGCCCAGACTTCTACAGCTTTAAGGGCTTGACTAAGTGACGCCTGATCGTTTTGGTTATTAATTTCACGATATAATAAACAATCATCTGCAAATAACTGGATGGTTATGTCGTTACTTATGTGATGAGCAATATCATTTATGTAAAGTAGAAAAAGAAGTGGTCCTAAAATGGATCCCTGTGGATCGCCTGAGGTTATTTTTAATTGGTTAGATTTGTTACCATTTATTTCAACGTATTGTGTCCAATATGTAAGATATGAGCGGATCCACATAACATCATAATTCATATTCATTTCCATCAGCTTTTTAATTCATTATGTACGACCAGATCGAAAGCCTTCGAGTAATCTAAAAATATAGCGTCGACCTGCTTTCTATTGTTCAAGGAAGCTGAAAAATCGTTGATCATTTCTATCAACTGTGTGGCAGTCGAAAGGTGCTGTCGAAATCCGTGCTTGTTGGGAAAAAAAGCTTTCTTGTCTTCAAGGTAGGTGTAGATTGACTTTGAAACTATGTGCTCAAGTAGCTTGCAGCATACACACGTGAGTGAAATTGGGCGATAGTTTCCAATGTGTTGCCTCTCACCAGACTTGTGAACCCGAACCACTTTTGCGACTAGCCAGCCATCTGGGACCCGTTTTTCTTTCAGTGAAGAATTAAAAAAGATCTCTATATAGTGAGCTACCCATTCCGCATATCTGCACAGAAAGGCATTGGGTATGCCATCTGGACCTACAGATTTCTTGTCGTTAATTTTAAGTAAAAGAGCTACAATGCCTTCAAGCGAAACCTGAATATTTTGCATTGGTAATGCGTACGGGGATTCTAGAGAGGCTGGAGAAAGACCATCTGCAGAAATGTGAGTAAAGACAGATTGAGAAAAATCATTAAAACATACTGCCATACGCGAGTTGTCCGGCACAAGTTCGCCATTAGCGACAATGACACTTCGACCTTCTTTATTATGTGACAAATGACGCCAAAAACGGTGCGGATCTTGTTTCATAAAATTAGTTAATGTGACGTCATAGTAATTTGTTTTAGCAGCAGCCTATTTGCGCGCAATATAGAGCTTAGCACCGAAATTTTATTATGATCGATTTTTGACTTCTGTCCCTCACGGTTAATTTTATCGTCAGATATCGTCAGGGTAGCGTTCGTCGTCCTTTCACCCATGACGCCTTCGATAAGGCACGCGGCGAGAGCGTCAAAACAAACCGGTGCTTGAACGGAGGTCTGTCTGCGGCTGCTCTGGATAGGGCCGATGCGTGAGCCACGCGCTGTCGCTCGCGACCTCCCGATTAGCGAGGAAGTCGGGCCACACTTCGGTCGTTTGTCACGAGACAGATTGCAAGGTATATGTACACTGGTAGCGAAGCTTCCACAGAAGCCCACACCTCAAGAAAAGGGCTACTCGTTGCAACCGTTGCCATGTACGTATCGGGAGACAACTACCAGCAAGCGAAAAAATAAAAAGTGACGTAACAACCGAAAATGGCAGTGACGTCAAAATGTTATGCTGCTCGGTGCGATTTTATGAATTCGTTTAGGGCCCGGCGTTTCGACCGCTAAGCCAACAGCTATTTTTGTCTTGAGGCTTAGGCGAGCTTGCGACTCGCCTCAGCTGAAGCGCTAGCGTGTCGTTAAACTATGGAAGGAGCATATGCCTTAATGTGAACATAATTAGGCTCTTATTGACGACAATTGCTCCAGTAGGTTGCTTTGGAAGGTAAGCCAGTACGATGGAAATAAATGGCAGTACCACATATGTTTGAAAAGCAACTTCACTTTTATTCGTATTGAATATTGCAACCAGTACAACTGACTAAACAAAACATGTTTCAGTGGATGGAAATTTCAATGCCAGCACACAGTTGTATTGAATAGCAACATATGCGAAAGCTTCTCACAGAGTCATTCACAATTCCGTGCTACACCATGTATTCATATCCAACAGTTATCAGTCAAGACAACGTTGCTGTGCATTATTATTGGGAATACATTCGACTTACTAATTTTGCTGCCGGTTCGACACTCGGAGCATGTGCTACGGAGTGAACGAACAAAGCGCGACATTTCTTCGTGTAGCGCTGCGCATTTATCGTCACAATAAGACAGCCTGTCGGATGTCGCAACGTGAGCTTGTACGATAACAAAAGACCAGGGGGTGTATTCTGCAAGAGTCCACCTAGTGGACTATCCACTTATGCCGCTGCTGATTGGCTAGGGCCGCTCGTCTCCTTGCTTCCACAGCTGCAATCAATCAGCGGCGGCCGAAATGGACAGTCCACTAGGTGGACTCTTGCAGAATACTCCCCCTGCACTTACACCTTTCCCCAATGAATGCAGTGCGCTAGGTCAAGCAAACTTTAAAGCGAAGCGCGCGCCACAAATTGAACAAGCACGCAAGGAAAGAAAAGAAAAAAATCGAATGAAGCCGCCGCCATAGAAAAATAATTTCAAGAACAGCAGACACTCCTACAGAGCCCTGCGGCCGAATCGACGCTAGCGCTCCAAGCCGCCGGCAATAATACTTGAACCACACTTCTGCCTCCGGTTTTACGCGCGTGTTATGAACGCCAGCTGGAACGTGTTACGCCTTTTGTGCTGATCGGCGCGGCATTCTCTTGCTTCTAGTTCTTAACCTCGCGCGGTCATGGTGCGGAATTGTTTTATTATTAAGAAAAAATGATCACGAACTATCTTTACAAGCCTCCATCGAATCTGTGCCATGTGCAATTTCATGAAATAGACGCAACACGCCTTCTGAAATGTGGAAATTTTTATTTTGCTTCAGATAAATGTTCGTTCCACGTTTGTTGTGCATGCATCCAACGTTGTGGCACTAGGTAAGCAGTAGTAGTTCCCGTACGAAGCTGCAACGGAGTACATCAGATGAAAAAAAAAAAGTTAACTACAAGCATGTGTCGCTTTCGTATTAACACCTTGGCGTATTAGTTCTGCGTAAACCCGCAAGGAGGAGAGACGTGATTAAGGGAAAGAGACGTCTACCCTTATTTTCCTTTAATTAAGTATGAACAGCTTCGAAATAATGCGTGTAGAGGGGAAACGTGCGAAAGTGGTGAGTGGGTGGCTTTACAAACTAAAGCAATACATACATGGCGTAGAAAATACCCGACTCATCTTAAACAACGCCGCACATATTATATCCCCAAAACTTCCTGTTTCCAAGCATTCCCCATCACCGGGCCTTATTTCGTGGACTTTAAGAGCACAAATAGACGGGCGACTGCGCGTCTCCAAAAGAACTTTTCTTGAACCGACGCGACAGTGCGCTACGTATACACAGAGGTGGCCAGAACACTGGCTGTATACCATACCATGCTAAACGCTCGCCGAATTCCTTCTACTCGAACTCAAAACAAATGCGTGGGTGCAAAGCCTCTTTTCAGTTGTTCAGAAGACAGAATTTTCGAGTGACAAGTTCATGGTGTTGGAGTTCTTTGGCGTTACCTTTTGGGTGTTCTGCCGGCGCAAGCAACACATTGCATTTTCGACAAGCGTGAGTACGGAAAAAAGGTGTATGTTTTTGCGGGGCCATAAAAAGCGTCACAAACTTCTCCGACTAAGATTCAGTACACGCCAAACTATGTCACCACGGCCGAGCTGCTTTTCGCGGCATCAGAATACGCGTGGCGAGTGTGCCTCAAAATGATCTCAAAACGTAACTAAATTGATTACAATCATTTTGGGGGGTCAGACAAAGCGTCACGAACTTGTCCCAGTAAGGTTCAGTACACGCGAAACTACGCCACACGGCCGAGCAGCTTTTCACTGACGGCGTCACAACGCCAGGCGCAGCGCGCGCTCCAAAAAATTATTGAAATTAGTTACAATAATGTGGGAATTGTAGAAAAGCGTCGCAAACATCTCCCAGTACTAGACATTAGGTCAAGTTAACTGAGCCAAGAAGGCTGAGTTGTTTTTCGCTAACCGCGTCATCAGTCTAGGTTCCGCGCCGCAAGCCTAATCCCTCGGAATGCGTCGCAGACTCTCAAAGAAAATATCTAAACTTGCCGTAGTCAAATAGTGCAGTGGTGCCGTGTCGAAGTGCAGAAGTAACGCAGGAGTATACTGGGAGACCAGAAAATCAGGCTAAATCCAAAAAATCACCGCCCAAGCACTCCGCAGAGATGGTCAACCAGCAAAGCTGGGACATGCGGCCCCGCGGTGTTTATGACTGGACTATTCCGGATGGTTCATTAAACGACGGCTTGCTAGCCTGCCGGATCCTTGGTACGCAGTTGCTGTTTGCCTTCGCCTGCACGAGCCTGTTCTAGCGCCCTGGCTGCAGCACCGGCACGGTGTTGCCGAGCTCGTTCACGGTTCTGCTCGTGGCGTTGCTTATTGAAAGCTGCGTGCTCCTAAGGAGTACATATGATGTGGCCTACCCATTTCGGAGCCAGAGAAAATCTGCGCGCGCGCTCGGTTGCGACTAAGAGCAACGACGTCACTACTTGCGTAGGTAATTGAATACCACTTAGATGGCACAACTTTTCACTGCGATCCATGGCGTCATTTTACCTGACCTGACTGCCATAGAATCTGATGGGGATGCTCTAGAGTAGGCAACGGTGATTTTGACGTCACCGCTTTTATCACGCCAAACTTGTCATTGGAAATTTCGGGCCAGGTAGCGTGACTTCATGAATCGTAGTAAACTGGCCTTGCGCTGTCTAGGTGTTGGCTAATCGCGCACCTCTCTTTTTCATTTTTCCTTTCGCGCATACGCATGGGATTGCGCCCGAGTTTTCTGCGTAGAGGCGACCGACAGACGAACGGATGGACGAATCGGCTAGCCATATACAGCCTCGCTGTAAAAAAAAAAAAAGAAAAAAGGAAAAAAAAGAAAAGAAAAACGGGTCGTCGAAGAGGCGAACCTCCCAAGCGCAATCCACGTCCCTCGCTTCGTTCGCGTGTCAAGCGCATGACGTATACATCTGGCTCGCCTGGCGTGCCGTTTACTTGTTGCTAGGTAACACAAAGAAAATAAGTCGCAAAGCATATGTTCATTTATATGCAAAACATTCTAGTTTTAGCCGTAAAAAGCAATAAACTCAGTGCCCTTCCATGCTGACAAGCCGGATGACGAGCGAAGCAGTGTATGTGAGTCCCTTAAAGGGCCCCTCACCAGGCCCCATAGCAAATCTGGGTTATACACTGCAAGTCGTTACATGTCTTCTAGGGAGCGTTCTGCCGCAAAAAAAATTTAAAATGGGTCCATTCATATCAGAAATAGAAATATTTCAGTGCCGCGAATCCGTGATTAAGCATGCGAGCTCCTCTGCCAAGCGAGACACTGTTCTACTTGCCCCGTCTAGCCTCCGTAAGCGAAACTCCGTCCCTGTGTTCACCCATACCGCAGCTCGAGGATCACGTAACGCATGCGTCGCGGGTCGTGCCACTTATTTTTTTTCTCCTCGCTTCTTTTGCGGCGCGGCGCACTTGCGCTGATTGCATTGCACGAGCTATTTTGATTGTCTGGTTTCGCGCAGCGCACGATTTTGCGCGCTGGGCATGATGACACCTGACTAGCGCTATCAGTCAGCGCTAGCCGAGTACTAAGGAAGACACGTGTGGATCACAGAGCATGATCCCGCGATGCACCGCGGTAGAACGTGACATAGTTTCGTTGTCTGCGCGCGCGACTGCACGATGGTGGGGACAAGCAGACGATACGAACGTATATATCTCTCTTGCTGCGGTGCGAAGTAGAAAGAAACATGAAGACATTCAGTTTACGTGTTTTATTATTTCTCTAAGCTTTAATTCGTCAATTCAAGCAACAGATCACAAATAACAGATGGTGCCTTGAATAATGCTCGAAGTCACGTGTCTGTTGATTGACGCCACACTACGAACACTAGTACGTAGGCGCAGGAACACGTTCACGTCACCGTCCGGCTTGGAGCGTGGTCGGCACCAGTAAAAAGTAAAACGGATTCATATTTGAAATTTCAGACCTTTCCGCGACGCGTCGCGATGTAATACTTTGCAAACACGACCGTTAGCGCGCATTGTATGCTCTGCGCTTGTCTACTCAAAATGACCAATCGTAGTGAGGGTTTAATCGCGAACTGTGCCTCCGCCGCGG
Source organism: Dermacentor andersoni (assembly GCF_023375885.2). Lineage (NCBI taxonomy): Eukaryota > Metazoa > Arthropoda > Arachnida > Ixodida > Ixodidae > Dermacentor > Dermacentor andersoni. The sequence continues at coordinate 83,758,774 of NC_092822.1, read as the reverse complement.
GTCGACCCGGCATTCCACTATCTTCGGGTTCGGCCAACGTATGGGAAGTGCTTAACGCCTGCTTCACTTCCACCGCGAATCGGCCCGGTATGGTACTATCTTCGGGATCGGCCTACGTATTGGGAGTGCGTAACAGCTGCGTCACCTCCGCTGTGCGTCGGCGCGGCACTACACTATCTTCGGGATTTTTCCCTATTGAGGAACGTAACCGTTAAGAGCTTCGCTGTAAAAATAAACCATCTCTGGTAACTTTATTTCACATTCTTATTTTTCAATACTCGTGGTAGCTAACGGACGGCATTAGCACTAGCGTGATGTATTTGCTGTTGCCTGTTTTTTCTGCGTGTCCCCTCTTGTTAATTTCTTTCTTCGCCGCCGCGTTCAAGCAAGCAACGTTATTCCGCACGACATAATAGCTGGATTGCACCGTCTTGCCAAGTCTTGCGCCAACATCACTCGTCGGTAGGTTTTACCAAAACGAGGGAATATAATGTCATATAAAAATAACAATTGTGCAACGAAAATATTCGAAACGATATATTTACTCGCATGAGGGTATTCTGAGTAAAAATTTTTGAATATTTTTTATTCACATAAGTTTTTTACACTCTTAGGCAAAGTTACACCCTTTGGCTTGCCCCTTCTGCCACACAACAATAGGCGTTATCTGCCTTGATGCGTTTCCTCTCTTTAACGTTGGGAGCCCGGAACATTCCAGTAACGAACGGCACGCGCGTTATCAGAAGGGGCACTCCAAAGGGTGTAAACTGTTCTATGCTGATAACGCGCGTGCCGTTTGTTACTGGAAAGTACCGGGCTCGCAGCGTTAAAGAAAGGAAATGCATCAAGGCAGATAACGATTATTGTTGTGTGGCAGAAGGGGCAAGCCAAAGGGTCTAACTTTGCCTAAGAGTGTAGTTTCAGTGTTTGTCCCCCCGTCACCTAGTCTCGCTTCAGTCATGCAGCACAAAAGGATATCTCTAGCAATAGGCTTCGGCACACTTTTCGTTCCAAGCTTCGCGACTGATTAGATGGGCCATGCAGATTCGCCGTGCGAGCCAATACATGGCTAAATGAAAACACGTATGCCGCTACGCTCAAATTTCAGATTAGCGAGTATCCTAATCGTCGGTGAATATCTTTTTTTTGGGTGGGGAACTTGAGAAACATGGCCGCTGTCATCTTCAGAGAAGTGTTCAATAAAGATTTTCCCCGACATACTTTTATTTATCGCAAGATGCTGAAACAGTGCATGGGTAATTATAATGGTCCATACACACTGAACACAAGGCGTTTTGAAGACGTCTTGGACCAGCCAAAATGAGCTAAAACATATACAACTATTTAGGACGGCTACAAGACGTGTTTTTGCGCACGTCTGGAACACGTTCTGCAAACCGCGGCTAGGAGACTTCTTCTTAAAATGGCTTCTGCATACATCTTCCAAACAGTTCTTTGAAACGTCGTCAGAAGATGGCTTGAGAACGTTTTCCGTAAACGTATGGAAGATGTCTGTGCTAAACTGTTTTTGAATATGCAGAAAATAATACATTTCGGTGCTTTTCCGGGCCTACACGGTTACTAAATATCCCCAAATGACAATACCTAGCAAAAATACGTGCACTTATTAGTATCCTGTCATAGCGCCTATACGTACGTCACAGAAGAAACCATGGATCGAGCATAAAAATAATAGCCTTAAACTCCGTTGACAACGTGTGCGCACATAGGCCAATATCAGTCAAAACTTTAGTAAATACAAGCACGGGCGTACATGCACGTGAAAACACACACACGGCCGCAAAAAAGAAGCTGTACACTGTTCGACGCATAACTATCGCAGTGTTTCAATGATTCTCTAAAGAGACATACCTATAAGTGGCTGGTTTGATTGTTTGTATTTCTTCATAACGTGAAATAATTCAATATCAAGCTTTACCACTATTTATCGAAGCTACAGCTCTTGCTGCACGAAGCGCAATACACGCGGTCTCGGATATATAATGCAGCATTTTTTTTTTATTATTGCCTAAAGTGGCGACTGCACGAGCGTGGCGCGAACTCACAGTGGCCAGATATGCGGAGATTTTCTCGCAACAATATGGGGGCTTTGCTTTTGCGCATCAATTTCGTAGTGGCAACAGGCCATACGGTCGTTCTTCGGACTGGAAAAGTCGATCATCCGCATGCGTAGCATAATCTCTCTGCGTGCCACCAAACAATTCACAAAATAGAATAACTATTTATTGGTTTACGTATAAATATGATTTTCTTTTTTTTTCTTTTTTTTTTCAAGGGAATTTTCCACGTCTCAGTAATTTCTCTCGTCGTATTCGAGTGCTGATTGCCGTGTTATAGTTTGTTAACGAAGCTTTCCCCTCAAGTCTAAATATTTTAAGGCAGTTTTCCTAGCCTCTAAAGCCGCTCGAGTTCGGTCTTCTCCTCGAGCGGCCATTTTTCCTAGAAAGTATCGACTATCGCGGACAACATGAGTCTCTTTCCACGTAAGTGTGAGGCTCGGAACAGGAGCTGTGGCGCTTGAAAGTAGCCTGGGGCCTGACGAACCAACCGACTGAGCTATCTTTCCGGGCAACATCGAAAGGTCACGAGTTCAAATCACCTGTTATGTTCCTTTTTTTTTTTTAGCCCCTGGTTTTTTTTTTTTTTTTTTCTTTTAATGTCTTTTCCTTTATTTTATCACTGTACGGGAACCCTCCTAAAAAAAAGAAAGAAAAAAAACGAAGATATATATCTTCAAATATGTATGGCCTCACACTCACATGTGCAGGTCATAAATACCAGGTTCTCTAGCCGAGTGCCATCCATGCGGTATACCCGAGCTCAGATTGGTCCACCTTGACTGACCAAATAGGGCACCACTGTAGGTTAAATGAGGCGTACAACTCCTGTGGGACCCGCCGTGGTTGCTCAGTGGTTATGGTGTTAGACTGCTGAGCACGAGGTCGCGGGATCGGACCCCGACCACGGCGGCCGCATTTCGATGGGGGCGAAATGCGAAAACACCCGTGTACTTAGAATTAGGTGCACGTTAAAGAACCCCAGGTGGTCGAAATTTTCGGAGTCCTCCACTACGGCGTGCATAATCAGAAAGTGGTTTTGTCACGTACAACCCCATAAATTAATCTTTAATTTAACTCCTACGGGGACGGTAGAGTATCCGTCTCCAGTGCAAGAGGACCGTGATTCAAATCCCGGTGCCGCGCTATTCTCCACCGGAAAATACAAAAAAAAAAGAAAACCGTGTGTTGAGAAAATTGCACAAACAGGCCTGGAGTGCGGCCTGATCCCGGTGACCAGAACCGGTAACGCACTCTCTCACCAGAGCAGGATTGGCCACCCTGGTGCAGTACTTGGCCACAACCTCCTATATGAATACAACAATCGAACCCCGGCCCTCAGTCCCCAGCAGCCGCGAAGCAACTGACCACGGCGGCGGTCAGATCTGTGACGCTGCAGAGGGTGCTAAGAATACCTGGCTCCGGACAGGCCGCCATTGGAATCTGAACCTGGCAACGTTTAACGTTAGAACGCTATTTAGTGAGGCGAGTCTAGCAGTGTTATTGGAGGAATTAGAGGGTAGTAAATGGGATACAATAGGGCTCAGTGAGGTTAGGAGGACAAAAGAAGCATATACAGTGCTAAAAAGCGGGCATGTACTGTGTTACCGGGGCTTAGCGGAGAGACGAGAACTAGGAGTCGGATTCCTGATTAATAAGGAAATAGCTGGCAACATACAGGAATTCTATAGCATTAACGAGAGGGTGGCATGTCTTGTTGTGAAACTTAATAAGAGGTACAAAATGAAGGTTGTACAGGTCTACGCTCCTACATCTAGTCATGATGACCACGAAGTCGAAAGCTTTTATGAAGACGTAAAATCGGCGATGAGTAAAGTCAAAACAAAATACACTATACTGATGGGCGACTTCAATGCTAGGGTAGGCAAGAAGCAGGCTGGAGACAAGTCAGTGGGGGAATATGGCATAGGCTCTAGGAATAGCAGAGGAGAATTATTAGTAGAGTTTGCAGAACAGAATAATATTGTCACGTGGTCGTGACGTTGAATAACACAGTAGCAGTACTGTGAACGACAAAACTAACTTTTATTGGGCGAACCTGTGCCCACAAAACAGGCTACACTTATAGCACAACGATAGCGGCGAACACGCTCGGCGATCGTCGAAAATCTGCTCAGCGGGTCAAGCGCGTCGGCTTTTATACAGCAGTCGTCGAATGTTCCAGACTAATCGCTGGGACCCGCGCTTATTCCACAATGTTCTACGCCATTCGCGTCAGGCGATGAAATCAGATAACATAAGGTTCGGCGACAACAGACAGCCGGGTAGAATCATCGATAACTTTCCAGAAACGTCGGATACATGCAGGCGCGTCCGTCGCTGTGCGATTACAGTTGTTAAGCGGCGAAACGTGGTCGCCCGATAAAGATAAGCACACGTGTCATTACCCCCCTCTTAAAAAGCATCGCCCCGATGCTGCTAACAAACGAAAGTAACAAAGAAAAGCACTCGTAGCAAAGAAAACAACAAACTAAGGAAGTTCATCAGCGTCCGTAAAATGGTTTAAGGCGCACCACGTGGACCACTTCAGATCGTGCGCGGCGCCGCTGTGAGTGCGAAATGCCGTCTGGCACGACGTCATAGTCTAGTGCGCCAATACGTCGGATGACCTTGTAGGGTCCGAAATAGCGTCGCAGCAGCTTCTCACTGAGTCCTCGCCGGCGTATCGGGGTCCATACCCAAACACGGTCGCCGGGCTGGTACTCGATGAAGCGTCGTCGGCGGTTGTAGTGTCGGCTGTCGGTACGCTGCTGGGTCTTGATCCGTAGGCGGGCGAGCTGTCGGGCTTCTTCGGCGCGCTGGAGATAGGTAGCGACGTCAAGATTCTCCTCGTCAGTGACGTGCGGCAGCATGGCGTCGAGCGTCGTCGTCGGGTTCCTGCCGTAAACCAACTTGAATGGCGTGATCTGTGTTGTTTCTTGCACCGCCGTGTTGTAGGCGAAGGTGACATACGGCAGGACCGCGTCCCACGTCTTGTGCTCGACGTCGACGTACATCGCTAGCATGTCGGCGAGGGTCTTATTCAGCCGCTCCGTAAGACCATTCGTCTGCGGATGGTAGGCCGTTGTCCTCCTGTGCCTTGTCTGACTGTAGTTCAGAATGGCTTGAGTGAGCTCCGCTGTAAAGGCCGTTCCTCTGTCGGTGATGAGGACTTCTGGAGCACCATGTCGCAACAGGATGTTCTCGACGAAAAATTTAGCCACTTCGGCTGCGCTGCCTTTCGGTAGAGCTTTAGTTTCAGCGAAGCGGGTGAGATAGTCCGTCGCCACGACAATCCACCTATTTCCGGAAGCTGATGTCGGAAACGGTCCCAACAAGTCCATCCCGATCTGCTGAAAAGGTCGGTAAGGAGGCTGGATCGGCTGTAGTAATCCCGCTGGTCTTGTCGGTGGTGTCTTGCGTCGCTGACAGTCGCGGCATGTCTTGACGTAACGGGCGACATCGGTGGTTAGGCGCGGCCAGTAATACCTTTCTTGTATCCTCGATAGCGTCCGGGAGAAACCGAGGTGCCCAGCGGTCGGATCGTCATGTAGGGCGTGCAGTACTTCTGGACGTAGCGCCGACGGAACAACAAGAAGGTAGTTGGCGCGGACTGGTGAGAAGTTCTTCTTCACGAGTAGGTTGTTTTGAAGCGTGAACGAAGATAATCCACGCTTAAATGCCCTTGGGACAACGTCGGTGTGCCCTTCCAAATACTCGATTAGGGCTTTTAGCTCCGAGTCTCCTCGTTGCTGTTCGGCGAAGTCTTCCGCGCTTATTATTCCAAGGAAGGCGTCGTCATCCTCGTCATCTTGCGGCGGCGGGTCAATGGGGGCGCGGGATAGGCAATCGGCATCTGAGTGTTTTCGTCCGGACTTGTAGGTTACAGTGATGTCGTATTCTTGTAGCCTGAGGCTCCACCGTGCGAGCCGTCCTGAGGGGTCTTTTAGGTTAGCTAGCCAACACAACGCGTGATGATCGCTGACCACCTTGAATGGCCTGCCATATAGGTAAGGGCGAAATTTCGCTGTGGCCCAAACGATGGCGAGGCATTCCTTTTCGGTTGTAGAATAATTGCCTTCTGCTTTTGACAATGATCGGCTAGCGTAAGCTATCACGTGTTCATGTCCATCTTTTCTCTGGACTAGGACGGCACCGAGGCCTAGGCTACTGGCGTCAGTGTGTATTTCGGTATCGGCGTGCTCGTCGAAGTGCGCAAGTACGGGCGGCGACTGCATGCGTAGTTTGAGTTCTTGAAATGCGTCGCCCTGTGGCGTTTCCCACTTGAACTCGACGTCACATTTAGTTAGCTGTGTCAGCGGCTCAGCGATGCGTGAAAAGTTCTTGACAAATCGCCTGTAGTAGGCACACATGCCAAGAAATCTACGCACTGCCTTCTTGTCGGTGGGCTGCGGGAACTTTGCAATGGCAGCTGTTTTCTGCGGGTCGGGGCGTACTCCGGATTTGCTGATGACGTGGCCTAGGAATAGAAGCTCATCGTAAGCGAAGCGGCACTTTTCTGGCTTCAGAGTGAGCCCTGATGACTTGATGGCCTCTAGTACTGTGGCAAGCCGCCTAAGGTGATCGTCAAAATTTTCGGCGAATACAACGACGTCATCCAAGTAAACGAGACAGGCCTGCCACTTCAATCCTGCTAAAACCGTGTCCATCACGCGCTGGAACGTTGCAGGCGCCGAGCACAGTCCAAACGGCATAACCTTGAACTCGTAGAGGCCGTCTGGGGTGATGAAGGCAGTCTTTTCACGATCTCTTTCGTCGACTTCTATTTGCCAATAGCCAGACTTGAGGTCCATCGAGGAGAAGTATTTAGCGTTGCAGAGCCGATCCAATGCGTCGTCTATCCGTGGGAGAGGGTATACGTCCTTCTTCGTGATCTTGTTCAGACGACGATAATCGACGCAGAAACGAAGGGTTCCGTCCTTTTTCTTCACCAGCACAACAGGAGATGCCCACGGGCTTTTCGACGGCTGGATGATGTCGTCGCGCAGCATTTCGTCGACTTGTTCTCTTATAGCTTCACGTTCTCGCGGCGAAACTCGGTAAGGGCTCTGGCGAAGTGGTCGAGCGTACTCCTCGGTGATTATGCGATGCTTGGCGACTGGTGTTTGTCGAATCCTCGATGACGTCGAAAAGCAGCCTTTGCATCGCCGGAGCAGACTTCTGAGCTGCTGTTGCTTAATCACGGGGAGACTTGGATTAATGTCGTAGTCTGGTTCGGCAACCATGGTCGTCGGGGTAGATGCGGCGGAATCCGAGAGGATAAACGCATTGCTGTTTTCCAGAATTTCCTCGATGTATGCGATCGTCGTGCCCTTGTTGATGTGTTTGAACTCCTGGCTGAAATTTGTCAGCAACACTTTAGTTTTTCCTTCGTGCAGTCGAGCGATCCCTCTTGTTCACCAAATTCACCTTCTAGCAGTAGACGTTGGTCACGCTCGATGACCCCTTCTACGTCGCAGGTGTTTTGGTGCTGACCGAAATAACAATGCTGGAGCGAGGCGGGATGCTCACCTGATCTTCGAGCACACTCAAGGCGTGGTGACTACGAGGGTTCTCCGACGGTATCGCATGGTCTTCCGACAGAGTTATTGACTTCGACTTCAGGTCGATGACTGCGCCGTGTTGGTTGAGGAAGTCCATGCCGAGAATGACGTCTCGTGAACACTGTTGGAGGATAACGAAGGTGACAGGGTAAGTCCGGTCGTGAATGGTAATTCTTGCCGTGCACATTCCAGTCGGCGTTATGAGGTGTCCTCCGGCGGTACGAATTTGAGGGCCTTCCCACGTAGTCTTAACTTTCTTCAACTGGGCGGCGATGTGTCCACTTATGACGGAGTAATCAGCCCCTGTGTCGACTAAGGCGGTGACTGCGTGGCCGTCGAGAAGCACGTCGAGGTCGGTGGCTCTTTGTCTTGCATTACAGTTCGGTCTTGGCGTCGGATCACGACTGCGTCGCGTTGACTTGTGGCTGGTATGTGACGTCGTCAGGTCGTCTTTCGTCGTCGGATTCTTTCCTTCCAGACTTCGTCGGGACGGCGGCGTGTCGTTATGTCGTCGAGGTAGTTTCTTCGGCGTCTTCGTCGGCGGCGGAGGATCTTCGACAGTTCGACGGACAGCAACCGCACCTCCATCGGTTGCTGCTTTTAGTTTTCCGGATATGGGCTCGCTGACCGGCCCCGAGCTGGGCCAGTGTATGGTCGGCGCTGCGGCGACAGGTAGCGGCCCGGTGATGGTGAACGCGACGGTCGTCGAGAACTCCACTGAGTAGCCGCGAGGTAGTCAGCGATATCGCGAGGGCGTTCACCTTGCTGCGGGCGCGGAGCGTTGACGGCGAAACCTCGCAGTCCCATTTCCCGGTATGGACATCGTCGGTAGACGTGACCCGCTTCCCCGCAGTGGTAGCAGAGCGGGCGGTGGTCAGGAGCGCGCCAAACGTCGGTCTTCCTCGGGTAGCTCCGCTGGGCGACGGGTGGGCGCGCTGTCGGCGGCGGCGGCGCTGGTCGACGGAATTGCGGCGTTACAGGGCCCTGGCGCGGTCGCTGAGGAGGGCCTTGACGGCGTACGACGGCGGCGTAGGTCATCGCTTCGGGTTGGGGTTGCGGTAATTGAGGTTGCACCTCCGGAACTCCAAGCGACCGCTGAACCTCATCTTTGACGATGTCAGCGATCGAGGCCACTTGAGGCTGCGACGACGGGAAGATCTTCTGAAGCTCCTCTCGTACGACTGCCCTGATAGCCTCGCGCAGGTCTTCGGAGGCCAGTGATTGAACTCCGGCATAGTTTGTAGCGTTGGTGCGGCGGTCGAATTGCCGGTTTCGCATCTCGAGTGTCTTCTCGATGCTAGTGGCCTCGCGAAGAAACTCGTCGACAGTCTTCGGTGGGTTTCGTACCATACCGGCGAAAAGTTCCTCCTTAACACCACGCATTAGTAGCCGGACTTTCTTTTCCTCGGACATTTCCGGGTCGGCGTGGCGGAATAGGCGGCTCATTTCTTCTGTAAAAATCGCGGTGGTCTCGTTGGGCAGCTGCACTCGGGTTTCCAGTAGTGCTTGGGCTCGTTCTCGGCGTACGACGCTTGTGAATGTCTGCAGGAAGCCACTTCGGAAAAGGTCCCAGGTCGCTAACGTGGCTTCTCTGTTCTCGAACCACGTCCTGGCAGCGTCTTCCAATGCGAAGAAGACATGTCGCAGTTTGTCGTCGCTGTTCCAGCTGTTAAATGCAGCGACCCTCTCGTACGTCTCGAGCCAGGTTTCCGGGTCCTCGAATGTTGAACCGCGGAACGTGGGGGGCTCCCTGGGCTGCTGCAGCACGACGGGGGATGCTGGGGCTGCCATTGGGGAGGACTTGGTGGCAATCTTCCTGCACGTCTCAGGTAGGAGTCCGTGCTCTGGGGGCAGTCCTTGCAGCCGGCGGCTAGCTCGCTGGTCTTGGGCGACGTTGGTTTTGTCCTCGGGCTTCGGTCTAGGATCGCGGCTTTGCGGGGGCGTTCGGTACATGAACGCACAAGCACCTCCACCAGATGTCACGTGGTCGTGACGTTGAATAACACAGTAGCAGTACTGTGAACGACAAAACTAACTTTTATTGGGCGAACCTGTGCCCACAAAACAGGCTACACTTATAGCACAACGATAGCGGCGAACACGCTCGGCGATCGTCGAAAATCTGCTCAGCTGGTCAAGCGCGTCGGCTTTTATACAGCAGTCGTCGAATGTTCCAGACTAATCGCTGGGACCCGCGCGTATTCCACAATGTTCTACGCCATTCGCGTCAGGCGATGAAATCAGATAACATAAGGTTCGGCGACAACAGACAGCCGGGTAGAATCATCGATAACTTTCCAGAAACGTCGGATACATGCAGGCGCGTCCGTCGCTGTGCGATTACAGTTGTTAAGCGGCGAAACGTGGTCGCCCGATAAAGATAAGCACACGTGTCAATATGCGGATAAGGAATACCTTTTTCCGCAAGCGGGTTAGCAGAAAGTGGACGTGGAGGAGCCCGAATGGTGAGACTAGAAATGAAATCGACTTCATACTCTGCGCGAACCCTGGCATCATTCAAGATGTAGACGTGCTCGGCAAGGTACGCTGCAGTGACCACAGGATGGTAAGAACTCGAATTAGCCTAGACTTGAGGAGGGAACGAAAGAAACTGGTACACAAGAAGCCAATCAATGAGTTAGCGGTAAGAGGGAAACTAGAGGAATTCCGGATCAAACTACAGAACAGGTATTCGGCTTTAACTCAGGAAGAGGACCTTAGTGTTGAAGCAATGAACGACAACCTCATGGGCATCATTAAGGAGTGCGCAATAGAAGTCGGTGGTAACGCCGTTAGACAGGAAACCAGTAAGCTATCGCAGGAGACGAAAGATCTGATCAAGAAACGCCAATGTATGAAAGCCTCTAATCCTACAGCTAGAATAGAACTGGCAGAACTTTCTAAGTTAATCAACAAGCGTAAGACAGCGGACATCAGGAACTATAATATGGCTAGAATTGAACAGGCTCTCAGGAACGGAGGAAGCCTAAAAACAGTGAAGAAGAAACTAGGAATAGGCAAGAATCAGATGTGTGCGTTAAGAGACAAAGGCGGCAATATCGTTACTAATATGGATGAGATAGTTCAAGTGGCTGAGGAGTTCTATAGAGATTTATACAGTACCAGTGGCACCCACGACGATAGTGGAAGAGAAAATAGCCTAGAGGAATTGGAAATCCCACAGGTAACGCCAGAAGAAGTAAAGAAAGCCTTAGGAGCTATGCAAAGGGGGAAGGCAGCTGGGGAGGATCAGGTAACAGCAGATTTGTTGAAGGATGGTGGTCAGATTGTTCTAGAGAAACTGGCCACCCTGTATACGCAATGCCTCATAACCTCGAGCGTACCGGAATCTTGGAAGAACGCTAACATAATCCTAATCCATAAGAAAGGGGACGCCAAAGACTTGAAAAATTATAGACCGATCAGCTTACTGTCCGTTGCCTACAAAGTATTTACTAAGGTAATCGCAAATAGAATCAGGAACACCTTAGACTTCTGTCAACCAAAGGACCAGGCAGGATTCCGTAAAGGCTACTCAACAATAGACCATATTCACACTATCAATCAAGTGATAGAGAAATGTGCAGAATATAACCAACCCTTATATATAGCTTTCATTGATTACGAGAAAGCGTTTGATTCAGTCGAAACCTCAGCAGTCATGGAGGCATTACGGAATCAGGGTGTAGATGAGCCATATGTAAAAATACTGGAAGATATCTATAGCGGCTCCACAGCCACCGTAGTCCTCCACAAAGAAAGCAACAAAATCCCTATAAAGAAAGGCGTCAGACAGGGAGATACGATATCTCCAATGCTATTCACAGCATGTTTACAGGAGGTATTCAGAGGCCTGGAGTGGGAAGAATTGGGGATAAAAGTTGATGGAGAATACCTTAGCAACTTGCGATTCGCTGATGATATTGCCTTGCTTAGTAACTCAGGAGACCAATTGCAATGCATGCTTACTGACCTGGAGAGGCAAAGCAGAAGGGTGGGTCTGAAAATTAATCTGCAGAAAACTAAAGTACTCTTTAACAGTCTCGGAAGAGAACAGCAGTTTACGATAGGTAGCGAAACACTGGAAGTGGTAAGGGAATACAGCTACTTAGGGCAGGTAGTGACCACGGATCCGGATCATGAGACTGAAATAACCAGAAGAATAAGAATGGGTTGGGGTGCGTTTGGCAGGCATTCTCAAATCATGAACAGTAGGTTGCCACTATCCCTCAAAAGGAAAGTGTACAACAGCTGTGTGTTACCAGTACTCACATATGGGGCAGAAACCTGGAGGCTTACGAAAAGGGTTCTGCTGAAATTGAGGACGACGCAACGAGCTATGGAAAGAAGAATGATGGGTGTAACGCTAAGGGATAAGAAAAGAGCAGATTGGGTGAGGCAACAAACGCGGGTAAACGACATCTTAGTTGAAATCAAGAAAAAGAAATGGGCATGGGCCGGACATGTAATGAGGAGGGAAGATAACCGATGGTCACTAAGAGCTACGGACTGGATTCCAAGGGAAGGGAAGCGTAGCAGGGGGCGGCAGAAAGTTAGCTGGGCAGATGACATTAAGACGTTTGCAGGGACAACATGGCCACAATTAGTACATGACCGGGGTAGTTGGAGAAGTATGGGAGAGGCCTTTGCCCTGCAGTAGGCGTAACTAGGCTGATGATGATGATGATGATGATGATGATGATGATGGTGCTACTCCTGGGATGCTGAACACGGCGTATTTATTTGCGAACATAATAATACAATCGAGCTTATAAATGAGCCCGCTTCAGCTAAGAAATGTCCCCTTTTCGTGGAACATGGCAGTCATGCTTGATCGTGACTCGTGACATCAAAAACTACAACCGATTGCGTAAAAAATGGAGAGTAAATATTCAATAAATTCAGAAGGGACCTGCCCAAATTCTTTACAAACACAGCACAATAAATGCATGCTAACAGCCAGGAAAAAAAATTGAATACATTTACCCAATGAACATAATACGGTACAAAGAAGCAACTTGGCAACACTATGACCGACTGCAAAAGACAATGAAAATCGGCACACGTAATAAGCGCATAAAATTACATGTTAAATGAGAATGCCAGCACATAGGAACTTTTCTACCTTAGAGAAGATAGTTAAATTACTAATTAAGCAACGCGACTGGCAAGCAGAAACTAAGTTATCTGAAGCGCGCCATTCGGTGCCAGGTTGCGATTAAACTTAAAGCTCCCTCATTTTAAAGGCACTACAACCCCGCATGTGAAAATTAGCAATATACCTGCGCCATTTATAAAACGTAAGGCAGGTATTTTTCAGATTTTATTCAATTACCCTGCTCAAAAAGAAACAAATTGCTGTGCAAGTCACAATTATCACAACAAAGGGACGCTACGCATGTTAGACCGATCCGTTTATCATAAGACGAGAGAAAGCAAGCTTTGCGTAAGTCGCACTAACCCAGTGCATGTTTGGGTTAGTAACTCCTTTATAGAGACACAGCTGTCAAAAGAGAAAAGCTGCCATCCCGAGGCCACGAATAAGCGAGTTTTGGCATAACAAAACATCAAAACACATTTAACTGTTCGGCTTCCTATTACAGATAGGAACACGCTTTGAATCTAGTTCAGCATTTGGCGACGAAAGGAAAAAGAAGGGAAACCAAGAAAACCACGAGTGACCTGCAACTGCACATAAATATATATAAGTACACCTATTTGTATGCGCGCATGCCGTACAACACACCTCTACAAACAACCTCACACTGCACCATAAATGCAAAGGTGCCCGCAGCAGCACAGGCAATTCTCTGAAATGCGACACCGACACGTATCCTTTGCTTCGGCACGCAGCAATTCCGAAACGATACGGCGTTCGTGTTGTCCACTTCTCTTGTGTCCGTGTATGCCCTCCTTTCCTCTTTTCTGCATTATGGATCCTTTACCAACTAGCTCAGCTTTCTGTCGTTCTAAGGATTTCGCGCTTGCTCGTCCAGATGGTTGTCGTTGCGAATTCCGCGAAGTAAACCCAAGTACGGTTACCTCTACAGGCACACAAGACGCACATCATTCGAACACGTCGGTTGGTTTGCTGATTCATCAGAAAAGAAGTATAAAATACCAAAAAGCGAGAGCGAAGCTGCACCCGTTAGTGCTAAACCATATATGGCTAAACGGCGCCGCCGTGACTGGCAGAAGGCAACGTAGATAAGATCGGAATTTTTTACTTTTTCTTACACCCGACGACAAAAGCGGCATCTCGACGCTTCGAGCTATCACGTGACCGAAAGCCATGAGAGAGAGCGTTGCTTAAGCTAGCCCTCCTCTGCCTTTACGTTTTCTCTCCAAACCTGCCCTTCCAATCTTTTGCCCTTTTACATCTTTCAGGCGAAAAGCGAAACCGGTTGCCCAGTTCAGTCAGTTGGTTCGGTTTGGCGCCTTGGTTTGTGTAAATTTGGAACACTTGCAGAAAACTCTCTCCATTTTGTCGTTTCCACTCGTTAACCAACGACCCTTGTTGACCCTCGGAGTACTCCGTGTCGCTTCTTTGAATCAGAAAGGAGAGCCAACCTCGTCGATGCCTCCGTTTCGCTGACAAAGAAGTACCACCTGAAAGGAAATTATTTGTGGTAATTGTTACCGCGAAATTTCCTTTGCAGGGACATGTCAAGTTTGCGCGACGCGCTCGAAAGCCATACTGTGAGCTTGCAGTGGTGTCCAATCCATCATTAAGACATGTAATTTCACAGATAAATGAGTGCTTTTTTCCATATAGTGCATTCATGTTTTTCTCCGTGATCCTGACACACTTGCAAAATGGAGTGTCTAAGAAATTTTAATTCCTCATTACAGCCATCCGTCTTCAGTGGAATGCGTACGGGAGAGTTAGTACATCTGTCTACACACGCACATTAGGGAGAGTTAATTATTGATGACAGGCTTTGCACAGCGGCTGCTGTGCGCTTCCCGAAGCTTTCAGGATTCAACCAGTGTCGGTCATTTAGCGACATAAATCTGCATTGCTTGCGTTTCCACTGGCCTGCTATTCGCGCATTTAGTATCACGTACGCGATCAGGCAAAGTCGCGTAGCCAAAATAATTTGTTTGGCATGTTTATTATTCATGAATATCTGGGTGGCAACGTAGCGCAGCTCAAAAATATTCACGCCTCTAGTGTAAGCGCTGTTCAAAAATATTCCCTCCTCTAATATAATTCCGCTTCGTGTCCATGCTAATTCTCATGCTTACTGTTACGTCAAAGTGTGTCGTTTCAACTCGTGTTTCTTTTAACTTAAGAAAGGGCACAGACAGGGAGACAAATCCTCTCCAGCCTATTCACTGCGTCCATGGCAGAAGTATTCAAGCTATTAAACTGGGAAGGCTGAGGAGTAAGGATCGACGGCGAATATCTCAGCAACCTTCAGTTTGCCGATGACATTCTTCTATTCAGCAACACCGCAAACTAGTTACAACAAGTGATTGAGGAACTTAACAGAGAGAGTGCAATAGTACATTTGAAGTTTATTATGCAGAAGGCAAAAATAATGATGAAAAGCCGGGCAAGGGAACAAGAGTTATCGATCGCCACTTAGCCTCTACACTCTGTGAAGAAGCACGTTTGCCTAGGTTAACTAATCACAGGGAACCCTGATCATGAAAAGGAATTTTATAGAAGAATAAATATGGGTTGGATTAGCATACTGCAGACATTGTCAGCTTCTGACTGGAAGCTTACCATTATCATCGAAAAGGAAGGTGTACAATCAGTGCATTTAGGCGGTGCTGACATATGGGGCAGTGACTTAGAGATTGACAAAGAAGCTTGAGACCAAGTTAAGGACCGCGCAATGAGTGATGGAAGGAAGAATGCTAGACATAGCGTTAGGAAACAGAAAGAGAGCGGTTTGGATCAGAGCGCAAAAGTGTATGGACGATGTTTTAATTGACTCTAAGAGAAAAAAAATGCAGCTCGTCAGGTCATGTAGTGTACAGGTTAGATAACCGTTGGACCATTGGACAGAATGGGTACCAAGAGAGCAAAACCGCAAGCCAGGACGGCGGAAGACTAGGTGAAGCGATGAAATTAGGAAATATGCGGGCGCTAGTTTGAATCGGTTAGCGCATGACAGGGGTAATTGGAAATCGCAGGGAGAGGCCTTCATCCTACCGTGAGCATAAAATAGGCTGATGATGATGATGAGTGGACACGTCAACCCTGCCGTGATGCTGACGCCTAACATACCTTTGTATGCAAGGTCTATGCAACGATCCTGTTTCTTGTGCCGGACAAATAAGCGGCTATGGAAAACGATGGACGCTATGTTTCCCATCCCAAAATTGGCACACTGGAGTGGCAGCATCCTGGATTAACTATAGACGCCACCCAATACGCCCGTTAGCTTACACATCAGTGCCTCGGGGACAACATCTTGTACGCACCTTCACCTTCATGACGTTATGCTGTCGCTTCGTGACACGAAGCCCACCGGGTATAAATCTACGGTCAACATCGTCGAGCTTCAGTGGACACGGCAACCCTGTCGTGATGATGACGCCTCATATACCTTTGTATGTGCAGGTTAGTGGTAAAAGTTACTGATTTTATAGTGGCATATGTATTGTAGTGTTGTCGTTTCTAAACATACTGCTGAAGTGTGTTAGCGACTGCTTTTCGATGGCATGCCTCTTGCTTAGGCGTTCGGGAGATCTTGAGGAAAATTCAGGACCCCTTATGGAAATTCTTCCAAACTCTTCTAAACGAAACTCTTGGAAACAAGACATCTTGGAAAAAATTACTCTATTACAAGAAAAACAGACATCCTCTGAGGCGGGTTTGTTGCGAATGTAGACCAGGTTGGCAGCCATTGTGAAGAAGCTCCAGGTCTTAGATGCAAGTCAAATAACGCCTTAAAAGATCGAAACTTCTTTAAGTGACTACGAGTCAGAAATTGTGGCGCTGTGTGAAGAAGTTGATAATTTGGAAAATCTCTCACACCGTAAAAATATGATCGTGCTACGAATACAGGAAGAAGAATGTGAAAATGAAGAACTACCATTGAAAAAGATAAACAATTATATTTTTGAGGCAGTGCTGGGACCGAAAGTAACAACGATTGAAAGAATACAGCGCCTAGGGAAGAAATCTCTCGATAAAGATGGCCCAGTTGTCATTAAGATTGGAGACTTCAGGGAGAAAATCAGTACCTTTCATAATTGCTTCAAATTAAAAGGACAGGAAATCAGTATTTCAGAGCATTATTTTAAAGAAGTGCTTCAAATATGGAAAAAGCTCTGCAATTCAACAGCAGACGAAAGACGAAGGGGAGTGAAAGTGAAGATTGTCTTTAATAAGCTGAACATTTATGTGTTATGTATGTGTTGAATGAAACTAGTAATGCATGGTATAGGTTCCATGCTGCTTCCGAGGAAAACAAATGACCTGAAAACCCCCCTTCCCGAAGATTTAAAAATTTAAACCTGAACGCCGGAACTATATTAATAAATTGGTTGAGTTAGAAAGGATGGTCTTAGAACACGAACCTGACATAGTGGTAGTCACTGAAACTTGGCTTCAGAGGATATTTTAGGTGCCGAAATTACTCCTCCCAAATACAGTATAGTCAGAAAAGATCGAGAAGATAAAAATGGAGGCGTTGCGATCATGATAAAAAATAACTTAGCGTTCTCTACTTTGCCAGACGTAAATGGCATCGAAGCATTGTTGATTGAAACAAAGTTAGATAACCACTCCGTTTTCATTGCGGCTGCCTACAGAGACCCAAAATCCCCGGTGCACGTACTGGCAACGTTGCGATATTTTATAGATGCGCATCTACTTTATGACAGTAAGGTTATCTTGCTAGGGGATTTTCATCTTCCTGGGACTGACTGGCCTGCAAAATTGCCTAGCACACGAGAGGTGCCTAGTTGCGAACAGTTGCTAGAGCTTGCCTTCTGTCATAATTTATTTCAGCTAGTAACCGACTACACAAGAATATGTCTGATGACATGATCCATTCTCGATTGGATCTTTGTATCCGGGTGCCTAAAGTCACCCGCCCGCGGGTGCGAAATACTAGACGGATTATCGGATCATATGATGGTTTTGTTGTCGTTGGACGCATCACCAGAAATAACGAATACTCATTCCCTCACAACATTCCCTAATTTTGGACTTGCCGATGATGTTGCGGTAATAGGCTTTCTTGAGTATTTTCTCTCTGATTTTACTGCAGCTTCACGACTCTGGCGTGAGCACAGACCAATTAGGGAACTTATTTTCTAAAGTTATTTTCTAAACTTATTTTCTAAAGCATTAAACAGTTTATTCGGAAAAAAATTAAATGTACTAACAAAAGAAGGCCTTGCATCGCTAGAGATACACATCATGTTAAACGGGGACTAAAACGTAAAAGGAAGGTGGCTTCACTAAACCCCGTTTCTGAAAAGTAAATTTGCATTGCCTGTATGAGCACGGAATTGACGCTCCTGCTAAAGGAATGTAATGAAAGGTTTTATAACGTAACACTAACGGCGTTCCTTTGCGAATCCCCTCATAAATTTTGGCGTTACATTAATCAGACAACTGCTATGCACCTTGCTGGAGAAGAAGATAATGATCTAGAACGTGCTGAAAATTTTATTTCTTATTTTTCATCTGTGTTCACACATGAAAATAGTGTATTACCACCTTTTGTTGATGAAAGTATAAGACAGCTTATCCCCAGTTTAGAAATTGATGAACAAGGTGTTCTGAACCTCTTACTCTATGTTGACATCAAAAAGAGCCTGAGCCCGGATGGCATCCCAAATGACTTTTTGTACTGGTGCGCTGGATGCGTTGCTAAATATCTGATAAAAATATTTCGGTCATCTATTAGTAGCAGATGTTTCCCTGGTGCTTGGAAGCGAGCAAAAGTCATACCTGCTCACAAAAGCGGGAAAGAAATCTGTTAACGATTACAGACCAATTTCCCTCTCCAATCAAACTTCTAAGTTGCTTGAACGCATCATACCAAAACATTTCCCGCACTACCTGGATAAGCATAACTTTCTTTAATGTCATCAACCTGGATTTCAAAAGGGCTTTATTACAGTTACACTACTTTTAGAAATAGTTCACGATCTTTCTGAAATAACAAATTCACGTAGTCAAATCAACGTTATATACCTGGATTTCGGAAAAGCGTTTGATAAGGTGTCGATCCGAAACTGGTATATGAGGTCTTCAAAAATCAAAATCTAACAAAATGGTTGTGCTCGTACATTTCTTTGGGGTTACCACTTTAGCACTCTACCCGTTTTGTCTGGGGTACCATAAGGTAGTGTTTAGGTCCGATTTCATTTTAGATCTTTATAAATGATATCCAAAAAAACCATTGCTGTGCCAGTTAGACTCTTCGCTGATGACTGAGTGATCCATAGTAAAATAATTTCAGTCCACTATCAGAGTGAATTAAATATCTAACCTTCAAAAAATAAGGAAATGGCGTGAGGAATGGCAGATGGATTTAAACCTTAAAAAGTCGGGGTTCATCACCGTAACTTCGAAGACAAATATTCTTAATTACAATTATAAAATTTATGGGAATACGCTTGAACGAGTGAATCTATATAAATATCTAGGAGTAACAGTTATATCAGACCTTAGCTGGAATACCCATATAAATACGGTAGTCTACAAATTTTCAAAACCACTGTGGTGCCTCAGACGCACCATGCACAGTGCTACCCTTGATGTCAAGAGTCTCGAATACAAATCCCTTGCAAGGCCAGTGATAGAATACAGAAAAATAGTATGGGACCCTTACACAGCTATTAACTGCCTCAAGTTTGAATAGATTCAACGCCTTGCCTCAAGATTTAGATTTAATAAAAGCGCAACATCTATTCCCCAACCAAGGTGTGTGAACAAGCTCAACTACCAGTTCTTGAAGCAAGAACAAGATATGAAAGTTTGAAATTCCTTCACCTTATTATCCACAACTACATTAGGATAGACAAATCGCAGTATTTGAATATCAAAACTAAAGAAACACCCAGACACTGCCACAGTAAACTTATTGCATTACCGGTTTTACGAAATGACTGCTTTCAGTTCAGTTATTTCCCCGCATTACGAGCGATTGGAACACTCTCCCAAGCTCCGCTGTTTCATCTTCCACATTGACCGAATACCCTCATAATATTGAGAATATTGTGTTTGCTACTGAGACTGAGCAGTAGGACTGTATTGCCTGTGTGAACTGACGTGTTTCAGCCTTTATGATGTTCTGCTGTTTTGTTTTGTGCCTAGGGATTGTACTTTCCAACGTCTGTCCGTACGCTTATTTTCAGTTCAATATCTGCCGATCTTTGCATTGTTTACTTTGTATAATGTTCAAATTTCTCCTCTCCCAATCCTGTTATAGTCCCTCTGGAACTGACAGTGTCAATAAATGAATAAATTAGGAATGTGCTGGTTGCGTGTAACACAGCTGGTTTATTTTGACTGTGTACTGCGCATTCGGTCGATTTACAGCCACTCGTCGAATCGTCCCCCCGTCCCCTAACTGATGGTCGGTATTACTAAAATATTCCGATATTCGTGGTTGACTGCTTATGGTTCTATTCTCGGCAGGACGATGAGAGCATGCCACTTTGCGCATGATCGTTTTTGGCGCTATCCATTTGATTCACGAATTGTTGCTGGCCTGCGTTAATTCGCACAGCGGTTTTCGTACAGCAAGTCATGAATCTAAATGAGCGCAATCTCGTGGAGACATGGTAGCGAAACGTTAAGCGAACTCGTAGTTAATGAAAATCTTGGGTTTTATGGGCCAGGATCACGATGTGACGTTAGGTAAGCATTAGTGGGGAACTTTTTCACCACCTGGGGCTCTATAACGTGTACCCAATGCAGAGCACACGGTCGTTTTCGTATTTCGCACCCATTGAAATGCGGTTGCCGAGGCCGGGATTTGATTTTGCCTCTTGTAGGCGACATCGTAGTAAGATCAGTTGTAGTGCTGCTGTTCTGTACAGCAGCTTCTTTCGAATAAGCGCGTGTTAATAGAGCAGTGCCGACGTGCGAGCTCTCGCAAGTGATACACGTCGTGCTATTTTTTTTTTTTTCGTAAATCACTTGTGGCAGGTAGCACAATTCTACTTCTTCAGCTCAATCACTTTGTGCCGGACATTATTTGCCTGAGAAATGAACATATTTCATTATTGAACCATTTTAATTACCATTTAAACTAATTAGCTTATGGCACATTTCCAATTTACAAGTTGTAGCCGGTGTGTTTAAACGCCACCCGCCGTGGTTGCTTAGTGTCTGTGGTGTTGGGCTGCTAAGCACGAGGTCGCGGGATCGGATACCGATCGCAGTGGCTACATTTCGATGGGGAGCAAAACCCTCGTGTACTTCGATCTAGCTGCACGTTAAAGAACCCAAGGCAGACAAAATTTCCGGAGTGCCTCACCACGGCGTATCTCATTATCTGACCGTGATTTTTCCACGTAAAACTCCATAATTTATTTCCTTCTTTTTTCACTTTGAATGTCATATCTACTTTAAACAATTTCTAAGGAAGACATCAATTCAGAGATATGCGTTCCCAATGTCTGCGACGATATGCAGTGGTGTTCCACAAATTATTTTTCTTCAGTATATAAAGCACGTTTTGTTAACAAGGTAAGCGGAACAACAGTGCATTTTTACTGCAAGTTTGACAGCGCGTACCTCAGAACTGCTGTTAGCATCAAAATGTGCTCGAAGTGTTTGTGCTTTATGATATCACTCACTTCAGTTCATGTATTTCAGTGTGCGCGCTAAAGTAATAATTTCGAAAGACAACTATGGAACTCTTTTTCATCAGTCAATTATCTATTTTAATTTTCAATGTAAGTACCGTCCATGTCTTTGGCTAATCCAGCAGGATAACTTAGTGCCATATGCCACCGGCCATTTACGTTATCATAAGACATCCAGTATTTTTGTCCAAGAGAACAGGCTGCTATGGTGTTCCGCTGCTATGGTCGCGGGATCGAATCCCGGCAATGTCGGCCGCATTTGAATAGGGGCGATATGCGAAAACACCCAAGTACTTAGATTTAGGTATAGGTTGTAAGTGCGTAAGCATTGTGCCACGTTAGATAAGTGGCACAAGGCTTATGCGTACCTAGAGAACTGCCAGAGGAGTTTCTGCGTGACCATTTTCTTTTCGGGCGGAGGGCTCTGCTAGCAGTTCTTGAGTCCTTGAACCCTTGCTGCCAAAAATATCCGGCGTGCAAGCAGTACCTCACTTAGTACATATAAGTGAATGAGTGTGGCAATTAGCGACTTTGCTACATACTGTGCCGAGCACCCGTGTAAGACACAAATTCTCAGAATCCTCATGACAGTCTAAATAAACCTTACGATTGTGATGAATAATGGCAGAAACATCGCGTAGTTAATTCCATTATTAGCAGGGTCACTGATTCACATAAATCATGATACGGAACCGTGTTGAGCTTTAAAGCCATCCTTAACAGACGGATTTTCTTCTGGTCACATCTTATAACATTAAAGCAACATATGATGTGATACCCGAATGAAACATGCGGTGCGGTTTAGCCGTCGCAAGATAGAACTTGCAATGCACTCTCCGTCATAAGGACGTCACAAGGAACAGCGTCTAGTCCGAGCCCCACTTCAGTAGCATTGGCGACCCGGCTGCGGAGCTCTGCACGGCGCACTTCTTCCTTACAACTTCCCCCCTCGCTGAAGACGGAGCCGCACAGGAGGCCTAAGGCGTCGTGAGGACGAAGGGCTCGTGATACGGCTTGAGCCGATCTACGAGCACAGTTTCGCGGCCTCGGCGACGCAGGTCCTTAGGGGGCGTCATAGGTTCGATGGCGTAGTTCACCGCAGAAGTTTGCTGTAGAACACGGTAGGGCCCATGGCATCGGGATACAAACTTGGAGGAGACACCTGGTGTCGAAGTAGGAGGCACCCATAACCAAACGAGAGCGTCAGGCAAAAACTGGTGGTGGGGGCGCCCGTCGTCATAACGAAATTTCTGTAGGGCTTGTTCTTGCGTTGTAAGGGAGCCAGCTAGTTGCCGACAATCTTCTGCATACCGGGCGGCTTCGGAAACAGGTGTACCTTCTGATAAGTCGCGACGGTAAGGAAGAATAGTGTCAATGGGAAATGATGGTTCGCGGCCATATAGAAGAAAGAAGGGAGAAAAGCTCGTCGTTGACTGGGGTGCCGTATTGTAGGCGTACGTGACACAGGGAAGGATGAGATCCCAGTTGGTGTGGTTGGAGGCGACATACATCGAAAGCATGTCGCCAAGAGTTCGGTTAAAGCGTTCTGTCAATCCGTTTGTTTGCGGGTGATATGCGGTGGTACAGCGATGAATAATACGGCATTCAGCGAGAAGTTCTTGAATGACATCGGCGAGAAAGACGCGGCCACGGTCGCTCAGGAGTTCGCGGGGAGCGCCGTGACGTAGAACGAAGCGTTAAAGGAGGAAGGAGGCCACGTCACGAGCCGTCGCGGCTGGCAGAGCGGCCGTTTCTGCATACCTCGTGAGATGGTCTACAGCTACAATGACCCAGCGATTGCCAGCAGCTGTGTATGGCAGAGGCCCGTAGAGGTTTATCCCAACCCGGTCAAAGGGTCGCGAAGGGCACGGTAAAGGTTGCATTGGTCCAGAAGGGCGGCAAAGATCAGGCTTCCGGCGTTGACATTCGGTGCAAGAGCGAATGTACTTTTGTACAAATGTGTACATACCACGCCAATAAAACCTATGTCGTATTCTGGTGTAGGTCTTGAAGAGATCAGCGTGTGCGCACTAAGGGTCTGCGTGGAATGCGGCGCATACATCAGTGCGGAGCTGCCGAGGTATTACAAGAAGCGATTTGCGGCCGTCGGAACTGTAGTTACGGCGATAGACAATTCCGTCGCGGATGGCGAAGTGCGAAGCTTGTCGGCGTAACGCTCGGGATGGTGGGCAGTGTAGGTGAGTTAGAGATGTAATCTATCAAAGATGAAATCCAGGAGTCCTTGCGCTGTTCCAAAGCCATGTCGACAGAAGCGAATGGAAGTGGGTCGTCTAGGACGGACACACTTACAATGTCGGCGGGGACAGCCGAGCGCGAAAAAGCATCGGCATCGGTGTGCTTCTTGACATATTCTTGGCAGCCGGGCTTTCGCTGGGCGAGCACAGCGCCAAGACCAACACCGCTAGCATCCGTATGGATTTCCGTATAGATTTCCAGACTGACGCGTTCGTATGATGAGAGCCAGTCATCAACGTCGTGGTCATCAGTGCCGCTGAAGATGGGAGGGTCCCGCTAACGGAGTGTGCCGGGTCATACGGAGCACTGGGGAGCAGAGCAGGTGGTAGTAAGCTCGTGGCGCTTGCGATGGTCATGATGGCAGGGAGAGTCCGGCTGCGCAATTCCAGGATGACAGGAGACCCAGCAAACCTCCACCAATTATGGCAAAGAAGTCCGACACGGCTGTGGACGGCACGATGGACGCGGACAAGAAGACGCAACAGCGTAGGCTGAGCCAGTCACACAAGGAACAGCGTCTAGCCCCCGCCCCACTTCAGTAGCATTGGCGATCCGGCTGCGGAGCTCTGCACGGCGCACTTCTTCTTCCTTACACTTCCTAAAGCCAACCTGTTCCCTTAGTTGGCTAAAAGTTCAGTGTTGCTCTTATTCTATTAGAGATTATCTTAGTGAATATCTCATATAATACTGGAACTAAGCTAATGGGCCTATAAGTTTTCAATTCCTTAACGTCCCCATTTTTGTGGATTAGTACAATGTTTGCATTCTTCTAGTTTTCTGGGACCCTTGCAGTCGATAGAGACTTCATATAGAGAGTAGCCAGTTCTCCAAGCATTACGTCTCTTCCATCATTGATTAAATTGACTGTTATTCCATCTTTCCCGGCCGCTCTTCTTGTTTTATGTCTTGCAAGGCCTTTCTAACCTCATCGCTACGTAGAGGAAAAATTTCTGTGTCCTGTTCATTACTGTTTCTTATTGAGGTATCCTGTATCCTCTGGGTACTGTACAGGTCAGTATAGAATTATTCCGCTGCTTTTACTATATCTTCAAGTTTTCGGGTGATATTACCCTACTTATCCTTTAGTGCATGCACCTGGGTTTCTCCTATGCCAAGTTTCGTTCTCACTGATTTCAGGCTGCGTCCATTTTTTGCGGCTTCTCCAGTCTTTCTCACGCTATAGTCTCGAATATCGCTTCTTTACGCCTTGTTGATCAGTTTTCACAGTTCCGTGAATTCTATCTTATCGCTTGAGCTGGAAACTTTCATTTTGTGTCGTTTTTTATTAGCTTCTTTATTATTTGGTATAGCTTCCTTACAGGTTGCCTTAGTACCTTGCCTCCCACTTCAATTGCTACCTATGAAGCCAACCCAGTTACGGTTTCATTCATAAGCTCTATGCCATGATCTCTCTGTTCTAAGCTGCATATTTGTTTGCAAGTACCAGCCTGGATTTGTCTGCTTCTAGCCTTACTGCCTCTAGGTTGACCTATTTCTTCTTGACCAATTTTGCTCTTTCTCTCTTTACATTGAGGTCAATCCTAGCCCTCACTAACCTATGATCACTACACTTTACCCTAACTATCACTTCTACATCCTATAATATAACAAGGTTAATAAAGCTGCCTTCAGTTTTTTAGTATTATTATTGTAATGCATTACACTAAGCATAGCTTCATTCATTTCAGTTTTTCTTTGATAGTGAATAACTACAATTTAATCACAAGAAGCTTTATGCTATGAACATATAAAATGAAGTACCAGGTAATGGAGCGATTTCAAAATCTATAACTTTCACGAATATCACTTACATCAAAAGACGATTTACTGGAAGTATGGGCTTAGTGAATATTGTTTATCACCTACCTCAGGTTTCAGATAACAAATCAAAGCTTGCGAGCCTGTAATGCCTCACATAGGCACCAAGAAAGCTTGCGATTATCATCGTCATTTATCTTTATTATATTCAACAAGGTATTTCCTTTAAAAAAATCTGCTGCCTAAGTCTCAGCTCCTTGAAGAATACATGGAGCTAATGTAAGCTTTTCAAGGCGTTCTCTATAAGGTAAATAATAAATAAACTTTACATATCGTTAAAAGTTATATACTTCATTTTTGTTCGAATCGTACATTCCAACTCAAAGTACGTTTTTTTTTCAGAATTCGTACGAACCTGCCAAATATTTTTGAAAATACTTATAAGTATATCACATCAACAGCACTTCTAGCGAAATAAACGCAGCAAAATTTATAAGTCTTCAAGCACGGATCACAGCGAGAGCCATCGTCAGCCCTGTTGGCCAAGCATTAGGAATGGTTTGGACAATTCGCATGAGCGACAATCAGGACACGCGCTTTACTTGACAGTGAAGACTAAGACTGCATCAGTTATCCCGATTTATCAGTTTTGGTTTATCCGGTACTTGATTGTGAAGTTAAGCCAACGAACTTACGACGCAGCGATACAACAGGTATTATTGACGAACACAACAACGTCGATGCATCATGCGTTAACACCTGCAAAGTCTATACGGATGCTGCCATTCTCCCAGACGGCGGAAGGACGACATCATGCCTGAGTACTACGCATAATTTCATCAGCGGCCATCACCGCTATTTATCTACGGAAGCCAGCGCTCTAGTAATGGAACTTCAAGCCATCCGCGAAGCTGTGCAAGATGCGACATCTAAGCTGCCCACCATCAAGCAACTAGATATCTTCACTGATTCTTTAGCGGCTATTCAGGGACTCAAGAAGGTTGATAAGGCGATGGAAATCTCCGAGAGAATACACACTATGAATAGTAAGACAGCTACTTGCGTCAAGGTACACTGGATTCAAGGCCATTCAGCAAACCCTCACAACATTGCTGCTGACCAGCAGGCACACTGCCCTCCAAATCCTGATCCTCCACCTATTCCCCTCCCACCCCAACCCCGTAACTCCTGCGAGCCCGTAAAAATGTTCTCCGGCAGGACACACGCGCTCCTATCCCACCGTGTGTCTGCTCCCTCCCCCTTCATCTTACCAGGGCGGAGGAAGTTGTTCTTAGGAGGCTTCGGGCCGGGGTGGCCCTTACACCGGCTGTTGTCTCAAGGTGGAACTGGTCGCATTTACCACTGGGTGCTACGTGTCCATACTGCTCCATTCCTGTGGTGGAATCAGATGCATACCACCTAATATGGACATGTACTGGTTTACAATCGGAACGCTCGCGTCTCCTACTGCAAGCCGGCCTCCACCACAGTGTGACAACCAGCTATGACCACTGGATACATGACAACAGATTCCACAAAACACTGCTTCAATTCATACACAACACAGGCCTCACAGCACACATATAATACACATATACGCTCCAAGAATTATGCCTTAAGGGCAAGCCCTTATCGCAATAAAAAAAAAGAGATTGTGAAGTTTACCGTCTCCATCAAAAATAATTATTTTTAGGGCCCCTCCTGCCGCCCTCATTTCGGCCTTCCTTCCAGGGCGCTAAGGCATTCTCACCATTTTTTCTTGTTTGTGTATTTGCCGCCAAAGAGGGGCTCATATACGCCATGGAGGATTGGATGAGTTAAGAGCATGCGTTGTCCAGGCAAAAATAGATGCACTAATGAGAAATATTGAACGGCCAAAAAATCTAGTCTTGTATATATATATATATATATATATATATATATCTATATATATATATATATATATATGTGTGTGTGTGTGTGTGTGTGCGTGTGTGTGTGTGTGTGTGTGTGTGTGTGTGTGTGTGTGTGTGTGTCACATCAGCCTGTTTTATGCCCACTGCAGGACAAAGGCGTCCCCCTGCGATCTCCAATTACCCCTGTCCTGCGCCAACCGATTCCAACTAGCGCCGGCGAATTTCCTAATTTCATCGCTCCACCTAGTCTTCTGTCGTATTCGACTGTGTTTCCCTTCTCTTGGTACCCATTCTGTAACCCTAATGGTCACACGGTTATCTAACTATAGCATTACATGACCTGCCTAGCTCCATTTTTCTCTCTTGATGTCAAATAAAATATCATCTATACCCGTTTGCTCTCTGATTCAAGCCGCTCTCTTTCTGTCTCTTAACGTTATGCCTATCAATCTTCGTTCCATCGCTCTTTTCGCGGTCCTTAGCTTGTTCTCAAGCTTCTTTTTCAGTCTCCATGTCTCTGGCCCCTATGTCAGCACTGGTAAAATGCACTGATTGTACACCTTCTTTTTCAATGATAATGGTAAGACTCCAGTCAGGAGCTGGAAATATCTGCCGTATGCGATCCAACCCATTTTTAATCTTCTATGAATTTCTTTCTCATGATCAGGGTTCCGTGATTAATTGACTTAGTTACAGGCACTCCTTCACAAACTCTATAGGCCGACTGGCAATCCTGAACTCTTGTTCCTTTGCCCGGATATTTATCGTTATCTTGTCTTCTGTATATTAATATTCAGTCTCACTCATACACACTCCGTTAAGATCCTCAGTCATTCGTTTTAACTCGGCTGTATTATTGCTGAATAGAACAATGTCATCGGCAAACCGAAGGTTGCTGAGAAACTCGCCGTCGATCTTTACTCCTAAGCCTTCCCAGTTTAATAGCTTAAATACTTCTTCCAAGCACACAGTGAATAGCATTGGAGAGATTGTGTCTCTCTCTCGGACCCCTTTCATTATAGGTATCTTCCTGCTTTCCTTGTATAGAATTAAGGTAGCTGTAGAACCTCTGTAGGTGTTTTCCAAGGTATTTACGTAAGCATTCTGTACTCCTTGATAACGTAATGCCTATGAGGGCTGGTATCTCTACCGAATGAAATGCCTTTTCGTAATCTATGAAAGCCGTATAGAGAGGCTTATTGTACACGGCGAGCTTATCGATAACCTGAATAATAACATAGATGGGATCTAATGTAGAGTATCGCTTCCTGAAGCCAGCCTGTTCTCTTGGTTGACTAGAGTCCAGTTTTGCCCTTATTCTATTGGAGATTATTTTGGTAAATATTTTATATAATACTGGGAGTAAGCTAACTGACCTATAATTTTTTAATTTTTTAACGTCTTCCGCTTTGTGGATTAGTATAATGTTTGCATTCTTCCAGTTTTCTGGGATCCTTGCAGTCGATAGACACTTCGTATAAAGAGCCACCAGTTTTCCAAGCGGTATGTCTCCTCCTTCTTTGATTGAATCGACTGTTATTCCATCTTCTCCTGCAGCCCTTTCTCGTTTCATGTCTTGCAAGGGCCGTCTGACCTCATCGCTAGTTATTGGAGGAGTTCCTGTACCCTGTTTATTACTGTTTCTGATGGAGATATCCTGGCTCCTCTGAGTACTGTACAGGTCAGTATGGTATTACTCAGCGGCTATTACTATACCTTCGAGATTGCTAATGATATTACCCGGCTTCTCTTTCACTGCATAAATCTTGGTTTGTCCTATGCAAAGTTTCCTTCTCCTTGATTTCACGCTGCGTTGATTGTTTACGACTGCTTCAGTCTTTCTCATATTATAGTTTGGAATATCACTTATTTTCGCCTTGGTAATTAGTTAGGACAGCTTCGCGAATTCTACCTCTATCTCTTGAGTTGGTGCACTTTTATTCTTTGTCGTTTCTTTATTAGTTCCTTTCGTGCTTCGGGAGTCTGCCAATTGATCGCCTTGGTGCCTTTCCTCCTACTTCAATCGCTGCCTTTGAAGCCAGCCTAGTTACGATTTTATTGCTCACCTCTATGTCATCTTCATCTCTCTATTCTAAGGTTACATATTTATTTGAAAGTACCCGCCTGAATTTGTTTGCTCTTACCCTTACTGCCTCTAGGTTGACCTGCTTTTTCTTGACCAATTTTGCTCTTTCTCTCGTTACATTGAGGTGAATCCTAGTCCTCACTAACCTACGATCACTGCACTTTACCCTACATAATATGTCTACATCCTGCACTATGCTGGGATCGGCAGAAAGTATGAAAGCAATTTAATTTCGTGTTTCACAATTAGGGCTTTTCTAGGTTCACTGTCTGTTGCTACGTTTCCTGAAAAAGGTGTTTATTATTCACAGCTTATTCCTTTCTGCGCATTCTACCAGCATTTCTCCTCTAGCATTCCTAGAATCGACGCCGTAGGTGCCAACTCCTTGTGTACCAGCCTCCTATTCCCCCACTTATGTATTGCAGTTGCCCATTGCTACAGTATGCTCAGTTAGCACTGTTCTCATCGCTAATTCAACATCTATATAAAACTGATCTACTTGATTATCATCGTGACTGGATGTTAGGGCAGTGGCTTGTACTACCGTTAATATATACCTCTTAATAAATTGGATTGCGACTATTGCTACCCTCTCATTAAAGCTGTAGAATTCGTCAATGTGGCTCGCTATGTCCTCATAGATTAACAATTCTACCACTTATAGCCTCGTATCTGGGAGACCTCTATAGCAGAGGACATGGTCGTTAGTCAGCACTCCATAGGCCTCAGCAGTTCTTCTAAGTTTGCTAAGGCCAATGACATCCCACACAATGTCTGATAGTTTATGAAAGATTCCTGCTAAGCTAGCCTCGCTCAGTGAAAATGCTCTATCAGTTATTAGCATTCCACGTGACTGTAATGCCGTGAGTTGCTTTGTGTCTTAATGTAGCTCGCTTTACCTTTCTGGACGCACAGTATTTTCTTTTTTCGAATGCATTGATTAACTCAGTGTGGCCGCGAATGGTTGCGAAGTGTTCGTGAGTGCTCGCGCGCGTCGGTTACCTTCATCGAGAACAATAGCAATGGTGCGCGCCGGTATTCCGGAACCATTTTTGATGCGCAGTAATAGTCTCCGGCCGATCACCATTCAAAATTATTGTTGACTCGTACCACATCACTTACAAAGATCTTCACTGTTACCACCAGGGCGCATAGAAATAAGCGTAATAACGTAATCTTTTGTAGCAGTGGTATGACTGGCCCATTGCGCGTGTGTACTTTTCATCATCATGATCATCAACCTGGCTACGCCCACTGCAGGGCACAAACCTCTCCGATACTTATCCAACTACCTCGGTCATGTGCAAACTATGGCAATGTTGTCCCTGAAAACTTAATCGCATCACCCGCCTAACTAACCCGTAACCCTTAATAACCATTAACCTAATAACGTAACCCTTAATCACCATCTGTTATCTACCCTCCTAACTATATGCCCTGCCCATGCCCATTTCTTTTTCATGATTTCAACTAAGATGTCATTAACTCGCGCTTGTTCCATCGCCCAATGTGCTCTCTTCTTATGCCCCCGTTAACGTTACACATATCATTCTTCTTTCCATAGCTCGTCGCGTCGTCCTCAATTTAAGTAGAACCTTTTTCGTAAACCTCCAGGTTTCTCCCCCGTAGTTGACTACAGGTAAGGCACCGCTCTTATACACTGTTTTTTTTTTTGAGGGATAATGGCAACCTGGTGTTTATGATCTGAGAATGCCTGCCAAACCCATCACAACCCATTGTTATTCTTCTGATTATTTCAGTCTCATGATCCGGATCCGGGGTCACTACCTACCCTAAGTAGGTGTATTTCCTTACCACTTCCAGTGCCTCGCTACTTATCCTAAGTCGCAGTTCTATTCCGAAACTATTAAACATTAGTTTTCTGCATATTAATTTTTAGACCTACCCTTCTGCTTTGCCTGTACAGGTCATTGAGCATGCATTGCAATTGGTCCCCTGAGTTACTAAGCAAGGTAATATCATCAGCGAATCGCAAGTTATTTAGGTATTCTCCATAAACTCTTATCCCCAATTCTTCCAAATCCAGGTCTCTGAATACCTCCTGTAAACACACTGTGAACAGCATTGGAGAGATCGCGTCTCCCGGCATGACGCCCTTCTTTATAGGGATTTTGCTGCTATATTTATGGAGGACTACGGCTGCTGAAGGGCCTTTCAGCATTTTTTGATACAGCTCGTCTGTACGTTGATTCCATAATGCCTGCATGACTGCTGATGTTTCGACTGAATCAAACGATTTCTCTTAATCAATGAAATCAAAAATGTATAAGGATTTCTTATATTCCACATATTTCTCTATCACCTGATTGATAGTGTGAATATGGTCTATTGTTTAGTAGCCCTTAAAAAATCCTGCCTGGCCCATTGTTTGACAGAAGTCTAAGTTGTTCCGGATTCTATTTGCGATTACCTTAGATTACGCCATCGCTGCAGCCATGGCGTAGAGGTAGAGCATCCACTTCGCATGCAAAAGGACCGTGGTTCAAATCCCGGTGCCATGCAATGTTCCACCGGATTAAAAAAAAATCCGCGTGTTGATAAAATTGCATAAACAGGCCTGGAGTGCGGCCTGATGCCGGTCACGAGAACCGGTAATGCACTTGATATGTCGCGCGACATGGCGACAAGGCGTCACAGCTAGGCACGCTTCGTGGTAGCGGCGCAAGCATTATCACTCTGTGGTTGTGCTTAAAAGCGCCGGCATTCAAGCTGGTGCGCGCTTTCATTCCTGTAACATAGAACCGGGCAATTCTCCCGCCGTTGTTAAGTTGATGGCTAAATAAAGCCGTATTGTTTCGCTCAACCGTCGCGCTGTCCTTCCGTCAGGCACGACAGCAATCCTTCACCAGAGCAGGATTGGCCACCCTGGTGCAGCACTTGGCCACAACCTCCTACATCAATACAACAAGCAAACGCCGGCCTTCAGTCTCCTACAGCTGACGAGCACATGACTACGGCGGCGGTGAGACCTGTGACGCAGCAGAGGGTGCCAATAATCTCTGGATCCGGACAGGCCATCGTTGGATTCTGAACCTGACAACGTTTAAGGCTATAACGTTATCTATTGAGGCGAGTCTAGCATTGCTATTGGAGGAATTAGCGGGCTATAAATGGGATAAAATTGGGCTCAGTGAGGTTAGGACAATGAAGCATATACAGTACTAAAAGCGGTACGTCCTGTGCTACCGGAGCTTAGCGGAGAGACGAGAACTAGGAGTTGGATTGCTCATTAATAAGGATATAGCTGGTAACATACAGGAATTCAATAGCAATAACGAGAGGGTGGCAGGTCTTGTTCTGAAACTTAATAAGAGGTACAAATTGAAGGTCGTACAGGTCTACGCCCCTACATCCAGTCATGATGGCCATCAAGTCGAACGCTTCTATGAAGTTTTGGAATCAGCGAGGGTTAAAGTCAAAACAAAATACACTATACTGATGGGCCACCTCAGTGGAAGGGTAGGCAAGAAACACGCTGGAGACAAGTCAGTGGGGGAATGTGGCATAGGTTCTAGGAATAGCAGGGGCTAGTTATTAGTAGAGCTGGCAGAACAGAATATTTGCGGATAATGAATACCGTCTTCCGTAAGCGGGATAACCGAAAGTGCACGTGGAGGAGCCCGAATGGTGAGGCTAGAGATGAAATAGACGGTCATAGTCGCGTTAACCCTGGCATTAGACAAGATTTGGACGTGCTCGTCAAGGTGCGCTGCACTGGCCATAGGATGGTAAGATATCGAATTAGCCTTGACTTGAGGAGGAAACGGAAGAAACTGGCACATAAGAAGCCGATCAATGAGTTAGCGGTAAGAGGGAAAATAAAGGAATTCCGGATCAAGCTACAGAAACGGTTTTCGGCTTTAACTCAGAAAGAGGAACTTAGTGTTTAAGCAATGAACGACGATCTTATGGGCATCATTAAGGAGTGTGCAATAGAAGTCGGAGGTAACTTCCTTAGACAGGATACCGGTAAGCTATCGCAGGAGACAAAGGATCTGATTAAGAAACGAGTAGAAATGGTGAATCTTTCCAAGTTAATCAACAAGGGTAAGATAGCTGACATAAGGAATTATGATATGGATAGGAATGAACACGCTCTCAGGAACGGAGGTAGCCTTGCAGCAGTGAAGAAACTAGGAATAGGCAAGAATCAGACGTATGCGTTAAGAGACAAAGCCAGCAATATGATTACTAAGATGGATAAGGTAATTGTAGTGGCTGAGGAGTTCTATAGAGATTTATACAGTGCCGGAAAAAGAAGCATGTGCGTGCTGTGGACGCGTCCGCGCCGGCTCTTGCTTTCTCGCCAATTTAAATGTGCCTTTTGCCCAGTTTAGTGCATTTTCTACTCGGAATCTGATTCTTGAAGTTCTTTTCCAGCTAGGGAGACCACATTTCGGCAAGTGCGTGACATCTGGACATCTTTAAGAGTGATTTCATCTCCCGCCGCCCCACTACGGGCTCTAAGCCTAAGGACAAGTACGGCCGCCGCCATTAATATCCGTCTCGACTCCGACAAAGCCACCGCCAACCTTAGACCTCCCGCGCCCACCCCGCCTGGAGGGACTCGCAGCAATCAGAACAAACGAGCCTTCCATCCAAGAACGACCCTACAGCGATGGCATACGAATTCCGAGGCCAATACATGAGCCCGGACGACTTCACCGCAGACACCGGCTGGACTATCGTGGCGCCGCGGCCGTCAGTAATCAAGGCTGCGTTGAGCCAGCCCAAGCTCGATAACCTCCAGCGAAAGGGAGGAAAGGCGAACGCAACCGTCTCAACAGCGAGAAACTCGGTGATCAAAGCAAGCAGGACGCCCGCGCTGCCCTAAGATGACATTAAGGTCGTGATTGCCATACGTGGCGTTATCAACATAGCCAAGGTAGGCCAACTTACCGTCACCAAAGCAATTTGCATGGCTGCTTGCATCGAACCTAATGAGAAAAGCGAGGACACAATATGCCCCAATTTGAAGCAAAACATCAGGGAGGTCAGCACAGCACGCTGTCCGAAGCGAACGAAGCGAAATACATCACGATCCGCAACATTTCCACAGGAGGACAAACGTTTGAAACCACTGCATATAGTACGGCGCCGCACGAAACGTGCATATGCGTTATAAGAGGGGCTCCGCTTGATGAGACGCATGACACCATAAACCCCAACATCGTCAACCCATGCAACCCGCACGCACTGGCGGTAAAAAGAATCAAGGAAACTGGCACGGTCATCATCGCCTTCGACGGCTTTCGAACCCCGAAGTATGTCAGATACGACAACGCCCTGATCAACTGTTTTCTTCACCACAAGCAGATCGCCATGTACCACGTGTGCGTCAGACTCGGCCATCGTGCCGACGTACGCCCCTCGCCCATCGACGCTATTAGCAAGGCTGTGGACTAGCTAACCCTACCGCAGACCATGCGTGCACCTCGATCAAGTGTGCGCTCTGCGAGGTAGATCACATCACGGCAAGCAAGGAATGCGCGAACCACATCCAACTCCCCTACGTCATCCAAAAAAGACGAGTTGAAAGAATAATCGCAGCAAACGCAAGCAAAGGCACCACGAGATCAGCACCAATCGCCCTTAGTCAGTAAGACTTCCCGCCGCTCAAGAACGGCGAGAGAAGCGCCATCAACGACAGCATGGCCGCCAAAGCAGAATCTCGCTTATCCGGCGAGCGGGGGCACTCTAGATCGAGGAACCACGGTCGCCCGTCGTCACGGTCCCGAGGGCGCTCCAGGAACCCTAGCCAGACATCCACGTCAAGGATACGATACGCCCCCAGCCCACGAGTTGCGGTGATGACCGGTTGACGTGGGCCCAACGAGCTCAGCAGCAGCAGTAGGAGCGACAAGAATAGCAACACCAACAGCAGGCCGCCAGCCAGGTGAGTCCGACGGCACCGCAAGAGCAAGAAGAAATAGCAAATACGATTAAAAGACTAGAACACGAAAACAAAGACTTAAGAAAAATAATCACACAACTTGTCGAGGAAATCAGACAACTCAAAACTCCACCACCCTCGCACTCTAATCAAACCGAAAGTGCATCATAACCCATGGTAGCCGAGGTACCGGTCGCGGAATCCACGCGCAATCCGCATAAGAGAAAAGCCGTGAAAAGCACACATCCATCGAGCACGGACAGCAACATTAAGGAAATCAAGGAAATCATCGGCGGACTTGCAACTACCGTCGCGTCCCTGAAGGAAGAGCAAGACAAACTTGCCACGACTGTAGGGACCCTTAAGGAAGTTTACGACAGGATAACGCTACAAATCAACCACATGATTGAGACGATCAATATGCACCGGGCAAGGCTCAACGCGCTAGAAATGGCAGACCACCCGTCTGCGATGTCACAGTCTACTATCACCAAGCTACCTCGGGCATTGTCGCTGGATGGACAAAGCGACAACGTGGCCTCACAAAGGCTACCCTACACCAACAACAAAGATGGCTGTGCAAACTGAACCGTTTCGCCTTTGGCAATGGAATTGTAGGGGCTACGTTCGCAAAAAGTCCCCCCTGCAACAATACAGTGGAGCGAAAAAAGACAAACCCCAAGTCATTCTCCTACAAGAGACAAATACCGCTACATCCTCGCTATCCGGCTATGACGCGACCGCTACGACACCGCAACACAAATGCAGAGGTATCGGCGCGTTGGTCAGCAACAAGCTAGCCCACATGACACACAACATTAACCACGACCGCAGCAATTGCAAATCCATTCTCACGGAAGTCTTCCCTAGAGCCAAGAACGCCAAGAGCATATTCGTCCTAAACGTTTACAGCAGCCCCAAGCACAGAACACAAAAATTTAGGCAAATACACCAGCTCGCCCGCAACCATGCCGGCGACAACCCGATGATTGTTGCCGGGGACTTCAACGCCCCTAACACGACCTGGGGATACGTCGCCAGCAGGGCCAAGGGCAAGGACTTACTGAACGACGCCGATGAACTCGACCTAACGCTCATCACGAACGCCGCATACCCCATCAGAACGGGTAACTCGGTCAACCGCGACACAACGCTAGATCTCACTTTCTTCCGCAACGTTCCAAACTATCAATGGAGCAACCACTTCGAGGGTCTGGGCAGCGATCATCACATTGTTGAGACAACGATTGACACACCATCCAGAGAACCCAGAAAAACGACGCACGTCCACTGGGACAAGCTCCACGAATTAAGACACGAACGCCGAACAGAAAAAAAAATCACTGGAACAATGGACGTCACAACTAAAGGCCGACATTAATGTGGCCACGTAGGAAATAGAGACCATTGAAAGCATGGAAAGCCGACCGGCTCACATGCTCGAAACCAGACAATCGCTCACCAGGAGATGGAAAGAACAAAGGCAAAGTCAACGGCTGAGGAAAAGAATTTCTTAGCTCAACCGGGTGATTGCAGGATGTTGCACGCAACTATTCTACCCAGCAATGAAACGAAGTGTGCGACGCCGCGGACGGCCGCATCAACAGCGGGACGACGTGGCATCTGCTCAAACCCCTTTTAGACAGAACCAGAACCAAAGCGAACCAAGGTCGCACGGTGAACAGGATCATACACGAGGAACTCAAGATTACCACAAAAAACGACCTCATTAACCGTCTCCCCGGCAAGTGCCTCCCGCTGGCCAAAAATGCTAGAGGCATGACCGCCGAAGCATATTGCGGTAAGGCCAGCTCAGAGCTTTATCGGGACTTCTCAACCGAAGAGATACGCACGGCGCTTGAGAACCTAAACAGCAAGTCAGCGCCGGGGCCGGACGGCGTAACTAACAAGGCACTTAGAAACCTAGACGACACCTCCATCGAAACCCTCACGCAGGAAATCAACAAAATCTGGAGGAACGGAGCACTACCGGAGGACTGGCAAACGGTCCTCATCGTGCTCATCCCAAAGCCAGGCAAGGCGCCCAACATCAATAACCTCAGACCGACCTCGCTGACGTCTTGCGTTGGCAAGTTAGCCGAGCAAGCGGTCCTAAACAGGCTCTCGAAACATCTCGAAGAAAAAGATATCTACGCCGCAACAATGACCGGCTTTAGACCCGGGCTATCCACCCAAGACGCATTGAAGCTCCTCAAACATGAAATCATTGACGCAGACACGAGAGACGCGAGAGTAATCCTGGGGCTAGATTTCGAAAAGGCGTTCGATAATTTATCACATAACTACATACTTGACATGATCTCCACCCTCGACCTAGGCACGAGACTCTATGCTTATACAAAATCATTCCTGAGGGACAGAACGGCCACTCTCTGTCTAGGGGAAATCAAGTCCCAGAAATACAAACTCGTCGCAAGGGCACCCCGCAGGGTTCTGTCATCTCTCCGACACTCTTTAAGCTTGTGCTAGCCTGCCTAAGCAAGAGAGTGGATCAAATGGAGAGCGTCAAATACACCATATACGCAGATGACGTAACGCTCTGGATCCCCGGAGGTGGTGTGGGATCAACTGAGAACGCTCTACAGCAAGCGATCGACGCGATCGTTGAATACCTCGCTTCTACGGGCCTGCGATGTTCGCCTCCGAGATCGGAGCTCTTCGTGTACAAACCATCAAGAAGCGGTCCCAAACCAAAGCGCGAAATCAGAGACACACACGCCATTACTTTCAGAACAAAAGACGGAGGAATCATTTCACACGTCAGCAAAATCAGAGTCCTCGGGATGCTCATTGAGAGCAACGGCTCTATCTCCGCGACAGTGGAGAAGATCGGGACAAAGTCGAATAATATCTTGAATATCATACGACGTGTAGCAAACAGACAACACGGCCTTAAGGAAGAAAATATCCTCAAGCTAACACACGCTTTTGTGCTATGCCACTTCACGTACGAGGCGGTCATGCACAGATGGAACGTAGCGGAGAAGGACAAACTACATGTGCAACTGAGGAAGCTAGTGAAACTAGCGCTGGAAATCCCCAAAAACACCGAGACAGAGCTACTGCTACAACTGGGGGTACACAATACACTTGATGAAATCGCCGAAGCTCGACAACGGGCTCAGTTCACAAGACTCTCTGGAACCAAACAGGGTAGAGAAATCCTAGCCAAACTAGGTCATGACACCACAGAAATCGAGAATCTTTACCAAAGTATTCCGGCGGATACACGCAACTCCTACACGGTTCGCCCACTGCCGGAACTCCCGGAACCAACGTGGGTAGTAGCCCGCTCTATGGGGCCTTGCGCTCTGTAGCTCGCAGGACCTTTTATTAAAGTTATTCCATCCATCCATCCCTATACAGTAGCAGTGGTACCTATGACGATAATGGAAGAAGGAATAGTCTAGAGGAATGTGAAATCCCACAAGTAACGCCGGAATACGTAAAGAACGAGTTGTGGGCTATGCTAAGGGGAAAGGCAGGTGGGGACGATCAGGTAACAGCAGATTTGTTGAAGTATGGTATGCAGAGTGTTTTAAAAAAACTGGCCACCCTGTATACGCAACGCATCATGACCTCGAGCGTACCAGAATCTTGGAAGAATGCCAACATATTCGTAATCCATAAGGAAGGGGACGCCAAGGACTTGAAAGATTATAGACCGATCAACTTACTGTCCATTGCCTACAAAGTATTTACTGAGGTGTCCACTTTTAGTCTCAATTTAATTGAGTATGCTGTTACCGACAAGCTAAATCTATAGCTAAGTAGGTTGAGCTTACCATTGAGGCGAGGCTCCCTGGAGAAGGTAAGTACGTCATGGCGGTTTCGATGACGAAGTACAAAAAAGATAATGAAGACACAAAAATACATATGCCGCACATGAAGGACAATCTTATCAATTTATTTATTTTAGGGCGCAAACAACATGAGTACACGCACTAGGACCTTCCACCCGTGTGTTCTCTGAAGTCTTACTCAGCAGCCTCTATGATATTGGCCTTGCATAAGGCTTTCGTTATCGACAAGAATCTGGATTTCACGTTAAATTAAATTAAATTATGGGGTTTTACGTGCCAAAACCACTTTCTGATTATGAGGCACGCCGTAGTGGGAGACTCCGGAAATTTCGACCACCTGGGGTTCTTTAACGTGCACCTAAATCTAAGTACACGGGTGTTTTCGAATTTCGCCCCCATCGAAATGCGGCCGCCGTGGCCGTTAGTATCCCATGTGTTTTCCCTTTCATACTACACAAAAGGCTGAATCGCAGCGATGGACTTATTCTGTAAGCATAACCAAGATGCCTAGGTCGATGTTTTAGCACTTACCGCTTGCAAACAGTTCAAATCAATTCAATTCATTTTATTTGGACATACACAGATGGTACAGGATGTCCACGAGGCGCGGAAAAAGGAGGCAACAATGCCTCCTGACAGGGCTGTCACCTTGGGATCACACATCATGACAGCAGGTAGGCATGACAAAATACTGCACTACATTGAGAGATCAAAGTAACCAGTTAAAATTCGGCAATACATGCTGTTTTAGCTATGATTTGACAATATACATCGATTACATCATTCTAACTCAAGGAAATAATGATGTAGAAAATCATTCAAGTTGCACTTGCTCAAGATAACAGAAAGGCACAATTCTAAGCAAAAGAGGCAGGAGGAGAAAGCATAAATTTCATTATTATCTTAAATTTGGAAAGGTTTTCGCAATCATTTATGCAGTTGATCGTTAAAGGATATGTGTTACAGAGTGTAACTATTTGGTTTTCTATGATCTGAGTACCATAATTTGTGCGGGACTTCGACCAAACCTTAGATACAGTGCGCAAGTTATGGGTAAGGTTCCTGTTTAAGTATTTAGTGGAGAAGGATGAAAAATCAGGCTTAATGTTATGAAAAATAGGTACAGTCAAAGAGAAACTGTAAAGTTGATAGTACGGCAGTACGTTAACTGCGTCGTACAGAGATTCCTTGGTAATAGGTGCGGAACGAAATACCATCTTCAACGCCCTGAAATGAAGCGAGAAAAGGCAATCTGAACCTGATTTGTTACATGTGCCCCAAGCTAGCTGACAGTACACAAAATAGAAGTGAACTACGGAAAAATAAATCTGCTTTCTCAAACGCGGAGGTAAAAGATACTTCACTCGTTGCAACAAACTAATAGACGTAGATGCTTTCAGACGAACCTGATCCACGTGGTCCGTCATACTTGAAACAGACGCCCAGGAAGTGGCAAGAATTTGTTGGAAAGAGATTAGTATTATAGATCTCTAGTTTGACGTGATGATTCAAGGGCTTGTTTTTGGGACGGGAATATTATATTGTGTTTTCTTTACATTTAGATTAAGTTCGTTGCTATGTAATCAGATCTGTAGCTGACTCAGCCACTGATTTGTATGTTGTTCAAGTGAGGCTAGATTCGGACCAGAAAAGAAGACATTAGTGTCATTCGCGTAAAGACTAGTGTCAGGTGTCCGGCGGATGTCAACGAGGTCATTGATATACAAAATAAATAACAAAGGCCCAAGAATAGATCCTTGTGGCACACCGTACCTAATTATTCCTATATCTGATAGAAATTGATTCATACTAGCGTATTGTTTTCTTCCATTGAGATAACTGTCTATCTGCTCATGTGCTATTCCTCTGATACTATACTTGCCCAGTTTTTCCATCAGAATTTTATGCTTAATAGAATCAAAGGCTTTTCAAAAGTCAAGAAAGATGCCCACAGTATATAGTTTCTGTTCAAAGTTTTCCAAAGTACAGTCCTTTATGAATAGCAGTGCTGTCTCCGTTGATTTTCCAGCCTAAAATCTTTATTGTTGTTTGCATATTAAATTATAAGCATTTAAAAATGTGTTTACCCAGTGTATATTATGCGTTCGATATTTTAGAAAAGAGTGGCAAAACAGAAAAAGGTCGGTAATTATTCAGATAATTTTTTCCTCCTCCTTTGAATATTAAGGTTACGCGTGCAACTTTCATTTTTTCAGGGAATCAATCGGCCTCTAATATGAGATTACAATTATATTCTAGAGGACCCACAAGAAATGGAAGTACGGCCTTGATGGGGCGTGCACTAATATCGTCATTTCCTGGCGAGCACCCATCCTTCATTGCCTTTACAACACTTACAACTTTTTCCTCCGATGTAGGTATCAGAAACAGTGAATTACTATTAGTGGAAGGAACATATGAATCGATAGAGGCTAACGCTTGGGTCAGTCGTGAGTAATTTGGCGAGCCTGCATTAAGAAAATGTTCGTTAAACTTATTTGCAAGTGGTACACCTGAAAATATTTTACGTTCGCTGTAAAATTCCGGCGGAGTGCGTGCTTTGCCACCTTTTATGATGCTGTTAGCTGTTTGTCACAATAATTATGGAGTGTTCATGACTGTGGAAAATATGTTGTCGTATTAAGGTGATTTTGGTTTCCTAAGATCTGAAGTTGTTGCGGAATTTTTTAAAACTCCGTGAAATGAACCGGATCTCTCGTTTTTATGAAACAAACAAACAGCCAGTTTTCCTGTTTATACGTCTGTATAATACCGGAGTAATCCACTCATTTCTTATCCTCCTGTGCTTTTTTATAAGCTCGAGTGGAAAAGCACTGTTATATGGTGAATCACTTTCTTTAAAAAAATGTCATATGCCTTACACGGGTTAGTTTCACTACATATATCATCCCAGACTGCGTCAGCCATCAGTGAATGAAATTGCGAAATGTTATTGTCATTGATCATTTGTCAGAGGAATTTAGTTTCATTCATTTTTTTTCCCAGGGAAAATAAGGCAAAAAAAGGAAGGTGTTCACTTAAGCTCGTCAAAGTTACACCGGTTGTTATTTTATTTGAAGGTAAATTAGTAAAGCACAAGTCTATGAGCGTTTCGGAGTGTTGACTGATTCCTGTTGGCTTATCTACAATATTTTCACACCAATATAATAATATCAACTCGAGTAGGTGCACCTGGCTAGCATTGTTTCTTAATAAATCAATACTCATATCACCAAATATAATAACATGCCGTTTAGTGAAGGTAGCATCTTCAAGAAAGGACTCAACGTGAGAAAGGTGCTAGTAATCTGTGAGGGGATCGGTACGTGAGAAGTATAATCCTATTATGACTCGTCAGACCAACTGTTTAAAAATCTTCACAAACTATGGTCAATCCCGGAGAACCCCATAGTCAATATCTTATTTATTTATTTATTTATTTATTTATTTATTTATTTATTTATTTCAGAATACTGCAGGCCAACAGTTATGGCCCATGCAGGAGGGGCTATACAAAGCCTGTAAATACACTGCGACATAAAAAGAAAAAGAAACAAAGAAGGGCAGTTTAACAGATTGCCGCTAATAAGCAAGCAGAAAAATCTGTATGCACGTGTACATATTTATACATATATACACGTATACGTACATATAGAGCACTCATTCCCTCAAGCAAATACTCTTCTAGAGCTTTAACAAAATTAGAGGACTGGAAAATGGCCCCCGGAAGACAGTTCCAGTCGGAAACGGTTCTCGGGAAAAAACTGTGTTTGAATGTTTCAGTTCTTGCAAAAATTGGTTGCAGTAAATGACTTCCTGTGTGGTGTGTTCGTCTAGACGATAGCTGTTTAAGTACTGCGGGATGCGAAATGTTTAGTTTACGTGCTAAAAGGTTATGCACGAACAACAAACGGGACATTTTTCTACGTACTTGAAGTAGTTGGATGTTATTTGTTTTCATTATTGTCGTAGGTGAATCAAGCCTTCTGTATTTATTATTAATAAACCTAATCGCTTGCCTTTGCACCATCTCAAGCTGGTAAATGTCCTTCTTTATGAACGGGTCCCATAAGACCGACGCGTACTCTACTTTTGATCTAATAAATCTTATGTATGCAAGACGTTTAAGCTTACTTGGAGCTCGTCTAAGCTTCCG
Source organism: Dermacentor andersoni (assembly GCF_023375885.2). Taxonomy (NCBI): domain Eukaryota; kingdom Metazoa; phylum Arthropoda; class Arachnida; order Ixodida; family Ixodidae; genus Dermacentor; species Dermacentor andersoni. The sequence goes on along the minus strand of NC_092822.1, from coordinate 83,715,449 downwards.
CCTCAGAAAGCACAGCTTGGAAAATGATGAGGAACAAACGTCTGCAATATGCGCAGACCAGGTTAAATCGTTCGTTATTGTAACCCCTAAGTATTTACTATGTGTGACCTCCATAATAGAATGATTTAGAAGGCTGTAAGAGAAAGGAGAAACCTGCTTTTTGCGCGAAATTCGCAAGAGGACAGTTTTATCTAGGTCAAGTTGCATATTCCATTTAAGGCACCATTGATGAACAGCTAGTAGTGAGTTTTGTAAGAGGTAATGATCATTACGCTCGTTTATGCTCTTGAGAAGAATGCAGTCATCTGCAAAAAGCCTGACAGAGACATTTTCGGTAACAGCAGCCGGCAAATCATTAATATAAATTAAAAATAGCAACGGGCCTAAAACGCTTCCTTGGGGTACACCCGACGTAACTTGAAGCACTTCAGATTTACAACCATTAACCTCTACTTACTGTGTCCCGTGTTTTAAATAAGCATTAATCCAATTAACAAGGTAAGTAGGGACGCCAATACTTTCCAGTTTATAAATAAGTTTACTGTGGGGAACTGTGTCAAATGCCTTGCGGAAATCTAGAATAAGTACATCAATCTTGCCGGATTTATCAAGCACAACAGAAAAATCATGAATTGTTGTAACTAACTGTGTCACAGTGGACATTTCTTTCCGAAAGCCATGTTGTGCAGGTGATAAAATGTTATTTTCAGCAAGATAGGAGTTAAGATAACCAGAAACTATGTGTTCAAGCAGCTTGCAACAAGAGGAAGGGATTGAGATTGGTCGATAATTAGAAATGGTTAGCTTGTCCCCTTTTTTTAGAATTGGCACAACGAGGGCCATCCTCCAGTCCTCCGGCACATCTCCCGTAAGTAACGAGACTTGAAAGATCCTCGTTAAGAAAATAGATACCTGTGCTACAAAAAGCTTCAGAAAGGCATTTGGAAGCCCATCGGGACCCGCGGATTTCTTATCTGCGAGTTTACGCAGCATAGACACAACACCGTTCACAGAGATAGCTGGTACGTTACCAGGATCTTCAACTGGAATTCTAGCTGTGGTTGCACGTTCCATAAGGAAGACGCTTTGAAAATACGAGTTGAAACCTTGCGCTATGATCGTGGAGTCGGTTACAACGCTGTTATTAACTCGGATTTTGGTCAAGTGGTCAGTCCTGCGACCTAGAAAATTCCAAAATTTTTGGGGATCACTTCTTATAAATTCGGGGAGCGTCGTGTCAAAATAACGGGACTTTGCTAATTTTAACTTATAGGCAAGTTCCTCTTTTAGAACCTGGAACTGTTGCGGACAAAGTATCTTTTTCTTCCTACAGCGCCTTACTTTGCGTTTCATTTGAATAATTTCACGACTTATCCAAGGATTGCGGTGATTGATACGAACCTTTCTAAGGGGAACAAAATGTTCAATAGTATACTGTACCGTATTCTTAAAGTGCTGCCATAAACTATGAAGGTCATTGCTAGAAGGGTTATCTAACTGTGATTGTAAAGAGTCGATGATTGCGTTATCGTCAGCACGTGCGTAGTCCTTGATCATTTTAACCGGACGCATCCCGGAAACAATTGGCGAAACACAACAAAAGAACCACAGACGATGGTCCGAGATTCCAGCTTCAACACTAAGCACTCCATGAAAAAAGGTTTGACTAACAAAGAAAAGGTCTAAGACAGATGCCTCTCTGGTGTATGCATGAACGGTTTGCTTAAGGTTTAAAGAAAACATCAGATCAAGAATAATATCACATGAGGCAGACAGGCCGTAGCACGGTTTATCCCAATCAATAGCAGGGAAATTAAAATCACCGGTAATAATTAAGTTCCGGTTTTGGTAAGGTAGTAAGCGCTCAAATAAACTATACATGAAAGAATCCGCTGCATCAGGTGCACGATACACAGCACAAAGAAAAAAAGTGAGACCATGCGCAGTAACCTGCAACAACAAACTTTCATGCTGATCAATTTGTTCAAGCAGCGTTACGTTTACTGCACGTTTCGCAATCACAGCAACGCCTCCACCACGTGAGCCGCGATCGCGTCTGTATATGACGTAGTCCGGTGGCACAATTTCTTCATCAAGAATACCGTTATGCAACCATGTTTCGGAAATCACCAGTAGGTGAGGATCGTAAGAAATGAGTAGAACTTCAAGGCTATCTATTTTGTTTACTATGCTTCTAGCGTTCAGGGATATCACACGTAACTGGCACGTATCTGGCGATGGGGTCGTCTTGCTTTATATACAAAGATAGCCACCACCACGTTTTTTCTTTCCTAAATACAGAGACGTTGTCATAACTTGTTAACTGTGTAACATCGCTATTCGATGTATACCATGTTTCTGTAAATCAAATTATGTCAAAGTGACATTTTATGAGCTCGAGGTAAGCCTCCATTTCATCAATCTTATTTTTGAGGCGTTGTGCATTAAAATGATACAAGGAAAAAGGTTTACAATAGCTATTTTTATTTATGAACGTGTTAAGGGAGTCGCTAGTATAACACATCGTAAAAGCTAAAAACAACATCAGCAAAAAAAAAAGAAGCCAACTTAAGCAATTAGCTCAAGGTCTTTTTCAGGGGCAATCTTTATTGCCCTTGCGCTAGGTTCTTTGCATACAAAGTTCTGCGTAAAGGAATTTGGGCTCCTATCAATCATATGCTAATCTCTTTAAAACGACGTTGAAGGGAGAGCCGGAATTCGTTATATTCATTATTGCCCTTGACTGTAATCCATACGTAATGAACTGCAGAATTTTGAACATGCATAGAGCACGGACTTGCGGCCACTAGAACCGCTACAAGGTTACGTGCGCTGAACAAAAACAGCAAAAGAAATTGCGGCCTCCTGAGCACACAGCTTCTTAGCATCTGACAAAATTGTGTTTATGATAGCTGCCTTCCGTTTGAACGTGACGGTTATGTTGCACGCAGTGACGCAAACAACGTTTGTCGCGTTCGTACAGCACGCGCGACAAAGGGAGGCTTGGTCTCTGAGATTGTACTGGTACAATCTCCAAGGCCACGCATAGCTGCTATAGCCTGGGCGGTGCCGTAGAAAAATTGCGATTGCGATAATAGAGTTATACCTTAGCGAACTAGAGGGCCAGCGTAGACGCCAGTGCGCATGCGCGATACGACACGCGCAGTGGCGTCTACGCTGGCCTGCTGTCTCGCTGAGCTATAAGTCTCTAATGAACCTTTCCTTATGCGCAGCTACGTGCAGTGGTGAGAAGGAACAGTCTTCGACGGCGCATTCAACGCAACTACCCAAAATTTTGGCACCTAATGTGTGCCAAACCTCGCGGAATGCAATTCAGCCTGCAAAGGTCGGGTATTTCTTGTTTCATAGACACATCAAGTGCGGCAAATTCATTGGCAGGATAATTTTACTTCGTTGAAACAGTTTTTAAAACGTGGATGTCTACGGAGATTTCAAGGATATTTCACTTTGTTACATCCAGTAATCGTTATGTCCCAAGTTTGACTGTAACATGTATTTGTTATTATAGTGTCTTACCTTATAATTGCTGCTGACAAATCCGAGCCTAAACTACATTAGGAACAAGCTACATTGTCTGCGGGTGCATCACCCTGTGGAAGTCTCTAAGGCAGCTCTCTGAATCATGAAGTGACTAATGTGGGATAACAGACAGTCACAAAGTAACTCTTTATAAGGTACATTGGAAACATTTTGCTTATGCAGTGGTGTTATTGATTTGATTGATGAAAAATTCTTTGGAGCCTTTCGTCACGTTAACGCTTCATTTGTGTTATTAATCATTCTTTATGTTAAGCATAGCTTTAACATGTGTTATCTCTTAAGTGGCCTAGCCAATACTTCAGTGCAGCTATGTTGGTTTGTATGGAATGGGCTATAGGCATTCGTGCTGTCGGTAAAGTCAAACCTTTTTTCAACATTACGAGGATTAAGTACATTCCCATTCATTTCTTCATTTAGCAGGTATCAGGAGACACTCAATTTCTTTATAAATTATGATATAGTGGAAGGGTGTATTGGGCTCCTATATTCATGTGTGTGACAAACATCCATGTAAAAAAAAACTTCCGTGATAGTGCTGCTGTAGTCCTTCATATTATTCCATTCGCAAATCTCGAGCAATGTTCCCAAGGTAACGAAAGTGACCTTGGGTCGGGCCTGTACCTTAGCCCTTATCCAGAAAACTAAAAGCAGCAACCGATGGAAAGGCTATTGCAGTTCGTTTAAATGCCGAAGATCCTCCATCGGTGGCAAAGTCACAGAAAAGATCATCCGGACGACGTGGCCACACATGACACCACCTGAACGGAGCCTCGAAGCGAGGAAAACGCCGCCTAAAGAATCATCACTGGGGCAAAGTGACGCTGGTGTGATCTAACTCCGTAACGTAACTGCAATACAAGACCTGGTATCACCGACTTCGAAGTACTTCTCCATGGCCACGCAGTAACCGCTTTAGTGTACACAGGAGCCGGCTACTCAGTCATGCGTGCGCCTTCCGCGGCCCAGATTACGAAAGTTAGGATTGCATAGTAATGTCGCTAAAGCAGCACAGATGGAGGGCAACTTATGAACGCCAACTGGAATCTCGAGGGCGTGAATTACCGTTCGTTACCGCACCTAAGCTGCGACGTTCGTTATCCAGCACCCAGGTAGCACACAAAGTCTTCAAAAAGTCGTATAAATGGATACAACGTCTGAAACAGATTTTTGTCCAAACTCGATGCATTAAAAACGTCGTAAGAAGGATAGCTTAAAAACGACGGGTGAATACGTTTCGAGAACGTTATCATGAGTCTGGCCGTATCTGTTCAGTTTGCGTGCTGGGTTTACGACGGCGCCGTTCTTGGCCGAAGAATTCTCCATTTATCAAGCGGCTCTCGTGTCAATTGCTGCTGTATTCGCAACGCATGAGCTTGAGCTCGGCTAGGAAAAAGAAGCCTTTGGTGGTGTTGACCTCACGTCACAAGAGACGAACGATTGCAATCGAAGTTGACACTGCACCAGGCCACGAAGGAATGATGCGCTGGTGCAGTAACACTGAAGCCGCTCTTTGTGACGCGGACAACGGCTGCACATCGACTTCGGAGGATCGCTGCCAGTCAGTATACCATGCGGGTATTAGTGCTGACTCTGACCACGCATCCTCTACTTCAATAGCTTTCGCTTTTTCATAAACTTTATCATCACTCATTTCTTTCGGACGATTTCTTTCAGTACCCCGCAGTAATTTTTTTTTCATGACCACTAGTGCAAATGTGAAACGATCGATATGTCACTCATATCCTTTTGCAAATGTATTCATACCGCACATTATCGTAAATAGGAACAACATGCCATCGCACGTAGGCACTGAAGGATACGTAGCAAAATTCAAAGAGCTGCTACACACTGAGTGCAGTACCCGACCTAATTGATTTGTTTACTTTTTACACGTTTTTTTCGTTTCTTACACAAACAGATGTATTTTACCGATGGCATGTTAATCTTTCCCCTGTTCCATTTTGTAAGCATTCTCATGCGGTGTATTTATAAGGCTTAAGCAGGAGGCACACGGTACGATTCGGCGTCCGATCCAACGTGCGGCGCCACATGCTCCGGCATACGACGATTCGGGGCACACGGTGCGTGCATCCGAAAGATCGAGCTGCGCGTAAGCTCCGCCCAGATACAGCCCCCCAGCTTCACTTCATACCACGTTGAGAAACGCAATATAAACAACTCTGCACAACACTGCTTCGCTTTACGCGAACGCTGCCAATAAAATTATGCCCCTGCGAGTGACGGAACACTTCACGACGGCGCGTTGTCCACTGACGGCTCCGCCAACAGCAAGTGATAGGGCCGGTAGGCCTAGCTAGGTGGACGCTGCGGCCGACGGCACTTGTGATCCAACGCGAGCTCGTCAAAGAGCGCTTATTTTTGTCAAAACAATTAACACTGCACACTTAGGTCGCCCGTAATTAAATACAATTGGTTTACTCGACGCCGTCGTTGCGAAGGGCAAACGTACAAGCGAAGCGAGCAGCCTCGCCCAGACGGTCGGTGTGTGCTTTCTGCCCGCGAAATGCCCTCGCGTCGCGGCTCCCGATCTCGCCAGTAGCTGGGTGCTAATGTACTAGGCGCATAACAGGCACACGTTCGAGATAATGTTACTGAATTGGTAACTATTTCGTGTCGGAAACAAACAGCAGCAGACAAGGGAAAAAAAAAAAACAAGACTGCGAGAAACCGGCCAGCCAGCGCCGCCTCCGTGGAGGGAACGTCAGAGAACGTCACATGCCAGCCACGCTGTCATTGGCTGCGGCCAAACGACGGTGCGGTTGTCGGACGCGTCGGACGATGAAAATCTGCACGGTTTGTCGCACGCCGGACTTCCGATCCGGCGCTTCGGCACGGCAAAACACCTCGATTCCGGCTGTCGTTCTGGCGCGTTGGCCGCCGGATCGGACACCGAATCGGACCGTGTGTCTCCCGCTTTATTCTGTATTACGCATGAATAAAGGGATCGAGATAATGAGCTAAGGTCACGTTTGATGGCACCGAAGGAATGCATCGGTACATCTGTTACTGTAAGAACGGTGCTCTGCAGAAAGTGTTGCGGTGAATTCTGCTGTGAGCACAATTTATACAAGAACAATGTGCAGGAACCACTGTCGATGAATATCAGTACAAGCGAATAGCCCGAACGAGCGAGCGAACTGAAGAACGAGAGGGAGCGGGCGAAATATAGTTGGCCAGAGAGCAAAAGAACGAACGTGTTTCTTGTACATCAACAGTACTTACGATCGACCACTGGTATCTCAACAAGCATAAAAACAGCGGAGACAGTGACCTATTCACTTTAATATTTATGGACTCAACGGTATTGTCTCGGCGCGCTTGGGTGCGTAGCTTGGTGTGATCACGCATGATAAGACGCGCCGATCGTCAAACCGCAACGAAGCGGCACTGACGGCGAGCGAAATTAAAAGCCTGCGAAATGCACAACGGGAACGGCCAGCTCACTGCTCTGGTTTGAGTCGGAGCGGCATATCGAGCAAGCTAGGCAGCGCGCGAAAGAACGGAAGACAGGGTGCCATGTGGCTCTGTGCGACATGATTCACAGTCGATTCACAGAAACGCAAACGCGCACGAGACGCGGACGCGCACACCAAGCGCCCACACCGCGGCGCTTCAAAAGCCCGTCAATACAATCCAGCCTTACGCAAGGTGGCGATAAGATACCGTCGTCACATTGATCACGTCACCAAGCGTGTGGCGAAGACTTCCGTGGCGGCCATGCCAAAGCGGTGTGTGTATAGTGCCGCAATTGTGCTCATGTGAGCAGTCATGTGTTTCTCAGCATGTGGCTGCTCACACGCAATTGTGCTCGCGTGAGCAATCATGTGTTTCTCACTGTTTTCGGTTACGCTGTCGGTTGTGAAGCAAGTATTGTGCTTTGTTGTCTTACTTCGCACTGCGTGTGCACCGATTTGTTTGTATGATTTTAATTTGGAGAGCAGCTCAGCTGTGGCCGAGGCTGCCGTGTGAAAACGGTCTGTGCATAGTTCCGCAATCGTACTCATGTGAGCAGTAGTGTGTTTCTCACTGTTTTCAGTCGCACTGTCCTTTGTCAATTAAGTATTGTGCTTTGTTGTCTTACTTGGCACTTCATGTGCAGCGCTTTGTTCGTATGATTTTAATTTGGAGATCAGCTGAATTTTTCATTCAAGAGCGCTGACTGGAGGGCACTAATTTGCTCTTCAAGCTCGTTGTGATGCCACTATGGCTATGTGAGGGCCTTTTCAGTCACGTTGTAATTAAGGCTTTAAGAGCAGTATTAAGATGAAAGTTAGAGACGAAATGTTGCTTTTGGGTGCCTGGCATCGGGAACGGCCGTCATGCGTGAAACTAGCAAGTTTTGCAGAATGCGAAGAAAGGCGGGAATGCGGATTCTGCGCAGATTGCCAATATCCTTTACACAACAGTTACTGTGGTTATGGACCACAGGGTTTCACTCTTCGGTTTAGCAAGAATGTTGGAGACAAGAGGACTGACAAAAGGGCTCTTTGTTAATGTTCATCACGAGTACGGTAGCTCAATACATGAGGTGAAGTGCCCGTCGTATTTCCGTACGCTGGCCTACCGCGCACTCGTAGAACAAGCACTCGAATATCGCAGCACTCCACAACCACCACTCACACACCAGCGCTCGTTTCATACAATCGTACAATCGAAGCTGGATTACAAGCGATAACAGCACGATATTCGCCACGTGACTGAATCGCCACGTGACTGGTGTTTCATGGTCTTAAGAGGAACATTGTGTCCAATATGAGACGGCCGAATTCGATTTTCTTCGTCGCCTCAGAATGCTAGCAATATCATTCGCCGCTTTGAAATCTTGGTCTTTGTAATAGTTTCTGTAGTTCGTGATCGGATACCGCATATACTATGTATAGCTCACCAGTGGATACTGCGCTCGTGAGTCGAGAATCCCCTTGGCGTAAAAGATCCTGTTACTCCAGGTAGTCACTAGTTTTGTTGTTTGTGAGTGGTGCCGGTGTCCGGGCTACGCAGCCTCGAACTCGGCAGACACCGAGTTCGTGCGTATGTCATGTGTATGCACCGAGTTTCGGAAGCGCTTGCGCGGTTTTTTCAATTTGTGCGCTGTTCGTGCACTTCGTGCAACAGGGCATCCCCTGTTCTTGGTCCTTGCGCAACAAATTTTCCAAGCGTACGTCAAAGGGAGGAACCTCTTAGGCATTTAGGGACGTCGGTTCATTAGGTAAGTTAATGGGCAAAAATACATAGCCCTTACTGCTTAAAGTTCATGTAATATTGTCATGTAATGCCGTAGAGAGCTCTCCATATGCCAGTTACGAGCACTCTCGTTAGTGCGCTCGCTTCTGGCTTGGAGAGCGTTCTTTGCCTTCTCTCGCCGATCGGTGCTGGCATACGTGGCAAGCAACTGTCTCAGAAATTTTTCCCATGAATATAGCGCCGCTTCATGATTCACGTACCATGTCCTCACTGACTCTTCTAACGGAAGTAGACGTTGCGAAGCTTCTTTGCCTTGTCCCAGCCGTTTAAATCTGCGACTCGCCCGAAGTGTTCTCAGTAGTCTTCCACATCATCGAACGTATCGCCATGGGACGACTCGGGCGTGCGTGGTGGGTACACGATGAGCTGAGACGATGCCACCGGGCTCGACATGGTTCCACCGTCGGTGGTAACTGCTGCTGCCTGCACTGCTGCAGCAACAGGCAGTCCGAACAAGGGCGGGTCTCCTCGGAGGCAGCGGCTTGTGCGCTGGTGTACTGTAGTCAGTTCTCTGGATTCCACTCGCTGAGGGTCGGTGCTCCACTCTTACGAACTATGGACTCAAGATCATACCCCGCACATTCACCAGAAATGTAGCACTCTTCAAATCACAATAAACAAACTGGTTTATTGTGGGCAAACTTGTGCATGGAAACTCAAGCCTAAAGCACTTTGGCGTAATTCCCAAGTAGAGTTAACAGGAGCCTATGGGGCTCTTGCACTGCCCAGGGGGCGCTGCGAAAAGGGAGCTAAAAAGCGCCCTCTATGCTGAAATGGGTCGTACCAAGCTCGGTCGTCTGCTTCGGAAAGCACGTTTACAATATGGACCCGCCACTTTCGGTTGTGTTGTTTCACGGCCTGCAGCGAATATCGGGCGCCGAAGATTTTTTCAGGGGTGGCACGCTGCGTAAAGGCAAGAAATTATGCAGTGCCGAATACGTGTACGCCGTTCAAGAATTAGGCGGCGAAGTTTTAGCACCGTTTCAATCGCAAGTGAAGCGAGTCGCGTACGAAGTGGAACTTCAGGTAAGGTTTGCACGCTAGCTGCTAGATTCAGGCGCACAAACGCGAGGAAATGCTTGCTATAAATTAATCCACAGCAGCGATAAGCAGGCATCATGTGTACGGAACTGCTCGAGAACTCGACGGTACCCGCCGCGATGTACGAACTGTTTGAGCGCACAATCATACGCGCCGCGACGGCAGCGGTCTTTCGACATGCCGCGAAACGGCGGGCCTCCTCCAATCTTTGTTGACTGCGTGCCGCTAAACAAGTAGTTATGCCTGCTTTGTAGTAGTGGCCATCTGTCCCTTTTAGTAACTGGTAATAACTGATGCAATGGATATGAGCTCGCACGTACTTGCGAATCGCGCTGCAGCGCGAGCTCGTGCGCGGCTCGCTTGATGTAGGTTTTAATGACAGCGCTCGAACATCGATGTGCTGCAATCAATACTGCCTTGCTGCGCTGCCTCAACGTGCTGGCTTGAGATCAAGGATGATCGCATTTAACTCTCTTAACCTGTGCTGCTCGTAGTGGAGTAGTGAATGGTCATCGAATGAGCCCGACCATTTGTGCTCATTTGCACACACCTGGTCACTTCACCACTTCGCATAGGTCGAATTGTTAATATTCGCTGTGGCCGGGTCTCGAATCGTGAATTACCAGCCATGCCTGCTGCTATGTCGGTCTGCTGTCGGGACTGTAGGCGCAAAAGACCGAACATTAGAACGCAGATAATCAAGCAAGCTTCAAGACAGGCGAAGCAGTCAGCATGGCGCGAAGTTTCGCTTACTCAGCGCGACGAACTGCAGCTATGCAGCGCGCCCGACGCTCCACTTCGTGAGGCCTTGAAGGAAAATGGCAGAATCTGATGTTGGGATTCAGGCCTTCTTGTTCATGGCAGCCCACGACGCTGAAGTAATGACGGTGACGCCTTTTCGAGGCTGGGCTAGGTCTCTCCGGATCGGCATCACCGATTCCTTCTGCTCCCAGCATTACGTTCCACGGCACACGGAGAGTCCGTTTTCGTTAACTACAGGCTGCGGCGAGCTCGCAGCGTGGTCGACGTGGTCTGTGAGAAGTGACGAGCCTTTTCGCATTCGCAACAGGGCAGAAAAAAGTGCGAATCGACGCAAAACTCGGACTAGAAACGTGCTTCGCCACAGCCAGGCTTCAGTACGACCCAAGCTGGTACGACCCAGATGTCGTTTCCCACGCCGCCACCAGGCGCCGCTACTATACCTCAAACTCCAGCGCAAGACGCCCATCAACAGTGAACCGCGTTTCCACACTGAACACACTTTCACGCGCCCCGAAGACCAGGAGCGACGCCATGACTTCTCTTTGGACGGGAGGACACGGGCGCTGCCGTGTGCGCGTGCACAAGGGACACGCGCTATCTCGCCATCCGCGAGCCATTGCTGGCGCTCTTCTAATGGCGATGCGATTAGTAATGTCTAGAGGCTTTAACAATGAGGTGCTTGGTAGGGCATCACGAGAGTGCTCGTAACTGGCGTGTGGAGAGCTGTCTGCGGCAGTATAGGTTATTTGCACAGCAATTTTAGCCTTATATTTTGGAATGGATTTGCGCATGATTAATTGCATATATTTGTCCCTACCTGGAGGTCTTAGTTAAAAATGTGATTACAAGGCGACAGTGTGCCAATAAATGCAGCAATGTCGGATTAACGCCTGGAAACATGGCGTCGTGTTATGAATGACAGGTGACATAAAAACCACTGCCATCAACACAGTGTCCCCTGGTAAAAGGGCGGGACAATACGTGCATATACCTCCGGGCACCTTCCCTCATCTGCTTTTAAGGACGTCCTCCAAATCGTTTAATAAATGCAAGCAATCAGACTGCTAGCACATGAAGGGCGAATGAATGCAATGTACATTGTAATTACATAGGTAAAATGCTTACAATACTTAATGTGGAATCTACATATTATGTGCCCATTTTATTGAACAGCTTGTTCAAACCAATTTCCGCAATACATTTTTATAGTTAGCATTGGTTATGTTCATTGTTACGATCTGGATACAGTGTTGTAGTTGCATATTTTGTGCTCATGCCACTTTCATGAGTCATGAATTTAAAATATCTTTCACACTGTAGCTTAAGTGTGCTGATATATGTTTCATTAGAAGCAGAAAAAATTTGCGTGTGATGCTTGCCTACTTATCTAGCAAGCACACCGAGTGGGAACACTTAAAGTTCATCGCTACCAAGTGAAGAGTGAGCTCATACATGTGTCAGAGATGGTATGTGGGCAAGTCGTCCTGGTGAAGCCCCTGCATCTGTATTCAAAACATTTCAACTACCAGCGTAGTGCAATATGTCGTGTCCACTTCGACGAAATGCAGCACCAGTGCAAATATCTGGGCATGCCTCTCCAGGGCAGCAAGTATGTCTGCATTGAAGACATTTCAATTGCCAGCATGTACAGCAGTGCCATTGCCAGCGGAACTCTAGAGAACAAAGTGCTGTTCCCCCAAGCTGTTCGTCAATGTAACTCTGCCTGGACTCTGTGCCAAATATGACATCCCTAGCCTTGCGTATATGGAATAACCTGCCTAGCACCTGATTTCAGTGTTGTTGCAGCACCGCTACGGGCGGCGGCGTGCTGTCAAAATCACTATAACTTTAAAGCAGTAAGGCACTGCATATGCTGACAGCAGTCGTAGTGGTAGTATTAAATAGCTGCGCTGGACATCCACTTTCGCAGGGTCGGGATGTCGAGCCAATTTCTTTTTACTTTAGGAGACTGGAGATGTGTGCAAGTTGTACTAATGTAGTCATGTGTTTGCAAATAATTCATTGAGACCGTATGCCCGCTTTTTGCGAGAGTGGTACATATGCGCCTTTTGTACAATGCTGTTTATATAAATAGATTCGTATGACATCAGATCTTAGGTGGAATGAACATGTAGCAATGAAGAAACTATCATGAGAAGCCAACAAACACCAAGGACAACATAGACGAAATTACTTGTGTTTAATAAATGAAATAAAGAAACGATAAATTGATGGAAATTAAAGTGGATGAAGAAACAACTTGCTGCAGGTGGGAACCGAACCCACAACCTTCGCATTTCGCGTGCGATGCTCTACCAATTGAGCTACCGCGGCGCTGTTTCCCCATCCACTTTTATTGGGTATTTATGTGTCCTAGTAGAGCCCTGGGAGTGTTAGCCAGCGCCATCATTCGCATACGTTGGAGGCGGACGTGGAACGTCCTCGTTGCCGCAGGCGTCACGAGAACGTGATCTTTTTTGGGTGAAGGCAACTGGTAAATAAACCCGCATATGCTACCTGAAGGCATCAATGTTGCCGGATTCAAGACCCTCGTTATGTAATAAACGAGAAGAGAGGGGGTTAACCAAGGCTCCTGATTTTTATTAGTCATATCTTGAGAAGCCAACAAACACTGACACCAAGGACAACATAGGGGAAATTACTTGTGTTTAATAAATGAAATAAAGAAACGATAAATTAATGGGAATAAAGTGGATGAAGAAACAACTTGCCGCAGGTGGGAAGCGACCTTCGCATTTCGCGTGCGATGCTCTACCAATTGAGCTGCCGCGGCGCTGTTTCCCCATCCACGAGATTGTTTTTTTAGCTTTAAGGTTGTTTTAATTCTGTCACCATTACAATGTTTGATGTACCGTACAGGCAATATTTCCAGGCTTAACATGTTCCCGGTGTTCGGTTTTTTTCACAGGATTGATTTTTCATCGTATGTGTCGTTATTCCTTTTTGTGTTCTTTTCAAGCTCCTATGTTATTGGTAATATAGCTGGTACGCAGATACCATGCGAATAAATCTCGCATTTTCATTCTGTTTTTTGCAGTTGCTGTGATATCAATTTCTAAATAACTCTAGTCTGTTCATCTGATAGTATGTGCTGTTTATTGTGCAAAATAAAAAAAACTTTTGCACAATTCGCGTTCTTGCTGTTCGTCATTGTATGCTTACTTACGAATTTCGTTTATGCGTGTTCTCGCCATTGTTTATAAATTTATAGTTCATTAAGAATTGTTTCTGGTAGGTTTAGTGATTCTTGATGGGCTTTTAATTCGATATACCTTGCATTCCTCATCACAAACCTTGCATAAGTGCTATTTTTGCAATAAAGTGTTGGTTTGGGATTTGCTCGTTTCATGTGCTCTTGGCTCATGTGCTCTCGTTTTATTTTTGTCTTTCCTAATCATATTTCAAGACCAGCTTTTCGTATACGTTTGAAGAGCTGTTCTAGATGGTCTGAAAAAAGTAATTAAGCCGGACATTAGAAGGCATATACGACGTTTTACCAACGAAGTTCTCTTACTCGTCTCTTCTTTAAACCGTTTCTTTCGTCTCAGATAAACGAAATAAAAACGCTATGTATCTGTTTTGTGCTACCTGGGAAACAACGTTCGTGAGACTTAAGCTGGCTTTTTCCAGTTTACTGTGCTGCCTTCTGCAGGAGGTGGATGGAAACGTTTTGGAAAGATGGCGGGGCTTTCGCCTATTGATTTGCGTGCCTGCGTATAGGTTGAATGTGTGTCGTTTGTGCGTTTCGGGCATCGCGAGTATTTATTGATGACATCTTCGAGGCAGCATTTCGTACCTGGAAGTTTTCAAACACTCACCCACTACTGTATGAAAAGGAGGGAGTGCGCTGTTGTGGTAACAGTGCGCCCGACAAAGCGCCCGGATTTCTGTCTTCCTAGACGGCTACCTTGGAATTAGCAGTTGGTGTTTGTTTGAGCACTTCGAGCTCACTTTTACAGTGAAGCTGCATATGGCTAGCCAATTCGTTCGTCCGTCCGTCCATCAGTCTGTCGCCTGTACGCCGAAAACTCCTCCGGCACAACTACATGCGCATGCGCGAAAAAGAAAAAAAAATGGCTGTGGCTTAGCTAAGGTTAAGCCCAGGATGCGAAGCATACTAGTCTTTATTTTAGTTGTTGAACCACTGTTTAGCCTGGTGAACTGCTGTTGCTTGGCTATATTTGGTTCGGCTAGACGAAGAAACAACTCATGCGTTACTCTGCTTCGCCTTCAAGAGTGGAACGCGACAGCGTTCCCGTCGACCCGCCAAGGGTTGTAAGACATGGGCTACGGCGCAGCGACTACGCGCCCCGCATTGGACGCGGTGAGCGTCGAGCAACGCAGCGTTCGGCGCGGCAACGAAATGTGCGCCTGAGCAAGCCACGTACGCCTGAGCCTTAGAAACAGCTCGTTTTTAAGGCAACACCGCATTCACTAGAGGCGCTTTTGTACCGCTTTGAAGCATCGTACTCGTGGCTCAGTGGTAGCGTCTCCGTCTCACACTCCGGAGACCCTGGTTCGATTGCCACCCAGCCCATCTTGCAAGAGTTGAGCCAAAGCCACCTAGAAAATCAGTCTCTGTAGCACGCCGCATCCTTCGCTTCTCATTCCAACGAGCAGCTCTGTCTCCAGGAGGCATCTCACCTCGTGAGTGTCTAGCAGAGGCAAGCGCAGCTGCTTATATACCGCCGCGACGCCGCGAGCGACGGCGCGAGTTGGAGCCCCGTTTCTCCTCTGTCGTGACGTCACGGTGTCACGTGGTATTGAAGGCGACACCGCTGCGCCTGAGGAGCTGGGTTGAGCTCTCGTAATATGCTTCGCATAAAAACCGGTAGAGAGGCGTGAGATTGGCTGCGCCAGTAGTGCCGTCGTTGCTCTCCGTTGCAGCCGGGCATGCTCGCAGCAGTTTCTGTCCGGTTCCGAAATGAGTAGGCGACGCGTATTACGTACTACCGTGGGCTATATGAGGGGGAACACGCGAACGCGTGGTAAATAGCCTCGAAACCAAGTTAGAGCGAAACGCGGATGGCGCTGTCGAAAACAGTCTGTCGAAAAAAGCGGGGAAAGAGGGGCGCTCTTCCGCTAAGTGTTGGCACTCCCATGAGCCTGCTTTTTTTGACAATGGTAGCTCACGGTGGAAAAGACAGCTGCTCCGAACGAGACGTGCATTTGAGGGATCGCCAGCTGTTCGTGCGCAGGCGCGAGTAAGAGTGGGCGCGCGAGAAAATGTGGAGGCTTTTGCTCCTTGAACATCTGACTCTGCCTAGACACTACGGAAGAGGTTTCTTAGCGCGTGTTGTATGCGTTTGTCCCCTAGACAAGTCGGAATTGCGGAGTGTGGTCGAGTTAGTTTACGCTCAGACACTGCACGCCGACACGGTGAGGCAGCCGCACGGACGTCCCATTTGGTTATCGCAGTGTCTGAAGGGGCATGGTTCTGACTGGTGTTGCATAAGTCGCTGGTCGCTTTTTTTCGTCGCGATGATAGATAGGATTTCTTTACAAGCACTGCCCCAGGACGGCACATGTAACCGGAAAACGGAGGCCTACGGAAAGCACCTGATGCTATAAGAAAGCAGGCGGCACAGGATATCCAGGGCACTCAAGGGGTGCCCTGGTTTAGCACCTAAGGGGTGCCCCGGGGGATTAAAGCTGGAACCAGGGAGCATATCGGTTGGGGCCGCGGAGGCGGAAGCGTGCCAGGGGATGTCCGCATAAAAAATTGGCTGTCCGCGATAGCGGGCAGCCCCCTGGCACGCGAAGGCCTCGGCAAGGCTCAACCCACGGACTGGTTCGGGTTATAGCTTTGGTGTTCCCGTTGCCGCTTTGGTGTCCTGGAGGCACCACCAGTAATTCGAAATAGTGACACGTCGTTACGATTACTAAAAAAGCACGATTGAATAAATATACTTACGTTGAGCCGCCAACTTGTGCCGATAAGTTCAGCACTAACGCACCCCGCGACTTATGCGACTCCAGCCAGAACTTTGTCTCTGGATGTATGTCGGGCAGACTTTCTCGCGCCTGCGGCGCTGGTGCTGAGTCAGTCATCGTCACCAATTCCGACATACGCCGGCTCGCACGAAGTGACGTGTCGACTAGCGTAGTGAAGCTTTTCGCTTGAAAACTCGACCCCACTCCGTATTGCCGGCACGCCAAGGGACGAAGGCCTACAACACTCGCTCAGAAACCTCCTTCGTAGTGCCTAGGCAGAGCCATAGATTCAATGATCAAAAGCCCCCAGATTTTCTCTCCTCGCGCTCGCGCTTACTCGCCCGTGCGCACAAACGACTTGTGGTTCCCCAAATGAACGCCTCTTTAGAGAGCGCCACTTATAGCGTCCTCGATCACCCGCACCGGTGCGCACGCCTTGGTGCGCACTTTCATCCTCGATCAACCGCACCGGTGCGCACTGACCATCCTCGATCACCGGAAGCGCACCATGTTGGAGCGGTTTTCCGTTGCCCCGTCTCGCACCGAGAAAATCTGCGGTGCGCCGGAGTGCAATCCCAGCAAGCACTGCGGGACGCGCGTACGTGCGCGCGTACTGCCGACTGCAGAACCGCGGACGCTCTGGCCCGATTGCTGCGGTAGGTTGCAACGGAGTTGACAGAGTTAGCTAGTGGATTTGTCGGCAATGAGAAAGGAAGCGCTGCATAGTTGCCGCAATCGATGAGTATTCTTCAAGTTCGTCTGACAGCGAAGACGACATGCTGCTCTACCTCGTCCAAAAACAGTGTGGTGAAGAGCGGCCGAAATAGGACAGGTTCATTGAACGGGTTGTCAGGATTAATTATAAAATCCATTGGTGTTTGCTTGCAACCAGGTATGCCGGAGCACGCAGTTTGACAAGGTTCGAGCGCTTGCCGCAGATGCTCAGCATCTGCAAACAATAAAATATGCGCGCGCGCGTGTTCGCGCACGTTTTGCGCGCCAGGGGCAAAGTAGCGCTGCATGCAAGCACCCTGCACAGGGTGCAGTTTTGTCCTCGATGTTGACCCTCCGCAGTGCGGCACCACGGTGGGGCAAAGCGCACCATTCTGGTTTCGGGTCAACCCCGGGGCAAGGTGATCGAGGACGCTATTAGTGCTACCGGAAGTGAGCGCCGCCGCTAGGGGCAGCACACAGGGATCCTTGCTAGAGTCACTGGAAAAACTTTCAGAGTACCGCAAAGGTTGGAATTTGACTGGCAACACTGAGCAGCCACCGCCATATACCTTCCAAGCCGACTGCGTCGCGAGAAGGCCGCTGTGTGGGAAGAGCTTGATATTCGGTGACACATCGGGTTGAGTGTTTACTGAAGTACAAATACTTTGTGCCCGGAGATAATGGTTGCTAAGAACGAAAATAAAACGTTATGTTGTGCGAAGTAATGCAGCCGGTGGTTGTTTTGCACGCTGATCGTGTTTACTGCTGGAACTGTGCTACGTATTGGGCAGCTGCTTAGCGCTTCTATCGGGAGCTTACGCACGCGTTTTTTTTTTTCTCTTCCGCGGAGCGAGCTACGAAGGAAACATTTCGTCACTTCGACCTGGAATGAGGCAAGCTTGTGCCTTTGGGCATGAACATTGTGGACCGCCGTCGGCTTCTATTGAATGTTTCCAAGCAGGACGAAACTAACACCTAACAGTATCACAGGCACGTACGTTCATTGTATAATTTCCCAAGCTAAATCGGATACATCGAATTTAGTTTGTAAACGGATACCGCGCGTTGTCGACTCTGCAGGGCGACTTTGTCCGCCGTATACACACGACACACTGCTACTCCCGTGTGCGCACCGGTGTTTGGCCGTAATCGTAAAACGATCTGAGCACAGCAGGCGTAAAAACCAACTTCGATGACCATTTTGCGCACTAAATCTTGTGGAAGGCCAATATGAGCCACTTTCGTGATTACAGCAACATATGTGTACTTCTGTACACTGATAATGAGCGAGAGTTTGCTACATTGCGATTTATGAACGCGGCTGTCTAGTGCGTTCATGAGCGGCTACTCTTCTCAACTTATTTATGACTGTTTTCTTAGACTGCCAAGATTTGCTGCCTGTGTAAAAAAAAAAAAAAAGCAGGAACGCCCGCTGGTGACGCAGCCCTTTTTTTTCTAAGTTACATAGGCGATGTATAAAATTCCCGTGCTTTTAGAGCTGCTTATGTAACATGCATAGTGATAGAGTGAGGCTAAAGCTACTGGGTGTTCTGTTGTTTTGTATTTCTTGTTATGCATCAAGCACAACATTATTTGGATATACACCGTAGCATTTCAACATAAAACATAATATGTATGCTGACTTCAGTTCATTGCATGTGCTCGGCTTACAAGCTCAAAATTTGAAGCATGTGTTGTGAATATCACCTGGCCATTGGTTTCAAGCGCGAAATGCGTATGTATAAATGAGCAAAGGATAAGTGGAAAAAAGGAAGTATCATGGGCCTCGTATTGACCATGTTTTTATTGACTGCGATCGTCACGATCTGCGAAAAACGAGTGCCATATGGGTCGAGTGACTCGAGGCGCGAGCGCGCTCACGTGCGCGGAGAAATCATGCGAGTACCTGGTGCACGTGAGGACACGGAATTCTCGCAAGATAAGTGTGCCTTCGCGTGCCACGAGCACGGAATAAGCGCGTGTGTTGAGCAACAAACGTTTACACGTGTACCCGCGTCAAGCGTGCAAGACGCCAATGATCCCTGCAATGAACTCCTATTTTCGTAGCATCGCTAACACCGCGTGCACTTCGCTTAAGTATCTTCTAAAACATTGCCGAAAAGCACAAGCAAGGTGTACTTATACCTCGCACACGCGGGTGTTTTTTGTAGGCTTGAAGTTCTCCCGGCCGATTCTGTGTAACCACGCAGAACGACGCTCTCGGTCATTATTCCCAGTCGGAATCTAGAAAGTCTTTCCAGACTCAGTTCGGTTGCTGCATCCGAAGGCGCAGCAGCCAGGCATGATTTTCTTGCAGTCAAATGCGAGCGCGACAATCGGAACACACACACACACACACACACACACACACACACACACACACACACACACACACACACACACACACACACACACACACACACACACACACACACACACACACACACACACACACACACACACACACACACACACACACACACACACACACACACACACACACACACACACACACACACACACACACACACACACACACACACACACACACACACACACACACACACACACACACACACACACACACACACACACACACACACACACACACACACACACACACACACACACACACACACACACACACACACACACACACACACACACACACACACACACACACACACACACACACACACACACACACACACACACACACACACACACACACACACACACACACACACACACACACACACACACACACACACACACACACACACACACACACACACACACACACACACACACACACACACACACACACACACACACACACACACACACACACACACACACACACACACACACACACACACACACACACACACACACACACACACACACACACACACACACACACACACACACACACACACACACACACACACACACACACACACACACACACACACACACACACACACACACACACACACACACACACACACGCGCACGCGCGCACGCACACAAAAAAAAAACGTAGGGAACCTGCGCTGCCTGCGCTCTAACTCAGGCGGCCCGCCCGGCGCTTGGAAGGTATATGGCACCCAAGAGGTCACATGGTACGGTTGGGCCAATGAACGCGTCAGCGGCGCGGGGAAAACGAATGCGGTACTCTGAAATTTTTTCCAGTGATTCTAATCCTTGCTTCCCGCCAATTCTGCAGGCGTAAGCGTGGATAATTTACGACCTCAGTCAGCATTGAAACAGCCATACATAAAGATATGACCTTTTTTGTTAATCAGATGCCTAATTCTGAGCAGCTGGAAGGTTTCATGCCGCTTCCTGTCAAAATACCGTCATTTCCGACACGATAGAGACGCGTCGTCTGCTCGAGCAGACGATGCGCGGTCGGCGGCTGCTCTCGTAAACCACCGGAGGCTGCTCTTTTAAACATCTGGAAAGGAGGCCGGCTGCTCACATATTTCAAATCCTGGAGAGAGCCGAATCCGTTTTCCGAAAACATGCTGAAAAGCCTAATGCTTACAACCTCAGCATCGATGAAATGCTTGATAAGCATCGCATTCGATTTCCATGTGCTGAGCGCAAAGTAGATATTGCAGCGCATCTTTTAAATTACTATTTTGCGACGAGGATGCGACAGTTCACTGAAGCAAACAAAGGTCTGACAACTGGAAGTTGCGCAACTTGAGAAAGCTCGCGAAGCTTTTGTGAGCATAGATGCGCTGTTCTGCCAGCTCAGGGGTCAAATGTGAAAGCTCTTGATGAAAACAGCAGGCCGTCGAGTGATCGAATGAAAGCACATCTTCCGCGACTTCTACACTACTTCAAATATCCAGCGGCGCACGGTAACGCAGACCAAACATCTGTGGAGCAACCGACTACGAGTTAGTCGATACCGTCGACATGGCCCGATCTTGTAACGTGCTTGTAAGCGTTTGCGTCTGCTGAAAGAAACAAAGACATGCGGTGCTTTTTCAGCGTTACTTCTAACTTTATGTATTGAATGTTTTCTTTTAACCATTCAAGTATAGAATTAACTGCTTTCTTAAACGAGATAAATAACCTGCCTAATTATATTGCTTTGGTTTGCTTTGCTTTGCTTTGGTTATTGCTTTGGTTTGCTTTGGTTATTGTACTCCTAACACAATCAAAAATTAATTATAGCACCCCGAGCTTGTGCCGTGACACTCTGCAGATTCAGAAACGCATGAATTGTACATGGTGACAGTTGTGGAGGCATGTCTAGTGCTCTATCACTCCTCTGAATGCGAGTTACACGGTGCTCACTTTGGAACTTTTAATAAATATGCAGCTACATCGCCTGTGTTTTTCGTAAATATCAAAATTATAGCCTAAAGCAGCCATACACTGAGTTGACATTTGCTGGAGCCCTAAATTAATAAATTACTCATGCGGTCTCGAGTCGAATTGAAGCTCGGAATGCTGCAGAAATATAAAGGGACGTTCTTCCAAGCAAAAAGAGTTCTTTTAAGCAGGCCAACGGCATATATGCATCGAAATAAAGCGCCTCTGCCGAGCGCGCCCATAGAAGCGTCAGAAAAGCAAGCCGAAAAGTTACGCACGCCGCTGCCGCAAGGCCCAGCGTCTGTTTTGGGGGCCTACATATACTCACTCCCGCGGTGGGAAACTCCACATCTTTGGTCGCAGAGGTAATTGGCGCCATCCATGACGAGGGCGACGCCTAAAATCCATTTCCCTTGCGTAGCTTCGTAGATCGTCGCGCGCACGCGCATCGATCCACGTGGCTGCACGCTTCCCTCGCCCTCCCTCGTAAATCCCTCGCAACTCCCTTACCTTTGACTATCTCCACGCGCGCGCCGTGCGGCCCCGCCGGCCCGGCACCAGTTTATCCCGTTGCATAACGTTTTATGTTTCGTTATCTGCTGTTATCGGGAAGTGTGCACTGCTGTGCGTTGACCAGCGCGGATTGTTTCGTCAGTTTCGTGGTACTCGGTAGCATGTGCTTCGCGATGTTTCACCCGCCTCACGACTTGTACCGCTCGTCCATCGCGCACTGGCGCACGAATACCTCAAAAACAAGCCCAAACAGCAAGGTTGTTCCGGGCGCCTAAAGACAACAGGTGAGTGCGCAGACGCAAGGACATCAGAAGGCGCATGTAGACGAACACAGCCCTGTCCATGTGTGAGCTCCATGAGCCTCCGGACGTCG
Organism: Dermacentor andersoni; assembly: GCF_023375885.2. Lineage (NCBI taxonomy): Eukaryota > Metazoa > Arthropoda > Arachnida > Ixodida > Ixodidae > Dermacentor > Dermacentor andersoni. The sequence continues at coordinate 83,692,936 of NC_092822.1, read as the reverse complement.
TTGCGCCTTGATTGTGCTACACTTCCTTCTTGCCGGTAGAGAAAGCTGACAAATAGATGTTCCTCTTCATTGTCACCTGGTCTATAACTTGTGTTTTTCTGTGCGAAGTCTCATTCTGCAACTTCAGTAACTTTCCCAGCTTTCCATTCCGGAGCCCTCAGTGCTTTTTCTGTTTGTCACGTTCTACAAACGTACTAACAGCTGCAAAATTACTGTTCGTGTTTGGGTATTATCTCGGTAATCGCCGATGGGAAAACCGCGCGAACAACCTTCAAGTGTAGGCATGACACACTTTCTTTTCTTCTGGAATAAATGATCATTGCAAGTGTCCTACATGCAGATTTTCGCAGTTCGCGTTTATTATACAAAGGAGTGCCCTGTAGGTACGACTTAGTGCCTTGATTGACGTAATTTGACTGCTAAGGATTGCATTCGGGGTGAAAGAAAAGTCGTGTTGTTGGCCTATTTTGCCTGGTCTTTGATTGAAGAATAGCACTTTCCGCGAATGTTTTCTATGTGCTGCTCCAAAGGCGACTACCTTCTGTTCCCCCTTGCCACCGTTACTCAAGCTGTGGACAAGTGCAAAATAACGTGATAAAGTTTATTTCAGTTTTGAGTATAATGTTATTTTTGATCTGTCACGGCTTTTACTTTATTCTATTTTTTATTCTATTCTATTCATTTTTGCTTGCCATTGATTTTGCCATTACCAGTGAGTTTTCCCTTTATATAGTTGTAATGACTATGTCATACACGTCGTCTAGTTTCGTGCAGTAATTTAGTGCATATATACGAAGCTCGTCTACATTTCGGTGTTGAGGACGTTATACAAAAATCTTGTTTTTTTATGAGTCTGTAGGTGAAATGGCCTTCACGTTTTCTAGCGCTTTTTTTCGTTATTTCACCGTCTGTGAACTTTTCTGTTTAGTTATCTTGTATAGGTCATTCACCTTTCACTCTTGCTCATTCTTTGAGCGTGTATCACACCACGTCAGAAGAAAAATCTTTGTTGTCAGAAACGAAGTCAATAAAGCGAGCCCTGTTGCGTACTCCAGGGTAGCGTATCGTACTGCTGCCGAGTTGTAGCGGCGCCTGCCTAACGAAGCTCGACCGACGTTACTTATTGGGTAGCGTGGCCTTGTCGGGGGGCTGCAGGCATTCCGAAGACCATGGCGACCAAGCAAGGGCGAGACGATTTCTAGTGCGAAACTTGCACAGTTTATTCAAAGGTAGATGAAAGATGATGAGAAGAGAATGAAGTGATCAAAAGTACATTTCGGAGCCCCTTAAATAGGCTCTCTACAATCGTGGGCGGGATCTTGCTTCCGTCGGCGTCCCGTGACTGGCACAGAAAGAGGGCCCTTCCTCCTCTACTTATACCGAGCCTGCTGCAAGGAGGAGGTTGTCCCGCCTCCTGGAATTGTAGACGCCTGCCCGTCTCTTCTGCGCGTTGCCGGTTCGTGGAAGTTCTGTAGTTCTCGTGTGGTTCTCCTGTAGGCCTGTACACTGCGGGGCTTCCGCCAGACCGGCAGACAGTCGAAATGGCCATGGCGAATTAGGAAGTCACGCTTCATTTCGACGAGGCCTAGTGAAAGAAGGTCGGGTGAGAGAAAGTTCTTTCTGCACGTGGTGCGGGACGCCAACCATTGCAGGAGAAGTCACGCCTCATTTCGACGAGGCCTGGTGGAAGAAGCTCGAGTGAAGGAAAGTTCTTTCCTCACATGGTGCGGGACCCCAACCATTGCAGGAAAAGTCAAGCCTCATTTCGACGTAGATGGTCGGATGAAATTCCTTTCTGCACGTCGTGCCAGACGCCAACCCTAACAGCATCTCCGGCGGGGGAGGAAGATCCCGACGCGTAGGGCACAGCAGCTGCTGTCCGAGGGATCAGCGTTTCAGTAGCAGAATTCTCTTTAGAGGTGACGAACCCTTATTTCGCAGCTGGTAGATTCCTGGGAGTTGTCAGCAGTCCCCGTGGCCGCTCTTGTGACTTTTCTCCCTGGTCTGGTCCGGTGAAATTAGCCTTGTAAGCAGGTCTCGCCACACTTCGTGTCCTGCGTGGGCAACCAATCACCCCAGAACAGTGCCGGACCCACCACCACAAAGCAGCGAGCATCAGGCCAGCCTCCTCCAAGACACACCCGGCTTGTAAAAAAAATAAGAAGTATCCGCTACACCTCTCCCATTTCTTACGCGCGTCTCTCCCCCCTGAACACTAAAAACAGCCATTTCATGAAAGCGTTAAGATGTGGTTATTAAAATCAGCTAACAATCGGCTACACTTCCGAAAAACGTATGAACTAACGTACAAATGCCATGGAAACTCAGGTGAGCATGATGCTTTCATTACTCTAGGGGCAACGACTCAAACAGTCGGCATTGCCGTTAAGCTTACCCTTCTTGTCATCATCATCATCGTCATCATCAGCCTGGTTACGCCCACTGCAGGGCAAAGGCTTCTCCCATACTTCTCCATCTACCCCGGTAATGTACTAATTGTGGCCATCTCTTCCCTAACTTTCTACCGCCCCCTGCTACGCTTCCCTTCCCTTTAAATCCAGTCCGTAACCCTTAATGACCATCGGTTATCTTCCCTCCTCATTACATGTCCTGCCCATGCCCCATTTTTTTTTCTTTATTTCAACTAAGATGTCATTAACTCGCGTTTCTTCCCTCACCAAATCTACTCTTTTCTTAGCCCTTAACGTTACACCTATCATTATTCTTTCCATAGCTCGTTGCGTCGTTCTTAATTTCAGTAGAACCTTTTTCGTAAGCCTCCAGGTTTCTGCCCCGTACGTGAGTACTGGTAAGACACAGCTGTTATATACTTTTCTCTTGAGGGATAATGGCAACCTGCTGTTCATGATCTGAGAATGCCTGCCAAACGCACCGCAGCCCATTCTTATTCTTCTGATTATTTCCGTCTGATGATCCGGATCCACGGTCGCTACCTGCCCTAAGTAGATGTATTCCCTTACCACTTGCAGTGCCTCACTACCTATTGTAAATTGCCGTTCTCTTCCGAGACTGTTAAACATTACTTCAGTTTTCTGCAGATTAATTTTTAGACCCACTCTTCTGCTTTGCCTCTCCAGTTCAGTGAGCATGCATTGCAATTGGTGCCCTGAGTTAATTAGCCAGGCAATATCATCAGCAAATCGCAAGTTTCTAAGGTATTCTCCATTAGCTCTGATCCCTAATTCTTCCCAATCCACGTCTCTGAATATCTCCTGTAAACACGCTGTGAATAGCATTGGAGAGATCGTACCTCCCTGCCTGACGCCTTTCTTTACTGCTATTTTCTTGCTTTCTTTATGGAGGACCACGGTGGCTATGGAGCCGCTCTTGATATCTTTCAGTATATTTACATACGGCTCGTTTACACCCTGATTCCGTAATGCCTCCATGACTGCTGAGGTTTCGACAGAATCAAACGCTTTCTCCTATCAATGAAAGCTGTATATAAGGATTGGATATATTCCGCACATTTCTCTATCACCTGATTGATAGTGTGAATATGGCCTATTGTTGAGTAGCCTTTACGGAATTCTGCCTGGTCCTTTCCTTGACAGAATTCTAAGGTGCTCCTGATTCTATTTGCGATTACCTTAGCAAATACCCTTCTTGTAGCGAAAGTCGAAGCTGTACTGTTGAAGAGCCAAGCTCCAGCGCAAAAGAAGACCGTTTGTCGTAGACATGGACTGCAGCCATGTGAGCGGACAGTGGTCAGTCTCTATAGTGAATCTTGAACCAGCGACATAGCAAGCTAGCTTCTGCACCGCCCATATTACGCAGGCGCATTCATTTTCTGATGCACTGTATGCTTCCTCACGAACTGAAAGCTTTTTACTGGCGTAAAGTACAGGGTGTTCGTTCTCGTCAACTCTCTTTTGACAGAGTACCAACTGCATACCCCTATCGTTGGCATCACACTGAAGAATAAATGGCTCAGAGTAGTCGGGCTCGTTCAACACTGGCTGACTCGTTAGTGCGTTCTTCAGCATACTAAAAGCCTTTTCTTTTGCGTCATCCCACTTTAACGTTTGTGATTCTATTTTTCTGAGAGCATCCGTAAAGAACTCGCAATCTCGGAATAACGCGAGTTATATCTTTGGTAATAACCCGCCAAGCCAAGGAATCAACTGATGTCCCGCTTGTTGCGTGGTTGCGGGAAGTTGTCTATTGCGGTCAGTTTAACCTCGGAAGGCCGACGATGGCCTTGCCCTATTACATAACCTAGAGAAGCTACCTCCGCGCACCCTAATTCTTTGGGAGCCTTAACAGTTAAGTTGGCCTCTCGTAGACGACAAAGCACGGTTCGCTGGTGTTGCACATGGTCGGCCCATGATGAAGAAAAGACTGCTATGTCATCGAGATACGGAATTGCAAAGTCCTCCATTCCTCGCAGCACCTGGTCCATAAGGCTAGAGAAGCAATACGGTGCATTCTTCAATCCAAAGCTCAGGACTTTCGCATGAAAGGTTCCCATCGGGGAAATAAACGCCGCAAGCCTACTCGCCCTCTCGGTCAACGGAACCTGCCAATACCCTCTGACTAAATCGAGCGTAGAGATGAAATTCGTACTGCTCACTTTCTCAAGCCTTTCCTCGATATGCGGTATTGGATAAGTCCGGTCCTTCGTGATTAAATTGAGCCTGCTTAATCGATACATGGTCGCGGCTCCTTTCCTGAGACCTCAACCAAGATAAGAGGCGAGGTACACTCACTCTCTCCTGGCTCAATTACACCTAGCTCTAACATCTTGTTTATTTCAGCGGTCATGACTTCCCGTTGACGAGGCGAAACGCGGTAAGCTTTCGAACGAACTGGGTCCGACGAGGTTAACTCGATATCGTGAACGATCGCAGTGGTCCTGCCCGGTGTGTCTGAAAATACGTCTTTAAATTCAAACACGAGTTCCCTCAGTTCGGCCCTTTGATTGGGATTCAACTCCACCTGTTCTACTGACGTGTCAATGGTCTCGTGAATGTCTTTTGCCTCCATCGCTGCTGTTATCTAGGGAAAGTCGACAGGCATTTCCTCAGGTTGGTTAATCAAAGAGGGTTTCAGGATCATTACCTTTTCCCCAACTTCAAAGCATCCCGTGCGAGCCGTCCTGTCATAGTAATACTCAGCATTGCTTTGTGCCTTACGCATTTCTTGCTCAGCGATCATTGTGGCAGGGCTTACGTTCAATAACTTTCTGCATTCTGCCTCGCGAGACATTTCAGGCTCCGCTGCTTTCCTGACCTTTTCCTTAGCTGGTGCACTTACCGTATTATCCCCTACAGGGCTGTCCTTTTTGGTGCTGGTTAACGAATCCTCCGTCAAACCTGTTTCCTTCACAACTGGACATTTGTACAGTGCCTTAGCCGCGAGCTCCCTTGCCTTGGAACGAGTTAGGGCTTGTGCTATCCCTTCACTAAACTCGATTATCTTGCGTCTTAGCAAATCCTCTGATTTGTTAGAAAACAAATACGGATACTGCCGCGGCAGGTGTGCTAAGACGGCGGCTTCAGTGTCCAGTACTCCAAAGGGCCCTTCGATACGAATCTTGGCCACACGGAGACAAACACTGGAGGCCTCTACGGCTTGCCTTATCGAAGCACATTCTCCTGTGAATTGGGCTTCCTTTACGTACGGCGGATGCACCACGTCCATTGTGGCTGCCGACTCACGAAGCACTACACGGTTTGCCGTTTATTACGAGGTCTCGAATGTATGGTTCTAGCAATTTCAGATTTTCCAGGTTACTACTTAATGACATCAGTACTAGTTTGGGATTTCTGCACCCCAAAGAGATATGCCCCGTTTGCTGGCAGTTGTAGCAAACTACTGGTTTCTTTCCCTCGAATTTTTTTTCCTTTTGCCTTTCTGCACTCCGTTTGGGTGGTTCCTTTTCTCCCTCGCTGTCCTCGTCAGTATTTTTCACCGAATCTGACCTTTCCATTGTTTTATACCAACTCGACTTTGACCAATGCTTTGGCTTGTCGGGTATGTATTTATGCATTTCCTTCTTAGGACCTTTGTTGCCTTCGTCCGCACGGCGAGTTACGTACTCCTCAGCGAGATCTGCCGCTCTCGTGATAGTGTCTACGCCTGGCCTATCCTGGACCAAATACTTGATGTTTACTGGCAGCCGGCGGTAGAATTCTTTTTAAGCAACGCACTGCATTGTGTTTTTGGCGCCGCCGAGTGCGCCCTCTTCTCTGAGCCATTGCTTCAGGTTTATCTCCAAGGTGTATGCAAAATCTGAGTATGACTCACTTTTGGTCTTCTCGACTTCCCAGAATGTTTCCCTAAATGCTTCCGCTGACAATCTGTACTTTTTAGGCAGCTTCGCTTTGACTTCACCGAAGTCCTTTGCTTATTCTTTCCCCATGCGGGCGATGATATCAGCTACCTCACGTGGCAGTAACATAAACAAACGTTGCGGCCACGTGTTTCTCGCGAATTTTGCCTTTTCACACGTGCGCTCAAACTGTACTAGAAAAAGACCTATGTCCCCTCCTGCTGCGTAGGGTGCCATCAAGTCTGTCACTCTGCACTCGCTTTCGTGTGCCTGTGTGCTAGGTCTTCCAGAATTTTGAGTTTTCAGGAGCTCAATCTCTAGGCGCTTCATTTCGAGGTCGCGTTCTTCTTTGGTTTTACGTGCGGCGCGCTCGCGCTCTTCAATCTCTAGGCGCTTCATTTCGAGTGCGTCGCGTGCAGCACGGTCGCGCTCTTCTTTGGCCTCACGTGCTGCCCGTTCGCGCTCCTCTTTTTCCTCTAGGCGCTTACGTTCTTCTTTCTCTGCAATGCTCTCTAGGCATTCCTTCAGTTCATCGTCGTCTGCCCCGATCGCTTCGATCGCCTCTTTGATCTCCAGCTTTCTTTTTGATTCGGCAATTTGGAGGCCCAACCCTTTGGCCAAGCTAAAACAATTCCGGCTTCTTAAATGCCTGCAAGTTCGTGGCTGCCCTTAGTGCTGCTAACTCTTCACTCTATAACAACCTTGACGTACTCAAAACTTCTGTCAATGGTTAAAGACAAATCACTGCACTGTACTATCCAAAAGATACGTAAAAGCCAAGTGATATCTCAGGGAAGAAACGCCGTGCACTCACCATATGCAGTCATGAATCCAGACACCTTCCTTCCGAACGTTGTCACCAGGACGAAGAGGCTATGATCTCATAGTTGTCGTCCAAGTTCGAGTCTCCAGGGTTCCGTATCCTAATCGCTGCCAGCCAGTTTGTTGCATACTCCAGGGTAGCGTATTGTACTGCTGCCGAATTGTAGCGCGCCTGCCTAACGAAGCTGGACTGACGTTACTTATTGGGTAGCGTGGCGTTGTCGACGGGCTGCCGGCATCCGGAAGACCATGGCGACCAAGCAAGGGCGAGACGATTTCTTGTGCGAAACTTGCACGGTTTATACAAAGGCAGATGAAAGATGATGAGAAGAGAATGAAGTGATCAAAAGTACGTTTCGGAGCCCTTTAACTAGGCACTCTACAATCGTGGGCGGGACCTTGCTTCCGTCGATGTCACGTGACCGACACAGAAAGGGGGCCCTTCCTTCTCTGGTTATACCGAGGCTGCTGCGAGGAGGAGGTTGTCCCGCCTCCTGGAATTGTAGACCCCTGTCCGTCTCTTCTGCGCGTTGCCGGTTCGTGGAAGTTCTCCTGTAGTTTGTTCGAGGAAAGGGTCTCTCTAAACACACACACACACACACACACACACACACACACACACACACACACACACACACACACACACACACACACACACACACACACACACACACACACACACACACACACACACACACACACACACACACACACACACACACACAAACACACAAACACACACACACACACACACAAAAGAGGCCTGTACACTGTGGGGCTTCCGCCAGACGCTCGAAATGGTCACGGCGAATTAGGAAGTCACGCTTCATTTCGGCGAGGCCGGGAGGAAGAAGGACGGGTGAGAGAAAGTTCTTTCCGCACGTGGTGTAGGACGCCAAATATTGCAGGAGAAGTCACGCCTCATTTGAACGAAGATGGTCGGATGAAATTCCTTTGTGTACGTCGTGCCAGACGCCAACCCTAGCAGCCCAAAGATCTGTTGTGTTGGAAGTGTAATTTTTTTATGTCTCAGCACATGCGTGTATAAGTATGGGCCAGACTGGGGGCGTGCCAACGCATAGCCCACGACGCACCACGCGCCACCTCGCAAGTAATGCCAATGCGCGGCATAGCGCGCGCATTGCTTGCGAGCTGGCGCGTGGTGCGCCGTAGCGCGCGCGCGCAAGGAAAAAAAAAAAAGTTGCGTACAGGTAAAAACAAAAAAGTAAGCGGCGCGCGCGGCATGGGGGAGAGGGGGAAAGGGAGCGAAGCGGGTCAGCATAATAAAAACAAGAAGAAAGGAAAAACGTTTGGGAGGGGAGGCGCCGCGCGGCTGCTGTTACTGTTGGCATGACAACGTAAAAAATCGTGTACGCCGCCGTTTTGCTTCTGTCTCGCCCTGCCGTTAGGGCCGTAACTGCAGGGGAACTTTGCGCAAGCGTCGAAAGAACGTCTGCTCGAAAACAGCCAATGGCAACCATGCGAAGATTCACCCCTGTGGTCACACTACGTGGCCGCGCCTAGCGCCGCCGTTGGATCACCGGTCTCCTTCAACCGTGCAGTAGCTGACGGAATTTCACCAGCCACCGAGAGCCGATAAGACGGTTATGTGTCGCAGTGACATACATCAGGTCATTTTTTTCATGCTTCTTTGATATTTTTAGACCTGCGTTTATCGTAAGGTCCGTTTATATAAACCCTAATAGGACCTCGTGTATATCACTCTTAGCCAACTCCTGGCTGGAATGCACGCATGCAGGCGGGAAATCAGATGAAGTTACGGCCGCTCATATACCGTTCGCTAGGCGGCTCCACAGGCCGCCCCCCAGAGACAGTGGGCCAATCCCAAGCGACCCTGACACTAGGCGTGAGCAAAGTTATGCGGCATTTTATGTCAAATTCTTCCTGGTCATTTGCGGCCTACCATTAGGCGTGACTGCTCTGAAGGCGCCCTATGCATATGCGTCCCGATCGCCGCTGCAGAAAAGAAGCGAATTAAAACTTAATCTGCAATTATATTGGAAAGTTTCGCATGCAGAAGTCACATAAGCTAATTAGAACACAATCATCAATGCAATTACACACTTATCAAGAATTAAGAATGCTCTATTATCTCGTGGATTCGGACCCGTATACACTCGCATTTGTATAATTCAAAGCACGCATCGTAACGATCACACCACAGCAACACCACGCTTCGGGGTGTTCTTTTACTGTGGTATATATTTACCAAATATATTTAAGGAATCGGCGGTGGTGGGTGGCGTTTCTCTACGGTGCGCTGTGCTCTTGAGTATCGAAATATGTTTGCGTTTGCATCATTTGCGTTCCTCGCTACGACTAACCAAGGAAGACAGCGTAGACGACAACGTGAGAACAATTCTTCACGGCTTGTCGTCACCGCAGGAAAATAACAAAAGTGCCGTTGAACTCCCAATCGAGTGCTTCTCTAGTCCATGCTCTGAAAATACGCGGATAAAAAGTATCGCGCTGACCAGCCACATATGTGAATTTAATACGCGCGTATACTGGTGAGCATTTTTGTTTATTTTTTCCGCCAATTCCATTCGCATATGTTCAACTGCGACGCCAGTATCAGGCATTTCGACGTGCTTCACACTATGTACCGTGTATGCGTTCTTTTCAAGTGAATTAGTTTAGAGTTTGGTTCACTCCGCTGTAAGCTGTTGTCCTGCATGAGCAGCGGATCGTTTGCGTTTTGGAGCGCATGCATTCCAGCATTTGGAGACTGCTTATGTCGACAGCCGCGTCACACGCATTGGCACGCATGTTTATATCACTAATGTGTCCACTTGTTGCGCGTGCACTGCTCGTGTCCTGCGGCAGTGCTCGTTCTAAAAGCTTCGAAGACCATCTACATTCATACGTTTGTTCAATAGATATGCACAGGATGGACAACCGGCTAGTTCGTTGAGCATTTTCGAAGAAACAACGCAACACAAGGAAGACGGAAAAACATGGACCACACCACGAAGCGCTGGTGTGGTTGATGCTTTATTTATTTATTTATTTATTTATCTATTTATTTAGAAATACGGCTGTCTCAATATTGAGACATAGCAGGAGTGGGTAAGTACATCAAGATAACATACAATCAACATGTCACATGTAAACGAACTTCGTCTACAAAACGCTCAAGTAGCAATTCTCGGAGATTAGTATGTAGCGTATTCCACAATTCAATGGTAAATGGCAAGAAAGAAAATTTGAAGCTATCAAAGTGAGCTCGAAAGGGAACAATAATCAAGGGATTGGCTCTTCGCGTTACACGCGCCGAGGAGCCAACAAATGTCACAGGTACGTCGACAATGACAGAAGCATGTACAATTTTGTGCAACATTATAATCCTTTCACACGTGCGCCTATGTGCCAACGGCTCAAGCGATAGCAGGCCAGCATGCAGAGAAGGGGAGAAATTGCGATCGTATCGATTATAAATAGATCTAATAGCTTTCTTCTGCACAGCCTCAAGCTTTGATACATCAGATACGCAGTGGGGAGACCAGACAACAGATGCATATTCAAGAGTGGGCCTCACGAGCAATCTGTAAGCTGCTAGTTTGCATTCCTTGGTTGCTGGTTTTAGTGTTCTTTTTAAATATCCAAGTCGTTTTAGAGCCCTGGAACAAATGAAGTCGACGTGTTTGTGCCATTTTAAGTTGGAAGAAAAAATTACGCCAAGATATTTGAACTCGGTGACAGAAGTCAAAATCTTCTCATCATTACTGTAGGCAAATTTCAGGGATTCCATTTTTGTTCGAAAAGGTCATCGATATCCTTTTTATCGAAGTTGATTTTCATTTGCCCGGTCTTGCTCCAGTTGCAGAAGGCATTGAACGTGTTATTCAGCATCTCCTGGGCATTGACGCTGACGATGTTAGAGTACAAGACACGGTCGTCTGCATACAAACGGAGCTGAACAGCAGTGTTATTAACAACACTCTCGACATCATTAAGGTAAATAATGAATAAAAGTGGTCCCAATACGGAGCCCTGTGGTACGCCGGAAGAAATACCGACTGAAGATGAGTGCGCCTGATTAAATGAGACAAACTGGGACCGCAGATGCAAGTAGTCTCTTATCCAGCCAAGCAAGTGATTGCCATGTATGCCTCTGAATAAAGAGTCAAGCTTCATAAGTAACTTAGCATGACATACCTTGTCAAATGCTTTGGAGTAGTTAACAAATATGGCGTCAATCTGGCCACGATTGTTAAGTGTAGTAGCAACGTCGTAAGTGAATTCAATTAGTTGCGTAACCTTGGAAAAACCCGATCTAAAACCATGCTGATGTGAAAGAATGTTGTTATCGTTGAGGTACTGTATAATATGCTTATGAATTATGTGTTCTAGTAGTTTGCAACAAGTAGATAATAATGAAATTGGTCTCTAATTAGAAATTGTTTGCCTAATGCCAGATTTGTGTATCGGCACAACTTGAGCAACCTTCCAGACACTGGGAACAGTTTGCGATTCGACAGATTTTTGAAAGATGATAGTGAGATACCGCGCACAGTATTCTGAGTATCTCTTTAAAAACGTGTATGGAATGTTATCGGGTCCTGAACTTTTACTAGTATCAATATTTAACAAGAGGCCGTGAACTCCGCTAAGCGTTATCTGAAGTTTTGGAAAACATGCCGAAGCACTACCACAGTGAAACGTAGGGATAATGCCGTTATCTTCAATAAAAAAAAATTACCGACGATTACGTTACTTCCTAATGCGAAATTTGAGCGCAGCAAATAAGCTGTTTCACCTTTTCGATAGATTGAGGCAAAGAAATTGAGCAACACATGAATGCGCTATCACAGAATTTTTTTTTTTATTTTTCACACGTATTCCTTTAACAAAGACTCCACTAACAGTTCTTGACAGTCATGAAGGAAGCTTTGTGGTCGGAGAAATAGACTGATATATGTTCGACTTGGTACACCAATGCTTGATTCTCAAAGACGAGATCTATACAAGTGCCTCGCGAGGTTGTCACAGCCGTGGGACGCGTTACGAGCGAGAGGAACGGAATGTTCTCCCGCATAAGTGTTAGGAAATTGCTGTTTGTCTTTATGTCAACATTAAAGTCCCCCACTACTAACATCGGTGTGGATCGATGGACGGTTAATGCGAGTTGCAGGAAGTGCACGACGTCTTTCGTGAGTGCGGTAGGGGCGAAGTAGGCAGCTACTACCAGCAAGCCGTTGGGCAACTTTGCGGCGCACAGTTCGCCAACTTCATGTGACGTGCCAAACATTTCGACTGGTATTGCGGAGAGACCTGTGCGCAAGTAGATAGGACTTCCATCGGTCGTCTCGCTCATGGCTCAGAAAGAACTGGCAGATAATTTCGCAGTGGCGAACGGCAGCGGCAATTTCGGCTCGGGCGGTGCACATATACAGATCCGCCGCCACCGATCTGGCTCTCTGATTGCCACCGCACAGGGCGAACGGCAGCGGCAATTTCGGCTCGGGCGGTGCACATATACAGATCCGCCGCCACCGATCTGGCTCTCTGATTGCCACCGCACAGGGGTTGCATTGGAGGAGGAGCGAAGAAAGGAATTAAGTTCGAGCCGGCGCTTTGACAACCGGAGACTCGCAGGAAGAGGGGGGAGGGGGGCGGCGTGTACACCCAGCGGCAAACGATGGGGGCAGAAGCGCGCGCAGCAAGCGGACAACACGATAAAGGGAGGAGGGAAGAGATAGCAGCGACTGACTGATGCCGCTGACGCCGATAGTGAGTCAACCCCAGCTGCGGAGTTGGTTTCAGGGACAACGCCGCCGATGCCGACACAAACAATATGATACCCTCGCTTCCGCAGCGCTAAGAACCAGGTCTAGCCGTGGGAAGGTGGTCACGTATTCATCGACGTGCCGGGGCCTACGTGAAATAACCGGCGCGTCGGCAACTGAAGAGCACCCTACAGTAGTAAAGCCGCCAAAGTCGATATTCTACCAAACCAATTTGCTATCATTAAGCTTCGGCAGCAAAACGTATTTAATATCTTTAGAAATAAAAAGCGCTACGCCACCACCGCGACCAACAGTCCTGTCATTTCTCAACACCGAGTAACCAGGCGGCAAAAATTCATTCTCAGAAATGGAGTCATGAAGCCAAATCTCAGTAACACATATTACTGATGGTTTGTGACATTCTACAAGCCAGTTGAAAGAAACATATTTGTTAACCTAGCTGCGCGCGTTAAAGTTGAGAAGTGTTAGTTTCCTTTTATGTGGAAGTCAGTTGGAATTCCTGGGAGCGGTGTAATCAGACGCCCTGACAACGCACTTTCTGGCATCGCTCCACTCGTACCGAACACTGTCGATAATCAGGTGCTCTTGTTGTAACCGTACTTTCTTTGCGACTTTTCTGAGTTCCGTTGAGGTCTGCCATAGGCTTTTGCGCACCTGTCGCACGCGTGGAGAAAAGTCTTCACTGATGTAAATGTTTGAACCTTTCAGTTTGCGTACGTTAGCAAAGATATCTACTTTAGTACGAAAATCCAACAGTTTGATAATTACTGGTCTATCTTTACCTGTCCTTTTTTGCCCAAGTCTGTGGCAACGCTCAATGTTATAAGACGTGACGTCAAGCTTTGTCGTTAGCATGCTTAGTACTGAAGTAAGAAGTGCCTCAAGTGTTTCATTCAGTGTTTCAGATAATCCATAAATAACCAAGTTATTCCGTCGCGACCGATTTTCAAGGTCGTCATTCTTACGCTCCACCTTTTGGATCATATCTGAGAGACCAGAAACAGTACTTTCTAGTTCCTGCATGCGCTCGCCGGCATCTTTGGTGTTGGCGACAAGGAACTCTAGTTTAGATACACGATCATCGAAAGAGGCAATTTTGGAGGTTAGTGCAGATATTTCGTTGCTTATGCGAGCCTGTTCTGATGGTAATTCGGCGAACATTTTTTCAGTAATGGGACCCGGATTAGTTTCTATGTCGCCTGAAAGAATCAACAGGCTTTTCAACATGTGCACAAGACCGGCAGCACTTTTCGGGAAAAAGAACGTGGGAGGGTCTGGCAGCAGCAACAAGAAGCGATCATCATTTCTATAGCATTTACAACCATACCAATTGCATACCTGTAAGAAGAAGTAGGCAAATTTGTAGCGCATGTTTGCGATGCTGCCGCCAGACCCACTGAAGTGGAACCCCGGAGGCGTCCGTCCTTTATCCTGCTGCGAGCACGTAGATGTTGCTGAGGTGCCGGAGCATGCGCAGTACCGCCAGGTTAGTGCTGGCCAACAGGGGAGGAAACAGTCCACGCAGGCTGACACGTTTGCGTTTAGTGCCTTTGTTGGCAACGGACACGTGAAGCTCCTTGAGCAAGCGTCGACCGTCCGGTGGGGCAGACCGACGAGCCGGCAATCCGAAGGAGCACAACATTGAAGATCGTGGAAACAGGTACTTGCAGCAATCTGTAAGAAGAAGTAGGCAAACATGTAGCGCATGTTTGCGATGCTGCCGCCAGACCCACTGAAGTTGAACCCCGGAGGCGTCCGTCCTTTATCCTGCTGCGAGCACGTAGATGTCGCTGAAGTGCCGGAGCATGCGCAGTACCGCCAGGTTAGTGCTGGCCAACAGGGGAGGAAACAGTCCACGCAGGCTGACACGCTTGCGTTTAGTGCCTTCGTTGGCAACGGACACGTGAAGCTTCCTGGGCAAGCGTCGACCGTCCGGTGGGGCAGACCGACGAGTCAGCAATCCGAAGGAGCACAACATTGAAGATCGTGGAAACAGGTACTTGCAGCAATCTGTAAGAAGAAGTAGGCAAATTTGTAGCGCATGTTTGCCATGCTGCCGCCAGACCCACTTTCGTCGTCCTTGTCTTTGCGCTGTTTATTCTTCCACAATACATGCACACCACAGGTGCAGGAAAGTTTCGGGGCATGATGGGTTAACTTTCTTTTCCCCGTTTCCTCTCAGTGCCAGTGGCACAGTGCGTTGCCCAGAATTGTGCACGCTTAGTCATCTGCTTCTCAGAGAAAATATAGAAGCGATGCTCACCAAAACCAGGCACCTTTGTAAACTTAACAGGGCAATACGAATCTCCATAAAAAAGAGTGGCAATAAAGGCTTTCAATATTCTTCTTTACTCCAAAATGGTTGATCTCTCGTGGCTTCAATGTAAAGAGATAGAGTAGCGTTAGTTCAAAAGCATCAATTTCCGAATTGCCAAAACAAGCTTGTGAAATTGTTTAGGTGCTAGAATCCAGGTTTTGTAGCGATCCTTGAAAACTCTTCATTTCCAAAATGCATATGGCATTTCAGAAATAAAGGCGTTAAAAACACTTGAATATTTAGAAGTACTGTAAAGTTCTTAAATTTGTACACTTGGCTAGACTTAGCAGACATTACAAAGCGTTTCTTTTCTTCAGTCACCCTCTCTCCCACGTCAGAGATAATTGTCTGTGGAGCTAACCGAAGGAAAGTGACATCCTTAAAGTTGAAATTACAAAGGAGATGCGGATAGAAGTTTTAGGCACACGGAACCGGTATCAAGTGTACTTGGAGGAGCAGAAGGAGCAGGAAGCCCAACAGTTGAGGCATTCCAAGAGAAGCCGTGTTGAACAGTAAATCGAGAGCTACAGACCCAATGAAAAGAAACTAGAAATGACTATTGCTTATTTAATGGTGAAAAGCTGAGGCAACGAATGACACCACGTACACTGTCAAATCAAACATTATTCAAAAGCTGGAAATGTTGCAGGCCCAAGCATTTGATTGCGCTATTGCAGAAAAAGTTCGAGCACTTTCTTGAAATGCCTCCTTGTGTGTGCGTTAAGGAACTGTGTGAATTTAGTGATGGGCGGTGAAAGGCAAATTAACAGTGTTTCGAAAGTTTGAAATCAGTGAAATGTATTTGTTTTTTGTTTGATTGCATTAAAATGAACAATGTCATTGTTGAACAAGTTATTGCCTGTCCAAGCTGCTAAACACATCGCATGAGGTCCTTGAACTTACTATGTTGGGGCGTCGAAAGTCCTTGAAAACCCTTGGTTTTGAAGTAGAAACCTTTGCTGAACAGGGACTTATACGTAGAGCACAGGAAGACTAGGAATGCTGTAGTAGGCATGGAGTGCCCTGTAATAAATGTTCCACATCTGCTCATCTGCCTTAGGTTTCTGCACTGAATATCGTATTTTTAGGACAAGTGCGCTTTCTGTTTTACTGCAATGAACGCAACATTACCAACTCCAGTGTGGGACAGTCCTTCAGCCTGTGCAGAACACTTTCTGTACATCCCAGTCAGCTCTGTCATTTGTCCAGCATTGTAGTACAATATTTGTTAAACTCGTTTAGCGGAATATGAGCAGTATAGTCTTAAATTAGATGTTTATTTGTATGCACAAGTTCAGGTCCTCAGTTTGGTTGCATGATACATTGCTGTACCTGAATTGATATAAGAAACAATTTTATTACAGTTTAATAAAATCCAAACAGTAATAATCATCACAACAATTCAATGATATGCATTTCTTTTGGTACGTATACTGTCCTTATCTTGGCACTGTATAGATTCAACTATACATCCCATGTACTGTGTCCTGACCGCTACTATGCACAGGTGTAATACTATCACAGCAATTCTTCAACAGATATCAGTGATTAGTGACATACACTTTATAACTGCTTTACATGAGCATAATGTCCACAAGTGGTAAGTGTGTACCTACACATGACTTTCCACCTGAGTACTATTAGTTGCAGATGTAAAACACCAACAAAGCAGTTCTTTAAAAAATAACAAAGCGCTTAGTGACGTACATGTCGTAACTCCCTTGTAGACGCATAATACAAACACGTGAACACATAGAAAACTTCCAGTGGGCCTACATAGAAATACCACCGCAGCAGTATTAATTCACGATTGTAAAACAAACCAAGCGGTTACTTAAAGAATACCGCAGTGCTTATTGACATGCATTTTGTAAATGGCTTACATAAGCTTTATACAAACATGAGAACATAGAAAAAGCTAGCGGTGCACCTACATAACTGTGCGGCCATCAATGGACTATTATTTGCAGGTGTAGGCTCAACAGAACAGTTCGTTATAGTAACGCACATTTTGTAATTGCATTACATAAGCTTAGTGCACGCACGTGAATCCGGAAAAAAATAAATAAGAAGCTCGCTCTATGCATACACAAAGAGATTAACACAACTGGTAAGCACCACTTTGAAGACACGTGTGACTGTGGCAAAGCGCAGTGCTGTGCCAGTTGAAACTGCCATCCACAAAAGTATTCAGTAATGCTTAGAGCACACGCAATAAAGTGCTAAGAGACCGCGTCTACCTTACCTGTCTTAATTCAAATTTATTGAATATAGGGCTCCCTTGCAGATAAGGCATCTGATCAAACTGACCTGTTTTTAAACCTGCTGCATGCATACAATGCACTGACTCAGAAATACGTAACTGGTAATAATAATTATAAAAGCCATTTGTAAACTTGATGCTGTGATGAAGATGCATGACAAGAACAGTTGTGTCCCCCTCATACTTGTTAAAGAGGTGTAAGTGCGACACTCGTGCTTAATTTTTCACTTTTTGCATTAATGAACATCTAGAAACCTCAAACCCACAAAACATATACTGCTGCTTTATAGCGTTATGAATATTTTTTTGTGAGAACGTTTTTCCAGACAAGTTGAGGTCTCGTTTCTGGAGGTTGAGCTGTATCATGCAGAATAACATTGAAAGTGGTCACATTGGAGCAAGACATTACATTATAATGTTCCTTTAAGTTGGCTCTCTTGCCCTACAAGTCGCTGCTCACTATAACCAGTGATGCAACAGCAGTGTCTGTGATGTTCATCGCACTTTTTTCTTATGCTATCTGCGCTACATCTGATTCTTCAGTTCTTGTCTAATAACTGTCATCTTTAAAACTGAGTTCTAGCTCGACACCGTTGTAGGATGCTGTCTAGAAATAAGTCAATTATATACTTCAAATTTTAAAAGAAAATGCTTATCTATATTGCGCAATACTTCAGCCCCATGAAAAATGACGAAAAATGTCACGAATGTTCCATTCATTACCATTTTAGCTTGTGCAAACTTTTCAGGAGCTTGCTGTTTGCCCAGCAGTGATGAAATTTTTCTTCTTTGAGCCCGACACTCTCAACTAGTCGCAGAATTTGTCCAAATGCAGAGGGATACGTCTGGTTTCTTATGTAGTAGACCATGAGGCACAAAATTAGAGCCTTTGCCAAGGACGAATCCTAGAGCTCAATAATCTCGTCTGGTCTCCCACAATAGGGTGCTTTTGTAGGCAATCGCCGGAAAACACTTGCACCAGGAACTGCTGCAGGTTTGTCAGAAAAGACTTCGTGAAATGGATATCAAATGAGCATGGAGCATACTCTACACATGAAACTCGTTACATTATTATAGACTTAGCCACAATTTTATTTACTGGACATTTGTTTGAGAGAACAGCCATTATAATTTCATTTGACATGTCCTTTATATCATAGTAAGCCATGCATTTGGGTGCAATACACGTAAAGGGTGTTTCAGGAAATTTGTTCCAGTGCGATTCGAGATATATACACGTCTTATAAAAACTACTTCAGCAATGGCTGGAGGCACGACATAGTCTGTTGGCTTTACAATTCGAACAGTAAGTAACCACACGGACATCTTTCAAACCATAACAGACACAAGTGAACATTGTGGAATTATAGGAGCCAATCTATAGTCAGCAAATCTATATTCATTTTAGGATTAGCAAGAAACTGATGTTGCTAATTTCTATGGTGTGATCACGTTTGGCTCAATTCACACACAAAACCTAAACTAAGGGGTACTGGCTGCGAGCTATTGCAAAGCCAAGCGTAACATCAATGCTACAATTGCCTTCTCAGGCAAGGAGGAGCAGTATTGTTAGCGTCAAGTGCTGACCTTTCTTCTTTTGTTGCTGTGTCTGTTGCACTTGCCAAAATAGCTTGCACATCCTGATCCAGAAATGAAAGGGTCACCTGTCGCACAAGAAATTACCGAAGGGTAATCACTAGTTTTTGATAATCGGTCACTATGACATCACTGACACTTCAGTTCCTGTTTCCAAGACTGTATCTCTGCATATAAATCAGCAGCATCAGCTTCTACAAAACATAAACAGGCATAAATTTTCTTTCTGAAGGGAATCCAATGATGCACTTTTGTCTCATTATGCCTGTGCTCTAAATAAAATGTCATAGTTTACTTTGATGTTCAGTGTTCGGCCCTACCCAGGCCCATTTTCAGATACCTGTGGCTGTGAAAAATGCTTTGCCAAAAATGCATAAGTACCTCATTTTCTTATACTACAAGTTTTTTTAACATATCTTCTGAAGCATGCTTGCAAACTAGCGTTGCCACCTGCCCAATTCGCGACCGGTCCGGACGGTCTTTTGATAGCGGACCGGTTGGTACATAAGACCGGCCGTTACTGACCTGTTTTTCGGCCAACACAAACATTCTTTGTGTATGTGATGTCACTGGTCTGGTAGAGTCAGACACAAAGAAAATCTTTTTATGGACTAAGCATGTGCGATTACTTTCAGTGCAGCGCATTAATTCAGATCAATAACGAAAACCTAAGTCAGCCTTAGTGCATACATTCGCTGGTATTTTAATGTCAACCAGCGTAGTAGTTGGTTAGCTCAGCGTTGTGTTTTTGTAAACATATACGGTATGTTGATTTGTCATTTTTCCAGCATAAATTCAACCTTCTGTATAAATACGCCCCCCTTTTCATAGGGTCGGTTTTTTTCCCGGCATACCTTGCAACCCTATTTACAAGTCAAAGATCTAAAAATGCGAATAGCAGAAAACTGAAAGCCTCACCAACGTTGTCAGTGCATGTTTGGCATGATCAGGAAAGTCCATTTCACTATCACACATTTTGGACACAAGTTCCGTTGCCAAGCGTAGCCACTTCAACATTTTTCACATTTTATCCCTGAATCGAACCTTTGTCTCCACAGGGATCTTAAAGCATCAAACAATAGTTTTCACAATAGCACCAACAGTATTGACGTTGCTATTAACTGTTGATGTTATGATACACAGACACAGTGTCTGTGTCCACCCCATGGGTTGACCAAGAAAATAAGTTTGAAGCTCACTCACCAAATATATTTCTAGGGCTCACTACCCCCAGACTCGTATTCTGAGATTCCTACTCTGCCAACCCCAGTTGAACACGCACTCACCAAAGTTTCAGAAAGCCAAGCTTACTCAGCCTTGTAATTCAGTTTAAATCTAAATCAGCCTGCTAGGAAGCAGGAGGCAGTTTGGGAATGCTTGACTCAAGGAAAATTAGTAGACAACCGCTTTTTACTTTATTTGTTCCTAATTTGCTTATCTGACATAAAACAGTACCACTCGCTCACTTTTTGTGATACAAATAGCCCTGTAAGGAGCTTGGCAGGTATGCAAAGCATCTGTAGCAGCCGCAGAGCGACAATGAGCACTTCATTAAAGAAATTTTAGTGATGTCTTCGGATTACGTGCAAGTTGAAACGATAATGTTGCTACGCTGCTGCGGTTGCCTATGTGGATTAAGGATATGGTGAAGGATGGCGGCATGAGATAAACAATTGCCTGCCTGTGTGTATAATGTTAATATTAAGGAGCTGCATCTATAAATGAACCCATTCCTCTTTAACATCTTTACCACTGCACAGCTATTACCACCTTTCACCTATACACCTGTTACCTGCAACATTTTTTTCTGACGCTGCAGAGTGAATTACCCTGAATGGACTAGTCCTATCTACTTTCTAATGAAACAGACATATAGCTGGCCGCCCACATCAAGTAACAAAAATGCACGAGGTAGACATGCTGATCCTACTAATACTGAAGCTCTTCATAAGCCTAACCGACAGGACACCGCAAGAGATCTACGAAAATTTTCAAGAAATGTTGAATGGAGATGTCAGTGACTGGCCCATGCATTACCAGAGAAAGCCATCATTACCACTGGAATATTTAGCTCCGCTGGATAATGTAGTATATTTACCTTGCCAGAACTGCACTCCTCTGGTTTGAAAAAAGTAAGGGTGTCGTTTGACCGGTTGGGTGGTTGGTCTTTGAGGATTAACTGAAGAACTAGTAAAAAAGGCATAACATGTTCACCCATGAGTTCTGTGTGTTGACCTAAGATGCTGGCATGATTTACAATAAGGCGGTTTTGAAGCGCTGCAGAATGTCGCTGCTGGCACGTTTTATAAACAGAAGGAGGGGTATTACTTAAACGGCATAAGTGAAGGTGTCAACAGTTTTCTTGCTTTAAATAAAGCTCAACATCCTGATTTGAAATCGCATAGTTGCACATTTGAGACCCATGAAGTGTGAATTATGCCAGAGTGCCTGAAGAATGTCAATACAGTGGCGAATACAATGTGTCTTCTCTGATACCCTTGTTTGACTCGCGCCATGTGTAGTTAAAGAGCTTGGCTATGTCTAGGGAGCATGCATCATTTATCTGTGCCACCAATGACAACTCACTTCTTGGCCTCGGTGGAACTATAGAGAGCATGAAGTGACTTACGGCAGTCACTTTGAGCTTATATATGTATGCAGCCACAATTCACCAATAGCAGAAGCAGGTACGAAATAGTGCAATGAGGCGACGCTTCAGAACCCCCCAATCAACAAGCCTTAACCACGCTCCTAGACTCAAGAGCAACAGATATACAGCACTCATCTGCTATCTCGCACATTCCCTGACGAAATGGGAGACACTACCGCCATCATCATGAGTATGTGAGGGCATGAGGGCTGGCCACTATAAGGCGCATTCGCGCGACTTCAGTAAGACTGACTCATCATCATGAGTATGTGAGGGCATGAGGGCTGGCCACTATAAGGTGCATTCGCGCGACTTCAGTAAGACTGACTGAGGCACATTGAGATCTCCAATCGCACTCTCACAAAATGTTACTTGACACAACCATATTAGCGATTCTGTTCCCCATAATCTCCTTTCAACTAACTCATGCGGCTGATGGGAGTCATATCACAAGACAATCACTTTCACAATATTATATAAGAATAATGCGTATGTTTTCTACAGATTGTACAGGTATGTCACTCTTGTAGATATTGATACACGTATATTTCTCCGGCGTCAGTTACTAATAAGATTTGTAGTTATGGAATTGGCTCCTTACAAAAAAGCAAAACAAAGGAAGACAGCTTCTGTGACGTGACATTAGACATGCAAGATTAGCTGAGTATTATCTCGATACTTATAATGTTCTCATTTAGGAAGTAGCACGGCAAGCAAGTTGGAGAGTTCATTTCTTTATTCATTTAGTGAGGCTCGTAGCAACACAATGAGCCTCTCCTTTTCAAAAGGGCCAGCTTGTCCAACGGCCACTTGAACCGCCTACGAGTAAAAAAAAAAACCACAAATTTAGCCCTGTGACCAAGCCCCCATCAGAAACATGTTAGACTGTTTAAAACGCTGAGAAGGTGGCACATTTAAGATTGTAAAATAAAAGACACTCAGCTTGCCCAATTCGGCCCTTTTTTGTACCAATAGGGTTGGGAAGTTCTATGTCATCATAATACAAGTTGAGAAGAACATTTTTCTTTGTGTTTGTTAAAAATGGGTTCTGAATGAAAGTTTGTTCCATCCCAGAAGTCACTGTAAAGGGTCAGTATGCATTCTGCAGGGCTTCCTTACGTAGTCAACAAAGTTTGGGTGTATTTAGTACATTTTGAAGGAGGTCTGCTAACTTCACAACATAAGCCTTTACGTTCCCTGTGAGCTTTACTATAGTTGGTGGCACATAGAGAACCAAATTTCGATATTGTTGCTTTCACAGGTGGTCGCTTTTGATTTGCTCAATATCACTTGGCATTTCAGCTGCATCAAACATTTCTTTCCCCTCTTCAACAACATCAACAACAATCTTGTGACACCTGTGTTGCCCTTCTAGTCGCCTACAGAGACAAGTTAATCTAGCAATGACACTGATAGTCTCTCTACTATCTTCTAATGGGGGAGAGGTTTCTCGCACTATGCGTTCCGCATTGTTGTCGCTATGTCAGCTGGCCGGGGAGGCAACAGTTGTAATAGGTTTGCATATTTTAAAGTGAAGCTTCTACTGTGTCATAACACCAAACGTAGTCTTGCACTTGCTGCACAAGAACACTGGCTAAAAGCCGTGGTGAGAAGCTTTTGTATGTTGAGCAAATGAGGTGTATGCACTACAAAAAAGTCACAGTGGTAACGCACATGTTGCCCTACCAGGCCTGGTGCGGTTCCTTTTGACACTGCTGCTGATGCTGAAGCGCTGCTGCTTGCCTCGTATACCGTTGCAGCTGCAGTAGACACGGCAGTCTCTGTAACTATTGCAGCCGTGTCATCTGCCGTGGCCAATTCAGGTGCTGTCAGGTTCACTTCTGCAACAGAGATGTCGTTTAAACATTGAGGGCTCTGGTAATCTTGGCCAATAATTTCGTATGAATTGTCTCCTGCATCGACGAACCAATAAGAACAGCCTCAATTATTAAACATAGCTCTCAAAAATACGCATATCAAAACCTAACCACAAGCTTGGCACATCAGTGACCAGGCTTAATGAATAATACTTGCAGCCCGAGTTACACAATCGTGTGTGCACATTACAGTAACGCTTCATTAGAAGAGATACTCTACGGGCACAGGAAACATGTCTCTCGAAACCAGAAACTTTTAAACACCGAGGAGCCAGACTAGATCACTTTATTATGCATCATCGCTAAAGTGTGTTTAAACATATCTGAATGAATAATTGCTCAGGGTGGCTTAAAAAGCCCCTAAACCACCTCTCGACATTTTTTCAGCATTTCAGGTAAACACGCGCATCGAAATCAGAATGCCGTCACTATCAACGATACCAAACGCCACAGTGCTATGCACCGCGGGAGTGCCAGACAATGAAGAAAAAGACCCCGTGCGCCCCTCCGAATTTATACTGCACCCCCCAGTTCGTCCTGACGTCTCCGGGCTGTTTCTGATGATGTCACCAATTTCTGGTGCTGTCCATTGGTCGTACGACAATGTACGACTACCGGTAAGCTCTGCAAGCAACTACGCGCACTCTCACTTCCTCGTCACTTTCCTCGCCATGCAATTGTCGGCAGCCAATGGAGGCAGAGAACAGAAATGCCGACGGAAGGGTCTCCCTATGAGGCTCTTCGACACAGCGAGTCACCATGCAGTTCCAGTGTATTGGCGAGGTCATTATCGGCACCATTCGCAGGACGACCGGCCGGCACGGCAGCAACATAGCTCATTGGTGATGGCCTGTCAGGTAACATTTGGAGGTGTACTCGGCGAGGAAAGACGATACCGTCCAGACGGCGCGTACCAGATGTAAGAGTGAAATGAGCGGGAACTACTTTTCAGTAATCAAACACGCGTAACTCCACTATTACTGCACCATTTCGAAAAATTCTCGTTTCGAAAACACCACAACTAAATTTCGACCTTGGTGGTTTAGGGGCTTTTAAGCTTTTTACAGCTTTTTAGTGACTGCAGATTGTGTTAGCTTCATTCCCAAGTTCTGGAGGTTAAGCGCTTCACTTTGGAAGCTTCCTTGTTGCTCGCAATAGCTTTGAGGTGCTCTTAGACCAAAGCAGAAAGCTGGGCTAGTTGGTGTGTCATCATTAATGAAAAGGCTAGCGTAAAAAACAGGGACACAGACAGAGAAGACGACAGGACGAGCGCTAATCGCTCGTCCTGTCGTCTTCTCTGTCTGTGTCCCTGTATTTTGCGCTAGTCTTTTGATTAATGCTCTTAGACGCTCGTCAGCTTCAACTGCCGACACTTTCTGCCCTTCACTGTCGTCGTTGCCGTCCTTTTTTAGTTCATGCTAAAGTGGATATGCGCAATTGATTGTGTGAGGATTGCATGATCTTTAAGCCTTTCGGAACACACGAGGTGCACGAAGTGAATGTGTGTGCGTTGTGTCCCTTAGAAATAGTCAAGAATACTAAAAAAGTCATTCTCATTAACAAAGGTGTCTCTTGTATACAATGTTATGAACGTGGCAAACATCGGAAAAACAACCAAACCATTTTCAAATGTCTCTTACAACCAAGTGCCCCTTTAACGAAATTCTACTCTACTGAATATTTTTCATCTATGGATCAGGTGCATGTACATATACTCCCAAAGACATGTTGCATGAAATGGCGAACCAGGAAACAGCTCCCACTCTTAATTTTGGTCCCTGACATAAGCGCATGATAATAATATGATAAAAAAGCAGGCGGAGAGGCTAGCAAACAACATAATCCTTTAGCTCTAAACAACTTTTTGTGCCCACATCACTCCTTCATATGACATAAGAGAACAGCTTGATTGCAGCAATGGCTGCATGTGATCTGGGTTGATTGAAACAAGCAATACGTAAGGTTGTCCTGTATGTAATTTATCACTGTGCTTTTTAGATGTCCTACTGGTGATCCTGGCTGCACGATGCTTTTCATGTTTTTGGCATGATGGCTTTCTTTTCCATTACACTCTTTTTCTGACTTTCTCCCCTTGCCCTTCCCCCTTGCGTAAAGTAGGACACATGAAGCATCAAATCTGTTGAATTAACATGTGTATAAAATCTGTTAACATGTGTGTTTCTCTGTGGTTTGTGTTGTACTTTTGTGCTGTACTAGTCAATTCAATATGAAAGATAGAGGGTGCCTGCTTTCAGTATATATATATAGTCATATCATAAGAAGCCAACACACACTGACACCACGGACAACACAGAGGAAATTACTTGTGCTATATGCATGAAATAAAGAAACGATAAATTAAACAAAATAAAAGTGGATGAAGAAACAACTTGCCGCACGTGCGAACTGAACACACAACCTTGGCATTTTGCGTGCGATGCTCTACCAATTGAGCTGCCGCCGCGCCGTTTTCTCAGCCACTTTCTTGGGTATATATGTATCCTAGTAGAACCCTGGGAGTGTTAGCCAGCGTCACCGCTCACAGACCTTGGTGGCGGATGTGGAACGACTGCCGAAGATCGTAGGTTCGATGCGAAGGTTTTGGGTTCACTTACCACCTGCGGCAAGTCGTTTCTTCATCCACTTTCATTTCCAGCAATGTATCGTTTCAGTATTTCGTTTATTAAGCACATGTAATTTCCCATATGTTGTCCTTGGTGTCAGTGTTTGTTGGCTTCTTATGATAATAAAAATTGGGCTCCTCGGTTAATCCCCTTTATTCTCGTTTATATATATATATATATCTGTATCTCTCATTTTTTGAAATATATATATACAATGAGGAGTGCCCGCATGCTCTTCTCCTCGGCTGCAGTGACGAAAAGGGGAGCGTTTCTATGTACCATACTAAAACATTCAAAGGTTTTCACTGCACCCATTACATCACTTATTATGTAGATCTGTCACAATACAGAATAGCAGTGGTCCATAATATTAGGCCATCCTAACATAACTGTAAATCAGCACATACTGACATGCTTTGAAATAGCTGTCGCAAAGCCGCTCGTGCGAGCAATTTCGGCAGCAGTACAATGGTACAGCTGAGTGCCACCTGCATGGTGATATATGCATATGCATGTTAGCAACTGAGTAGTTGCTGACGCTTTCATAAGCTGTACATTGCACAATAAAGTTATATAGACAACTTTGTTGGAACAAATGCACATAATTAAAACACAATTTAAACACTAACATGATTAGTTGCTCTTCATCTCTAACTCACTAAGGGATAATACTACTTAAACATCAGTGCAGAGCTCAGAATAACACAGCCCATAGAGGACAGGCTTTCTTTGAGGAAAACAGCTATAACAGCGGTTTGGTTTCTTGATCATCTTATGTGCTATTTTTGCTTTAAATTTCATGCAGTACTAGAAAATATGACGTGCACCATTTCTAGCAGCAGAAGTCGTCGTCAGCCTCATGGTAGAACTTATTTTTTCACTGTTTGTGTGAGTGAGCCAACACAGAAAGAAAACGGAATCCACACATATACAGTGTCAAGTGCACTTCTTCTAAAGACACAGGAACCATTTCGAATCCTGCTGAAAGGAAAGGTTATATAGAGTGCGACACTGCATGGAACTACCACTTATGACTGTATGTGTATGATCTGCTGGTAGGAGAGGTAGCCACATGCAATTTTAGCCTCTTTTAGAAGCATTACTAGAGGCAGAAATAAAAACCATTCATATGTCACGAATTTCACACATCCACAGTTTGGTTAAATAACTTGGAAGGAAAGGACATGTTTACCTTGAATAGCAACCTTTAATCCTGCTGCAAAACCTTTCTTCGAGTTAATAAAATAACTTTACAGCGTCGTAATATATCGTGTTCCTCGCAGCTTCTTGCTGGCACTAGCGAGTTACAGTGTTGACACGTGACTCATTAGGCGACAATACAGCCTAATACAAATGTTTCAATGTTTCACGAACACGAGCACACGTCCCTCGCAGAGAATGGCAACCATATATACCTCTGTGAGACATGATGACGCCTTTGTGGTCAAAATACACGGTAGTAGGACATCACCACCTCATTAAGAAAATCAAACAAAAAGCCTCAGCTCAAGCCAGCAGCCTACTGCATAATGTGAAATTGCAACTGATGTCCACTTACTGGTAGCCTGTGTTTAAGTCGCTTCTGGCAGTTGGCTGGGTGCTGACAAATACACGTGCTGGTTTGTCCCTGCAAAACATACAGGCTTATGTCACATGTTGAAAATGTATACACACCAGCATTTCATAATGAAGTCGCAAAAGAAACGAGTAAACCAATAAACAATTGTGATGTAAACAGAGTACGCATCTGTGGGGATGCGCGACTCTCACGCGTCTCCTGATAATTTGTTTTCCCGCATAGCTCCCGTCTCCCATAATCCGGCTTCGCCGCATGGCTTTGTGCCAGAGACAGTCAGTCTAGTAGAAGCGCATTGTGAGAAATGGCGCGAGTGTGGCTCTGCTAACGCCACCTAACAGCAGGGTTACTTGGACGCAAAAAGTAGAAGGCTTTTCCTCTCTGGCTCAGCGTCGGCAAGCGGCGCAGACGTTGTGCGCGTGCGCCGATCCACTCTTCTGTTACACCGTGTCGAAAGGCGTACCCCGGAATGGATGAACGCGATCGTTCGAACCGTTCGCGGGGCAATACGCGCGAACTACCAGGCGTTGGTGTCCAGCATGGGGCGAACATATTCGCTCGTTATCTGGTCGCGGTGAGTCGAACTTCCGCGGTTTGTCGCGCGCCCATCGCCATGTTTTCTGGATAGCAACTCGGCTAGCTGGCATTAGTCTATGAAAGGTGCAATAAATGGCCTTGTGATTGTTTGCACTGCTGTGTTGTCGTTCTTTTGTCCCAAGAGCACGGGCGAGAACCCCACACATAATAAGATAGGCTGTTAACTGGTAATGCATTCCGCGAAAGACGTAATGCATAGGAAAGACTATATGTATACACACGAAGCTGACACACAGTTTAATTCACTCTAGGTTTTTGCGTGAAATATAATATAGTGAAATTATTATGTCTCGTGGTTAGAGCGTAATTAGTGTAAGCTGTGCACTAAATTATGTACCCTTCAAACTTTTTCTTGAAGACGCACCTGTGCGCGCTTCGAATCAGTAGCGTTGCAAAATTTACGCACATGGCATTTAATATAGTCGCTAAACATGGATTTCCTATGCCCGGTGTCATGTACAGTGAGCCACATATACCTGCCCCCCTTTTCTGTATTAGCCATACTGCGTGGCACTGCACCTATACAAGCGTCAGTAATTCTCACGACACAGAAATAGAAAAAAAAAAACAGAAGTGCCACTCACCAACTTGTGCATGTTTTATTGGGCTGTGACCACAGTATGAGCACCAACCGGCCTGGAATGGTGCAGCAGGTTCATTGTCCTCGGAACGGCAAAATACGTCGCACTCATACTGCGGGGCCCTATTGCTGGATTCGCAACACACCTTTCATGTCCGCCGGTGAAAAGATATCGCCCTGCTGTGCGCGTGAAGGGCACCGCCAAAACAGTTACAAAACGTGCTACCGGTATGCACAAAAAGTCCGCAGAACGGGATCTTCGACAAGGCGCATCGGCAAGCCTCCTCCGAAGTAAATCCGAAACTTCTCCTCCTCTTGTATATACATTTTTTTCTTTTCCTTCGGGCATGCGTTGTGAGTTTGTTTATATATGGCGCTTCAGCATTTTCGGTTTCGGCGCATTCGGTCGCGTATAGCGCACGAACGTCAGTGTGCGGGGCCATATATGGACAGTGGCCGCGTATCAGCGAGTGCACATAGGCAGTACTAGTTGGTTTGGAGGCCGCTTGAAGAGTGTCACGTATATCTCCTTTTGTCAGGTGGCCCATAGCCGTTATATTAAGCAGTACGTCGAAGGGTACCGTTTCTAGCCAGGCTATTTATTATCCAGGACCGGACTAAGAGTGTACCTTATGGACCCATTGGACACGAATATCCTCCGGACATCCCGACTAGATCTGAACGTCCAAGTCCCGGTCAGGACTTTCAGTGGATAACATGTGGACACTAATTTCGGGATGTCCTATTTAAGAGATCCTTCAGTAATCCACATGATTGAACTTCTGGGTTCTAAACAGCGTCCCAAACCCAAAAATGTCCGAAGAATGTTTGCAATGGATGTCCGAAGAATGTTTGCAATGGGATGTCCCATACCGGCCATATGTGGGACCAACGCACACAGTCCAACACGTACTACGCGATCATATCGAGGAATATCACCTCTCTACCACGGCTGTCTTCAGCGCACGCTCTTCCGAAAAGAGATGTAAGCCAGCAATGTGAAGTTGCTGCAGTCAGAATCAAAATTCCAATGCAGACGATGAATGGAGAAGTTAAAATGAACGACCGAAACTGCACAACCAAATCGGGCTGAAACGTCACAAAGCGACAGACAGAATGCTGGAACAGCTGCGCATTACCCCTACCCCCAAGGCGTAACTGAATCAATCGTGTCCTACGCTTCTACGCTATCCGAACATGTCGAGATAGAAGAGTGCGGCAACCTCTGCAATGCCTGCAACCCCTGCCGTTGTACAGAGCAGTGCTTACCTTTACCCAGTCGAATCATCACTGCCTGTTGCATGCACACGCACGCTTTGCGCTGATTTGCTTGTAGTCGGTCAAATGACTTAACGCCGCCGTGTTATTGGATCTCTTCGCCCTTCTCTGTAAGCTCGGAATACCTGAAGGTCTGAAGGCTGCCGGGTTGGTGCGCTCCGCGCTCTTACACGCTCAGTCCGCGTGCTTTCTCTGAACGTGGTGGTTGCGTCGTTGTGTCATGTGCTCATGAGTTCCACCGTGAGCGTTTGTCAGTTCCAGGTGAACATTTTTGTCATGTACTTTTGAGCTCTCTTTCGGCGGCACCTGCACGTCTTACGACTATAAAGATGTGACAGTTCAAGAAGTCAACGTTTTTCTATTAGGAGCCATGAAATTTTTTCGACTGAAGTGTCGTGCCCGCGCGTAATCAAATGACGGGCATTGTAGTACATCTCCATCATTTGCAGCGACGGTAACATCAATCAGCGATTCACCATTAGCTGTGCTGCGTTTCGTCGCAGTGTACTACTTTTCTGCAAACTTGCGAGTTTATACTGTCCTATATTTCTGCGCAGCGCTGAGATCCGCCCGAAAAAATTTCTGAATTTGAAACTTCAGAACCGCTAACTCCTTCCATGTAGCCCACAGGATGGGTCCGCGAGAGTTATTATTGTGTATTTCCTGAACAGTGGCGAATATTAAGAAAATGAATATTAATTATAATACCTTTCCGACACACACTGTCCAGAATAGCCTTGCTTGAGCTTCGTTTGCTTTTTCTTTCCGTAACCGTGATTGCGCGAGCAATCAATCGTACAACTGCATAAGGTTGAAATAGCTAAAATTTTGTCCGCATTTTAACACAGTCGGGGCACTTGATGCACGTTATGGCCGGCAACGCTGCTGAATTTTAATACGCCTGTCTTTAGGGCGGCTATATTGTTCTGACTAATAGTGCATGCACTTTTCTTGGAATAACAAAACTTTAGGGTGACTTGTTAGACTTCTGCCTACTTACACGTGATCGGATGATGGTGACATCAAGACAAGTTTACTCCTCGGCTGTCTGTGACGAACGAAACGTTTGCGCCTACTTAATTGCTCGTTCGCTCGTGGTCGTTATTTTCAGTAAGCCACAGTGACACTTTTTCTCACTTGACTGATTATTTCGACCGTGTCACTTAAACTTCGGTACGTGTGCTGTTCGCATTTTGTTTGCGGTACGGCGATTGCCAAAGTAATCGTAAAACTGCGTACGTTCGTAATAATAGAAATTTGTTGGCGTTTGTATCGCGATCTGAGAATGTGCTGCACGTGATGGCCGGTCATGCTACTGAATTTAGGAACGCGTGCATTTACGGCTGCTATTGTTATTAGCTAACAGTGTCGTGCACATAGTCGTAATAACGAAACATCTGGGTGACTCGTTAGGTTTCTGCTTATTTACACACGAACGGATGCATGCTAGTATGATGTTAAGGTCAACTTCACATCTCGGCTCTGTAACGACGAAGCGTGCGCGCTGCTGAGCTCGTTATCATGTGGTCGCAATTTTTTTATTATAAGAGTTTGTGAGAGTTGACTTCATCACACGCTGATAGTGAGCAACCCTGTCAGTTAAGCTTCGTCTGCCATTGCTGTTTTGTTTGCTTAATGATCGCGATAACAATCGTAAAAACTGCGTAAAGATAGATTAACTGAATTGTGTTTACTTATTTCAGTACTCTGACTTTCACGCAGGGCGTTAAAAAGTGGGGTGGAATTCTATACCATAAGTGGATATCGTGGTTTTGAATGATGATGGGACAGCTTGTCGCTGACCTTAGAATGAAAGAATAACCGTGCATGATTGGACATGAACTTAGGAATTGGAATACAGATGTAAGCATCTGTATCGCGATCGGAGCACTTGCTGCATGTACATGATGGCTAAGTGGCCGACCGCACTGCTGAACGTTGCCCGCTTCTTTACGGCTGGTACACCATCGTAAACACAAGGGTGGCTAGCAAAGTTCAACAGTGCGGCCGGCCAATTAAACATTACGTATATATATATATATATATATATATATATATATATATATATATATATATATATATATATATATATATATATATGCGTGCCAAACAGTGACATGCGCAGTTTTCGAAATGACGAAACTTTTGGGTGACTGGATAGGCTGCCGCCTATTCGCATGTGGTCGGATACATGCTATTATGAGGGTAATAAGATCAAACTTAGGTCTCAGCTTCCTGCAACGATCGACACATTTCCGCCACATATACTATAGCTCGTTCGCGCGTGGTAGTATTGTTTTGCATTGGTAATGCGGAACGTTTGTCCATCTCCGTTGACTGCTAAATTTGCGTCACTCGCCCGCCCTCACTGATTAACCGTGTCGCATGAGCTTCGTCTGCTGTTTCAGTTTTCTTTGCGTAACCGCGACTGCGACAGCTATCGTAAAACGGCGAGCGGTTTAAATACCTAAACATTTGTGGGCATTTGTATCGCGAACGCAGCACTTGTACTTGATGTTTGACCGGCCACGCTCCTGAATTTTCCCACGCGTTTCTGTCATCAATGCCGTACACGTTTGTTTCTGGGAATAACGAAATTTTGGGTGACATCTTGACAACTGCTGCTTATCTACACGTTCACAGGTGCATGCTAGTACGCTGGTGAGGTCAAGCTTACGTCTCAGATGTCTGTAGCGATCGAAAGATTTACGCCTATTAGACTATTGCTCCGAATTCGCACGTTGTCATGTTTTTATTAATGGAGTCACGGCCACGGCGCCCACATTTTGATGAGGGCGAAATGCGAAAACACTCGTGTACTTAGATTTAGGTGCGCGTTAAGAACCCCAGGTGGTCCAAATTATTCCAGAGTCCTCCACTGTGGCGGGCTTCATAATCAGATCGTGATTTCGGCTCGTAAAACCAAATAAATTTTTAGTAATGGGGAACGTTTGTGTCTTTGACAATTAAATTTCTGTCAGGTGATTTATCATGTCACTTAAAGGGACCCTGAAATGCTTTTGTCGATTTTCTACAAACGTACTGAGTCGTTAGAGTAGGTCCTTCTGATCATTAATTGATACATCTAAGTGCTCCGCGTAAAGCGTGTAATTTATTACAAAGTTTTAAAAATGCACATCGCTGCCGATCGCAGCACACTGCTCGGCGGAATTTTAAGCCGCCCCTACCGATATGGCTGAAATCACCCATATGATGTCAGTGGGGCGAGCTATCCGATTGGCTGACCAGGGCGCGTGATCGATAATTTTTCCAACTTTATGGTAAACAAATGATCTTCGTAATAGTTGGAATGTTAGTTAATTGGTTTTTGTAAAAAGAAAGTAACATAAAGAGAATGCGCAAGAGCAATTTTTCAGTACACTTAAGCACTTCCGGCACCCAGCAAGTGTCGTCTGCTTGTGTTACAACGTACTCCATTTTGACGAGAGCTCTGCGGTCAGAGTCGGTCTCAGTCTTTTCGCGAGCACTATGATTCGACTTTGTTGCCTTGTGGACTGCAAACGCAGCGACTGGCAATATGTCAATCTGCGACATCGTGTCCCTCTGCAAGGCACGTACGAGCGAACTGGCTGCTGCGCAACGGACTGCCGCTATCCGATCGGCGCCAGGATTTGCGCGTTTGTGGCCGTCCCTTCACACCGGAAGATTACTAAACGCAATAGCGTTTCGCGAGTCCGGTATTAGGGCAAACGCAAGCCCAAGGGGACAGGTTCTGGCCGCTTGACTGTGCCGTAACGGGATGAGCCATGAGACGAGCACAGAAGGGCAAATGTGAATGGTCTGCACGGTGCAGCCACCTGGTGGCACAGAGCTCAACCATACACAGTAGCAGCGACGAAGTGTATTCTTCTTTGCTGCCGGTGTGTATTTTCCGCAGGAGCGTAATGATCAACACGTTGTTTGTATAAATGTTTAAAATGTTTTGCACTTGGTTAGAGCAATATTAGCGCTTTGTTTGGCTGATTAAGCGCTGCGCCAACGAGACCGTGCAGACCGATCAGGCCGTTCACGTACGTCTACGCTAAAGTTCCTTCATCAGTTTGAGTTTATGCCTCCAGTCATTTGCCGAAATGACCAGCTTGCCTGTGGTTACCGGAATACCAGACACGTTCGGTGCTATGACAGAATGCTCGCAACGCACGCTGCTTCGATAGCTCACGCTTGGGGTCGACGGCCAAGCGGCTAGCGGAGAGGTCTCGCGCGGGCGGGGGCGTGCTCCAAAATAACCGGAAGAGGACGATGTGACGTCGCATCGTGACGCAGAACCAGTGAAGGCGGAGCTGAGCCCCGCTCGCTCGGCGAACGAGTTGAGGAGGAAAAGCATGGCTAGGGAGGAGGGTAACTTCTAATCGCTTGTAGCTCCATTAATACGTAACGCTTCACTTAAAATGTGGTGCGAATGTTCTACTTAAGCTGTACCCTACGCGTCTACAAAATTTGTCCGAACCGTTTCAGGGGCCCTTTAAGTTTCGTCTACCGTTTGAGTTTTCTTTGCTTAATCGCGCTTGCAAGACCAGTAGAATCGCGGAAGTTCCGAATAAGGGAAGTATATTGCAGGCAATTGTATTTCAATGGCAGCACCTCGCACACAGGGCGGTTGACCAACCATGCTGCTTCAGTTGTCTTCTCGCATTCGCTATCACTTTGGCCAGCATATGCGCGGACATGTTTGCGCGACGCGCTGGACAAGATCACGAGACTGTTGCATACCCATATTGTCATTGTATATTTAATGGAATTATATAGTCGACATTCACCAATTTTGTTTTATCATTGCGATTCAAATTGCAGGGACACTCCTGACAAAATCCCGCTGACACGAACGTGTGCCGGGGTGGGTAGTGGCTTCGTGGGCACTGGTCCCGCGCAGCTTAGTATCGAAGGCCGCGTTAACTTGGCTCTGAAAACGCATTGTGGCTGAAAGCAGCCAGAAGCGATCGCTTGTCGCTGCTGCCCGTTTCATCCCGCCAGCGTTCATACAGCGTGTTTACCGTCATGGAGATGTGCTTATGTTTGCCTTCGCGCGCGACACCGTTTGTTAATTTAACAAGGAAGCGAAGGTTTACTGTAATTGACAGTGACGGTAACACGTACAGCTGCCTAATTATAGCCGTCTGGTAATTTGCTGTTCCAATGGCTTCTTGGCTATTCGGACGAAACTGCGACATTATTTACTGTTATGGGCTCGCTTGACATAGCTATGCTGACGTAGAGATTAGGGGAATTCTTTTTATCTGTGTACACATTTGAAAGCATTACTTCTTTTCTGATAACTGTTAGCTCAACGAGTTTGTATTAGGGCACAAGGAAGCAAAGTTGCTGTCAGAACCTGCAGATTGGTGTTAAACGTGCAGGTTGTTAACATGCACATGGTGAATAGCAATTTTCGTAAACATCTCTAACGCGTTTTTATTGCACACTTTAAAGCCATGCTGTGTTCCTGCCATCAGCCTGGGGTCACTTTGGGTCAACATCATTCTTTGTTGATGATCAGCATAGAAACAAGCCCACGTAAATCTGCTAACTTTCTTAGTACCTTTGATCTCAACAGTGTATATTTTGTCCGCGACCACTGGAACCGATCCTTCAAGATTACTAGTAAATTGTGCAGCGTATCCGTGATCTCTTCTGTTCTGCATCTGAAACTATGGATGAAAGACTTCACGCAGCGTGTGGCGACTTCCTTATGGGCCGATGTACCTGTGAACTCTGGGCTAATTTTTGTCTCTGTGACTGTTCAAGCAAGTCCACAGACATGCACCACTAACTTTCTAGTACACGTGAGCTGCAATGCAGTTGTATTCGACCGCTGAGGCAGTCTGGAGTAAGACTTACTAATATGTGCAGTCGCCAAGATACCTGTGATCTTTTCAGAAGTATTTGTATCTGCTGCCATGGAAGAACAGCCACGCTCTGCCTCTAACAACTTCCATCGAGGCTGTCTGATAGCCGTGAATTTTTAGGATGAAATTGTGTTTGTGTGTGGCCGCTGAAGCAAGCGCACACAAATCCTCAATTAGCTGTTGGTACGGTGAACTCCTATAATGCATTTTTCAGTCTATGACTGCGGAAGCGAGCATGCTACAACCTTTTAGGTAATTCTGTAGTCGCCAAGGTGCCTGTGACGGCTTCAGCAATATTTGGCTGTGACGACGGAAAGGTCACATTCAGATTCTGTTTGCTTGCTTAGAGGCCTTCAAGCCTTTGAACACTTAAGGTGAATTTGTTTTTGGGACCACAGAAGTACAGCAAGTGTCTTGTAACTTTCAGTATCTGGGAAATCAGTTTGGTATTGTGCTGAAACAAGTGTCTTGTAACTGCTTTTGTATCTGTGAACTCTCCAGCAATGTTCGTGTTTACAATTGCTTAGGTGATCCTTTAGTAATATTTAACGCCCATCGTGTCTATAAAATATTTAGTGCTTTTACTATGTGCTGCCACTGAAGCAGGCCTGCAGAAAGTTTGGAGTAGCCTCTTTTAATGCCTAAGACACCTGTGAACTTTCCAGCAAATATTGCATTTATGTGCTTGCGACCGTTGAAGTGACCAAGCCCACAGTAGCCCTCCTACTAACTTCCTTTGTACCCCCACTCTTGCAGACGGTTTTCAAATGTCTTTTACTGGCCGAGGTGGATCTGGAAAATATTAGCTCAACTGAAATGGTGTCGTCACAACACGAAAGTGGAGATGTTTACTGTGGTGGGACTTTTACGAGAACTTGTTATGGATACATAGTGCATTCGCTCTCTAAATGGATGATCATACAGCAGCTATTTGTGTCTATATATGACCACTGAACTAGTCTCAAGTAATTTTGTCCAAGCGTAATGTTGTTGTGATAATTTTAGCATAACTCGTCTGGTGTATGCAACTACTGAATATGGCCCAGGGAAAGGCTCTGGTAACGTAAAGTTCCTAACATATCTGAATGGTTCAGCAAATTTTGCATTGATGTGTACAACCACGGAAGTGAGCCCGCAGTAAGCCTCGTTACAAGTTCCGTAGTTGCCCCATTCAGAATTATTCAATTTTCTTGCTACCCAAACTGCATTTTTAAACAGTTTGGTTCATGTGCACTTTTACTAACCACGGTGCGGTATAAATACCTCCTGATGGTTGAGCTTGTATGCAGAAATCATTGAGTTTTATTTGCTTGCATTGAAGGGCTTTACTGAAACCTCCTGAGAGCATTTCAGAGTTCAACTAGACATCTTTCTGCAACTGTTTTATTGAAATACATGCTGTATTTTTATTGAGATTGCCAAATGATACAGCCGCCTGCAGAACTTAGTTCTGTAGCTTCGTTCCCTTTAGCACAAAAAAGTACAGCTTGCATTTCTATATGTTATGAATTATTGTGTTTTGTCCAGTTGTATGTAATGTATTTCTTGGCGTTGCAGACAACCATGTGCACAATGCTTAGCTGCACTGCAGCCTTCAATTTAATTGCTTTGGGATTAGGTGGGCTGTATGCCTGGCCGGTCTCCTGGTACTTCAGCATTCGCATGACAGAAATATATGGTTGCCTTATTAGACCGCTGCGATGGATCTTCAATAGTCATGCAGCTGCTTTTCATCATTGCCCAAAAGCCATCAGAAAACGAAGCCAGGCTTACTTTGTTAATGGCAGGTAAATTGCAGCAGGCTTGCTACACTGCTAGGGCCCATTCTGAGGACTCTCCCAATTATGGTAATTTATAATCATTATCGACGCCCTCTAGATATCCTAAATCCAGAACCAAATGTTCCACAAACGTCTTTTAGACGATTGATAAGATGTCCCAGAAGCATCCTATATCCTTAGAAAAATGTGCTTAGGATGTACTCTCGATTATGCAGTAATAAGCTCTACCAATTTAGCTTACGCTGCGCCGCTTTCCCGTCCACTTTTTTGGGTATTTATGTTTCCTAGTACAAGACTTGGAATGTTAGCCAGCGCCACCAATCAATATTTGGCGGCGGATGTGGAACATCCTTTCTGCCGCAGGCGTCACGAGAACTTGACGTTTTTTGGTGCAGAAAAAAAGGTCAATAAACGCACACGTGCAACCTGAAGGCATCGATGTTGGCAGATTCGAGAGCGTCGTCATGCGATAAACGAGACGAAAGGGCGTTTAACCGTGGGCCCGATTTATATTAGTGATGTCATGAGAAGACAACAAACATTGAAAACAACGACAACATAGGGGAAGTTACTTGTGCCTAATAATTGAAATGAAGAAACGATAAATTATTGGAAATGAAAGTGGATGAAAAAACAACTTGCCGCAGGTGTGAAACGATCCCGCAACCTACGCTATAGGTGTACGATGCTCGACCAATTGAGCTACCGTGGCGCCGTTTCCCCATCCACTTTCGTGGGAATTTATGTTCCCTAGTAGAATGCTGGGAGTATTAGCCAGCGCCACCACTCAAAAGCCTTGGCGGACAATGTGCAACATTGTTTCTGCCGCAGGCGTCACGAGGACGTGATATTTTTGCGTCAAGGAAAAAGGTCAATACACCCACACATGATACTTGAAGGCATCCACGTTGCACGATTCGAGACCCTCGTTATGTAATACACGAGAAGAAAGGGGGTTTAACCGACGGGCCTGAATTTTATTAGTCATATCATGAGAAGCTAACGGACACTTATACCAGGGACAAAATAGGGAAAATTACTTGGGGTTAATAAATGAAATAAAGAAACAATTTTTTATTGGAAATAGAAGTGGACGATAAAACAACTTGCCTCTTGTAGGGAACGATGCCACAACCCTCGCACAACGCGTGCCATGCTATACAAATTGAGCAACTGCGAGGCCGTTTCCCCATCGACTCTTTTCGGTATTCATGTTTTCTAATAAAATCCTCTAAGGCTTAGCCAGCGCCACTACTCACAACCTTGGTTGCGGATGTGAAACATCATTTCTTCCGCAGGCGTCACGAGAACGTATGAAGGCAAAACGTCATTAAACGCGCACTTGCAATCAGAAGGCATCAATGTTGCCAGAGTCAAGAGCCTCGCTACGTAATAAACGAGAAGAAAGGGGGTTTAACCATGGGTCCGATTTTATTAGACATACCATGAGAAGACAACAAACACGACAACAAGGACAACTTAGCGGATAGTAGTTGTGCTTAATAACTGAAATAATGAACTGCTAAACTGATGAGAAATGCAAGTGGAAGAAAAAACTTGCCGGTAGAGGGGAACGATCCCACAATCTACGCAATACGCGTTCGATGCTCTACCAAACCAGCTACCGCGGCTCCGTTTCGCCATCCACTTTCTTCGGTATCATTCATAGTAGAAGCCTGGGAGTGCTAGCCAGCGCCAGCACTCGCAAACCTTGAAGGCGGATGTGGAACATTCTTTCTGCTGTAGGCGTCACGAGAACGTGATGCTTCTGCATGAAAGCAACTGGTCAATAAAGCCACACATGCTACCTGAACGCGTCAATGTTGCCGGATTGGAGAGCCTCGTTATGAAATAAACGAGAAGAAAGGGGTGTAACCGTGGGTCCGATTTTTATTAGTCATATCATAAGACAACAAACACTGACAACAAGGAGAAGATAGGCGAAATTACTTGTGCCTAACAATTAAAATATTGAAACGATAAATCAATGGAAATGAAAGTAGATGAAAAAGCATCCCACTTGCGGCAAGTTGCTTTTTCATCCACTTTCATTTCCATATATTTATCATTTCTTTATTTCATTTGTTAGGTACAATAATTTCTCTGATATTTTCCGTGGTGTCAGTGTTTGTTGTCTTCTCTTAATAGGACTAATAAATATCGGGACCCTCGGTTAAACCGCTTTCTTCTCGCTTATTACATAACGACGGTCTCGAAACCAGCAACATTGATGCCTTCAGGTGACATGTGCGGGTCTATTGAGCAGTTGCCTTCAGTCAAAAAGATCACGTTCTCGTGATGACTGCGGCAGAAAGGATGTATCCGCCACCAAGGTTTGTGAACGGTGGCGCTGGCTAATACAGCCATAGTTCTACTAGTAAATATAAATACCCGAGAATGTTTATGGGGAAACGACGCCGTGGTAGTTCTGTTGGTAGAGCATCGCGCACGTAGTGCGAATGTTGTGGGATCGTTCCCCGCTTGCGGCAAGTAGTTTATCGTATCGGCAAGTAGTTTATCGTAATAATTTATCGTATCTTTATTTCATTTGTTAAGCAAAACAATTTGCTCTGGGTTGTGCTTGATGTCAGTGTTTGTTAGCTTGTCATGATATCACTAATAAATATCGGGCCCATCGGTCTAACCCCCGTTCTACTCGTTTCTTACATAACAAGGATCTCGAGTCCTGCAACATTGATGCCTTCAGGTAGCATGTGCGGTTTTATCGACCGGTTGCCTACACCGAAATAGAACACGTTCTCAGGATGCCTGTGGTAGAAAGGATGTTCCGCAATTGCCGCCAAGGTTTGGGAGTTCTGGCGCTGGCTAATACTCGCAGGGTTCTAGTAGGAACTATAAGTACCCAAGAACGTGGATGGGCGAACGGTGCCGCGGTAGCTCAATTGGTAGAGCATCGCACGCGTAGCGCGAAGGTTTTGGCATCGTTCCCCACCTGCGGCAAATTGTTCTTTTATCGACTTTCATTTCCAATAATTTATCGTTTCGATATTTCATTTTTAGGCACTAGTAATTTCCCCTATGTTGTCCTTGGTGTCAGTGTCTGTTGGCATCTCATGATACCACTAATAAAATTCGGACCCCTTGCTTAAACCCCGTTTCTTCTCGTTTGGACTAGTTGATGTGCCTTGTGTTAATTTTCTTTAGTTTTATTGTTTACATGCAATCCTATCTCTTCTATAAGTGTATGGAGGATTGAGCATACTGATCACTGTAACTTAGGGATAATATTTCCAAAATATAGTGCCTACGTTTCTTGCGTCTTTTAGAGCATCATTACCTGCTTTTAGTGGTTAAACATGGCAGATAGTGATAGACAAGGCAATACCTTGTGGTGTTGGCTCAGACTCTTACCTTGGTGAGTTTTGACTAAAAGGAACTCTTGCAGAAAAAACACTGAATATAGCTAACCGTAGCACACATATTACCGCGAGTAGGTAACCTATATTCACCCTTGTTCTTAGTACTATCTTATAGAAATCAAGGCGATTAAACAAGCTTAGGTCTACCTGTGGCAATATGTATCCGTAATCGGTGTTCGCTCTGTGGAATGTCCACTATCTAGTCTGTTAAAATAATTCAATATTTTCTTATACACCACTGTAAGGTGTGGGCTTCTTTTCGATAAAGAAAAAAAAAACTTTTCAGTCACAAGACGCACAAACACCAGTAAACCTATTTCTCGACTAAAATAGCATTCGTACCTGCGTTAGCTCACATTGATTAAATCTGGAACGAAACACTATTTTTCTAAGTCAGTGTCCAAAATAGCGCAGCTTAATTATCTTTATTATGGAATCTTTAGTGGTCTTGACTATTAGGATTATTTATTGAAGTTAAAGTGTTTCGTTATACTAAGAAAATGATGGGTAAGGTTAACACCAAGAACGAGAGCAGCTAGCTGTCTTGCTTTGCCGAAATGCAAAATGTTCATGAAAAATTACTTTTATTATAAACATCTGCATAACGCCATAGCGTTTTGAGTTAAGGTTCACTCATCACGCACAATATTTAAATCCATTTGATCCATGTTTCATACCTTTAATGCACTGTCCGTCGCAATAACTTGCCAAATAAAATAATTCGATAATTTTTGCGGTGCCGTTTTTGAATAATCATATATGCCAGGCCTCCCGATGTCTTTAACGCGTATGTTCAAAACGTTACTAACAGTCACTACTATTCTTACTCTGCCAACTTTATGATTACTTACAGCCCACATATTAATAATTGCGGGCACTCTGAAATAACAAAGCATATGGATTTTACCCAAAAGGCCGATAGATTAAGTATGACATTATTATATGCGGCTGCATCAGGCTCAGGATAACCGCGGAGCTCTCCACAACGTGCCAAGTGAAGCCCAAGCCATTGCGGACAATTCTGGAGTACAAGCTAATTTTCTTTTTCATATATTGGCGTTAGAAGCACTATGCAACGCAGTCCCAAAATATGCCCAATATACTCGGCGAGAAGCTGCCAGAACCAAAGCACTCGGGGGTTCGAATGCAGAGAAAGCTTTGCTTTCTATAAACTTTTTACGGGCCTAAATAGTGTATTGATAGCAGTGACTATATTTGGCCACAATTTTCATTTGTTTTATTCATTAATTCTCAGAGCACACAGCTAGTCAGCGGTACATCTCTAGATCTTGTATTATTCGCAACTTATGGCAAGTAAGTGATTGCTTGCTTATGTGTTTCATTAATAGATTGAATAGTTGATTGATTGTTTGATTGATTGATCAATTGATATTCTTGGAAGTACAAGAGTAAGCGATGACTCAAGGCATGCAGTCCAGAAAAAGGGCCTGCTCCCGCATACAAATTAGACCGCAGTTTTCGCACCGTAGGAAATACAACTCTGCTCTAGTTCAGACAGGTTCTCAAGACAGAAGAAACGAAACACAAAACAAAAGAAAACAAAAGACGGATATCTGGTCCTTGTTCTTTACATACACAAAAAACATCAACTTATAAAATTCATGCACACCGGTAACTTAATAGAGGGCATCGTTAAATATAAGGGTGCATCTTTTGCAGAAATACAAAATTATGTTCATGCATAGGGTACTAATTGTCAGAGTAATACAACTAAAACGGTATGTACGAATTCTAAAAGGGCGCACTTAATAGAAAAATACAGATCCGTCACACAACATAACGTTCTTTCAAGATAACAGAAGCCGAATAGTGTAATTTAGTTTTCCTAAGCAGTAGAGCGTTATTTTTCTTTTTTTAATGCGCATGGAGAGCAATAACAGTAAACCTGTCCTTCAGTTTTGTTTATTGCTTGATTATTTTGGGCGATAATTTTTTTTTCCTTAATGTATTAGTAATGTTATGCTACATTTGGATAGGGTCGGGCGTGCAAAAGGGAGACAAACCGGATGACTCCTGCAGCTGCGACTTTTGTACCAGACTGCCGCGATTAGCTTTTCCCAATGTAGCTTTCCGCCATGTATATAGTTATAAGTACATTTGTGCATCGGGGTACCTCTCTGTAAAATTTGGTGGACGTTCGGGGTAACGACCCAGAACGGAGTTTCGCAGTGGCTGCCGCTTCGATTTCTCACCGATGTCGCAACAGAGGGTGCATAGTGCGGCAACGCCTGCGTCCGACTGTCGTACTCTCGCATCCGCATGATCCAAGAAGCTTCTGCGGTACTGGTAGCGCCGACGTCGACGACTGCCTGGAGATGTATGAGTGGGTGAGCCGGCCACAATAAATGTGATCCTACGGTGATAGTGACGAACATATTTTTTTTACTCTGCGGGAACCGGGCAAGTGTGGTTTCAAAGCACGAAGGACTGCGTGGCTGGGATACCTGCAAGCAGAAGCTGCGAGATACTGGGTCGGAAGGTTGTCGCCAAGAAACAGTTGGCATCACGAGTTCGGATGTCCACTGAAGGCAACGTCGCATATATACAAGACATGCTGGCATTTTGCCGCAAGGCGGTCGCTGAAATGCCGGAGTCCGAAAAAGCGGGCATCTCATACTAGGTATCGCCCATGGCGCCTTCAAGTTACTCATTCGCAAGAACTGTAATCCTGCTAATGACATGATCACGGAGTGCAAGCGTTTCGAGCAGGGGAAAGGACGTCGTATTTATCAGTCATTTGCACGACTTCCCAATAAGGTGGCAGCATCGTCTTGGGAAATTCGACAGGACTCCATTTCGCAATAGCAGCAGCCTTCAGAGCAGCTGACGAAGGTCCTTCTCCATGAGCTGGAAGCCATGTGTCCCGCGGCTTTTTACCCACTTGTCAACGATGCAC
Source organism: Dermacentor andersoni (assembly GCF_023375885.2). Lineage (NCBI taxonomy): Eukaryota > Metazoa > Arthropoda > Arachnida > Ixodida > Ixodidae > Dermacentor > Dermacentor andersoni. Next base: position 83,648,748 of record NC_092822.1, on the reverse strand, counting down.
TCGCTTCTATGGTTCCTCTTGTTCACACTATTGTGCGCCAAGAATTCGCAAAAGTGGGCTTGCAGTCAGTTTGAACCGTGGCCAGTTCCCCGCCAAACGAACGTCTTTCGCTCGTGCATACTGAAAATTAATGCATCCCCCGAGGCTCTCGCTACATAGCGGAGTGGCCAACGCTGGATGACCGACCTATTTGCTTCAGTTGTCGCCGCTTGGTCACGTGGCCCGATACTGTCGCAACCGCTGGTCCTCAATGCCGTTCCTGAACAGTTCTCATCCATACGGCAGTTTCCGCTATGTACACCCAGAATCCGAGCCGAACCTGCACACCACTGACGATACTACCGCACGGCGCCATCGATCACGGCCGCTGAGCAGTCACCACACCAGTTCGCTGCAAAGTCGACACCCGTCGTCCATATCACCCCAGTCGCTTCGCCTGTCGCCGTCATTCCTACCTGGACGCATGCCTTCGAAAAACTAAAAGACGCAGCTCCAAGAGTTGACGCTGCATTGCCGATATCTCCGCGAAAGCCTCTCGCCCTGCTGACCAGACGCATTACAATCGATGAAGCAGTTGACGGTGTATTTTTTCCAGCGCTTGATGATACTGGAGCCCATACCTCGGTGTTGGGCAACCGTTTTCCTTGCTGCTTGAAGAAAGTCCTTACCCCTGCCGCATGTTGTGCTATCCGGTTCGCCGACAGAGCGACGTCCATTATCCTTTGCATGTCATCATCATCATCAGCCTGGTTATGCCCACTGCAGGGCGAAGGCCTCTCCCATACTTCTCCAACTACCCCGGTCATGTACTAATTGTGGCCATGTTGTCCCTGCAAACTTCTTGATCTCATCCGCCCACCTAACTTTCTGCCGCCCTCTGCTACGCTTTCTTTCCCTTGGAATCCATTCCGTAACTCTTAATGACCATCGATTATCTTCCCTCCTCATTACGTGTCCTGCCCATGCCCGTTTCTTTTTCTTGATTTCAACTAAGATATCATTAACTCGCGTTTGTTCCCTTACCCAATATGCTCTTTTCTTATCCCTTAAAGTTACACCTATCATTCTTCTTTCCATAGCTCGTTGCGTCGTCCTCAATTTATGTAGAACCCTTTTCGTAAGCCTCCATGTTTCTGCCCCGTACGTGAGTACTGGTAAGACACAGCTGTTATAAACTTTTCTCTTGAGGGATGATGGCAACCTGCTGTTCATGATCTGAGAATGCCTGCCCAACGCCCCCCACCCCATTCTTATTCTTCTGATTATTTCAGTCTCATTATCCGGATCCGCACTCACTACCTGTCCTATGTAGATGTATTCCCTTACCACTTACAGTGCCTCACTACCTATTGTAAACTGCTGTTCCCTTCCAAGACTGTTAAAGATTACTTTAGTTTTCTGCAGATTAATTTTTAGACCCACCCTTCGGCTTTGCCTCTCCAGGTCAGTGAGCATGCATTGCAGTTGGTCCACTGAGTTACTAAGCAAGGCAATATCATCAGCGAATCGCAAGTTGCTAAGGTATTCTCCATCAACTTTTATCCCCAATTCTTCCCACTCCAGGTCACTGAATACCTCCTGTAAACATGCTGTGAATAGCATTGGAGATATCGTATCTTCCTGTCTGACGCCTTTCTTTATTGGGATTTTGTTGCTTTTTTTATGGAGGACTACGGTGGCTGTGGAGCCGCTATACATATCTTTCAATATTTTTACATACGGCTCGTCTACACCCTGATTCCGCAATGCCTCCATGACTGCTGCGGTTTCGACTGAATCAAACGCTTTCTCGCAATCAATGAAAGCTATATATGAAGGCTGGTTATATTCCGCACATTTTTCTATCACCTGATTGATAGTGTGAAAATGGTCTATTGTTGAGTAGCCTTTACGGAATCCTACCTGGTTCTTTGGTTGACGGAAGTCTAAGGTATTCCTGATTCTATTTGCAATTACCTTAGTTAATATTTTGTAGGCAACGTACAGTAAACTGATCGGTCTGTAATTTTTCGAGTCTTTGGCGTCCCCTTTCTTATGGATTAGGATTATGTTAGCGTTTTTCCAAGATTCCGGTACGCTCGAAGTCATGAGGCATTGCGTATACAGGGTGGCAAGTTTCTCTAGAACAATCTGCCCAACATCCTTCAACAAATCTGCTGTTACCTGATCCTCCCCAGCTGCCTTCCCCCTTTGCATAGCTCCCAAGGCTTTCTTTACTTCTACCGGTGTTACCTGTGGGATTTCGAATTCCTCTAGACTATTCTCTCTTCCATTATCGTCGTGGGTGCCACTGGTACTGTAGAAATCTCTATAGAACTCCTCAGCCACTTGAACCATCTCATCCATATTAGTAATGATATTGCCGGCTTTGTCTCTTAACGCATACATATGATTCTTGCCAATTCCTAGTTTCTTCTTCACTCCTTTCAGGCAGTGCACATGCCTTTGCATGTGCAGTGCCTGAATAACTGTTGCTGGTCTGAACACTTCCGTTTTATTTGCTGCGACAGCCTTCACGGATCGAAATACTTCTTTTCAATCGACCTCCGATCCGGTTACTGGCAGATTTCGGTTGATAAGCTCTACCTTAAGAAGGGCGCTTTTCCTACACCGGACGGTCTTAACCATTTTAAAGTTATGCCCTCCGGACTTTGTAATGCCTCAGCAACTTTCGAAAGAATGATGGACATTCTCCTTCAGGGCTATGAGTGATCCACCTCGTTATGTTATCTGGACGATGTCATGGTATTTTCCGGTACGTTTGACAGCAAGCTCAGTCGCTTGGCCGGAATATTTGAAGTCTTTAGAATGCTGGCCTTCAACTTAACTCTTCTAATCCTGTTTTAGACGCCCCGAAGTTAAATTTCTGAGCTACCTTGTCAGTGCTGGCGGCCTATATCCTGATCCTGATAAGGTTTATGCAGTCAAAAACTTTCAAGTACCCTGCTCAACAAAATATGTGCGCATTTCTGTGGGCTTATGCTCCTATTTTTGTCAGTTTCGTAAAAATTTTGCGGATCTCATCCGGCCCCTGACTGACTTCTGAAGAAGGAGACGGCGTTCTTTTGGGGCCGCGAACAAGCCGACGGGTTCGACACTTTCGTCCGCATGTTAAGAACACCTCCGATATTAGGCCACTTTAATTCAACGGCCCCAAGTCAAGTTAGCATAGATGCCAGTGGCCATTTCCTAGGTGCTGTCTTCGCCCAATAGCAAAATGGAGTTGAGAGCGTGATCGCCTACACCAGTCACCTGTTGACGCGTTCAGAGCACAATTTTTTTATCACCAAGCGAGTGAATTCCTGTGGTGTGTGCAGTGGCTAAATTTCGTCCCTACTTGGTTGGCCGGCCGTATTCTATCATCACGGACCCCCATGCCCTGTGCTGCCTATCATCAGTGAAAAACCCCACTGGCCGCCTTGGTCGCTGTGCACTCAGACTTCAGGAGTGTTCTTTCGTTGTGACCGACCGCTTATATCTGGACACCGAGTGCTTCGCCCGTCATTCAGTCGATCCTCCTGACAAAGAAGAACAGGGTGCCGACACTTGCCTTCTAGCCTTTTCTGACTTTCGCGACATCGTTATTGAGCAGCAAAATGACCACTCTCTTCGGTCGATCATAGAGCGCATGACTTCAGGACAATCAGATTGCTGAACCAGAATGTTTCTACTCCATGACGACATTCTTTATCAACGCAACATCAGCTCTGATGGACTAGTTTTGCTGTTAGCTCCTCCTCGTCATCTCCGTTTTACTGTTCCTGCTGAGCTCGAAGAAGTACATACCGCCGGACATCTTGGCACCTCCAACATTTACGACAGAGTTTGACGTCGCTTCTTCTGGCCTGGCTTTTAACGATCTATGCGATGTTACGTAGGAGCTTGCTACCCCTGTGCAAGCTACTGCAAGCTAGAGCTAGCAGTAGCTTACATGCAGTAGCTACTGCAAGCTAAAGAGGCCACGTGCGCTACCTGCTAGCCACCTTATTTCAGTTGCTGTGCCAACTGATCCTTTTTTCCGTGTCGGCATGCACCTCCTTGGCTCCGTGCCCACATCCATAAAAGGAAACAAATGCACAGCCATTGCCACAGATTATGCTGCACACATCGCAACACGTGCCCTGCCATCAAGCTGTGCTAAAGGTCTAGCAGACCTTTTACTTCAAGACGTGATTCTTCAGCATGGCGTGCCAAGACAGCTTCTGGCAAATCGTGGCCGCTACTTCCTGTCTCATGTTGAAGAAGACATACTTCGTTCCTTCTACACCGAACACTAGCTCGCAACCGCATATCACCCACAAACGAACGGACTGACTGAACGGCTGAATCGCACCTTTACAGAGATGTTGTCTTTGTACGCTTCAGCACACCATCGCGATTGGGACAGCACCTTGCCATACGACGCATTTGCGTACAATTCTTCACGTCATGATAGCACGTGTTCGTCGCCTTTCTACCTCTCGTTTGGTCGCCATTCCACGCGGCCTTTTCACGCCTTGCTACCTTCGGTGTCGCAAATTACCACGGAATACGCCCTTGAAGCCGTTGGGAAGGCTCGTATGGCTCACCATATTTCCTGTGTTGGACTTACAGCAGCTCCGGCGTCACAAAAGCCACATGAACATTCAGTAATCTGCCGGAAAACTCGTTCTGCTGCCGAGTCGAAGTAGCCATCTCGGCCTGCCTGAAAAATTTTGGCACGCTATAGCGGGCCCTACCAGTATTGAACGATTAGGTCAAATAAATTACGAAATCACCTTTACTGACGTCATGCCGTTCCCGTCCCAGCTACGAATTGACGTGGGCCACGTGTCCCGTTTAAAAGCGTAATGTTTACGAAGTTCGCTATTATTTTAAAAAGCGCCTTGACGGCGCTCTTACCCACTGTTGGCATGTTACGGTACATTTGGGTAGGAACGTGCGCGCAAGAGGGAGACAATGAAGAAGCCATAGACTATTTCCTAGAGCTGCGACCTTTGTACGAGCCTTCGCGATTAGGTTTTCGCTATCTACGAGTAAATAGTCGTAAATATCTTTGTGCGTTGGGCTTCCTCTCCTTAAAATTATATGTATGTGCAAATGTCACAAAGTAAGCGAGTGAGTAGGTGGTTGATCGGTACGGGCATAGAGCTTGTTATACCGGGTGTACCATAAACTGAGACCAAGATCTAAAAAAAAAAAAAAGCGCAAGAGCACTGCTGAAATTGTGACGACTGCATAGTAGCCACAGTCATGTGTACTTACAGCCAGTATTTTTTATCACGAAGTATTTAATAAATAACTGCTTTTAATAACTGAATGCATTCGTGTAACTTAGTTACGAGTCATGTGATGCCGCCTCTACATGACTCGTAAATAAGTTACACGAATGCGCAGTTCATTTTTATGTACGCGCATGCGCAGTCTACACTGCTTTGCATGTATAACACCGATTCACTGGTACAATAAACTTAGTTGAAAGTTTGCGCTTGGTGTGTGTTCCCTCACGTCCGTGTTGTTTTTGGTTGCGCAATATTGATGGACTATCTTGGAGCTTGCGGTTCCAGCACCTGAAATTATTCTCAGACGCAAGTTTAGCGCCGGGGACCGCAATTAGTTGCGCTGCGTTACAGACACGCTCGGGGCAGTCAGCCTGTGTACGAACACGCTCGGGGCTGCCAGCCGTTCGTGTTCAACAGAGGCCGCCATTTTGCCTGCACTGAATGACATGGATTAGACGCAGATCCGACAAATATGTGGCTACGGCTTCGAAAATAGGAGGGCGTGAGTTTGGATTTCTTTAGGCTGCGGCAGCTTTTGCGTTGTATGGCTATCAAATTAATTTGCTGTACGCAGTATGGAAGTCTGCTTTTATTAGGGGTCGTTGTGCAGAATAAATTTGCCATACGGCCCCAAAAAAGAAGAGAAAACACGAAATAAACATCTGGCCAATGAAGCGAGCTTTTGATTGGACTATGCAAAAAGGTCCTGCATACGCAACCAGCATTTCCAAAAGCGCTGACGTCACGCGAAAGGGAATTTGCATAAAAAAGTCATTTCTACAAAATCACACCCCACGAAATCAGCACAGTAGCATTTGCACTCTTTTTCCGATATGTACAAGGTGGCATACTCTTCCAGAAATCGAATGCAGTCAGTGTCATCTTCTGCTTGGGACGTGGAAAACTAATCCTGCACTAAGCGAAGAACCTCACAAATTTCTGCGACCGAGTTGGACATCAGGTCACCGTCCCACTTCTCAATGCGTTCGAGGAGTTCCACGATACGCCCTTTACTCTTAGCAATTTCTGGAACACACAGATGTGAGCGTAGCTTTTTCACGGCCATGTTCGTGACATGTAGCCTCCCGTCACGCTCAAGCCTCTTTTCACGCAAACAGAATATTTCAGCCATGATGCTCCATGGCCGAAGATGTCAACGAGAAGGATCCTTTCATTTTTTTCGATTACGTCCCAGAACTTTTATCTCCTGGCTCCTCAACTGGTTGGTACGTTCACTCAAAGAATTCTCTTGATCCTCTTCAAGTGCTCTGTATAACGCATCGTTGGATTCTGCGATGACTTTCTGGAGAGCAGTATGCTCTATGCGTGCGCGCTTGGAGTCAGGATCTTACTTTATGGCAGCTTCCCTAGACATGTAGCTCGGACCGTTGACGAACTTCGACGGTACAGGTCCTGGCGAAGGCGCACATGTGATAGAGACATTGTGATGGTGCGGCAACGTACTTGATTGGCATGCAACGCTACTCGGATAGTGCCCTCCTCCGCGAAGTAAAGTTCGCATACCTAGAAATAAATATTACCTCCGATGAACAAACCCATGGGTAGTTGACATACAAAAGTACGGCTTGTGAGCCACTTAGACGTATATGTGTATAGTGTTTCAACGAAATTGTTGCAGCACCAACGAAGCAACGCACCGAAAGATGGAGCAGAGCTATCGCCAACGCCGTCCACGATCCGAACGCGTTTCCCCGCGTATACGCCGAACACGCGCAGGGCCCTTAACTACAGCCAGCGTATCTGACGGCAGTTCGTCAAGTTTAGACAGTGGAAGGAGAGTGGGGCGTACTTGTCGTGCAGCGTCGGAAGTCGCTGCCTCTTTTCCATCGCGCCACGTTTCTGATACAACAAGTTCCTCTTGTAGATCTGTGTTTACTTGGGTTTAATATTGTAGATGTCGCGCGCAAGTTTTACGCAGTGTGAACGTGGGGAAACGAGCACGGTGTCGGCGGTCGCTCTGTCCCATCTTTCGGTGCGTTGACTCGTTCGGGCTGCTACGAAATAACAACGCTTTACAAAACATAGGCTTACCCTAGAGTGCTCGGTGATCGAGAGGTTTTCCCGCGGCACAGCGTGTATCCAAGCGTCCATCAGTGTTTCCTCCTTCGGGAACTTCAACACGTGAACATTCGTGCCCCCGGTGTAGTTGGCGCGGCAACACGGTAGGCGGCATTTGCACGGCATCTCAGCGTCCTTCTCTTCAACTTGAAAAAGCTTGCAGGCACGGAAGCACTCACAGCAACACGCAAAACTCGAGCAACTGAACGGCGAAGAGATGTACGTCGACAAAGACGCGCCGAGGAATGCCGATTCTGCGGGGAGCAGGGTGACTTTTCAACTGGATGCCCGATACTGCAATGTCGCGGTGACTGGCCGAGCTACTTTGCCGCTTCATGCGACAGCCCCATCTGCTGACGTAATGCGAGTGGAAAGGACGCAAAGGTAAGGTCTCTACCCTTTCCAGTTGGTGTTGCTAGGTCCTTTCGCAGGTGGTTGCTAGGCAGCGCGAGGCGGCGCACAGCTGGGCTCAATTTTCTGGTAACGCTCCACAGCAGAACGAAAGCCTAAACATGTCCGCTGTTAAACTTACCGACGATTACAAAAGCTCGAAGGAGCCTTAAGCTTCACCTTTAAGACTGGGATGCGATAGCGTTGGAAGATCCCGACAATTGCACCTTATGTAACCATAATGTTTACCGGGAAACGCTGGCAGCGAATGCTATGCGCGAAGGCGAGCTTTCTGGTAGGTGCGTGGACCGCGGTACCGTGGAGGCGAGCGCTGTTTGGAGGTGCAGCGAGCAACCGGGCAGTGCCGCTCCGCGGCCTCCGAAGTTTGCATGAGCTAGCTAGCGCATATCGCGGATGCCGCGACCAGTCTATGACTGGTAAAAATGCTCGAAAAGGAGTTTGTGTTTTAGTTTCCGCGTAACAGAATTACGTTTTATCATATATTAAAATTGCACTCCGACACAATAATGTCTGTACGCTGTGTGTAACTCGCACTTTACGATTTTTCTGATGTATTTTGCTTTAAGAAATTCAATTAGTTCAGTAATTTCTTTGTGCTACATGGAAGGTCAGAGTGGTGGGGATGCGAGGTTGATTTGCATGGTACGGAATCAATTTTGCCGAAACGACAATCCACGCTGGACATAAGATGCCGACGCCGGATTTTCTGCGACACGGGGCCTTAAAGCTATCACGTAAATACTTCCTGATGCCAAATTGGAGAGCAGCTACATCCAAGTTTTCACTTCGCGATATATTCTGGCATCGCATCGATCACTGCACCGCCTGGCAGCACTATTGGCCTCGAGCTCCACCACTGGAAAAGCTGGCGCCACCGTCGGCGTGACGTGCTATTAGGGATCACGTGGACATAGCGGCCGCGTCGGCTGCTTCGGGAGCGCCGTAGCGAGCTGAAAACGAGAGTTGAAATTCCCTCGTACGCTGCGGTCCTCATTTAGTGGCGAGATTTTCCCGCTTCGAGTGTCTCCTTTACAACGTTACAAAGCACTAGAATAGGTAGTGGCTGCCTTTGAAGGCGCGCAACATGGCAGGCTACTGCTCGGTGCCGCAGTGCCGGACGTACGCAACGGAGCCCGGTGTCAGCCTTATTCACACGTACCCGCAGGACAAGAAGCTGCGTGATGCTTGGTTCGCGAAACATAAAACCGGCAAACAGTCATCGGCTACAACTCGGGTATGCAGCAAGCACAGACGCGAGGAAGATTTCTGCCACGGCGCCGGGTCGGCGATGTTTGGAAAACGCGCACTGAGACCCTCGCCCGAGTCCGCTGCCCGACTAATTAAATTAAATTAAATTATGGGGTTTTACGTGCCAAAACCACTTTCTGATTATGACGCACGCCGTAGTGGGGGACTCCGGAAATTTCGACCACCTGGGGTTCTTTAACGTGCACCTAAATCTAAGTACACGGGTGTTTTCGCATTTCGCCCCCATCGAAATGCGGCCGCCGAGGCCGGGATTCGATCCCGCGACCTCGTGCTCAGCAGCCCATCACCATAGCCATCTGCCCGACTAATGTCATGACGATGTCATGACGGTTTGGTCTATGAACTTGTCGATGCTATAGATACTGGCAAGTTCAGTGGAAAGGAAAGGGAGCGGTAAGACGCACATATAAAAAAGGCATGGCATATGGTCATGTTTGTACGTGTTATAAATTAGTGTACTGGATCACAAAAAAGAAGCAGCGGGAATCGCACGCTGAGAACACCGATAAACATACAGTGCGATGCAACTCGAAAAATGATATGGAAACGCCCAAGAATTTCGAAGAAAAAAAAAAAAAAAATTGAATCGTCGCGACGGCACATCACAGTCCCCGTAGGCTTCGACGTCTCTACAATGAACTTATTTTTGAACAGCTCTGATAGCGCCCACGCAACAATGGTTACTTGTATACTGTCAAATGCTCATATTCTGTGGCCCAAAGCTCATGGCACGGTGCGAAAACGCGCACGCGGTGAAAGCGAAACTGCGCGGACAAGCATGCAGACGTGCTGTCGGTCGCTGCAAATCTGTTGGAGCGCTGCATTGAGGCTTCATTCTATTACGCTCCATTTAGTTATACAAACACTATAAGAACTTAGTTCACATAGTTTGCTATCAGCGTTTACCTACCTTTCACGCGAAAAGCCGGTTCGGGAGACTCCATCGCGGCGACCGCGCGCAGTGGCGTTCACTGTACGTATTCGGTGAAGAGATAGCGTCTGTAAACGATTCTGTGCTTTCAGTTTGCCCAAGATTATTACTTAGTAAAAAACTTCTCTCGTTTCGAAAGCACTTACATAAATGTCCGGGAGAGCTCGCACGTGGTGTTTTCAGTGAGCGCTGACAGCAAAACCTATGAGGAGCGCGCCGAGTGATCCGTCATACTACGCCAACGAGGCGCTTCCGATAGATGGCGACTTCGTAACTCCTCGCCGCCAATATAAAGACGTAATAATAATAATTGTGGGGTTTTACGTGCCAAAACCACTTTCTGATTATGAGGCACGCCGTAGTGGAGGACTCCGGAAATTTCGACCTCCTGCGGTTCTTTAACGTGCACCTAAATCTAAGTACACGGGCGTTTTCGCATTTCGCCCCCATCGAAATGCGGCCGCCGTGGCCGGGATTCGATCCCGCGACCTCGTGCTCAGCAGCCCAACACCATAGCCACTGAGCAACCACGGCGGGTAATATAAAGACGTATGGCGCTATATACAGACCGGCCACACAGTTGTCGCTTCCCAGACTGTAACATATACAGCTGTAATCTTTGCCGGGAAACGCTTGCGGTGAGCGCTGTTTGTGCAGGCGATATTTTTGTTATTTTTTCTTTCCCTGAACGGCCGACGTCACTGCTGCCGCAGAGGTGCAGATGTGGCCGCCATCTGGTGATAATTCAAGGTGGCTTCTTTTGTTCTTCGTCCTCTCACTGACTTCGCTATCGCAGTGTTCAGCTTTTCTGGTGATCCTTTCTCCACTCCCTCCTCCTCGTTTTTCCTCCTCGCGCTCTTCGGTATTGCCTTTTTTCGTTCCCCGCTCCGCGTTCACTCGGTTAAAGTACGTCCGCGCCAGCAACCTGGCGTCGATCAGTCCCCTAGATTTTGCCCTCGGAAACCCTGCTGATTCCATTACTTTGCTGCCGATCAGCGGTGACTTGCACGTTAGTGCACGGTGAATGCCCGTTACTGCCGAGGCAGATGCGTTTTGTTCTAGACCGAACGAATGGTGCAAGACGAATTGTTTGACACTGAACGAATCGAAAACAAAGTGTGTGCTGTTTCGTGCGTTAGGGACATTGGTTAAGGTACCTGATTCCCTTATGCTTGGCCAGTTCAATGTTTCTATTGAAAAGTGTGTAAAAGCTCTTGGCATTACATTTAATGAACATATCTCGTGGAACCAGCACATTCAGTCATTATTGCTTAAATTAAGCAAAACAGTGGGCATAATGAATAGGCGCCGACAAGATCTCCCGGTGGCAATTAGAAGATTGCTTTATGATGCCCTGTTTAGTTCTTATTTGTGTTATTGTGTGCTAGTTCGGGTAACACTACAGCTGAGAACCTACACAAGCTCGTTTTAGTGCAAAAAAGGGTAGTCCGCGCGGTATCAAGTGCTTCTCATTCAGAAGACACCGCGCATCTTGTTGAAAAAAACATAAAATCCTTAAAGTTAGAGATTTGTACACTTACACTTTACTGTGTTCCTATAAGAAAGCAGTTCAGGGCAGATTAGATGCTTTTCTCGATACTGCACAACTTGAGCAAACCCCGACAACATATCCTTTTTGGTATCAACCACCATGGCACGTTCGTTTTTCGCGCACACAGTACGGCCGACAGAGAATTCAGCATACATATCCAACGACATTAAATCACTATGACACACTAAATATTGACATCACAACGTTAACGAAGAAATACATAAGAAGTTTATTAACACAATAAAAAATTGTTGTGTTGTGTGTAGCAATTTTATTATGTATGTATATTATGAGTACTTAGTCTTTCCATTTCATTCTTACTTCCTACATGTCCTTAGAGAGGCGTGTTTGATAGTAATGTAATCTTGGATTCATTGTATGTCTGGTACAGTGCTTTTTGTGAAAGTTTAGTAATGCTAAATGGGCTTCGCCTCCATTGCTGATGGGTGGCTGGAGCCCAGTCAAGCTGCAGTGTAGCAGCTTTTTCTTCGGCCACATTTTTCGAGTTGTAAAGCTGCGAAATAAAGTTGCTTTGATTAATTGACTTCATGTACTCTCCTGGACTCATCCCGTGCTTCGTGCGACAGCCTTCTGTGGTTCACGCCATTGAGCCTGCCGCGTGCGCAAATGTATCAATCAAGCCCTGTCATCTGCCGTCGGGGACCTTGCTTCCGCCGTGGTACCTCCAACACGGGTTCCTATTCTGCTGCTGCTACTGTGTCATCATTTCCGTCAAGACAACCTATATTGCCTCCCCACTGCCACAGCGCTTTCAGTGGGCTTGGCGGCACGTCAACGATGGTTCATGCTTACCAACCACTCCTTTTCGCCATGCAGGCAACTAACAGTTATTCCTTCTTTGCTAAGCGAACTAGTTTTATAACGTCACTTGTGCTGCCAAGCCCACATTCAATTTGCACCAATGTTTATGACTGTTCTTGCATTCTGCTTGACTTGTTACCAATGTCTGGTGATGTTGAATCGAACCCCGGCCCCCTTCATGCTGCTGACACGGCAAACTCTGAACTACTTGCCACTTTACGATAGCTTCAATCCGGACAGTCAGCTATTCTAGACCAACTTAAGTCTATTCAAGTAACCTCGTCAGAGCACGAAAAGCGATTTCTTGAATTTAACTCAACATTGGCCAAAATCAAAACTGAGTGCATCGCACCCGCGGCTACAAAGGCTGAAATTGACACACTACGTTCGACAACTACTTCTTGCATGGCCCATGCGTCTGTTCTGACTGCCCGCGCTGACGCCGCCGACTACATATCTCGTCGTTGTAACCTAGTTTTTTATGGGCTTAAAGATTGTCCGAATGAAACCTGGCGAGAGTCAGAAAAACTAATCAATGATCACTGCATCCAGCACCTTCAGTCTCCTATTCAACCACGTGAAATTGAACGCGCTCATAGGCTTGAAACTTACCACCATGGCAGGTCCAGACCAGTAATTGTTAATTTCGCTCACATCAAAGATAAAGACCACATCCTTTCACTAGCTAAGAAATTCAGAGGAACAACTTTCGGAACAAACTTTCGAACCCCAGAGTTCGTCTAGCTCGTAAGCGCCTCATTGAATTTGGACAGACGAACAATATCCCGTTTGAATAACGTTAGGACAAACTCTGTTCCGGTAACAAGACCTACATTTTTGAACAGCAAGCCGGTAAAGTAGTTGAACGCAAAGCTTAGCAATTATCTAAGTCCATGCCTCATTCCACCACTTCTAGTACTTCTCATATTTCTTCTTTGTTCACTAACATCCGCAGTGTCATTCCAAAGCGTGATTCTTTAAGTGACCTCATAAGGTCATCAAGTAATGTTGTTTGCCTAACAGAAACATGGCTGAATTCGTCTGTTCTAGATTTTGAGATCCTGCCCCTCCTTCCCGACTTCCACATATTTCGCAATGATCCAGCCGATGATACTCGTGGTGGTTGGCATCCTGATCGCCACGAGTCATCACATACGTTGCATCCCGGTTACCAGATCCTCATCTCTTGAACTACTTTGGCTTTATTGTACGGCATTATTCCCGCGAATCCTTCTTGGCATTTGTTATAGCCCTCCTTGTGCTGACTGCTCATCTTTTCTGCCTTTCCGCGACGCGGTGGCTTCCGCGATGCGGTGGCATCCCGGTTACCAGATCCTCATCTCTTGAACTACTTTGGCTTTATTGTACGGCATTATTCCCGCGAATCCTTCTTGGCATTTGTTATAGCCCTCCTTGTGCTGACTGCTCATCTTTTCTGCCTTTCCGCGACGCCTTATGCAAGATAACTACCTGATATCCTAACACGCCTGTGCTACTATTAGGCGATTTTAGCTTCCCATCAATCGATAGGTCTAAACTAACTTCCTCAGTATCAAAAAATACCATGGCTAGTGAGTTCGCGAACACGTGTCTCCCATAGGGATTAACCCAAGTTGTCAGTCATCCCACTCACTACGGACCATTCCTGTGATATCTTGGATTTGGTATAAACTTCACACCCCGATAACCTTTCCCCTACATCGTACCTGAATGTCCTAAGCGACCATAAGATACTGCACGCTACTTTTTCATGCCATATATCCAATCAACAAAAAACAAAAAAAGCACCCACGCTTTACGACAGAGGCGATTATCACAGCATGATCCGAGATTTAACAACCTCTTATGATAGATTCACAGCTGACTTCTATCTGCGTTCACCTAAGCCTAACTGGTTACTGTTTAAAGAATTCTTGCGTCTAGTTCCACTGTACGTTCCTACCATAACAATTAATGAACGGAAACAATTCCCATAGTTTAACAACACACTACATTGATTGAACAACAAGAAAAAGCGTCTCCCGTTCTGCAAACTCTTCTCAATCCGAACTTCAGTGGGAAAAACGTTACCTTGTACCCAAACAATATGACACGCAGGTCGCAGAGGCCAAAAATGTTTTTTTTTCAACCACACTGCCCTCTTTGTTGCACAATAACCCAAATAGTTTCTGGCAATGTATTAATCCCCAGTGGTACAACACTATTAACCTACGTGACAATTTTGGCTCCCCAGTCCCCGAAACCGAGGTCGCTGTAGCTTTCAACACTGCATTCTGTTCTGCTTTTACTAACGACTACCCTGAAATTATTCCCATATTTAACCTTCAACTTATCCCTCTATGGCTAGCATTACGTTTAATGTGAATGGAATTAATAAAATCATCGATTCGTAAAAAAAATTCTTCCTCGTGTGGTACTAATGGCACTAACTCTAAAAGCTTTTCAAAAGCACTTAGCACCTTAGCAGTCTTTTTCAAATGCTAATACTTCCACAGTCTCTCACACGGGATCAGTTCCCACTGACTGGAAAATTGGTAATATAAATCATATATTAATAAAAGGCGACCATACAATTCCTATGCTACCACCCGATTTCCATCACCGGCGTTTGCTCGAAACTCATGGAGCACGTTATACATTCCCACATTGCCACTTTCCTGTCGTCTGTCAATTTATTTCCGGAGAGGCCGCCATTGGAATATGAACCTGGCAACGTTTAACGCTAGAACGTTATCTAGTGAGGCGAGTTTAGCAGTGCTATTGGAGGAATTAGAGGGCAGTAAATGGGATATAATATGGCTCAGTGAAGTTAGGAGGCCAAAAGAAGCATATATAGTGCTAAAAAGCGGGCACGTCCTGTGCTACCGGGGCTTAGCAGAGAGACGAGAACTAGGAGTCGGATTCCTGATTAATAAGAACATAGCTGGTAACATACAGGAATTCTATAGCATTAACGAGAGGGTGGCCTGTCTTGTTGTGAAACTTAATAAGAGGTACAAAGTGAAGGTGGTACAGGTCTACGCCCCTACATCTAGTCATGATGAACAGGAAGTCGAAAGCTTCTATGAAGACGTGGAATCGGCGATGGGTAAAGTCAAAACAAAATACAGTATACTGATGGGCGATTTCAATGCCAGGGTAGGCAAGAAGCAGGCCGGAGACAAGTCAGTGGGGGAATATGGCATAGGCTCTAGGAATAGCAGAGGATAGTTATTAGTAGAGTTTGCAGAACTGAATAATATGCGGATAATGAATACTTTTTTCCGCAAGCGGGTTAGCCGAAAGTGGACGTGGAGGAGCCCGAATGGTGATACTAGAAATGAAATCGACTTTATACTCTGCGCGAACCCTGGCATCATACAAAATGTAGACGTGCTCGGCAAGGTGCGCTGCAGTGACCATAGGATGGTAAGAACTCGAATTAGCCTTGACTTGAGGAGGGAACGAAAGAAACTGGTACATAAGAAGCCAATCAATGAGTTAGCGGTAAAAGGGAAACTAGAGGAATTCCGGATCAACCTACAGAACAGGTATTCGGCTTTAACTCAGGAAGAGGACCTTAGTGTTGAAGCAATGAACGACAGTCTTATGGGCATCATTAAGGAGTGCGCAATAGAAGTTGGTGGTAACGCCGTTAAACAGGAAACCAGTAAGCTATCGCAGGAGACGAAAGATCTGATCAAGAAACGCCAATGTTTGAAAGCCTCTAACCCTACAGCTAGAATAGAATTGGCAGAACTTTCTAAGTTAATCAACAAGCGTAAGACAGCGGACATAAGGAACTATAATATGGATAAAATTGACCAGGCTCTCAGGAACGGAGGAAGCCTAAAAGCAGTAAAGAAGAAACTAGGAATAGGCAAGAATCAGATGTGTGCGTTAAGAGACAAAGCCGGCAATATTGTTACTGATATGGATGAGATAGTTCAAGTGGCTGAAGAGTTTTATAGAGATCTATACAGTACCAGTAACACCCACGACGATAAGGTGAGAGAGAATAGTCTAGAGGAACTTGAAATCCCACAAGTAACACCGGAAGAGGTAAAGAACGCCTTGGGAGCTATGCAAAGGGGGAAGGCAGCTGGCGAGGATCAGGTAACAGCAGATTTGTTGAAGGATGGTGGGAACACTGTCCTAGAAAGGTTGGCCGCCCTGTATACACAATGCCTGATGACCTCGAACGTACCGGAATCTTGGAAGAACGCTAACATAATCCTAATCCTTAAGAATGGGGACGCCAAAGACTTGAAAAATTATAGACCGATCAGCTTACTGTCCGTTGCCTACAAAGTATTTACTAAGGTAATCGCAAATAGAATCAGGAATACCTTAGACTTCTGTCAACCAAAGGACCAGGCAGGATTCCGTAAAGGCTACTCAACAATAGACCATACTCACACAATCAATCAGGTGATAGAGAAATGTGTGGAATATAACCAACCCTTATATATAGCCTTCATTGATTATGAAAAAGCATTTGATTCAGTCGAAACCTCAGCAGTCATGGAGGCACTACGGAATCAGGGTGTAGATGAGCCATATGTAAAGATACTGGAAGCTATCTATAGCGGTTCCACAGCCACCGTAATCCTCCACAAAGACAGCAACAAAATCCCAATAAAGAAAGGCGTCAGACAGGGAGATACGATATCTCCAACGCGATTCACAGCATGTTTACAGGAGGTATTCAGAGGCCTGGATTGGGAAGAATTGGGGATAGAAGTTCATGCAGAATACCTTAGCAACTTTCGATTCGCTGATGATATTGCCTTGCTTAGTAACTCAGGAGACCAATTGCAATGCATGCTCACTGACCTGGAGAGGCAAAGCAGAAGGGTGGGTCTGAAAATTAATCTACAGAAAACTAAAGTAATGTTTAACAGTCTCGGAAGAGAACAGCACTTTACGATAGGTAGCGAGGCACTGGAAGTGGTAAGGGAATACATCTACTTAGGGCAGGTAGTGACCATGGATCCGGATCATGAGACTAAAATAACCAGAAGAATAAGAATAGGCTGGGGGGCGTTTGGCAGGCATTCTCGAATCATGAACAGCAGGTTGCCACTATCCCTCAAGAGGAAAGTGTATAACAGCTGTGTCTTACCAGTACTCACCTTCGGGGCAGAAATCTGGAGGCTTACGAAAAGGTTTCTGTTGAAATTGAGGACGAAGCAACGAGCCATGGAAAGAAGAATGATAGGTGTAACGTTAAGGGATAGGAAAAGAGCAGATTGGGTGAGGGAACAAACGCGGGTAAATGACATCTTAGTTGAAATCAAGAAAAAGAAATGGGCATGGGCCGGACATGTAATGAGGAGGGAAGATAACCGATGGTCATTAAGGGTTACGGACTGGATTCCAAGGGAAGGAAAGCGTAGTAGGGGGCGACAGAAAGTTAGGTGGGCGGATGACATTAAGACGTTTGCAGGGACAACATGGCCACAATTAGTACATGACCGGGGTAGTGGGAGAAGTATGGGAGGGGCCTTTGCCCTGCAGTGGGCGTAACTGCGCTTATGATGATGATGAATCAGCACGGATTTCACAAAGCTCATTCTTGAGACACACAACTTGCGCTGTTACTGCACGATTTGTATTCTCATCTCGATCACGACATTCCCACTGACACTCTCTTTCTGGACTTCGAAAAAACTTTCGATGAAGTATCACATATTCTTCTCCTGCATAAACTCTCGCACCTTAATCTTCACCCAGACATCTTTAATTGGATCCGTGAATTTCTAACCAAGCGCCTTCAGTTTGTTTCCGCTGACACGACCTCCTCAATCCTATCTCCTGTACTACCTGGTGTGCTCCAAAGCTCTGTCCTTGGGCCTCTCCTCTTTCTCATATATAATAATGACCTTCCACTTAAGTTATCATCAATATACGCCTTTTCGCACACTATTACATTTATACCGACAAATAAGATGCTTTAGACTGCTGTGTTTCAGACTTAAAATCCAGGTTGTGTCTTCCTTCGCTCTCCTCCCTCCGCAAGAGTGCTCGTCTTCTTGTATTTTTTAGGTTCTCTCATTTACAGCCCACAGGAAACCAAATCATCATTCCAGCCCATCGTTTTTCCCGCCACACGCATCCTAATGCTGTGTATCTACCACGCGCCCATTCCACTACGAATCAAAGTCTTTTTTTTGTATACACAGCCAGTGAATGGAATACCCTTCCTTCTGGCATCGCCCTCATCATTGACATTTCTCATTCCAAAGCTGCCATCACCGCTTCTGTTGTTACAGGTTAGTTACCTGGATAATGTCAGTGACTTTAAATGTAATAATTCGTGTGTAATAGTGGTGTCGTGGCGAAATGAAGTCTATGACAGTGTCAAGCGTGCCCTGGGCTCCTTTGTGCGACTTCATGCTTATTCCTGTGTCTCGCTGCGACTGATGCTACCGGAGACGTCAGACGTCATGCTGGACCCTTTGATTCTGTATCAGAGATTGCACGCAGGATAGAAGCAGGCAAGCTGAAATTTTAGAGGAATATAATTAGATAAAAGAGGAGCAGAATGCAACAGACGTTGAGAAGATATGCCTTTAGGAAACAGTCACGAGTCTGAAGTCCACCCTTAGCTTACACAAAACACATGGCGCAGAAACAGCTGACACTCTGCAGTAACTTTCCCGCTAGTTAAAACCAACAACTTCAAGGTACGAGGACGCCAAAAAGAGACTGCATTGATTAGATTCACGTTTTTTTTTTCATCACCATTGAAGTCAGCGAATACTGAACGACATCAGAGCAAAAAGTAATCAAACTCGGGGCTGTAACTTTGGAGCTTACGCTATTAAGTTACCAGTTTGAATAAGCGCAAAGAATTGGTCAATTCGTTCATGATAAATGCAGCCCAATAGTGCATTAGCTTGTCATATTTAAAAACAAACAGAAAATCCTGGCTTCTGCAAGGAAGCTAAAAGGCTCCCGTTTATCTGATTTTGAGGATATTGCCTCGAGCACCCGCTTAGCAATAAAAAATTCCTGGAAAATGCAAGAACACAAAAGAAACCATGCAGACTGTAATTTGACAAAATGCGCATTAATAATAAGGAATAGATGTACGATGTTGAAGTAGACCCCATCGTAATGTGTAGCAGATAACTAAATAAAACAACTAGTGCTCGAGTCCCTAAACTGTCCTTTCTTTACTGATGCATCTCGCACGATCGCAAGATCGTACACTAACATTGGTAGCATAATAAATAAGCCGATATAGAGTACATATATATAGAATAAGCGCTCTTTTATAGAAAATAGCAATACGGACATTCTAGCTCTAACGGAAAGATGGCTGCACCACGACGTTTGAGATGGTGAAATTTTTCCAGAAAGCGATATATTCAGCATCTGTTGGCATTATCGCAAATAATAAAAGGGGCGGTGGGGCTGTGCTTTGGATCCCGTCTTACGAATATAAGGATCCCGTCTTACGAACTTAACCCTCGTCTTCGCTTAAGGTTATCGGGGCTGCCTGTCAAACCACTTTTGGAAACATGGTTGGTGTCGGTTACGGCCCCCTTGAAATGTGCGTTCCGTGTCTTCGCAATCGACGTGAAAGCATTGCTGTTGCGATGAAAAAATGTCCCACTAGTCATGTTTATCTGCTTCGCAATCGCAATTTCCCCCAAATTGATTCGCCATCCTTGTCATCATCTTGAAGGCAGGCAATCGATTTCATTGAGTTAAGTTTGGACTTTACCCTTTCCCATGTAATCAATCAACCCACCCGTGACACTAACGTTTTAGATGTGGTAATAACTACTGCACTTGAAACTGTGTGTTCTGTGCTAGTTTCTGACGCTATTAGCGACCATAAACAGCTTCAATTAATCCTCCAGGGATCCATGTTGTTTACTAGGATTGAGTCAAAATATTGGGGGTCATAACAAAGCTAATTACGTTGCCATCAATACCGAACTAGAATTTCTCCTCAATGACTCATTTGTGCCATCTTTTCTCCAACGTTTCGTTAACGAAAACAGGATACTCTAAAAACGAAAATTGGTCGCTCTTGCACACAAATATATTCCGTACCTTTTGCAGCCAATGACAAGAATAACTCATGGTTAAAAAAAAAAAAAAGCTGCGAATATTTCGCTATAAAGAAAGCATACCTACCATAATGCGAAGACGCGTGCAAGCGGGAATTTTCGCAAAGTCCACATTTTCCTTCCGTATTTCACGATGTGACAGGCATGCTTTGCAACCAGGTGTAGGCGAGCCTTATTTAAAGGGCATCTCTGCAGAAATGCACATTGAAGCACAAGCTAATCTTGAAGCAGAGACTCATAGCGCTTGCTTGGAGACATGTGCACCTGAGGAACAGCGGAGGCAAGACTGTCACTCAGAGGTTGATGGAAGCAAACGAAAGATGGCTGAAGGTGTCATGCACCAAAATGCTCTATGTACTTATATTACAGATGCTTTCGGACGTTTCTATCTGCATCTCATTTCAGAGAGTTTCATGACCTGAGAAACAGTTCGTAATTTCTGAGGCAATTTGGCAGATGAGAAATGAGAGATGCGTACTTGAGAGAGAGCTAGTGAGAGCTGGCTGTCAAAAGTATGCTTTAAAGTGGTGTTATTCTTGGCCTGCAGAGTGACAGGGGTGGATTTCGCCGCAATTACTCTCGCAGGAGGTATTTCCAGGGCAGATTCAATAATATGGAGCCAGTAACTGTGCGTCTTGGCAAAAAGAAGAACAATCAAGCTTCTCAATTCCATCCTGCATTTTCACCTCCCTCGAAGCACGGTCGCCTCGAATGGTATCGAGCGCGAATCCTCGGTGTCAGCAGTTGAGCACCCTAACCACTGAGCCTCGCCAGCGATGCATATGCGGACGCCTTGCTCACGTATGTTCTATGCAGGGCGGTTTTTGAATCTTGGGAAATTGCGTGTATCTGCAAATACTCTATGCGTCAACTCTCGGTGGCTTAATAGCTCGGTGGCTTAGCAGCTGTAGCATTCGGATTCTGAACCCAATGACGCGGGATGAAATTCTGGCTTCATCGGCCGCATCCATTCCAGTGGAAGCGTGCAGTGTAAAGAGCCCCGGTGGCCGAAATTCATGATAAATTCTCTGCAAGCGGACCGTATACCATAAAGAATCGTTCCAATGCATCTCTTTATCGACTCTCCTCAGGTCTGCGAGCGCGTTTCTTGTTGCAATAGCCCTGTGTCAAACCACATCCTGCACAGAGGTGTTCGTGAAGTGATTTGTGAAGGTAAAGAGACCCTAAAAACAAAATCACACTATCTAAGTACCCTCAACATCCGGAATTTCTGTTAAAATCAACAACTATGTTTTTTCCGTAAACATTTTCTGTTAAATTCAAGGAAAAGTGCTGATCTAGCGCCGACTAAAAAACTGGTCTTCTAAAGGAAGTAACTTTGTTATTTTTACTTCAACAACATTTCAGTACCCAAAACAGAAAATCTTCCTCTTTGTTCTGTTGTTAACCATGTTTTTTTAGAGTGCAGGCGAACACAATCTTCTCACGAAGCCTTGCTGGCGCGACAAAGAGGTTGGCTTTGTGGCTTGCAGCAGATTTCTTCTTACAAAATACGCCTCGTAAACAATAGGACAACAGTGCATGAGCTATTTGCCTGGGCACAGAGGCGTTGCGGCCTTCCATATGTTCGATAATGGGCCGTAATTCCTTATCTACTCGCTGCTGTTTGGACAAATATGTCACGCTGAGAGCCCCATAGAAAGCGCTGTCGTCCTCAGTGTCTTCATTAGTTTGTGCGACAGGCGCGTGGGAGAACGTGTCCGCGTCTTCGTGTGCGCACCCGGACTTATAGGCATAGGTCACCGTGCCAGCCATCCAGAAGGAGCCCTTAAGTTGGCGAGCCAGCACAGAGAGTGGTGATATGTCACGATCTTCGATGGGTGGCTGTACAGGCAAGCTCGAAACATTGCAAGGGCCCATACGACGGCGGGCACTCTTTTTGTGTAGTGGTGTAGTTGGACTCTGGGGCGATGGAGTGCTACTTCTCAATTCGATAACTTTTTAAAACCCCTCCTGCCATTGTACGAGTACCGCTCCCAGACCAATGTTACTGGCGTCTGTATGAATTTGAGTCTTGACATATTCGTCAAGGTGTCCCTAAACGAACGGCGAAGCCAGGCGATATCGAATCTCGGTCAAAGCTGTTTCTTGTGTGGTGCTCCAAATGGACGGTGTTTCGCTTCTTGTAAGCCAAGTAAGTAGTTGAACAAGCCTTTAAAAATCATTATAAAGCGTCAGTAGTATGCGCACAGACCCAGGAAGTGTCGGTGACTTTTTTTATTGGTAGAGTTTAGACAAGTGGTCACAGCAGCAGTTTTGCTGAGAACGGAAGGGGCGCCTTCCGTGCTCATGACATGACCGAGAAAATTTAGCTCTTAGTAGCCGAAGTGGCTTTTCTGAGGTATCAGTGCAAGGTTAGCCGATCGTATTGCCGCAAGTGCTTGACACAGTCGGATAGGGTGTTGAACAAAGGTGGCGGGAAAAACAACCAAATCATTTAAGCAGACGAGGCAGCTTTGCCACTTGAGGTCGGCCAGCACAGTGTCCATGATCCACTGAAAAGTTTCTGTAGCAGAGAAGCGACCAAACGGAAGCACTCAGCACTCGTAAAAACCGTTCGCAGTGAGGAAAACTGTTTTTTAAGGTCCCGCTCGTTGACCTCAGTCTGCCAGTAGCCGCTTTTTAAATGAAGGGATAAAAATACTTAGCTTGCGTAGCCAGCCGAAAGAGCCTTCTATGCGTGACCGCGGGTAAACGTCTTTCTTTGTGACGTTGCTCAGCTTCCGGTAATCAACAGAAAAGCGAAACGTGCATTTCTTTTCCTTGAGTACGACCGGTGATGACCACGGTATGCTTGAAGGCTGGATAACGCAATCGCCAATCATTTCCCTTACTTGCACTTTAACTGCCTCGAGTTCTTTCTTCGAGACGCGATATACCTGCTTGTGTATAGGACATGCATCGTCCTAGGTGATTATTCTGTGTTGCGTGATTGGCACTTGACTAACCTTGGACTAAGAAGCGAAGCACACCTTGAATTCAGATAATAGTTGCCGTAGTGCCTTCCTTTCCCCCTCCAGCAGCTCATTATCGATGTGAGTGCCTGCGAGTGAGGCTTCGTCGGTGTCGGTTTTTTCAGGCGCGAAACAGTCAATGACGTTCACCAACGCTACAGCCTAGGCGATGACAGTGCCACGCTAAAGCTATGGAAGCTGATTGCAGAAAATTTAAGCAATACCTCAGGTCGGCCATCCCGAAGTTCAGTGACGGCTCTTGCCGCACGAATTCCTGAGGTCAGCAAAAGAGAAATGTATTCCGCTAGGACTTCAGCGTTGCGCGCTTGTGGAGATATCACCTGAACCATAACGCTGGAACGAGGCGATATCGCCACGCTGCGGTCGGAAACACGAAGACTGGCTCTATGGTGCCAGTAATCATCTTGCGTCGTAGCATTCCTCGGTAAGAAAGTGCTGAGGTTGATGATGACACCATATTCCCGGAGAAAATCCGCTCCAAGTAATAAATCACGGGAACATTCACGCTCAACAATGCAGCTAGCGAGAAACATGTAATTTCGAATTCGTATTCGAGCAGTGCTCACGCCAAGTGGTACGACAACATCTCCGCCCGCTATACGAATACAGTGAGCATACAGTTACCTAGGATGCCTAGGACACTGTATGCTCATGCATACACATCAAGATGCATACATCTCATGCATTCATCAAGATGAGAGCGTTGCAGTCTCATCTTGACGACTGGTCTGACGACAGGCGTCGGAGTGCCTCGAGCGTTCGAAGATGGTGGAGAACGATCGAGAAGTACCAGCGAAACGTAGGCCGAATGCCCTCTCTTAACCAGCCGAAGACAACGCCGGTCGCGAGAGCCGTCTAGAACGCTGCGAAACGGCGAGGAGAACATGCCATAGGAGTCGCCGATGCAACTCATGCCATAACGTCAGGGCTTCTTTGCGATTTTGGAACCAGGTGCGGCCACCGTCCTCTTGACTGAAATACATGTTCCTTAATTTCGCTTTGTCATCCCACTCGTTGAAAGCTGCTACTCGCTAAAAGTCGCCCACCGGGTTTTTAACGTCATCGAAAGGGTCCCCGTGGAAGTAATGTTGTACTCGCGGATTCTGAAGCGTGTAGTAACTCGGCACTGAGACCTCCATAGCTTCCACCGTGGTCCTTGTCATCCCTGAAGATGGTACAATCTCAGGGGATTGTCCCGGAATTCTCCGGCAGGCACGGTACACGGTGTCGGTGTCGAGGTTATCCAACCCCTCCACGAGAAACGACACGCACGAATCTGCTATGTTCCAATGAGGACAGGAAAAACTCAGCGGATTGGAGGGTCCTCATGTGTTTCCTCACTGACGTCCGTTAAAGCATGTGGCGGCGCATGGCGCGTGATATGGGGCGCGCCTTCGTCTGCTTTCTAATTCTACGGCACCTGTGGCAATATTAAGAAAACTATTGTACGAGAAACACTATGTAAGCTGACTGCAAGTGTCGTAAGGTTCTTAAAGTCAATTTGAAAAAAAAAGAAATTTCGGTGTTAAATCACGTGGACTCTCTCCAGTGTACCACAAAGATATCTAGCCAGCATGTTCCTGGGCACACAGGCACCGAGGACAGTTTGATTGCTGATGAAACCACCACACCAATAGCAGCAAAAGCCAGTAACTTTTCTATATGTGTTCCGGCCGTAGACCTAAAGCCTGTCCTACTAACGAACCTTATAAACTATTGGCAACGCTTGTGGGACACTGAAAAATCCCATAGGCTGCTTGTCGATAAAGCATAGTTAGCAAATGGTCAAAGCATGAAAAAATACCACGAACCGAGGTAATTAACTGTCGACTTAGAAAAGGCCACACGTATGGCACGCACTCCATCCCGTTTACTGGTGATGATGTGGCTGCTGTGATAAATGTGGCGAGATGTTGACCTTCCTCCACGTTAAATGTCGTTAAATGGAAACTCAAAGGAAGATGCGGTTTTCTCTAAGTACTCTCAACAAATTTCACTTTACCCAGCCATTGTTCTTTGACAATGACCCAATTGTCCCCAGCCAATTAGTTGTAGTTTTTCAAATAGTGTTTTGCTACCGCATGATATTACACACAAGAAGTCCACAGCACGACCTCCCATCGAAGGGTGCTGCTCCACTTGTTGCATATGAGCACGGGCTTCCCTCCCATTGCGCACACGGGCCGGGTTGATGCATTAGTGCTAGATCGAAGTTTTCACATTTCAGATTGCAGCTCTTTGGTGTCAGTTCCCGCGTTTCGCGTCGCCGTCGGCCTCGTTGTAACTAGGGTCATCATCCACTCGCTGCTCTAGCTGCGCTATTTAGGAGTATTAGGCTGCGCTAATAAGCTGCGCGCGCTCCTCGAACTGTGGTGTTTATAGCGACGTAATAACTGCGTGAAATTTTTGCGACTGGGGAAGAAACCCCGCGAAATATGAAAAATACCACGTTATTACACTCCCACCCGCATCTTAAGAGGAAGCTTTAGCTCGGGTGCTCCTATCTAAATACATGTAAAAGGGGAATTCGTTTTTCTCGGCAAATTTGACGGGGTTTGTTGCATTTAAAAGAAAAACTTAAAATCTAGTGACTGTTGGTTTCGAATTTTCGATTTAGGTCTTGAATTTTTTATCAAAAATTTGCAAAAATCCCAAATTTTCAGAAAACGAAACTATCAAGTTTACAACTCTGTAAGTCAGCAAGAATAGGTGATATCGCAATTCTGTGAATTGTACCTAATAGCACATCTATAGCGGACAAATTTGACATCTTATACATGAATCTCAAAAAATTTATTAGTATGTAATTGCAACTTTTGCAGAACCCTCGTAAACAACGTAACAAACTCACGTAAGATGTAAAATGGCATATGAAATTTGTCCGCTTTGAATGATCTAATGGTTGCCGTTTACAGAACCGCGATATCTGTTCTTGATGCCGAGCTATTAGTTTGTAAACTTCGTGCTTCTATTTTTTTCAAACTTCTGAAATTTTGTAAATCTCTTTAACAAAATGCAAGCCCTAAATCAAAATTCCGCATCCAACAGTCACTAGAATTTAACTTTCTCTCTCAAAAGCAACAAATTTCATTAAAATCGGTCCAGGGGTTATCTCAGAAAAACGTTTTTGCGTTTTTACATGTATTTGAATAGGCCGCGTCGGAGTTGGGCCCGAGCTAAAGCTTCCTCTTAAAGGAGCACAAGCAAGCATGTCACCTGGTATTTTTTTTTCTATTTAGTGGGCGTCTGCAATAAGTGGAAAAATACTAATACTTAATAAATCGAAAGTTAGAACTTGTTTATTCGGGCGTTTTGCAAACCACTCTACAACTTTCTAATGCAAGATTTTTGCCTGAGGTCGTTGCTTCTGAAGCCGGTAAATTAATCTTGACTAATTCTGCAATTAGGCACAATACAAAACGTAGTGTGACTTACTCCACCGACTATTGAGCAAGTTGCATTTGCCCTCTTCGCCTTAGAGTGCATCGCCGTAATGTTAAACTCTGACTAAAGCTAGCTGCGACACCGTGTATATTTGCGACCTTCCTCTTGTTGCCATTTGCAGCTCCCAAGGCAAGGATGATGCTTACATTCTGCTCATAAGAGAAAGACATGCAGACTGGTACGAAACAAAACGCACCTTTAAAACTTTGCACTGACGCTGTGAATTCTCTTTTGTCGTGATAGTTCTTGTGTCGAAAAAGAAGCAAAGAACCCTCCGTTCATTTGACCTACGCTAAGACAACGGCTATCACAGCTTGCTTCCAACTAACACCAAACGCGACGTGTTACTTCGGTCGAGGGGCAGCAGATAAGGCACTAGCTCGATGACGACGTTTTTCTTTATTGCCTTTACTTTGTTCTGGCTAACGAAGAGGGAGCCAGTTCGAGGGTGCTGCTTTATGATGCGGGGGTTGGGGCGCCGTCATGTGGTATTCTCCATATTTCGCGCTGTTTATGTTTCAGTACGAAAAAAATGTACGAAATTAGTACGTCGCTGAAAATACCACAGTTATATGTCCCTTGGCTGCGCCGACAAACGCCTCATTGATACTTAGATAGTTCGGATATTATGTCTCGAGTTAGGTAATTATTAACAAATGCCTAATTAAATCTCGGTAACGAAAGAATTACTGGCAGCTACTCGACTAGATTGGAAACAATATGCACTAGGTTTTCTTCAAGTAGCACATTGCTCTTTGTTACTATATTGGTGCATGATAGTTAATTGGGCAGCCTGTGTATATTTAAGACATCTGGATGCTAGTGATGATGTTTTCATCTCTAATAAGGGTTGAAAAATATTACAACACATTATTTCTTTTTTTCATGAGTCATTAGCATTGCTTACTGGAAGGAGAAGCGAATTCTGAGACACATATCATTTACGCGCATTACACACGCCCTTGATGAAACACTCTGCCGAAGGGAGTACTGAAGTTGGCAGGCTTTTTTTTCAGGGTCAAGAAAGCACGCGAAGCGCTTTGATGCGATGTGAATATACAGGAACACATTCATTCTCTAGGCATAGGGTATCCATCCTTAACAGCAATGGTTAATTGGCTGCCTCCTTCTCTTTCAACAATACAATAAACTTTGTCCTGTGTATATATTTAGGTATATCTTGTATGTGCATAGTGTTTACAGTGGAAATTTAAAGCAACGTTGAAGTGAGAAAATTTGGATGAGGGAGCCGCCGCTCGTGCTTTTAATTTGTTTTCCCCCCTATTATCAGCATTTGCTGAAATAAAGCATAATTATGAATTAAAAGCGGTGCACGTCCGCGCCAACAGTGATGCAATTTGAAGCTTCCAGAAGAAGCCTCAAATGATGTGGATGACAATATTAATGGCAATAGTAATCAGAATTTAGGAGTGGGGGTAGGGGAGTAGACTTCGGCATCTCCGGGGGTTGGGGCGACGCCCTGCCGCTTCCGCAAAACTCCGGAAGCGGTTGGGGCCCCTAAGCCCCCCGTAGTTGGCGTCTATGTCTGAGCTGTTGCTGCTTGTCCATGGGGAGACTTGGATTTATGTCGAAATCTGGTCCGGGAACTGTGATCGATGTGGTAGATGCGGCACAATCCGAGAGCACAAACGCATTACTGGTTTTCACAATTTTCTCGGTGGACGCGATGGTCATGCTTTTGCTGATAAATTGAACTCCTGGGTGAAGTTGGTCAGCAACATTTTCATTTTTCCTCCGTGCAGTCAAGCGATCCCTCTTGCGATGTTGATCGTCCTCTATCACGCCTTCTGCGACTACGGATTGTGACGTGCTGGTGTGGCCGTCGGTTTCGGTGGGTTCTGGGCGGCGCAAGATGCATTGAGACGCAGTGTAAACCAGGAAGGGACTGCCTTGCCCTTATTTATTCGTTTAGCGGCAGACACGTACACCCGAAACGTCGTCTTGTATCTCTCGTGATATGCGCGGGTTTTGAGACACGTCGTCCTAACTGTATACAACGCTAAATACACAGCACGTAACATTCCCGATAGTAAAGCAGAAACTATTTACAAGGGCAAGCATTGTCGTCCCATTTTGACAAACCCGAAAAGTAAATACAGTCACTGACACTATACTGCACCACACACTGCAGTGCATCCAGACCTCTTCTGGCATATCTGGCTTCTGGCTTCCGAAGCACGAGGTTGTTCCATCTCGGCTATTGGGCTCACGTAGGGCTTCAGCTCCAACACATGCACAATGTCCGTTCATGTTATCGGCGAGTTCGATCTCGTAGTTCAGGGAAGACAGTCTGTTGACAACCTTGCGAGGGCCGTTATACCGTAACTGGACTCTTTCAGTTCTTCAAGTTCTCGTCGCTGTACACAACGTGTAGTGGAAGCACTGGATGTCGACCATACACCAAGAAGAATGGATTTTGACGAACCGTGTCCTAGTAGCCAGTGTTGTAGTAAAACACAACAAGTGGGAGTACATATGCCCACTTTTCTCCTACGGCGCTAATAATGGCAATCGTCTGCTTGATTGTCTTGTTGGTCATTTAGCACAAGCCATTCGATGCAGGATGATATGCGGTTGTGGCAGCATGCGTGATGCCGCGATACTTAAAGTAAGCCTCCGTAGGACGTGTCATCATTTCAGTACTATGGTCTGTAATAAGTATGGCCGCGCATCCGTGCTTCAAGACGATTCTGCGCTCAATGAGCTTTGGAGCTGCCATAGCTTGCGTATTCCTCAAGGGATTTACTTCAACGAACTTTGTGAGGTAGTCAATAGCTTTTGACGGGTCCTACTATGTGCATTCCAACTGCATGGAAAGAGCTCTGCACTCTATTGGTTTCATTAATCCATAGGGCGCCGATGCCGACATCTTCATCATTTGACAAAGGTTACAGTGGCTCACATGCCATTTAATGTCCGCGTAAACCGTTGGCCAGTAGTATTTGGACATCAGCGCTTCGAATGATCTTCTGATGCTCACGTGACCACCGCACCTTTCTTCATGCACTCCTCGAAGTGCCTCAGCCTGTCCCTGAGAAGGATGGCAGAGGAGAAATCGACTGCTGACCGGTTATTGACCTCTCCGGCACAACTCCTCATTGTGCATCAAAAACTGGTTTTGGACCAGTTTCTGTTGCTTATTTTTGCCCAACGCACCATTCAGTAGATCCAGGACATTAGGGCAAGACGCATCCTGACACTGTTCGTCGCTCGTGTTGCCACAGTATCGCAACGATGGATGGAATACTGTATGGATTTGGCTTTCTTCCACATCATCATCATCATCAGCCTGGTTACGCCCACTGCAGGGCAAAGGCCTCTCCCATACTTCTCCAACTGCCCCCGTTATGTACTAATTGTGGCCATGCTGTCCCTGCAAACTTCTTAATCTCATCCGCCCACCTAACTTTCTGCCGCCCTCTGCTACGCTTCTATTCCCTTGGAATCCAGTCCGTAACCCTTAATGTCCATCGGTTATCTTCCCTCCTCATTACATGTCCTGCCCATGCCCATTTCTTTTTCTTGATTTGAACTAAGATGTCATTAACTCGCGTTTGTTCCCTCACCCAATCTGCTCTTTTCTTATCCCTTAACGTTACACCCATCATTATTCTTTCCATAGCTCGTTGCGTCGTTCTCAATTTCAGTAGAACCTTTTTCGTAAGCCTCCAGGTTTCTGCCCCGTACGTGAGTACTGGTAAGACACAGCTGTTATATACTTTTCTCTTGAGGGATAATGGCAACCTCCTGTTCATGATCTGAGAATGCCTGCCAAACGCACCCCAGCCCATTCTCATTCTTCTGATTATTTCAGTCTCATGATCCGGATCCGTAGTCACTACCTGTCCTAAGTAGATGTATTCCCTTACCACTTCCAGTGCCTCGCTACCTATCGTAAACTGCTGTTCTCTTCCGACACTGTTAAACATTACTTTAGTTTTCTGCAGATGAATTTTAAGACCCACCCTTCGGCTTTGCCTCTCCAGGTCTGTGAGAATGCATTGCAGTTGGGCCTCTGAGTTACTAAGCAAGGCAACATCATCAGCGAATCGCAAGTTACTAAGGTATTCTCCATTCTCTTATCCCCAATTCTCCCCAATCTAGGTCTCTGAATACCTCCTGTAAACACGCTGTGGATAACATTGGAAAGATCGTATCGCCCTGCCTGACGCCTTTCTTTATTGGGATTTTGTTGCTTTCTTTATGGAGGACTACGGTGGCTGTGGAGCCGCTATAGATGTCTCTCAGTATTTTAACATACGTCTCGTCTACACCCTGATTCCGCAATGCCTCCATGACTGCTGAGGTTTCTACTGCATCAAACGCTTTCTCGTAATCAATGAAAGCTATATATAAGTGTTGGTTATATTGCGCACATTTCTCTATCACCTGATTGACAGTGTGAATATGGTGTATTGTTGAGTAGCCTTTTTCACAACGATGGGAGGTATCTAAGAGAGATGGTCCGATGCATTGTGCAGGATTCCTGATTTGTAGGTGACGCCAAATTAGAATTCTTGAAAAACCAGCGACCAACGAAGAAGACGTTGGTTAGCTTCTTTGTAAGGCAAAATCAAGAAAACGCGTGGTGGTCACTGATAACTTGGAATTTGCGGCCTATCAGTTATGATCGCAACTGCTGTAATGCCCTGTTCATGGAAAGAGTATCCAGTTCCGTCGAAGAGTAATTAAACTCTGCGCCTTTAAGTGCCCAGCTCAGGTACGACAAAGGGCCGATATCGTCACTCTTCATCCTTTTGTAACAGCAGACCTCCTAAGCCGAGACGAGATGCATCAGTGTGTACTTGCACACTGAATTTTGGCTTCTCCGAGAACAACTTAAGGACAGGCGGTTGACACAAACGCACCTTATAGTCTCAAATGCCCCTTGCTGATCCTCTTCCCAGAAAAAAACAGAATTCTTCTTTAGGAGCGATCCTTGAGGTACGCTGTAGTGAGGGATAAACTTCCTGAAGGATAATGTCAGCCCCATGAATGAAAAGTTCCTGCGCGGTTCGAAAGGGCCGGGACATCTGAACGGATGCCAGTTACAATGGGTCAGGATAAACACCATGTTTTGTGGCAACATGCCCAAGGTAATTAGTAGCACTGCAAGAGAAGAAACACTTCTGGGGTTTAAATTTCAAAGCTGCTTTCTGGAATATTGAAACGATGTCCCTCAGGTACCAAACGTGCTGTTCAAGTGTCCGACTGAAGGCCATGCAATTGTCCATGTAGACGAGGGCATTGACCCACTTAATTCCATCAATGACTGTATCCACAGCTTGCTGGCACGGTAAAGGAGCACCTATAAGACCAAACGGCATATGTAAGAATTCCTGGAAACCCCAAGGTTTGACAAAAGCCTTCTTCTGTATGTCTTCCCAAATGCATGGCTATTTCATAAAAACCAGACACCAAGTTCTGACAGAAAATTACTTGCTCCCAGGGAGCACCTGCAGGGGATTTTGAATCCTTGGAAACAGATAAACAATATCTTCAGTCACTGCGTTGAGCCGTCGGTAACCGACTCACATGCGCATTGTCTCGTCTTTCTTTACCATTAGGACCAGCTTCGAAGCCCAAGGACTCCGAAAAGGTCGGAATGTGTCGGCATCGATGAGCTCATTTACCAGACCAACTCGTTCAATCGTGAACAACTCGTTCACGGATTGCAGCTCACGTGAGGATAACGTTGTTCCAGTGTTCAAGTTGCTGCGGGTCATGTTGCTGCGATGCTGTGGGCCATGAACTGAATAAGCTGGTGGTTTATCAATGTCGTCAGGAGAAAGCGAGCATGAAATCTCGGGAATTTGTTAAGATTCTTTCACAGGGAGTTCAATGCCCTCTTTTCCACTTGCTTCTTAGACCACTCCAGTTGTCATGTGAGATGGAAGCAGGATGTCTTGAGATTAATAGTTCGTCAGCAAAACTTTGACCAGTTTTTCGGATGTATCTGTACCCATGGCCGCCACAATGACTTAATAGCAGTTGTACAATAGCTTTGTGCCTGTGATGACGATCACATAATATTTGTCACTGGCCACGTGATGCCAGTCCACTGGAATCGACTTCCCTGATAACGCAGGCAGTGCTTGCTCCCTAATGAAGATGACCTATTGTAACATCTGAGGAACAGACACGGCAAAGCTTTGCGAATCCCATTCAGTGATGGCTCTTGAGGCCCGCTGGAAGTCGTAGCCTAGAAGCACTCTATCATGAGGTAACCGCGTAACCAAGACAAATTCTTCTTGCAATGTCTGGCTGTCGACTGTTACAACAGTTTTGACTTGACCCAAGTTTTCCAAGTGATGGCCGCTTGCTCCTATCAGTGGAGGGACGATGGCAGAATAGTTTGAGTCTCTCAGCCAGTGGTGCAGCAATCAAACGCTTCGCCGTTGAATATCGCAAGAATGGAAAAAAATAACCGCTTAAGCAGCACAAGCCACTTTCTCAATCACTGATGACTGCTCGCAGGCACAGGTGGACTTCTGGACACCGACAGGCGGAACTTCTGCAGTTAGCAGTGAACGACACTGTATGACGAATTGTCCACTTCTAAAGCAGTTCAAGCAGAGTTTACGGATTCTGGAGGTATTGTCTTGGGATCTGTTAAAAACCAGCAGTGAATAATAAGTCGGATGCCTCGGAGACGGTTGCACGTCCGCATGCTGCCTTTGAGGCAGGTTTCGTTGTGGCTATTGGTTATCAGAGGAACCGCTCGACTCTATGTTCTTGGGCTGACGATTCCGTGTAGACGTGCGAGGCGAACGCTTTGCAAAACTGGGTGTTCGGCGGTTTGCGGTGTTGGAGGTTCAACCGCAACAACGACAAGTTGAAAGCATAGCCATGATCACCTGACTCTTCTCCTGCTGCAATACTGTGTAATTACATTGTTCCATGAGGTCCAATTAGCGGTATGCAAAGTCTTTACATGGCTCTCCAGCTGGTTGGGTACCTCCGAATATTCCCTGCTAATCAATGTTACAACGGCGGCGGAACACTGCCTTTACATCAGCCCAAGTAGAAATAATGGCTGGTGACGTGGTGGCGCACCCATGTGAAATGCTTAGCTGCGAGGCTGAAGATAATGAAGGGTATCGCGCCCTCTTCATGAACGCTGAAGATTATGCGCCATAAATCAACTTGATGAAACCAGGCTGTCACCTCTTACCAAACTACGGTAAGGAGCTTGCCGCGTAACTTGAAAGTGAGTCGCAAGCGTCTTCACTCGAGGCGTTAGACATGCGTGAAGTAGCTTCTTCATCTTTAGCTCTGCCACGTTGGTTTCCTTAGCCGCATTTACTATTTATAGACCCAGTGCTCTTCGCCGCACTCGTGCAGGATTCGGCATCTGAGTCTTCATGCGATTTCGACTCCAAGCTCGGGGTGCGTTCCAAAATCGGAGCGAGTAAGTTGCAAAAGAAGTCATGACTTACTGGCAACTGTGGGTCATGAGGCAGCTTTGGCGTGTCGATTTCCTCGGTGGCGTCGTGTCCTTTCAAAAACATTATTTCAGTCCTACTAATTTGCGGTGGAGCTGATTCACTTCGGTCCGTAGGGCACCTGCTTCGGACAGACCTGCCCTGTAGGCTTCCACCCGGGCGGCGTCATCCAGCTGTTTGAACACATTAATAAAGCTATGGGTGGTCGCGATCTTGGGTTTATGGAGCCGAGCTTTCCTCAAGTGAATCGTTCAACCAAACGAGCACGTAGCGAGCGAGGTCATCACATAAAAAAGGAATAACGTAACTCACCCCGATCCGTTGGGCGGAAAGTGTTACGTGTCGATTACGTTACGTGTTATTACGTTACGTGTCGATTACATTACATGTTAAGTGTCGATTCGCTACTTGTGTGCATTGGTTTGTATGGGTTCCGGGGCGGCGTAAGATGCATCCAGGCACAGTGGAGACCAGGAAGGGACTGCCTTGTCCTTCTTTATTCTTCGAGCGCTCCTTGCGAGCGCGAGCTCGGCGCCGATCTTTGTTTCTTCCGCGCCGTGCGTCGTCTGCTATCGCTCGTGACACGGTTGTTTCGTTACCGACCAAAATGGCAGTACTTGAGGAAGCCGGAATGCTGAGTCGATTTTTGAGCACACCTAAAGCGTGGTGACTACGAGAGCTCGCCGGTGGTATTGCGGTATCGACTTTGACTTCAGTATGACAATTGCGCCGTGTCGGTTGAGGAAGTCCATGCCGAGAATGACGCCTCGTGATCACTGTTTGAGTATAAGAAATGTGGCAGGCAAGGACCGGTCATCAACGGTAATTGTTGATGACCGACTGCAGGTTGCAGTCGGCGTTATTAGGTTTGAGGGCCTTCCCATGCACTCTTCGCTTTCTTCAACTACGCGGTGAATGGTCGACTCATGATGGAGTACTCGGCTCCTGTGCCCAATAAGGCGCTGACAGCGTGGTCGTCGCGAAGCATGTCGAGGTTGGTGGTTTTTTTAGTGTTACGCTGCAGTTAGGTCTTGGATTGGGATCACGGCTTCATCGTGTTGACCTGTAGCTGGAACGTCATGTCGTCAGGTGTTCTTTTGTCCTCGTATTCTTTGCTTCGAGGCTTCGTCGGGATGCAGGCGAGACCTTGATATTGTCACCCAGCTATTACAACTGAAGCAGTTTGGCAAAATACAGATTGGGAAAAAATGCCTGCCTTTAGCGATGGCTGGTCCTCGGAGAGCCCGCGCGCAACCACGAACTTCGCCGTTCTCGCCTTAAGGGCCCCGTGTCAACACGTGCAAACTTATTTCGCGTCATTGCTCCCCTCTCAAAAGCGACCGGCCCGGTCGCTTCAAGGGCAGCGGGCGCGCACTATGGGCAAGAGTTCCAACATGAAAAGACAAAAAAAAACACACAGCAATGTACACAATGCTGAAGCGGTTTGTGAGGATTGCTTAGCCCTGGCGTGCGTAGTACGGCTTCATCCGTACTACGAGGACGACTTCAGCACGGGGACGGCGTCGGTTCGAACCAGGATCAGAAGTTTGAGGCACCACCTCGTAGTTGACATCACTGAGGCGGCGTACAGCTTCGTAGGGGGCGAAGTAGCGGCGCAACAATTTCTCTGAGAGCCCACGGTGTCGGATAGGTGTCCACACCCACACGCGGTCGCCTGGTAAGTACTGGACATTCCGTCGGGTCCGGTTGTAACGGTAGGCGTCGGTATTCTGCTGGGTGCGGATGCGATTCCGAGCAAGCTGGCGAGCTTCCTCGGCTTTCTCGACGAAATCTTCATTGGTGTCATTCCTTGTGGTTCCGTGGTCTACCGGGAGCATGGCGTCTAAGGGGGTTGTAAAGCGACGTCCGTAAACAAGCTCGAATGGTGTGAACTCGGTGGTCTCCTACACAGCGGTATTCTAAGCAAACGTGACGTATGGCAAAATTTCATCCCATGTTTTGTGTTCCACATAGAGAGCATGTCGGCTAATGTTCTGTTTATGCGCTCCGTTAAGCCGTTAGTTTGGGGATGATAGGCTGTGGTCTTTCGGTGGTCGGTGTGCGTCAGTGTGACGACTTGTTCCAATAACTCCGCTGTAAACGCTGTACCGCGGTGAGTAATGAGTACAGCGGGTAGGCCGTGGCGAAGCACGATGTTGTGGACGAAGATGCTGGCGACTTCAGCAGCAGTTCCCCGCGGCACAGCTTTCGTCTCCGCATAGCGAGTTAAATAGTCAGTTGTCACGATTATCCACTTATTTTGCAAGGAAGACGTGGGGAACGGCCGAAGAAGGTCCATTCCCACTTGCTGGAACGGCGCCGGAGGCGGATCCAAAGGCTGATGGAGGCCGGCAGGCTTGACGGGTGGAACTTTACGCCTCTGACAGTCACGGCATGTTCGCACATAGCGCTGAACCGACGAAAATAGATGTGGCCAATGGTATTTTTGCCGTATGTGCGCTAATGTCCTCGCGAAGCCTAAGTGGCCGGCACAGGGATCGTCGTGACACGCCTGTAAAACTTCCTCGCGCAGTGCCGTCGGAACGACG
Source organism: Dermacentor andersoni (assembly GCF_023375885.2). Taxonomy (NCBI): domain Eukaryota; kingdom Metazoa; phylum Arthropoda; class Arachnida; order Ixodida; family Ixodidae; genus Dermacentor; species Dermacentor andersoni. The sequence continues at coordinate 83,611,902 of NC_092822.1, read as the reverse complement.
AGAAGGAACGTTGCCTGGCTGTTCTAGAAATTTTTCTTGTAGAGGACATCGTTTCGCAGGCAGTACGACGTCAATCCTCGTAAACGTGGGCGTGGGACAACAACGTCAGCTCCCTCGAGATATCGGATGACTGGAAGCAGCTCAGAGTCTGCACGTTGATAGTCAGCCATGCACACCACGTCGACGACACCAAGAAACGGCAAATTTAGCTCCAAGTCGGAGGATGTCAAGGGAATAGGAGAATGTGACAAGTAGTCAGCGTCGCTATGCTTATGGCGAGATCTGTACACAGCAGTTATGTCGTATTCCTGGAGGCGGAGGCTCCAACGAGCGAGGCGACCTGACGGGTCTCGTAAATTGGCATCCCAGCAGAGCGAGTGGTGATCACTGATCGCACGAAATGACCGGTCGTATAAGTAGGGTCGGAACTTGCTGATGGCCCACACGACTGCTAAGCATTCTTTTTCGGTCACTGAATAATTAGCTTCTGCTTTTGTCAGACTACGACTCGCATACGCAATTACACGTTCTGCGCCATCTTGCTATCGAACCAGAATGGTCCCGAGTTCTACGTTGCTGGCATCGGTGTGTATTTCAGTTGCCGCGGTGTCATCAAAATGCGCCAGCACTGGAGCGCATTGAAGGCGTTTACGCAATTCGGTGAAGGCCTGCTCTTGGTCTTCCGTCCACGCAAAGAGCACTTCTTGTCGCGTCAGTCTCGTGAGCGGTTCAGAAATCCTTGACAAGCCTTCAACGAAACGACGGTAGTAAGTGCAGAGGCCCAGGAACCGTTGAACAGCCTTTTTGTCTTTCGGACGAGGGAAGTCGGCAACGGCAGCGAGTTTTTCTGGGTCTGGTCGTACTCCTTGGGAACTGACCACGTGGCCTAGAAACTTGAGTTCCTGGAAGTCAAAGTAACATTTTTCAGGCTTGATGGTGAGGTTGGCCTTGCGTATTGCGGTAAGGACACTTCGTAGCCGGGCGAGATGTTCATCGAACGTGCTGGAAAACACAACAACGTCGTCTAGGTACACTAGACACGTCTGCCACTTTAGTCCAACGAGTACAGTGTCTATCATTCGTTGAAACGTAGGAAGAGCGGAACAGAGACCGAAGGGCAGCACTTTAATTTCGTACAGCCCATCGGGCGTCACGAAGGCGGTTTTTTCACGGTCACGCTCGTCCACTTCAATTTGCCAGTAGCCTGACTTCAGGTCGAACGAAGTGAACTGAGCACGACGCAGACGGTCCAAAGCGTCAGCGATCCGTGGCAGGCGATAATCGTCGCGTTTGGTGACTCTGTTAAGCCGCCTGTAGTCAACGCAGAAGTGGAGTGTGTTGTCTTTCTTTTTTTTTTACTAGTACAACAGGCGATGCCCACGGACTTGTCGACGACTGGATAACGTCATCATTCATCATTTCTTGAACTTGACGCTTAATCGCCTCCCGCTCCATAGGTGACACGCGATACGGATGCTGACGAACAGGCCGCGCCGACTCCTCTGTAACGATCCGGTGTTGCGTAACGGAAGTGCGCTGGAGTTTGGATTCCGTGGAAAAACAGCCGAAGAATTCTGTCAGTAGGCCCAGCAGCTGATCCTTCTGGACATCTGCTAAGTCAGCATTAATGTGGACGCGGGTATTCAGGCTGGCGTGAGTTGTTGCATCCGGTGAAGTCACTTGTAACGTGCCGATATCGGAGAATTCAGCAATTTCGTTCAGGAATGCCACAGCTGTACCTTGAGGGACGTGAAGTTTGTCAACAAAACTTGCGAGCACTTATGCTGTATTCGAACAAGGCCCCGGGCGATGCAGATGTGTTTTTAGAGCAGCAGCGGGATATTTGCCTCGGCAATACCCTCATAGCCGTCGAATGCGTCGCAGGTGACGAGGGCCAATACGCTGCTCCTTGGCGGCACCGTGATGTCCTCGTCAACACTCCTCAACGCGTTGACATACGTGTCGTCAGTGCTGCTCCCTGCTAAGGCCTGCGCCGTCGAAAACGTTACCCGCGACTTTTGTAAGTTGCTCACAGCTCCATTAGCCTGCAGAAAGTCCATTCCCAGAATTAGGTCCCTCGGTGTTCGACTCCGTTTGTACGTCTGCGTCGTTCTGTTTTCGTCGTTGTCGTCGTAGTGGAGGATATTGCGTACGGTCGTCGTCAGTGGCCTCACCTCCGGAGGTCGCTGAACTCAGTTTTCCCGACCCGCTGGGCTAGGCGAGTGGCGTCTCAGAGCGCGGCGAGTAAAGGCTTGGCTTGGTGATGGTGACCTGTAACGAGCAGGAGACGACGAACGGGGCTCCGGCCATCGCTGATCAACATTGCGACGATTTGCTTATTTCTTATTTCGCGTCAATATGACGCCGAGATCGTTTTTTCAGTGTCTTCGTCAGTTCTACGAAGAGCAACCACACCTCCATCGGTTGCGGCTTTGAATTTTCTGAATATGGGCTTGCAGACCGGCTGCGGGCTTGGCCAGCGTTTAGTCGCCATTGCAGGAACAGGTAGCGGCCTGGTGATGGCGATCGGGAGGGTCATCCAGTGCCTCACTGAGTGGCGGGGAAGCAGCCGAAAATATTAGGCGGCATTTCACCTTGTTGTGAACGCGGCGCAATAAAGGCGAAACCTCGCCGTCCGAATTCCCGGTATTGACATCGACGGTAGACGTGACCCATCGACGGTAGACGTGACAGCATACCGGGCGGTGGTCAGAAGCTCACCAGGCGTCTTTCTTCTTGGTGTAATTGCGCTGTGCAATGGGTAGGTGAGCTGGCGACAGTGGCGGACGACGCAACTGCAGCACCATGGAGCCCTGGCGTGGGCGCCGAGAAGTAGTTCAACGGCGGGCAACGGTGGAGTAGGTCATCGCTTCATGATGAGGGTGTGGCGATTTCGGCTGTACTTTGGGAAGTCAGAATGACCGCTGGATGTCATCTAAGACTACGTCAGCAATCGAGTTAACGTGGGCCTGCAACGCTGCGAACAACTTCTGGAGGTCTTCGCGCACAAGTTGCCTTATTGTCTCTCGCCAGTTGTTGAAGCAGAGGGCATGGACTTTTTAGAATCTGGCATTGAGCGACGATTGCATTGCCTGGTGCGCAATTCTAACTTGTTATCAGTCGTCGTGGCTTCTTACAGAAATGCTACTGCGGTCTTGGGTGGGTTCCGCATCAAAGATGTACCTTGTTCTCTTAAGGCATTTCCGGGTCAGCGTGACCGAAGAGACGAGTCAGCTTGTCTGTGAATACCACGACGTTTTCATTAGGTAGCTGCACTCGGGCTTGTAGTAGAAGTTCGACCTCTCTCTTCTAACGATGCTTCTGAAAGTCCTCAGGAATTTGCTGCAGAACAGGTGCCATGTCGTTAACTAGGGCTGTCGATTTTCGAACCAAGTGCTGGCGGGGTCTGTCAATGAGAAATATACATGACGCAACTTGTCTTCAGGGTGCTACTTGTAGGCTGAGACCCTCTTGAATGTATCGAGCCGGGTATCTGGTACTTCCGATGAAGCTCTGCGGAATGTAAGTGGCTCCCTGTGTGGCTTAAGATTTACTGTTAATGGTGATTCTGTTGTCATTGTTACTGCTCACTTGGGGTTTATCGTTCTGCTCTGCTAGGGCAGAAGACCGTGCTCCGACGGCAAGTTTTCTAGCCTGTGGCTTGCTCGATGGTTCGACGCGGCGTTGGTGCTGTCGTGGGGCTTCGCGCTTGAATCACGGTTTTGTGGAGGCTTTCGGTGCATGACTGTACCCAGCACCTCCAGCAGATGCCACGTAGTAGTGACGGCCAAGAAAGCAGCAAAATTGGGAATGAGGAAACTAGCGTTTTACTGGGCGAACTTGTGCCCACAAAAATAGGCTACACTGAAAAAAAAAACAATAACGGCGAACATAATCGGCAATTGTCGAAAATTTGTTCTGACGCTCGAGTGCGTAGGATTTTATGCATAGGTCATCGAAGTTTCCACGGCAATCGCTGGTGCCCGCGTGTCTTCCAGAAAGTCCCACAGAATTCACGCCCCGTATAAAGTCAGATTACAAAAGCTTTGGTGACAAGAGACAATGCGTATAACCTAACCAACGACAACATTCCAGTAAGTTACATTCATGTAGGCGCGTCTTGCACTGAGCAATAACGATGTTGTTAGTGGGTGAATTGCAGTGGCCCAGAAAACGATAAATAAGTGCAGTTGTCTTTATAAAATATTAATTATTGTTTTTAGGCAAACGCATTGATAAAGTTTGTTCTTTCCTGCTTTGACCATACAATATCGTTTTCTATATCAGATGTCCAAGTCATGTCTTCACAATATTTTGCGACGCATAAAGAGATTGTAAGCCAATCAGTGCAGCATACAACAGACCGAGTTGATTGCACAAATCACTTCACCTAGCATATTATTCCAAGCACGGGCAGAAGGTTTATTGAGGGCTTGAAATCATCTATGAACAATAGGAATGACCGTTGCACAGTGGTCGTTGTGCTCTTCTTTTCTTTTCAGATTCCGCATCTCTTTTTCGCACTTGGACTCAACATAGCTCGCGTCATGGACAAAGCCCACCGGGTGAGCCAAGTGGCATGTCGTGGCGTGTGTGATTTTAACCTGGCGATAGGCGCGACCTAGCAGTGCGTCTACTGGTGTTCCTGAGGCGCGTGAGAACATAGTTCACTTCGATGATCTTGTCAAAGACAATATACGGTTCATAGTAGTTTGTCAGTAGCTTTTGGCACAAACCGCACTTCCTTTGTGGGAGTGCAGAGCCAAACGAGATCACTGGGATGATATATAACGTGCCGATGCCTTGCGCCTTAGCGTGCTTTGGAGCTATCTTGTGACGCCCAAGTCCGCAGACGCGCAAGTGCCTCAGCCTCTTCAGCGAGACATAGCGTATCAGCGACCATACCATTGTCGTTGTGGAGGACAGTGTCAAGCATATACAGCGACGGGCGCGCATATGGAAGAAGAAGGGGCTGAGGCCGGTTGTGTCCTGTTTTGTGGTAATGTATGGGTAAGTAATAAACGGTAGAACATCATTCGAGTTCTTGGGATAAGGGGCAGCATACATGGGAAGCATATTGATGATCGTTTGATTACTTCGCTCAGTGAGTCCCTTCGTGTGCAGGTGATACGGCGACAAGGGCCTGAGGTGCGAGTTATGTAAGCGTAGAAGTTCTTCCACGATTTCCCCTGTGAACTGACGTTCCCGGTGGCTTATAATAAACAAAGGCGGTCCATGTCAGAGAAGAATATTGTAAAGTAGGAAGATCGACAATTCGGTGGCAGTGGCTGATGGTATGGCCGCCGTCTCACAGTAGCGCATGACGTGTTCGACGCAGACAATTATACAGCGTTTCCCGCTGGGTGACTGGGGAAAAGATCGTAAGAGGTCCATACTACTTGCCCAAAGGACAAGCTGAGAGGCGGGACAAGTTGACGGAAACAAGAAGGGGCAGTGGTCGGGCGTTTGTGATGCTGGCACTGCGTGCAGCTGCCCACATAGAGCTGAACCCAATGGGAGCGAGTAAAAGCGTTCTTGAATGCGATAAAACGTATGCACAGTGCCTAAGCGATTGGAGGTATGGTCATCGTGCATAGCCCGAACGATTGCTGGCCCAAGATGCCCTGGCGCTACTACAATAAAGCACGCACCCGTTTTTCAGCAGTTCCTCTTCCAGAGGATCCCGTCACGTACACAGTTGCACCTTGTTGCAATAGAATGGACCAAAGTGAAGGCCAGCTTCAATTTGGTGTCTGTTCTGCTTTGAACACATCGATATCAGGAAAATTGGGCGCCACAGAGGCAATGACATGATCAAAATCATCTGCGTCGCAGTCTGTCATCCTAAGCGGAATTCAGAAGAGGAAATCTGCGGCAGCATGTTTTGGGCCACTGTTGTTGGAAACGGTGAAGTTTTATTCATATAACCTTAGACCCCAGCGCACAAGGCGATCACGAAGGTCACAGATGTTCACGAGCTGGCAAAGGGTATGTTGATCTGTGACAACTACGAATGCGCATCCGTGCAAGTAAGGACGAGGTCGCTGAACTGCAAAGATTACAGCCAGCGTGTGATTGCGTTCAGGCTTGCCTAATGAGCAGCTTGCATCAGCAATCATGGGCTGATAGTCGTCATAGCATTGGACAAGGACGGCACTCAGACGAACGTACCTAGCACCTGTGTAGATTTCTGTCAGCGCTGTAGGATCGAAGTAGCAACGGGCAGGTCGGGATATCATCATGAACTTCAACTGCCGAAATGCAGAATCGTACTAAGGTGTTGACTCAAACGATGCGTCTTTATGTAGAAGACTTGTCAGAGGATAAGCAACGCCAGCAAATCCAGGATGAAATAGGCCAGAGAGAAAAGACCCAGAAAAATAAAACTTGCTTTACTTACTGTGGTGCACTCAGACTCAGCAGCTTCCGTCTTGAAGGGATCAGGTCGGATATCGTTCTTGTCAACAAGATGACCCAGCACAAGGGTTTGAGCTTCACCAAATTGACATCTCTTGCAGTTAAAAATCAGGCTAGCGTTGTTGATGCAGTGTAGGACAATATCCAGGCAGGTATTGTGCTCGTCGGATATACGCCCGGTTATAACAACGCCCTCAGGGCAGCACACACAGATGCTCCAGTTTATCCCACGCACAATGGTGTTCATGTACCTTCCAAAGGAAGCTAGTGCTGTGCACAACTCAAACGGCATCACAATAAATTCGAATAATCTATCCGGGCTTATGAAGGCTGTTTTCTCCTTGCCTGTCTGAACGTATATCCACTGATAAATAAGTAGACGAATACAGGCAATTGTATGATCAATTCGGGTCAACAGACAAAGATCCTTAGTCGTGGCATTCATACGGCAATTATCGAGGCAAAATCTCCAGTTACCATCTCTTTTTGCTTACAAGAACGACCGGAGCTGCCCAAGGAATCGAGGACTCTTGTATTACTGCAGCTTTCACAGTGTCACTCACTTGTTCACCGATTATCTTACGCTCGTTAGGGGAGACGCGAGCGAGTGTTTGTCATATCGGGGGCGCAGGTCCTGTATTAATACTATGGCGTGTCCGAGAGTCAGGAAACGAGAACGTTTTACTCGGCTGCACGGTAGAACAGTCATCATCATCATCAGCCTGGTTACGCCCACTGCAGGGCAAAGGCATCTCCCATACTTCTCTAACAACCCCGGTCATGTACTAATTGTGGCGATGTCGTCACTGCAAACTTCTTAATCTAATCCGCCCACCTAACTTTCGGCCGCCCCCTGCTACGCTTGCCTTCCCTTGGAATCCAGTCCGTAACCCTTAATGACCATCGGTTATCTTCCCTCCTCATTACATGTCCTTCCCATGCCCATTTGTTTTTCTTGATTTGAACTAAGATGTCATTAACCCGCTTTTGTTCCCTCACCCAATCTGCTTTTTTCTTGTCCCCTAACGTTACACCCATCATTCTTCTTTCCATAGCTCGTTGCGTCATCCTCAATTTAAGCACAACCCTTTTCGTAAGCGTCCAGGTTTCCGCCCCGTAGGTGAGTACTGGTAAGACACAGCTATTATACACTTTTCTCTTGAGGGATAATGGCAACCTGCTGTTCATGATCTGAGAATGCCTGCCAAACGCACCCTAGCCCATTCTTAATCTTGTGATTATTTCCGTCTCATGATCCGGATCCGCCGTCACTACCTGCCCTAAGTAGATGCATTCCCTTACCACTTCCAGTGCCTCGCTACCTATTGTAAATTGCTGTTCTCTTCCGAGGCTGTTAAGCATTACTTTAGTTTTCTGCAGAATAATTTTTGCACCCACTCTTCTGCTTTGCCTCTCCAGGTCAGTGAGCATGCGTTGCAATTGGTCCCATGAGTTACTGGGCAAGGCAATATCATCAGCGAATCGCAAGTTATTAAGGTATTCTCCATTAACTTTTATCCCCAATTCTTCCCAATCCAGGTCTCTGAATACCTCCTGTAAACACGCTGTTAATAGCATTGCAGAGATCGTATCTCCCTGCCTGACGCCTTTCTTTATTGTAATATTGTTGCTTTCTTTATGGAGGACTACGGTGGCTGTAGAGCCGCTATAGATATATTTCAGTATGTTTACATACGGCTCGTCCACACCCTTATTCTGTAGTGCCTCCATGACTGCTGAGGTTTCGACAGAATGAAACGCCTTCTCGTAATCAATGAAAGCTATATATAAGGGTCGGTTATGTACCGCATATTTCTCTATCGCCTGACTGATAGTGTGAATATGGTCTATTGTTGAGTAGGCTTTACGGAATCCTGCCTTGTCCTTTGCTTGACAGGAGTCTAAGGTGTTCCTGATTCTATATGCGATTGCCTTAGTTAATAGTTTGTAGGCAACTGACAGTATGATCATCGGTCTATAATTTTCTAAGTATTTGGTGTCCCCTTTCTTATGGATTAGGATAATGTGAGCGTTCTTCCAAGATTCCGGCACGCTCTAGGTCATTAGGCATTGCGTATACAGGGTTGCGAGTTTCTCTAGAACAATCTGCCCACCATCCTTCAACAAATCTGCTGCTACCTGATCTTCCCCAGCCGCCTTCCCCTTTTGTAGTGACAGAGGCTTAGGATGTGTATCCACAAAGGGATAGATAATCGAGGCAAAATCTCCATTTAGCCTGTTTCATTCTAACAAGTATAACTGGAGCTGCCCAAGGACTCAAGGACTCTTGTACTACTCCAGTTTTCACGATGGCACTCAGTTACTCACCGATTATCTTGCGCTCGTTAGGCGAGACGCGACAAAGTGTTTGTCTTATCGGGCGCGCATATCCTGTATTGATATTATGACGTGTCCGAGAGCCAGGAAACGAGAACGTTTTCTTTCTGCCCAGTTGAACACTGACAGTTGCTTAGGATGTGTATCCACAAAGGTAGGGCTCTCCCTTGTGCTTAGTGACTTTTTCATCATAGACCGCTTGGTGTCTAAGCAGTGAACGTCAGCAGGATCACACGGTGAATCTGATAGCAGGCTACGGACTAACACTTATGCTCTATAAAGAAGGTGAGTTGCAAGTCGTATGGAACGTTCTTCACACGGTGTAGATGCATTGGCTCAGCGAAGGCATTGAAACAATCTGGAAATTCACCGCGACATACAAGCGCTGCGCATTCAGCGACGGACGCGAACACAATGGTATCTGTAGAGACATGAAGTTTACCTTGACTGCACGTCTTCTCTAGCAGCTCGGGCGTGACATGGCCATTAACGAAAATGTCCACCCTGCGGAAATCAACGCTCGCACGAGAATGTCATAAGAGTTCAAGGCTGAGAATGACTTCGTGCGTCGATTGGGGACTAACTACGAATTATGTAGCTGAAAGCTCCACCACTCTGTGATTCTTCAGCAGTGCACAGACAAACAGAACGCAACGTCTGGCCACTCACTCCAGAAAAAGTGGCCGCTTACACCCACCGAAATACAACCTCGCGCCCCAAGAGATGGTTAAAAGCAAAACTCATTGCAAACTCAGGTGTTCTGGTATGAACTTAAGCCATCGCGAAAACGCCATCAAGAAGTATATGCATTTGGATCTGTATCATAAAAATTGCATGGGGCACTTCTTTTGATAGTCTGTGTCAACTGACCTCACCCACATCGGCCGCGCTAGGGGGTTTTGCGGTTGGATGGGTGAGGCAGAGCGGCGCAGTGGCATGGAGATCCTGGTAAGCGTGGTGGACGAGAAGATGGTGGGGAGTGAAACTCCTGTCAGATGCCGGCGCATCACTGCGAAGTGTTTTCCGCCAGTAATCGTTGTCTGGAGCAGTGCCAGCTGACCAAGAGGTGGTTTGCAGCGGTTGAGTTCAACTCATAGAAAATATGGTAGTTGTTGAAAACTTGGATCAACAATTTTGTTTTGTTTGGCGGAGATTGCAAAACCTCACTGTATAGCCCGCGACTCCGCATTGGAAACACACAGGTAGAGGCGAACGATTTCGATGCTCCTCAATGTAGTCATGCACACTGGTGTCCTCCGCAGTGCATTACTTTCAAGGGTAGCAGTCATCATGGCTTGGCATAGGCTGCCAGGAGCAGTGCCTGGGGGAGGTCGTTGGTCGTAGTCAGGCTCTTGATAGCTCCTTGTCCCACTCTTCTGTGGAGTAGACCAATACTGAACAATTCCTCCTTGAATGGTCAGTATCCATGTGACCGAAAAGGCCGCGTCGGTCATCTCGCGTGGTGATTACACACCAGTGATGCCGGGTGCGCGACGCCACATCTCTTCTCGGTGGAGCAGCTCCTCTCGAACAATCTGGCGTATGCTTGATGGAAGGTAAATACGCGAGCACATATCTACATTTGCCACCGTTGTGACATTAGCCAAGCGACAACATTTCGCTATGATGCGTCACATCTTCAGCGTCTCAAAGGTTATGCAGTGACGAATGACGCCAGACGCAAAGTCCCAGCTTTATTTGCCGATCAAAAAATTGTAACCCCCCCCCCCCCCCCCCTAGCTTCAGCTGTTCCTTTTAACAAATCTGCGATTTTATTAGCTTCGGACATGCGAGAGTTGACTAATGTGCACACTTCTAGCACTTCAATGAGGTGCATTAAGTCGCAAACTGTAATTAACATTAATAAAACAAAATCTATCAGATTCGGGACTACAGCTAAACCCGCCTAATGTGATTGCATATTGCCCAGGTAGTCGAAATTTCAGGAGTCCTCCACTACGGCGAGCCTCATAATCAGAAAGTGGTTTTGGCACGTAAAACCCCATAATTTTTTGATTGCATATTGACATGTGTACACATGTCTGTCGTTATCGTGTGACCGCGCTTCACTGTCTAACAAATGTTATCGCCAAGCGCACGACGCATCTGGATGCATCGGAAGTATCGAATGGCATCGATGATTCTATCCGCTGTCTGTTTTCACCAAACCATGTGCAATTTGTTGGTATGTATGCGGGACATGAATTGTGTAGAACTTCCTCGAAGACATATGACACCTGCGATTACTCTAGCACGTTCGATGACTCATGTTTAAAAGCCGATGCGGTTGACGCGTAGAAAAAAGTTCAACAAGAAGGGACACTCGGTGAAAACTCGCAACAGGAAGTACGTCACGCCTAGTGTTAATCCCATCTGTTAGATTACGCGAGCATTACATAGGGAATTACACACAACGTTCTATTCCTTTTATTCTTTGCCGCTACAACTGAAAAGTCTTGCGTTTAATGAACTTGTACTTCGCAATTTATTTATTGCGTCACCTAGCAACAAGCTAACGGCTCGCCAGGCGCAACAGATGCTTGCGTCATGCAACAGACACGCCACCGAAGCCAGTGAAGTTGGTTCCGCGTATGAAGTTCGCCTATTCGGCGGCCCGTTTTTTGTGGAGGTGGCATGTTTGTTAGGCTCCGGGCACGTTCTTGCGTTTGCTCTGCCTTTTGACACGGCACCACGGCACTACTGGAGTAGGGCAAGATGAGAAATTTTGTTTTAAAGTCCGCGACACGTTTAAAGCAATTTTGGGTTTTACGGCACGAAACCAGTAATTGTGACGCAGTTAGCGAAAAACAGCTCGTCCGTACTGGCGTAGTTACTTTAGGACAGTGACTCGTACTGGCAGATGTTTGCGACGCATTCTATGAGCCCCAACATTATTGTAACTTATTTCGGTAGTTTTAGGCACACTCGCCGCAGCCGGCTTTGTGACGCAGTTAGCGAAAAGTACCTCGGCCGTGTGACGCAGTTTCGCGTGTACTGAATCTTACCGATGCAAGTGTTGGCGCTTTATCTTACCCACAACACTACTGTAACTAATTTTGTCACTTCTTGGGGCACTTTTTATGCACAGTGGACGCGCCCGGCCTTGTGACGCAGTTAGCTAAAAGCAGCTCAGCCGTATGGTGCAGTTTCGCGTGTACTGAATCTTACAGTGACAAGTTCGTGACACATTCTCTGATTCCCAAATTACTATAATCAATTTCGTAACTTTTGGGATACTTTGGAGGCACGCTCGCCGGCCTGGTGTTGTGAAGCAGTTAGCCAAATGCCAAACCGGCCGTGGCGACAGTTAGTTTCGCGTGTACTGAATCCTAGTGACCGTATTTAGATGCGGGCGAAATGCGAAAACACCCGTGTACTTAGATTTAGGTGCACATGAAAGTACCCCGTGTGGTCGAAATTTCCGGAGGCCTCCACTACGGCGCGCCTCATAATCAGAAAGTGGTTTTGGCAAGTAAAACCCCATAATTTAAAAAAAAACCTTAGTGAGACAAGCTTGTGACGCCTTTCTATGGTCCCGCAACATATACCTTCTTTCGATACTCTCGCTTGTCGAAGACGCGACGAGCGATTACCAAGAGTGATAACACTGGAGTGTGTTGCTTGCGTCGGCAGAACACGCAAAAGATAACGCCGAGGAGCTCGAAAACCAAGAACTCGAAAATTCGGTCTTCTGAACGACTGAAAATAGGCGTTGCACCCACGCATTTCTATTGAGTGCGAGTAGGAGGCATTCTGCGAGCGTATAGTATGGTCTGGCTGAGAACTTGTGTTGTGGCCACCAATGTGTATGTACCGTACATTCGCGCCGGCTGAGGCCAAGTTGTTTTGAAAACGCGCAGCCGCCCGTGCATTTGTGTTGTTAAAGTGCAGGAAATAATGCCTGGAAAAGGGGGAATACTTGGAAATCAGACGGTTTCTTCTTAATTTATAGTACGGCTTGAATTAGGTCGGGTATTCTCGTCATCATGTATGTAAAAGCGAATAGGTTTTATTTGTAATTTCACCCATTCACCCCTTTTGCACGTTTCCCCTCCACACGCAGTATTCATATAAAAGACAATATACCAAAATGACACATACTTGTAATTCACTTTTTTTCATCTGATGCCATCCTTTGCAGTTTTGCACGGGAACTACTGCTGCTTTCCTGGTGCCACTACGTTGTATAAACGCACAAAAACGCGGATCTATCATTTATACCGAGCGAAATAAACATTACCTCATTTACAAGGCATCTTGCGTGTACTGTATGAAATTCTACGTGGCACAGATTCAATAGAGGCGTGTAAATATCCTTCACAATCATTTTAAATAAACAAATGATTCCGCACTAAGCCCGCGCGCGATCGAGCAGCAGACGCAAAAAGGGCACGGAATGTCGCAGCCGGCGTACGGCGTGCCAGCTAGCGTTCAAAACGCGCGCGCCCATAACCGAAACCAGAAGTTGTCTGGCGTGCTTCGTGCGCTACAGCCAATTCGACCGCTGGACTCTATGGCAGTGTCCGCTCTTGTTGAGTGTCTCTATGGTTGAACCGCTGATCAGGTTTTCGACGATCGCCGACTGTGTTCCTCACTTTAATTTTTCTCTGAGGTTAGGCTGTTTTTTACGGCAGAGGATCACTAGAAAAACGCAAATTTCCTCATTCACAGTTTTGCTTCTCCTTTCACCGGCACTACTACGCGACATCTGGTACAGTTGTTTGCGTTATGCAGCGGATTCCCCCAACAAGTCGTGATCTAAGCTCGAACTCTGAAGACAACACCACCGTCACCAAGGACCATCGAAGAAACGGCACGCCGCATGGGCTGGCCCCGTTGCACCGACGTTTGCCAGAGATTAGGGAAATCTAGTTGCAAGTTGGCATAGTGCCCGGGCCTGAAATCCCAAGATTTTGTGCACAGTGATTATAGCATGCAGTTGATTACATTTCAAGGCTCGCAGGATTCGGCGTCATTTTTCAAGTTTACATGGCATATGTCGTAGTAGAAAATACGTTTTCCTGAACCAGGACAGAGTCTTACTTACACTACGTTGGTACGTTCCACAGAAAAGGTAGCCTGCACATTATTCCACTTGTATTGTATGCGGGAACGGTAAGTAGTGACTGTTACATCGTATCCACCCTAAAAAGGTGAAGGGTTTAGATTATCAGGTGACGAGCGTTTGTGAATTGTGGCCTCGAAGCACCTGCGTAACATTATATTACACAGATATCACATTAATGCAGTCATGTTACCGCATATATAATAAAACTATTAAGCTTAATCTAATGGAAGCAGATGATTCCCGTCCGACACCTTTACTGAGGGTGTGTCTTCGTCATCGTCGACCTCAGCTTCTCTAGAGGCGGCAAACCCACTACACCGTTAACGTTATGCTCGTGGCATTACGCCCCTTCCAGAAAGCATCGTCTCGGTGCTTCAAATGCGAAACCGAGGGGAAAAAGCAAAGCACATACAGGGGAACACTGCTAAAGTTTGTGAAGAGGGAAGTTTCACACAAGCGGGATGAAGGCGAGTGAAAGTGAGAATGGCCTCGTCAACGTGAGTGGTACGGTTTCATCCTATAAACATGGACAATATCCGTAGGCTGCACGCGACAGGATCTCCGGCTCGTGCCTTCAGTGAGAACTTCGTAGTTCACCTCGCTGACGCGAAGAAGAACCCCGTAGGGGCCGAACTAGCGGTGCAGTAACTTTTCCCCCGGCCGCGTTGCGCAATCGGGGTCCATACCCAAACTTGGTCACTGCGTTGGTAGGCAATCTCGCGATGGCGAGTGTTATACCTCGGAGAGTGTATCGATTGCTGATTCTGGATTCGATTCACACTCGCGCAAACTTGCGAACTGCGTCTGCGAGCCCGGTAAATACCTCCGCGTCAAAGGTAATGTCGCATTGCTCGGGGAGGAGCATGGCGTCCAGCATGGTGGGTGCCTCACGGCCATGTTGCAGGCAGAAAGGAGTGAACTGAGTAGTTTCTTGAACAGCATTGTTGTCTACGAATGTAACGTAAAGCAAAACATCGTCGAAGTTCTTGTTTTCGCTGTCGACATACATGGAAAGCATGCCAGCGATTGTCTTATTTAACCTCTCCGCATGACCGTTGGTCTGAGGATGGTATGCAGAGGCTGCGCGATGAGCTCTTCTACTAAGCATCATGATGTCTTGATCATCTGAGCTGTGAAAGCTGTGGCACAATCTCTAATGACTGCTACTGGTGCACCATACCAGAGGACTATGTTGTAGATGAAATAGTGCACAATGTCACTAGCAGTGGCTCGCTGAAAAGCTCCAGTTTCACAGTATCGCGTCAGGTAATCAGTCGCAAACACGATCCAGCGGTTGGCAGCAAAAGACTTAGACAAAGGTCCGAGTTTGTTGAAATGGTTGTGTTGGTGGTGCAACGGGCTTGAGAAAACCGGCTGGGCACTGTGGTGGTGTCTTTCAGCGCTGGTAGTCGTCGTAAGTTTTCAGGTAATGCTTGACGTCCTCGGCAAGTTTAGAGCAGTAGTAGCGTTATGGAATTCCAGTCAAGGCATGTGCGAATTCCCAATTGCTTGAAGAGGTTCATCGTGGCAGGCGGATAGAATATCGGCACGCAGCGTGGATGGAACGAGAAGGAGATGTCCAGTCGGTGATGTGTAAAAATGCTCTTTATGCAAGGCATTGTTGCGGAGACGGAACGAAGATGGTGAACGCGTGAAAGTCCGTGGATAATGCGAACTTCTGCCTTCAAGATAGTTAGCAAGTTACCCGAGGTCCTGCGGTTGCCGAGACAAGTGAGATATATTGACAGCGCGAAGGAAACGACCGTCATCATCAGCATCACTTGACAACTTTGCAAGTGGAGCGCGTGAAAGACGGTCAGCATCAGTGTGCTTCCGGCCCGACTTGTAGTCGATTGTTAGATAAAATTATTTAAGACGAATGCTCCACCTCGCAAGACGTCCTGAAAGGTCTTTGAGATTGGCTAGACAAGAAAGGGCATCATTGTCGTTAACTAATCTGAACGGACGACCGCATAAATATGGCCATAACATAGCTTTCACCCAGACAACTGCTAAGCATTCCTTTTCAGTGGTAGAGTAGTTCGTCTCTGCAGACGTTAGGTGCGGCTAGCGTAAACGAAAGCACGTTCAACGCCACCTTGCCACTGCGTGATGATTGTACCGAGGCCGATATTGCTAGCATCAGTGTGCAGTTGAGAGTCGGCGTCATCATCAATGTGTCCAAGTAAGGGCGATGTCTGGAGGCACCACTGAAGCAGGGAGAAGGCGTCTCTCAGCTCCGGACCACAAACAAACGGGATATCCTCCTTTGTTAAACGAGAGAGGAGTTTCGGGATCTTGGAAAAGTTTGTCAGATTTGTTGGCTGGTGGTGAAATTGCGGCAGCAGCCATACTCTTTTGTGGGTCTGGCCGAACACCTTGACTGATAACAACGTGTGCAAGGAACTAACCAGAATAGCATTTCTCAGGTTTTAAATACAAGCCTGCAGATCGAATTGCAAGGAACACGGACTGAAGTCGGTGCAAGTGTTGTTCAAATGTCCGAGGAAAAACAACGACGTTGTCTAAATAGGCGAGACATGATTCTTACTTAAGACCTAAAAGCATTGTGTCCATGATCCTTTCAATGGTCGCGGAAGCTGAGAACAATTCGAAAGACAGCACCTTGAATTCATGCAGGATTTCAGCAGTTACGAAAGCAGTCTTTTCCCGATCTCGTTCATCAACTTCTGTCTGCTAGTATCCGCTGCGTAAATTCATTGAGAAGTATCGCACATGTCGAGACGGTATAAAGAGTCATCTATGCGGAGAAGAGGGTAGAGTTTTTTTCGTCACTCTGCTCGGCTTGCTGTAATCCACACAAAACCGAAGAGTGCCGTCGTTCTTCCTGACAAGTAAAACGGGCGACGCCCCTGGGCTGGCTGAGGGTTGAATTACGTCGTCGTCTAGCAATTCCTTGACTTGACAACAAATCGCCTCTTGCTTTCTTTGTGAGACGCGGTAGGCGTGCTGAAGCATGCAACGTTTGGTCGGGTTCGTTGTAATACGGTGCTTCGCGATGAGGGTCTGTCATACTTTGGACGTGGATGCGAAACAATCACTCAACATGCATAAACTACTTCGTATTTGCTCTCTCTATGTGGTTGAGACTTCATAATTGACATCGACTGTACTGACAACTACAGTGCCACTCTTCACGCTTGCAGAAATCTCAGCAAGCATAGTACCTATTGCATCCTTAATATTTTCAATGTGAGCAATTGCCATTCGCTTTGCCAGGTGTTGGTACTCGCCACTGATGTTCGTCACTAAAAACTCAGTCATTCGGCCATTCAGTTGAATAATGCCACGGGCAACACAGACTTGCCGAACTAGAAGCACCGACAGTTTTCCTTCAGCGACGCCGCTACTATTATGGTCTCAGTCGCCTTCAGCAGGTAAGAACATACTAGTTCGCGACGGGAGCGTCACAGTGCTGTCAACAATACGCAGTGCTGTCGTGGGCGTGCTACTATCTTGCAGTGCCGGGGCATAGTTGTCGGAAAACATTATAAACGGCTCCCCGAAGATCGATAACAGCACCGTGCTCTCGAAGGAAATTCATCCCATGGATGACTTTCCGTGAACACTCGCGCAAGACGGCAAACAAAGCATCGTACGTTGACTGAAGGATTTGGAGTATGGCAGTGCATCTGCCAATCGGCGTCTGGAGATAACAACCTGTTGTCCGAAGGCTTGGTCCGTGCAATGGCGTTGTGACTTTTCTCAGTTCAGAAGCTAGTTCAGCACTCATAACAGAATAATTGGTGGCAGTGTCCACGAGGGCAGCGACCCGGTAGTTGTGGACTTGAATGAGGATGTCTGCTGAAAAACTTCTGTAGTCGACCGCATGCGGCGGTAAAAGAGTATCGTTGGCGGTCGGCCGGCGTGTCGGGAGGCGGATGTTTTTAGATCTGTCAACAGCGTCCCCATTCCCGGAGGTCGCTGCTCCTAGTTTCCCCGGCGTGAGCTTGGGTACCTCATCGATCTGCCCCCAACGCCATGAGCGAAAAGCAAGTGTTGGCCAGGTGGCGTAGAACATCGAGGAGATGGAGAGCGGGAATGGCGCCGCGGAAGAGTCGAGGACTGCTGGTTCGCCAAATACTCGACAATGTCTCGGGGACGCTCACCATCACGGGGTCGACATGCGTCTGGGTGAAACCTAGGAAGGACAGTCAGATGGTATGTGCACTTTCGGTATAAGTGGCCTGCTTCACAACAATGGTAGCAGAGTGGCCGATTATCTGGAGTGCGCCAAACACTGTATTTCCGCACGTTTAGACTTCAGCTTGCAGAAGGTGTAGGGTTCGAAAAGCACTGAGGGCTTGAGAAGTACTGCGTCTGTTGCGTGGATGCACGAGACGGATAGCCGACTGCCGGCATAGGAGACCTTAAGGCTTATGCGTACGTCAGGAGAGGGGCTGCGACTGGCGACGCGACCAGCCGTTCCACCAGCTGCCTGACCTTGTCGTGAACCACATCACTTAAAGCAGTCACATGGGATTGAGGAGACACTGCATGAATTTGTTGCAGCTCTTCACGTACAATACTGCGCACGAGCTCACTGAGCGTCGTCAAATCAGCGGTGGCCATGGATGACGAGAGAGTTGTGAAGTTGTTTTGGCGCTCATATTGCGATGACTGCTGCCGCATTATACGCTGCATCGTTGTTGCGTCGTAGAGGAGTTCGGCTATGGTACCTGGTGAGTTGCGCACTAGAACTGCGAACAACTGCTCTTTCACGCCCCGCATCAAAAAGCGTACTTTCTTTTCTTCTGTCATTCCGGGATCAGCGTGCCGGAAGAGCCGCGACATGTCCTCAACGAACCTGGTGACATCCTCGTTTGCCATGGTCTCTGATTCCTGCAATTGATAACACGTTCTGCTTGCTATTTGCGGTCTGAACTTTCGTAGGTATTGCGCAGCTGACCACAAAATTCTTACCAGGTCACCAAACTAGCTTCGCGGTTTTCGAACCAGATGCTCGCCGGGTCCTCGAGGGCGAAGTAAACATACGGCAGCTTCCGGCGGTCATTCTATTCATTGACGCTGGCAACTTGATTAAAGTGGTCCAGCAATTCCTCAACCTCCTCGAAGGCATCACCATGAAACGACCTCATTGTTCGTGGCGTGTTGAATATCCATGGAGGAGGCGGAGTGGTGGTCGCCCCAGTCTTGCTATTCGTTGAACTACGTGTCATCGTTGTACACTTTATTGACAGAGGGTCCTGTTCTGGTGGCAGTGCTAATTGTCGCCGGCTGCGCCGAAGGTCAGAATCAAAGGTGTCGCAATCGAAGTTGGGAGCTTCCTGTTAGTCACAGTGCATGGAACACTTGTCTCCAGGTTGACACCTGGGGTTACGTATATGACACCCCCAAGGGTACCGCGCTGCGGCAGCATGCGAACGAGCTCTATCTCACCCTAGTGACAGACAAGACGTTCCCTACTCGTATCGGCACATCTACATACAGAGACACCACTCCAGATCTCTGCTTCGTGACGAACACAGCCGATGCCCGCTGGTCCAATCTTGCGGAAGATCTTGGCAGCGACCATCTCATACTAGCCGTGCACTTACCCAGCATCGTCAGGAAGCCCAAGTCGTACACGTGCGTCGACTGGGACCTCTTTCGCAAGACTCGCACCTCACGACTCCCTCGAGACACTGCCCCGAACCTCGAGACGTGGACGGCTCAGCTCAAGGCCGACGTCGTTAAGGCCACGAAAACATTTAGCACGGGTATGCCAACCGAGAAGATGGACAGCCGCCTCGCCCACTTGCTCGAAGCCAAACAGTCTCTACTGACACGATGGAAGAGACAGCGTCTCAACCGCAAGCTCCGCAAACGCATTGCAGAAGTGAACCAGACCATAATGGAACGCTGCAGCACCCTATCCAAACAGCAATGAGACGAGGTGTGTAACTCCGTCGACGGACAGGTCCGCAACGGGAAGACGTGGAACCTCCTAAAACACCTGCTCGACGACACCAACACCCGCACGAACTAGCGCCACTCACTCACCAAAGTCCTTCACCTGGCCAAAGGCACCGCTTCGCCGGATGACATCGTCAAGACGCTTGTGCATAAGTACCTGCCGATGCCCACAGGCCCGCCGACCCTACATCCTGATTACACAGGTACCGACAACAGCCTCCTAGACGCCGAATTTTCCGCCGAAGAGATACGCCGGGCTCTCCACGAACTAAACGGCCGTTCCGCACCGGCCCCGATGGCATAACTAACAGGCTCCTGCGGAACTTGGACGACCCTTCGGTCGTGTACCTCACGGGCGCCATCAATGACGTGTGGAGGCGGGGCGAGTTACCTGATGCCTGGAAACTCGTCCAGACGATACTCATTCCGAAACCGGGCAAGGCGCCTGGCCTTGATAACCTTCGCTCCATCTCGCTCACGTCGTGCGTGGGTAAGGTGGCCGAGCATGTCGTACTCAACAGAGTCGGCCGGTATCTCGAAGACCAGGACTGTTACACACACACCACATGATCGGCTTCCGACCCGGGCTCTCTACGCAGGATACGATGCTTCTCCTAAAACACCAGATCATAGACGCCGGGGCTACTTGGGGCACCCGCGCCATACTCGGCCTTGACCTGGAGAAAGCTTTCGATAACATCCAGCACTCGGCAATACTAAAGGCGATCACGGCCTTAGGGCTCGGGCGCCGGTTATACGAGTTCGTCCGCTCCTTCCTAACCCGTCGCAAGGTCGTGCTCCGTGCCGGAGACCTCACGTCGGAAGAAGTCGAGCTCGGACAGCGTGGCACCCCCCAGGGCTCCGTTCTTTCGCCGACGCTGTTCAACCTGGTGATGATTGGGCTCTCCGAACGCCTGTCGAAGATAGAAGGCCTCAACCATACGGTATACGCGGACGACATCACCATCTGGTGCTCCGCGGGGTTGGACGGCTTCATCGAATCCGCTCTGCAGGAGGCAATCGAAACTGCCGAATCCTACCTCGACAACACGGGCCTCAAGTGCTCCTCCGCCAAATCGGAGCTGTTGTTGTACAGCCCAAAACGACAAGGCAAAAGGCCTAAGGGATGGAAACCACCGACCGAGCGCAACATCACTGTCCGCACCAGAGACGGTCGCCCAATCCCCAGGGTCGATTCCATCCGAGTACTGAGAATGATTATCGAGGCGGGCGGATCAAACATCCAAACGGTCCACAAGCTGACGACAAAGACGGACAACGCAATACGACTTGTACGCAGGGTGGCCAACCGTCACCACGGCCTCAAAGAAGACAATCTGCTGCGTCTCGTACACGCGTTCGTCCTATGCCACTTCACCTACGTCGCAGCAATGCACAAGTGGAAACAATCGGAGCGTGACAAGCTCAATGCACTCATACGAAAGGCAGTGAAGCGGGCCCTTGGGCTCCCGATCACGCCGCCGACGTTTCGACTCCTCGAGCTCGGGGTGCACAATACTCTCGAAGAGATCGCTGAGGCTCAAGAGAGAGCGCAGATGATACGTCTGACGATGACGAAGACTGGCCGTTACATCTTGCGCGAGCTGGGGTACTTTCCACCGAACACCCAGGATCCACCGGAGCTGACGCCGGTTCCCCGCGAGATCCGCGACCTGATTACAATCGCACCTATTCCACGAAACGTCCATCCGGAACACAATCGAGGCAGGCGCCTAGCCCGGGCCACCGCGTTCCTCAAACGAATAAACGAGAAAGCGGACGACGTCGCTTTCGTGGACGCCGCCGCCTACCGATGCAACCGAGCCTTCGCCGCGGTAGCTGTCTCGTCCTCGTAACGGACTTTAAACGCCGCAACGGTACGCGCACGTGATCCCGAGCTGGCGGAGCAAGTGGCCATAGCCCTGGCAATGCTCGACGATAAGCGAACGACAATATTCAGCGACTCGAGACCGGCCATCAAAGCGTTCGAGAGACGAGTCGTCTCCGTCGAGGCGTTACGCATTCTCCGCGGCGCTGATCCAAGCACTCTCAAACACCACACCGTCGTCTGGTTTCCCGCCCACCTGGGTCGGATCCCGGGCGCCCCGCCCAACCTCAACGAGACAGCCCACGACGCTGCGCGCGCTCTTACCGACCGCGTCGTCACCCCCGGGCAACCACGTCTCAATGAGTTGGAGGCGAACAGGGACGCCCTAATAACCTACAATGAAATAACCAAACACTTTTCCTTGCGACGACGTCTCTTTCCGCCCCCGCACCCCAAACTAAACAGGCCACAGGCGCTAACGCTACGCTTATTACAGACCACCACATCACCACCTTACCACCGCCACCTTACACATCACCTACCCAGACGTCTACCCAGACGATGCGTGCCCCTCGTGCGGGGTCACGGCGACACTCACAGACGAGCTCTGGGAGTGCAGGAACGCTCCGCCCGACTCTACCTCCGACAAGTGGGAGAAGACGATACGAAGCCCGCTCCTAGAAGATCAGCAATGGGCCGTCCAGCATGCTCGCGCAGCGGCCGCCAGGTACTCCCTGTCGGTCCCTGCGTGGGAGACGCCCACTGCGCGCTGACGTGCGTCCTGCAGGACTTCTATTAAAGTTTTTCCAATGCAATCCGGGTCTCCGCCGGTCACGTTACTATATATATGGCAAAAACAACTAAGTTTATTCTAATGGGAGCAGACAGTTCTCGTGCGATACCTTCACTGAGAATGCCTTCGTCGTCGCCGACCTAAGTTTCTCCAGAAGTGCCAAACCCCCTATACAGTCAACTGCTATGATCGTGCGAATACGATAGACGAATATGGGAAAAAGTATTACAATGCTAGTGAAATCTTACTTGTTAGGTTGCTTAAGCGGCAATTAGAGGGATGGCTAGAAAAACGCGTTTTATATAGAAACGGCCCACAAATCAGGTTAACGCAGCCTATGTGTAAAACACACTGTACCGTTAGTGGTGAAAATAAACTTCAACTTCAACTTCAATTTTACAATATTTCTATTCATTATGCCTAGAAATCTAAATACCACTACAAAAAAGCCTCAGCTGAAGAGCTTTAGCATATTGCTTTACTAGTCTTGGAAACTTATCTAGAATATATGTTGTTACACGAACAACTTGAACTTACAGATTACAATCGTATTCTAGGTTGCAACAGCCTCAAGTTATAGCGACAAATACAAGGCTCTCTGGCTACTTCGTCGCTGTGGCTGTCGCCATCGTCCTACCGATAATGGCAGTCCCTTCAGTTTCTCGTGGCACTACCTAATGTGGCAGGCTCGCCGACCATGAGCTTGTTACGATGGACCATACGGAGCCGCCATCTACTGATTAAGCCTCATAACGTGCAGCATAGCAAAGGGCGGTAGTGGAGACCATTTTATATCAATTACACATTTAATTTCGTATATAACCGAAAGAAGGATGGTGGCCAGATTTTTCTACAAGAACTGGCCGCCCTGTATACGCAATTTCTCGTGACCTCGAGCATACTGGAATCTTGGAAGGATGCCAACATAATCTTAACCCATAAGGAAGGGGATGCCGAAGACTTGAAACATAGTAGACCGATCAGCTTACTGTCCGTTGCCTACAAAGTATTTACTAAGGTAATCGCAAATAGAATCAGGAACACCTTGGACTTCTGTCAACCAAAGGAGCAGGCAGGATTTCGTAAAGGCTACTCAACCATTGACCAGATTCAAGCTCTCAATGGGTGATAGAGAAATGTGCAGAATATAACCAACCCTTATGTATAGCTTTCATTGATTACGAGAAATCGCTTGATTCAGTGAAAACCTCAGCAGTCATGCAGGCATTACGCAATGAGGATGTAGATGAGCCATAGTTAAATATACTGAAAGATATTGCTGCGGAAGGATGAAGGGAGAGGAAGAACAAGATGGGCGACGCTGGCTGCTGCGTGTCGTTGGTGGTCAGCCACCTTGTCTACGCTGACTCAGCATGTACATATATATTGTAAATACAGTCTTCATATGCTCCTAGCATCCTTGTAACGTATTGGTGGAGGTGTGGGGTACCACGGCTGGAAGCGGAGCTCCGTAATGGACGTCGCATCACCGTCCGCACCATGAATGACGGTGAGCAGGCGGGATCAACGTTGGTGTCGCCTCCAACGTCAACGTCACCAGCTACGTCAGTGTCAACTTCGGTTGTCGTTGTGCAACCCAAGGATCCTGGAACATTATGCGGGACCGACGGCGCCGTCGTTGTAGACTGGGTGGCCATATACGAACGCGTGAGCGGAATCAACAGATGGGACCCTACGCTTATTACTTATTTATTATTTATTTTTTCAATAGTACTGTCAGCCCATAAACGGCCATTACAGGAGTGAAAGATACAAACACAGTATGACAACAAATACAGTATGACAACAAAAAGCAAGCAAATGAACAACTGCAGACGTCTCAGCAGGGACGTGAATCAGTTTAGATTCTATGCACCATACAAATTCCCCCCAAAAAGTAAGAAACAAAAATGAACAGATACACCTTTGGCAAAGTTATCATATACACATTAGTAAGCGGCAAAAAGAATAACGTGGGCACAATGTAAAAATTCCTCAACGCATGAGGCCGACATGACAGAGTCGGGGAGCGCATTCCATTCCGTAATACCTCTCGGGACAAAGCTCTACTTAAAACAGTCATTTCTGACTTGAGGGGGTGTGATGAACTGGCTATGACAATGTCTGGATATTTCATTTGCCGAGATTTTGAAGTACTTGTGTTTGTCGACAAGCAGGGGACCATTAATGATAAGGTAAATCAGTTTCAGCCGCTCATACCTGGTACGCAAATCTAGCGGAGGCAAGTCGGCAAGCTTACAAAGTTCAGTGGGGGATTGGCAGTAGCGATACTTGTTAAATATGAATCTTGATGCTAACCTCTGGATTCTATTAATCTTCTGTTGGTTAGATTTAGTGTAGGGATCCCATACAGTTTTAGCATAGTCCATGATAGGACGTATTAAGGGTTTATAGGCTAAAATTTTTACCTCAGGTGTCGACGCACTTATATTCCGTACGTCTTAGGCTCCAGAGCGCTTTGCTAGCCTTACCACATACAGCCTCAATGTGTTGATTTCATCTGAGGTCCAGAAGTGAATGTTATTCCTAGATACTTATGTTTATCGACCTTGCTAATAGGTATACTATTTATATTGTAAGGATAATGCAAAATTTTTTTCTTTCTCGTTATGGACATAACAACAGACTTAGCTGTGTTTAGTTCCATCAACCAGTCATCACACCATTTTATAATTTTTTGCTGTCTAGACTGTAAATTGGCCTGATAATTACTATCTCGAATTTTATTATACGTCACATAATCATCAGCAAAAAGTCTAACAGGGACACTTATATTACTAGGCAAGTCATTTATAAAGATCAGAAATAAAACAGGACCTAGCACACTTTCTTGCGGAACCTGCTATGCTAGGTAACCTGTTGTTTTACCTAAGAGGCACGGCAAAGGTGTGGTAAGAAAACCACGAAGAGGAGCTAACCAGCCGGGACCAATGTAAAGATAAATTGACAGAGTTGTTTGGCAAACCATCTGGTCGTAAAATTGCCGCAAAGCAGGAACTGGCCTCCCGCGCTCAATCCCCCACAGAGTCCTATGTCTCGTATATCCAGGACATGCTGGCACTTTGTCGTAAAGCCGATCACGACATGCCAGTAGCTGAGAATGTCGGGCATGTGCCTAAGGGCATCTCTGACGACGCCTTTCATCTGCTTAAATGCAAGAGCTGTTCTACAGTTGACGCAATCATTAAAGAATGCCGGCAATTCGACCAGGCCAAAAGCCTACGCGTCTTCCAACCCTTCGCCAGACTTCCCAATATTGCCGCAACGTCTACTTGTGAAGATCAACCCGCACAGCAGCCAGCGTCGCTGAGCTTCTTCTTCTCTCTTCCTTTATCCTTTCGTAAAACTATGTATAGTAGCTGCAGAGCCACTGTAGTCATTCATAAAGAAAGCAACAAAATCCCAATAAAGAAGGGCGTCACCTCACGTGTCTGTCCAATAACATTGGAGAGATACGATCTCTCCAATATTATTCACAGCGTGTTTACGTGTTTACAGGAGGCATTAGGAGACCTGGATTGGGAAAAATTGGGGATAAGAGTTAATGGAGAATGCCTTAGTAGCTTGCGATTCGCTGATGATATATATTGACTTGCTTAGTAACTCAGGGGACCAACTGCAATGCATGCTCACTCAGATAGAGAGGCAAGGCGGAAGGGTTGCTCTAAAATTATTCTGCAGAAAACTAAACTAATGCTTAACAGACTCGGAAGAGAACAGCAGTTTACGATAGGTAGCGAGGCACTGGAAGTGGTAAGGGAATACATGTACTTAGGGCAGGTAGTGACCGCTGATCTCGATCATGAGATTGAAATGATCAGAATAAGAATGGGCTGGGGTGTGTTTGGCAAGCATTCTCAGATCATGAACAGCCATTATTATGAATGCCATTATTCGTTAAACGAAAATTATATAAGACCTGTGTCTTACCAGTACTCAACTACGGGGAAGAAACCTGGAGGCTTACGAAAAGGGTTCTACTTAAATTGAGGACGACGCAACGAGCTATGGAAAGAAGAATGATGGGTGTAACGTTAAGCGACAAGAAAATAGCAGATTGGGTGAGGGAACCAACGCGAGGTGATGACATCTTTGTTGAAGTCAAGAAAAAGAAATGGGCATGGGTAGGCCATGTAATGAGGAGGGGAAGATAACCGATGGTCAGTGAGGGTTACAGAGTGGATTCCAATAGAAGGGAAGCGTAGCAGGGTGCGGCAAAAGGTTAGGTGGGCGGATGAGATTAAGATGTTTGCAGGGACAACATGACCGGGGTAGTTGTAGTATGGGTGAGGCCTTTGCCCTGCAGTGGGCGTAGCCAGGCTGATAATGAGGATGATAACCAGAGTCAGTTCACGTGACGATCTCCACAGACTATAGTAGCGCGATGATAGCTTTTTGGAGAAATAAATATGGCGGGTCAGCAATCCCGGTAACAGGAGGGAAACTGGCGAGGGACAGACGTCTGTGTTTTGACAGTCTTACAGAGCATTTTGCGAAAGCTGGGACACTGTGAGCCATTGACGAGCTGTCTGCCGAGCTGTACAGTGCACGCTATCAAATCGCAAACGAATGTAGTGGATAAGCTTGGAGCAGCGGGAAGTATCGAGACGCACAGGAGGCTCGCGTCCGCAAATAAAATAAATCGGCGAGTAGCCAATGATGCAAAACCTAGACGAGCTGTAGGCGAAAGACCGTACGCGAAAGTCGCGTCTCAATCGTGGTCGTTGGTGGAAAGGTGAATTAACAGCTTATCGGTGAGAGTTCGGTTCAGGGTCTATGTGAGTCTACTTATTTGTCGGTGATAATCGGTTGTGATCTTGGGGCAGGTAGATCATGAAGAAAGAATATCCTCGATGGCGCTGGATGATAACCGGCCTTCATCGGTCAGCAGCTGCCGGAGCGCCCCTTAATGCAAGAATATGTCATAAAGAATAAGTCGGTTACATCCTTAGGGCATCTGGTTCGGAGGGCGGCTACCCGACGCAATACGCGGCGGGTAGTCGGTCGCGAATTCGGCTCATTTGTCACCAGATGGCGGGGTCAGAGAGGGACCAAGAACGTCAAGTCAAAAGTGGAAAAATGGTTCCATTGGGATGCCCACAGGAGGAAAAAGACTGATTGAAAGCATAGCGGGTGGCTTTCGGCGTTGGCATAGCCGCAACTAGCGATATATCGTTTCACGGAGCAATAGAGGCCAGGTTAGCAGAAACAGTGCTTGTCGCATTCGTGATTGCAGTGGACACCAAAATGGCCAGTGCTGTATTTGTTTCTTCCACCTTCCATTTGCAGCACCAGGGCTAAGGCACAAAAGCAATAACATTTCTAGCAGAGAATGGTTGCTCCTTGGCATCTGATCTCCCCATTCATTTGCTACTTTCTTCCAATTTTTTTATGTGATGCTCTTGCCTTCACAAACTGTCAGACTGTTCTGCTTCATGCGTTTCTTTGTACTCTTTCTGTCCGCTTCTTGCTCGACATACCGTGCATGCCTTCAGTCATGTCCAATTGATCGATGTAGTCTTGTCCTTTTGTCTATTTCCTCGAGAACCTGCAACTTTCGGTAACCACTACTCAGCATTATTTTACTTTATTTATGATAGTGCCTGGCTATCTGTTGCTGATGCCACACATTCACTTTGTAATGGTTTATTAGACCACATGCATAAATTATTAGCTGTATAAAACCTTGACCCTCCAGCACTTCCACAAATTCATGCAGATGTGGAAACACAGATTACACTTCATTCCTCACCACACCTTACTATGTCTGCATTAAAGCTTGATATTAGCAACACGTGTGCAGTGTCGTTGCCCGTGCTTCCTGAACAGGAAAGCCAGTTTCTCCAGTTCACAATGCTAGAACAAATGCGAAGTGATTGAGCTATCTGCTAGTGTTGCATTTTGTTGCCACAAGCTGTACAAGGTCATGGCTTGTGCTGCAGAAACGGCATCTTTTTGACTGCTGCATTCCTTTGTTATGCATTGAACGTGTCTGCTTCCGTTTCCTCTGCTATTTTTACAGCGAAGCTGTATATGGCTAGGTTCTGACGATGACCAAAAGTACATACATCGACAGGGTGTGTAGAAAAAAGTTGCGTCGACAAAATTGAATCCACCGTAGCCTGCTGTGCGCCAGCAGTGCTCAGTAGCTCCGGAGTGGATGGCAGAATAATAAAACGTCATTATGTACCCACCAATGTCTGTGCCGCGTTTTCTTGTGACGTCGACATCGATCTAGCGACATTATCAGCAGTTTTACTTTGGTCCTGCTATGGCCAGGACGCGCGTAGTGCGTACTGAAGAAGAACAATGGTGCATGTTAAGAGCACCGGTGTGAGCAACAGCGTTAATGAGCGTGAAGGCGACGGGCAGGTGCTATAGTGAGACTCGTCTTGTCCGTAGATCCGTAATGTCATATAGCTGCTCTGTGGCCGATGAAGAACAGCGTGCCCGTGAGGATCACCTTTGCGAACAGAAGCGGGAGTGGGCACAAAAGCATCGGCGACCAATTGCAGTATATCACAGTGACCACAAAGCAATGATTACCATGGTGACAAAGTAACTAGAAAAAAAAATAGATAACGAAGTTGTGTGTATGTGTCTTCATTCAATTAATATAGCAATTTACTATATATAACTCAGTATACTTATGAACAAGTACAGCTTCAGCTGGTCTTCCATCTTCACAAAGTTGAAGGGCTCTAAATTGTATTTTTTTATCATTTCTCATCAAAATTGTGCATTTTATTTTTGTAATGCTGCAGCCTGTTTCGTGCCAATACTGTTTTCGCTGCTTTCGCCTATATTGTAGCAGTTGCTGGCATTGTCTCTTGCCAAGGTGTTGGTCCGCATGACATGCTAGAGATGCCATAGACAGTTAATCACAAGGCGTTCAAAGTAAGAGCATGTAAACATTACTGGTGTTGTTCATTTTTTAAGTAGGCTTTTTTGAACTCTTGTGTGATAAAATCTCGCGTTGTTGATAAACAAGTGATTATCTTTGACAAGTTGTTTGCAATGACAACATTTTTTCTGGGTCGAAAGTTCACACATTTGCCAACAAAGTGCACACATGAGTCAAAGAACTTTGAAACTTTATAGGTCTTGCTTCATGCTTTGTCACTTGGTTGGACATTTTATTCCCATTTTTGATCTCAGTAACCTGGCTGCTGTGCGGAAATACCGAACTCGCTACTTAGTACTCAGCACGAAACAATGCTTTAAAACCACTGTGTTGTCCACTCGCCTCACCCTGCCACTGTGTGGTTTTGATCAGAATTTTCCATCATAAGTACACTGATACAAACTTGCCTATGACAAGTACATTACCCTACATGCAAGGTTGCACTGCTTAAAGCCGAGCTAAATACTTCACCAAAAGAACTGCTTTCACCTCCAGTCCACTCTTCTCAGTGTTTTGTGTAAACATGCTGCCAAATACTGTCATTGCTATCGTGTCCTGCGCCAAATGTTCATTGTCAGTAGACCTGAATTGTTTTTTTTTCTGCTAGCGTAAGTTATATGCGTGATAATGTACTATGGTGGTGTGCTGTCCTCTTAAGGATGACAAATTTTTTTGGAAACCATAGTACCTAGAAGAATGGCATTTAAAATGTGCATCACCAAGGTCCTGCAGAAGAGCAGAGATCAGTGTTTGAGCCTTGAGATCACTCCATAGAACACCTGCATATCATTTGTGCTCAATTAACCTTGCTGCAACTGACGATGTGTTTGCTGTGTTATGTGCTCTCTCTCTCTCTCCTCCCATCTTTCATCTCCCCCATCCCGCTCCCATGTGTAAGGTAGCAAACCGGTTAGGCTAAACTGGTTAGCCTCCCTGCCTTCCTTCTCCGCGTTTTCCTTCCTTCCTTGCTGTAAGACTTTTTCTAAGGGCAAGGCCAAAAATGTTGGTCAATTTTTGATGCCCTGACCTAGTTTGATGTGATTTTCTGTGACATTTCTCTCTATTCCTTTCTTGATTATGTTGGATAGTGCCCTTCTAAGGAGCTATTGCTTCATTAGATGTTTCCTAGGAAGGAAAATCTTGGATGCCTTCATACCACACTAGTGCGTATCATCTGCATGGAAATAAGGCGCTGCATGAGTAGATATCTGTCTGCGGCAGCTGCTGAGAATTACGCCCACGCATCACCCATGTGCTGCTCTCGTGGTCTTCCAATTAGCAACGTAGTCGCGCCACACTTCGCTTTGTTTGCTAAGTGCCACACGAGACAGAGTGTCCATGCCAGCAAATATATTGCGAAATGGAACCATGTATACAGTGCACTCAAATTTCGCATTAGGCAGTAGGCGAAACATTTTGTAAAAATAACAATTATATAAATACCATGCAATGAAACCAATCAATATGTACTGAACCAAACTTGTCACCTAATCGCACTACATGCAACCCCTCATCATTCTAAGTTACAACAGAGGCTTGTGTCATATTTAAATAGTCTTTTGTGCACTGCATGAATGGGATATCACTGAAAAATATGGGGATGCCTATGGGAGTGTAATCAGGACTGGAAGTTTTTTCAATATAACTGTCAGTTCCCTATATATTGCTTCGCTATAGGGAAGTTATGCTCTAATAGAAACAGTTGGAAGACGGCTCTGTCCACATTGTCACTTCCATCTATATTTTGTTTTGCACTGTGCATTCGGTTAAGACCCATCGACTAGCCCAAATTAATTTACATATAACTCATGAAAGGAAGTGCACTGCAGTTGGGGCTTTGGAAATAGCTCTGTGTTTAAAACAGATTCGAATGGTCGACACATGAAGTGGGCTCATTCATGTGAGTACCCATGTCAGTGCTGTATTGTCTTTGAAGAGGATCGATCAATTGTTCCTGCTTTGGATGAAGCCTAGTGATCTAGAGAGCATATTTTAAAAGGCTGATGAAAAAGGGAACACTTTTGGACTTTGCGTGCTAACTACTATCTTGTAAGCTGCTACAGTTTTTGTAAATTTTCAGTAAATATATTTGGTGCATCTCTTTCCTCTGTAACACTTTCATGGAGGTGGCGGACGCTTCCAGAAGCAAGACTGATTTATAGAGTAGGCGCTCCTTGGCTGCATCTGCAATGCTAGCTCAAGGCGAGAATGCTTTGTCCCCGTTGCCATCTGCGCCCACAGTAATCCTGGCTCAACCGCCATGGTATGTTGGCCACAGAAACGTCTCGTGGGCTGACCATATGTGCAAGCTACTGTGAACACAGCTGGCAGGTGGGCTTTGCTTGCCTTGCGTGGTTTAGATTCCAGCTTTTTGAACTTGAATATCTCACCTTGCGCTTCTACTGATGCATTACAAGCAATGGTGTCTGTCCTTTCGCATCGTTATCTAAAACTTTTCACCTGTATTGCCATCTGTTTACAGCAATGTTTCTCTAACGTATCTTATGTTCAAGTGCCATTGTAAGTTAATTCTGGTTCACCCACATTTGACCAATCCTGTCGTGTCTCGGCACCAAATGTAACGGAACCTGTATCTGTGAAAATAGAGGGTTTTCACACCAGTTTCTCCTCTCACATAGGATATTGATGTTTAGAGCATCAGCACATGTCGATAGCTTCTTGTTTCCGCGGAGATATCGGCAAGGAAATGCTCTGTCCTGACAGACGCGGGTATCGTGACGGGGCTGATTACACCTGTGTGAATCAGGCCTTCGTGAAGAACATAGTTGCCAATTTGCCTTTAGACCAGTCTGGCTATGTCAAGAATTGCTGGATAAACCACACTTCTTTCTTTCAGAAAGAGATAGTTGAAGTGTTTTGGAGGTTGTTGTCCTAATTTCCTGCCTCTGGCTTGAGCAGGTGTGCAGGATGCAAGCATTAGGTCCATAGAATTGACTGCATCATTTGAAGGTGCACCACTGTAAATGTTCGGTTTGCCTGCAAGACTGTGAAAAATACTTTGTTAAAAGTCTTATGGCTTCGGTAAATATTACGTCTCAATGTGCAGAAATGCGTCTCGAGATGAACTTTAAAGGGTACTTGCATGATATTTTTGACTATTCATTTCTTGCGTTAAATCAAGGTCCTAGACTTCTAAACTCTAGAAAAAATTGTCACAAGCTTCAGAGCGCAGTTAGTATTTTACTAACTTTTCTACAGCCAGTTTCAGTGTCGTTTCTTTTTGTACAGTGAAACCTCGTACGATTCTGCTTAATACGTTTTTCAGAATGTTAAGTTTTTTTTTCTTTTCCCGAAAATACGATTTGGTTGGAATATGTGTTGGATGATACGATTTTTCTATGAAACAAATTATTTTCCGGTTGCTGTGAAGACCGTATCAAGGAGGTTCTGCTGTATTTCAGTTCTTAAATTATTTCTCATTAACCCTTTATTGACGATTGTTGCCTACAGGCAACATACCAGAAAAAATATGTTTGTCTTGCGTAGTTTAATTATTGAATACCAAGATTCTGGCTAGGTGTCATTGGCCAATACTGAATGAGAGGCAACAACTGTCATTTGTTGGTTTAGAGCAGGAATACTCGACGAGGAGGAAGTTTGGCATGTGACTCACTGTCATTTAAAAGCAAGGTCAGAAGATACAGGCCGATGAAAGATATCCAACCGCGGTGGTGTCACACATCTCATGTAAAGCAAAAGAAATGTACACCTATGGCTCATATGTGATGAGAACTGTCTATACAACTTGAAAACAAAGCCTCACGTGGCTTGGGGTGAAGCTCACTTCCGGATTACTGCCTGGGGCTATTGTATTAAATAATTACCCCTTCATATCAGTAAAATCATAAAACTTTCCAGATATGTATTCATGAGGTGGAAACGTGCACATCAGCAGCTGTGAAATATTATTACCTCACCGAGCATTCGACCTCACTCAACCTCAAATTTTTCCATGAGGTTGTCATTGCCATAGCTAAAAATGTTTAGCAGCCAACCAACGTCGCATCACTTTGGGAGGTTGAGATCAGCAAAGGCTGAGTTCATTACGTCAGCCTTGGGAACCTTGTGAGGTTGGCCATCTTTGCATGGAAGTCTACATTCTATGGCCCCCTGTAGAGTCCTGGGGCGCTATAACATCAAATGATTCCAAACTTTTCTATTCCAATTCTACAATCAGCCCACCACGATTGGTCAAAACTTTTTCGGGCCACTTCAAACTTCACCTTTCTGTCACGCGACGTCACGAAAACCGTGATGGCTCCCCATCTGATATAACGTGTACAGACTGATTATGAATGATTAAACCGCACAAAAGAAAATAATTATTCCTCATTCGACGCCTTTTCACCATTAGCCCTCTGATACTGGTTCAATGTTTTCGGGCTACACCCACTTCGCCTGTCTGTCACGCGACCTCACAACACCGCGAAAACTCACTGCGTCAAAGTGACGCATACGCGAAAAAAAAAAGCATTAATATGCCGAACAAAACTGAATTTTTTTCTCAATAGCCAGAGACGGCCCTGTTCTGAAAGGAATAGAAGATGGCTTCCCGCCGATCACTGAGGCCCTCGCTACTCGCACCTGCCGGTGAGTATGTATTTATTTGCACATGATAAACCTTTTTGCATGACAGTCAAACATTATCGAGCCCTTGCGGCACGTGTGCAGCATCGCTCTGCCAACTCTTCCTTGCTGAGGATCCGTTTTACCGGCATTCTTATCCTTCTGTTGCACGCCGCCACGATTTTCGACCAGCCACCGCAAGCGAAGTAAGGCGAAGCGGACCAATCGGAGAAGCCGGCACCACCCTCTTCATGCGGTTATCTATTTTCACTGTGCTGGCTCGGCCCCATCGAAACCCTCTCCTCTAGACCGTGCTCCTCGCCTCTTGTCAGCCAATTAGATAAGAAAAACGCTGAGTGTAGGCAACGTTATTGGTTTTGAAAGTGAACAAAGGTGACCTCCTATAAACGAGGAGAGTGTTTGATTGGGTTGTTCAGACCACACGGCAGTTCACCGCCCGATGCTTGCGCCGGTGGTTACGTAAATTTGACGTCAGGAGATTGGAATCAAAACAGTTTGGAATCATTTTACGTTATATCACCCCTGAATGTGCTTTACTTTAGGTGCGTTTGATTCTCCTGCACTGCCTGAACCAGTTTACGAGGTGCTGCACCCTGCCATTCATTCCAGTGGTGCAGCAATGGCGCCCACTGAACCACTCCGTTCGTTTCAAAAGGTGCAGGGCTGGTTCATGATTTTGCTGCACCTACTCCGCTGTCGGGGCCGACTTGCTGCAGGCGTACAGGTGCGAAGCAGCAGTGCAGCAGACAATCGAGCACATGGGCGCAAGCGCCATTAAAAGCCCGCTTACGCATGTCTGACGTGTCTACAAGTGTGGCCGATAATACTTGTAATACAAGCCGATAATACTTGTAGTTCATGATCTTTCAAATGTACGCACTCTGTGCACATCATTAGGGCATAACATAATGCCTGCACCGCATCTGCACCTTGGCATTCGTTTCGAGTGTTGCGCTGTGCCTGCACCGCAGAAATCAAGCTGCCCAATTTCTGAACTTCTCTTGAACCTCCGTTAATTCGTTTACAGTTGTGCAGGCGAATTGAACAGACCTTTCAAGTGCTTCCACATGAAGTTCTTATTTGCCCTTATGTTGCTTGGTGGCCTGATGCCTGCTTCAGGTATTCTACAGAATGTTTGATTCAACATTCAAAGAAAATTCAAGGATATGAATACTCACGAAAGCCAAAATTCAGTGACAAACAAACGCTTTAATTTTGCACATAAACTAAAAATTGTCAACTTTCCTTCTTCCTAGCTGCATTCAGTTAACCGTGCTACTAAGTTGGAATTACTGGAAAAGTGTAAAAAAAGCAATTCTCTTTTATAGTGTAGAGTGTCAACTGATAACTGGCCTTACGGCCAGAAATGATGCGCTTACCTTGAAGAGGATGCTTTAATTCAGTGCCAACTCTAACATCTTTATTCAAATACATGTAAAATGCAGAAACGTTTTTGAGACAACTACTGGACCAATTTCAATGAAATTTGTTGCATTTGAGAGACAAAGTTAAATTTTAGTCATTCTAGGCTGCACAATATTATATATTGTGCAATTATTATATTGTTCGGCAATTAATATGCCGAACAAAACTGAATTTTTTTCTCAATAGCCAGAGACGGCCCTGTTCTGAAAGGAATAGAAGATGGCTTCCCGCCGATCACTGAGGCCCTCGCTACTCGCACCTGCCGGTGAGTATGTATTTATTTGCACATGATAAACCTTTTTGCATGACAGTCAAACATTATCGAGCCCTTGCGGCACGTGTGCAGCATCGCTCTGCCAACTCTTCCTTGCTGAGGATCCGTTTTACCGGCATTCTTATCCTTCTGTTGCACGCCGCCACGATTTTCGACCAGCCACCGCAAGCGAAGTAAGGCGAAGCGGACCAATCGGAGAAGCCGGCACCACCCTCTTCATGCGGTTATCTATTTTCACTGTGCTGGCTCGGCCCCATCGAAACCCTCTCCTCTAGACCGTGCTCCTCGCCTCTTGTCAGCCTCACGAAAGCCAAAATTCAGTGACAAACAAACGCTTTAATTTTGCACATAAACTAAAGATTGTCAACTTTCCTTCTTCCTAGCTGCATTCAGTTAACCGTGCTACTAAGTTGGAATTACTGGAAAAGTGTAAAAAAAGCAATTCTCTTTTATAGTGTAGAGTGTCAACTGATAACTGGCCTTACGGCCAGAAATGATGCGCTTACCTTGAAGAGGATGCTTTAATTCAGTGCCAACTCTAACATCTTTATTCAAATACATGTAAAATGCAGAAACGTTTTTGAGACAACTACTGGACCAATTTCAATGAAATTTGTTGCATTTGAGAGACAAAGTTAAATTTTAGTCATTCTAGGCTGCACAATTTTGATTTCGGACGTTGAATATTTAGGAAAAATTGTTGAGAGTCAGTATGCTTAAAAAATATACGCACGGAGTTTAAATTTCAAAGCTTTTGTATCAAGTTGTAAACTTCATACGGAAGTCTTCTTAATTTCGCAATTTTCAAAATTTCCTGCCACAAAACATTGCCCCCTGAAACAGTCGCTACATTTCAGCTTTCTTTTTTACATGTAACCAACCTCATCGAATTCCGTTGTTCGCTTCAGAGAGAAACAATTTCTTTGCTCCCATGTATTCAGATAGGAGCTCCCGAGATAAAACTGCCTCCAAGTCAGGTAAACGATAGTATTGTTACGCCCACAAAAGGCGTTACTTTGAAGCCGGGTAGAGTTAGATGCGATGGCCTTGATCAGCTGAGCGCCTGTCGATATTCAGCTAGCCAGCCACACGTCATCTTCCTCGTTCACCACCATTCGGTGCCCCCGCATACTGTTTGCTGAGGCGTGAACCCACTATGCACGTAAGAGCGTCACATTTCCGTCCGCGCAGACGAAGCCCGCCGGGCAAGTCAAACAAGCTGTCGAGAAACAAAGGGCTTTAAACGAGCGACATGCGAAAGTTCAGTCTTTGCTGACCGTCGGCCACTTGATGTAAGACGTGCTATGCGGTAGGTTAATTCGCTGATACGCTCAGTAATAACATAGGGTCCATCATAGTGGGCCAGCAGTTTCTCACACAATCCACGTTTCCTGGTTGGTTTCCAGAGCAACACTAAATCACCAGGGTCATATATCACGTGTCGGCGTCAGCGGTCGCAGCGTGCCTTCGAGCGGTCGTGTGAAACAAGAGTGCGTAAAGAAGCAAGTCGTAGGGCTTCTTCAGCAAGACAGACTGTCTCTGATATACAATAATTATCGTGGCTGGAGAACGAGAGGATAGTGTCTAGTGTAAAACGAGGCGGACGAGCGTAAAGAAGAAAGAAGGGACTGTAGCCCGTAACTTCATGCTTTGAGGTGTTAAATGCGTACGGAATGAAAGGTAGCACGCTGTCCCAGTTCTTATGATCTGACGCGACATACATGGACAGCATGTTAGTAAGAGTTCTATTCGTGCGTTCCGGAAAGTTCCGTGACGCTCTTACGTGCATAGTGGGTTCACGCCTCAACAAACAGTATGCGGGGGCACCGAAGGGTGGTGAACGAGGAAGATGACCTGTGGCTGGCTAGCTGAATATCGACAGGTGCTCAGCTGATCAAGGCCATGGCATCTAACTCTACCCGGCTTCAAAGTAACGCCTTTTGTGGGCGTAACAGAGTGGCGGAGGTGAGGAATACTACACAACGTAGCACGGAGTCGCAACATCAAGAACTTCGCCGCAGCCGTCGTCTTGCCGGTCTCTTGCCAACGACCTTCCCTATGGCTCAGGACGGAGGTGGACAAATGCCAGCTCTAGTTTCACCTGCTCAAAGGTCAGCGCCAGTTGGACCTTTGCAGCACTACATGGAACCACGCTCGTTCGCGGGAAAGGTGGGCGAAGACGTCGACGAGTGGCTGACGCACTACGCAAGGGTGAGCCGCTACAACCGTTGGGATTCTGTCACTCAGCTTGAATATGTCGTACTCTTTCTGAGTGAGACAGCGCTGATGGGGTATTAAAACCACGAAGACTCCATAACAACGTGGGAGCGCTTTTTCGAGGAAATTAAGAAGTGTTTTGGCAACTCCTACGCCAAACAGAAACGCGCCGAGAGAACACTAGCTCAAAGAGCTCAAGCTCCTGGAGAAACATATACTATATACATAGAGGAAATCCTCAAGCTCTGCAAAATCGTAAATTCGCAGATGTCTGAGGAAGACCGTGTCGGACATCTCCTCAAAGGAATTCCAGAAGATGTATACAATGGTCTCATAAGCCGGGAACGCGTTGATTCCGTCTCAGATGTCGTGCGTCATTGCCGTACGTTTGAGACGTTGAAAACACGTCGCATTGTGCCAAACTTTGGACGCCTGGCGAATGTGACAACCGTTGCCAGCGTCGATGAGAGCCCGTCTGGGAATCTTTCGTCTACCATACGGCAGATCGTGCGTGAAAAACTGCTGCGGCACCAGGAACCTGCGCGCGACGTCATACGACCACCTGATACTTATTACCCGCAAAACATGGCGCCTGCCGCACCCTGCGCTTCCTGGCAACCGGCAGTATGTGTCACAGACGTCAACCACAGAGGAGCTCCATGGCCACGTGAGGGCACATTTACGCCCGAACACCGACCTGCAGAACACCCTCGCCCCAGCAGGTTTGCACGCAGACCGACCGTTCCTCCTGTGCAGCAGGCTCAGCCGCTTCGCTCTGCTACACGACCCCCAACGGCTGAGCGCTTAGAAGGGCAGTTCATCGATCGTCGTTTGCCTGTGTGTTGTAGCTGTGGCGACTTGGGTCACATTGCCAGGTACTGCAATCGCCCCCAACCACCGAGGTTCAACGGATCGACGATGTCTAGGCGGTACCGCGCTCCTCTGGGCGAAACATATTCGCTCCCGCACACTTATTTAGGAAGCTTGCCTCCCCAGCACCCGGAGCCGCTGCGGAATCGTTCTCCAGCATCCGATCGCAGCTTGACACCACCACCCGCTCCTCGTGTAAGCCGATCGCGCTCTCCGTGGCGTCGATACCCGTCGCCACCTCCGGAAAAGTAGCCAGCGCGGCCGTTGGAGGTGAGGTCGCTGGACAATCTTCGATGTCGACAGAGATACCTCCAACCATTTGTATGTTTATGAATAAGGTGTCTGTATTAATTGACGGGGTTTCATCCATGGCCTTAGTGGACACGGGAGCAACCGTTTCAGTGATGAGTCTTGCGTTCAAAAGCCTCCTAGGACGAAAAGTGATGTTTCGCTGGGACCGTGCCGATACGTTTCGCGGAGTGAGTGGGGAGTTCTTGTATCCTGTGGGCGTGTGTAATGTAGACGCTACCTTGGGTGGTCAAATATTTAACGCGGAGTTCACTGTTCTACCTCATTCTACGCATGACGTAATCCTGGACCTTGATCAGCTGAGCGCCTGTCGATATTCAGCTAGCGAGCCACACGTCATCTTCCTCGTTCACCACCGTTCGGTGCCCCCGCGTACTGTTTGTTGAGGCGTGAACCCACTATGCACGTAAGAGCGTCACAGTATTAAGGAGCATTCTAAGGAGCAGGGGGAGGGGGAGGAAAAACATTGATTAAAATAAGAAAGGAAAAGCAGGTGCCTTTTTGCTTGCCCGGGAGGCGCCCTTAGTCCAAGGCTCCTGCGGCTCGTGCTGTCTCCGGGGCTCGCCGCGCCTAGCGTAGGGTGAGACCGCTTCAGACGGGTAACATGTACTAACTGTGTCCGGCTAGACCGACGAGCAGCGGACGTCAAGTGTGCCACCACGTGTGTCAAGTCACTCAAGCGATCTATAATGACGAATGGGCCCCTATACTGGGGTAAAAACTTTTCGCATAAGCCACGTTTTCGTTTCGGAGTCTACAACCACACAAAGTCTCCTTTAGCGTACGAGAGACACTGGTGTCGGCTGTCATAGCGCTCTTTCGATCGGCGTTGAGATCCCACCGTACGAAGACGAGCGATACACCGGGCTTCTTCGGCAAGACAAAGCATCTTGGCAACAGAGTACTTGCTGTGAAAGTCGAACGGTAGTATAGTGTCAATGCAGCTTAGCGGTGAACGTGCATAACGAAGATAAAAAGGACTGTAATCGGTCGTATCATGCTTTGCAGTATTATAAGCATAGGTGATGAAGGGGATTACGTCATCCCAGTCCTTGTGATTGGAAGATACGTACATGGCCAGCATGTTAGTTAGTGTTCTGTTCATACGTTCTACAAGCCCATTTGTCTGAAGGTGATAAGGTGTTGAATGATGGAACTGCGAACTGCAGAGACGAAGCAGTTACTCTACGGCGTCCGCAACGAACTGACGACCACGATCGCTAATGATGACACGGGGGTGCCAGGTCGAAGGATAATGAATCGAAGTAAAAACGTTGCAACGGGCGCAGCTGTTGAAGATGGTACGGCCGCCGTTTCCGCGTAACGGGTCAGATGGTCGACACATACGATCACCCATCGGTTGTCGTTAGATGATCGGGGAAATGGGCACAGAAGATACATACCCACTTGTTCAAATGGCCGGCGAGGCGGCGGCAGAGGTGGGAGAAGACCTGCCGGATCGGTCGCAGGGCGCTTGTAGCCTTGACATTGTTCGCAACTGGTGACGTAGTGCTTGACAGTGTCCCGCATTCTCGGCTAGCAAAAACGCTCCGGTCGAAAGTTGTGATGAATCCTAGATGGCCAGAGGTCACATCGTCGTGCATGGCTCTCAGTATGTCCGTTCGCAGACTCTGCGGCACCACCAGAAGGAAGCGTGCGCCTTTAGCCGAATAATTGGTCATGTAAAGCAGGTTGTAAAGCAGGTTGTATAGCAGGCCGTCACGGACACAAAATCGACTGGTGGCTCCAGGACGCGATGCGGCTACAAATAGAGGCTCCAAACTAATATCAATTTCCTGCTCTGCTTTGAAAGTCATCGAGTCTGGGAATGTAGAAAAAATGGGAGCAAAACAGTCATCAAAATTGTCTTCGCCACATTCTGTCGTCGTCAGAGGAAGGTGGGAGAGACAGTCCGCGTCTGCGTGGTGACGCCTGGATTTGTAGGAAATAACGAAGTCGTACTCCTGCAGTCGACGAGCCCAACGTGCCAGTCGTCCACTCCGGTCACGGAGATTCACCAACCAGCATAACGCGTGGTGGTCATTAACGATAGTGAACGGGCGTCCGTAGATATAAGGCCGAAATTTGTGGACAGCGAAAACAGCTGCCAAGCATTCTTGCTCGGTCACAGTGTAATTGCGTTCCGCCTTGGTCAAAGAGCGACTAGCATAAGCCACAGCGTGTTCAGCTCCTTGATGACGTTGCACTAGTACGGCGCCGATGCCGATGCCACTGGCATCAGCGTGCACTTCCGTAGGTGCGGATGCATCATAGTGACGCAATATTGAAGTTAGTAGAAATTTTAGCTGGCGGAACGCGTCGCCGCAAGCCGATGTCCAGTTGAAAGGGACGGCTTTTTGGAGAAGACACGTTAGGGGGTACACCACGTCGGCGAATCTTGGGAGGAAGCGAGGAAAATGCGAGCACATGCCCAAGAAACTCCAACTCCCGCACTGACTTTGGTGCTTCGAAGGAGCTGACTGCCTCAATCTTCCGTGGATCTGGCCTCACACCGTCTTTGTCGACCAGATTCCCAAGTACAAACGTCTCGGTTTCCCCGAAACGTCATTTCTTAGAATTTAGGATCAAGCCGGCTTGTTTGACACAATTCAGAACAAGACTGAGACGGCTTTTATGCTCCCTTGCTGTGCTGCCAAAAATCACCTCATCATCGAGGTAGCACAAACAAATTTCCCATTTAAGTCCTCGGAAGATAGTATCCATGAATCGTTGGAATGTTGCTGGCGCGTTACAAAGGCCGAACGGCATAACGTTGAATTCATGAAGACGGTCTGGTGTCGTGAAGGCCGTTTTCTCCTTATCGTCTGGGTGCGGTGCATGGGTATCTGCCCTGATACCCTGATCGCAGATCCAGTGATGAAATACCCTGATCGCAAATCCAGTGATGAAAAGTAGGCAGCGGAATGTGGACAATCGATGACATCATCAATTCTAGGAACTGGATACACATACTTTTTGGTGATCGCATTCAGTTTCCTCTAATCTACGCAAAACCACCACGATCCATTCTTCTGCTTTACTAAGATTACTGGTGCTGCCCACGGACTAAAGGACTCTTGAACAACACTTTTCCACAGCATGTCTTTCACCTGTTAAGCAATAACTGTCATCTCTGTTGAAGAAACGCGGTAAGGCTTTTGCAGAATGGTGTGCGCAGATTCGGTGTCAATTATGTGGCGAGCACGAGAACGCGGGAATGAATCCTGCTTGTCGCCTTGTGTGAGATAGAACACAGAAAGACGTGCCCACGAAACTTGTGCGAGAGCGTGGCGCTCGTGTGAGGGCAGCGCCTTGTTGATCATCCATAGGGTCTGCTCTTCAGAAGTGCTTCGGTGGGGACCGCTGGTATGATGTGTAGTGTGATGTGTGGTGCGCGACATGGTGCGGTGATCGGGACTGTCAAGAGCAGACGACAAGGAGTGCGCGCGCCGCGAGTTCCGTGCTGGAAGGAGAAATACGACAACGCCGAAGAGCGTCCGGCACGTGAACGCGCGGCGCCAGAAAAACAAGTAAAAGAAGAAAAGCAAACCAATTAGAAGAGACCACGGGGCGTCAGGCAGCCAATCCGAGAATGCCTAATCGGCCAGAGAGAAGAAAAAGCGTGGTGGTCTGGCAGAAGAAGGAGACGCCGAGGAGACGCAAGGGAGACGCCAGGAGAGTTCCAGGAAGCGATGGCACGAGGAGGAGGTCAACCACCGGAGCGGGCGTTGAAGACGGGCCGTCGGGTTCCGGACCCGAGCCACCAGAACTTCACCAGACCGGGGCCTCCTGTCAACCTGTTCCTGTGCGTCGCCCGTCTACCCGAGCGTGCCGCCAGCTCCTCAAGGCCGGTGAGCGTCTGTGCTCGTGGGTACGACGAGAACAGTCGGGCTACGGGCCCGAGTTCTGCGCCAGCTGCCCGGCCAGAACGCCGCCCCCGTCTGTCGTACCGTCTGCTGCTCGAGGCTGGCGTTCAAGCTTCTGCGCCCGTGGGCGAGACAGGAGCAGTCGGGCTACGCGCCCGAGCTCTACATCCAGCTGCCCGGCCAGAACGCCGCCGTCGTCCACTCCTGCCACTCCTGCCACTTTACCTCGCCTAGCTAGAGCTGGCGCGCTCCGGTCGCCCGATCGGTCAGCTTATACCGCGACCTATGGTGAGACTGGCACCACTCCTTTCGCCAGCTTGTCGCCGCGTCGCCGCGTCGAGACTGTGACGCGTCCCCGCCCTCGTGGCAAGCCCGGACTCGCTCACTCGTTAACCTCATGCAAGCCCTATGTGTGTTCCTTGCCGCAATGTCTGCTTGAGTGTTTATTTTAGGCATGTTTTCTATTTTCTTCTATTTATCTTCAGCCTTTTTTTAGTTTGATTAAAAGTATTTGAGTGTGTGTTCAAACC
Source organism: Dermacentor andersoni (assembly GCF_023375885.2). Taxonomy (NCBI): domain Eukaryota; kingdom Metazoa; phylum Arthropoda; class Arachnida; order Ixodida; family Ixodidae; genus Dermacentor; species Dermacentor andersoni. Next base: position 83,568,498 of record NC_092822.1, on the reverse strand, counting down.
AACGGCTTTGTCCTCAATTGGGTTCTCGGAGGCTCCGCCTAAAAGAACCAACCGAACCATTGAGTACACGAACCTTTGCCCCCATAAGTGGGCAATCACAGTATGAGACTGCTCCTCCTCGCTTAGAACTGTAATGGAGCTCTAAGTGTTCTCGTCAAATTCAGCGAGGTTCATATCACGCGGGAGAACAGCAGGGACACAAGAACAATTGACCATTTGCAGAAGTCGGAGCGCCACCTACCACGAAAAACAGGAAGCTTGCGCCTCGCCGCTTGGTTGGAAAACATCCCGGTTCCAGGCCTTGCTTTGGTACGGTGGCATCGAGCGGCGACGTTGTGTTTGCAAAGCTTCTTTCATGTTTTGTGAAAGCGTCCACGTTCTTTGGTAGTTGCATATGACCTACCTTAAATATAATTGAAGAGGACTTCATTTCGTTGCCGTTTTTGCAAATGTGACATACAACTGACTTCTCAGAGCGCCGGATAACAAGCGACAATGCGTGGGGGTTATCTTCATACCAACACTTCGTCCGTTTGTCAGGCACACCGCCGATGGGCTTTAAAAAAACGTTAAGTTAAGAACATAAAACTTAACGTAAACACCATGGACCCTCCACTTGGCCTCATACGAGCTACGTACACACCATCCATGAAGTCGGGCATCTACGTGGTTACAGCGTGGTTCACAAAAGCCATTGGCGACATTGCCGGAGAGCACTGTGAATGTGTGGCCGGATGAGTACTCTATGCCTGTCGCATTCTCCGAACTCTTAGTTGTTGAATAGAACAGTATATGTACACGTTCTAGCTTGCGAATTTCGTATTCGTCTCGTGCTGTTTCTGCTGTGTCGCATGCTTATGGTGTACGAAGCCGTATCCCAAATTTCGCATGCGCTATGTGTACGCTGTAGGTTATTCAGTGTGTTTTTGCGAGCGCTAAGGCCTCAAAGCTTACGCCAACCTATTTTATTATACGTTATATTAGCTTAAATATGGGCAGCGCGTGCGTCTGCAGGCCAGTACGCTCCCGCTCACTCGCGAATACTCATCAAGGCAGATAGTTGGGCGGATTGGTTCGAAGTCTTGGTGGAAGAGTGCGCAACTTAACTGACATGTACGGAAGAAAAGAAGACGAGCGCAGACTCACGAATGACACGAAATACATAGACTGGCCGCATCTGTTTGCGCCGTTTTTCACAAATCACTTAATCGTACTCGCATATACTCAGAATCACTCAGTTACGAGCGCGAAGGAAAACTGCATTCTTTATATTTTACAGCCTCAGCGAGACCTGCTAGCACGTCCCTGGCCTTCTGAACAGCGTTACAGAACTGGCAGGAGATGAGAAGGGAATGGAAGTCGCCTGCACAGGCCACAGATCCTAGAATGCACTGTTAGCTGCCACGGCGTGCCGTCCGGTTTCAACCGCTTCACCGCTGCCCGTCCACAAACTTCTCCCCACATTAACCTTCGCGGGCGGAAATCTGCAGAAGTGTCTATTTCCATTTCCATGATAATAGCTCGTGGAGCCGAAAGCGACGCAGTTGGCCGGCATGTCACGGCCGAGCTGAGCAGTTTGCTTTCCAACCACGGAGACGGCGCTCACGACGCGCCGCCCCGCGGCCGGTTTTGGCGCATGCGCAGTCGTACTTCTGCAAGTGGTCAATTGAAAGCCCACAAATTTTAGGCGCCATTCACTACTCTCACGACAGAGCGTGGTACAAGTACATCTTTCTTTGCGCAGCTCGACGTAAGTGGCTGGACTTGCGCGTCAAACGATGAAAGGTCAGCAGCAGCGAAATTGACAGGGATACGTGACAGCGACCACGGCGGTAGCAGCAAATCGTTCGAAACACCACAATAGTTTTTCACTGGTAAGGATATGTCTGCAAGCGTGACCAGAAGCGCGCTATTCAAAGTAATTTCACCTGTGTCACAGTTAACGGATGCACCACAATCCTGAAGAAAGTCAATCCCGAGAATCACATCATGAGTACACCACAGTCGTACGAGAAATTCTGTTTTAAGATCTCCTCCGAATAAAACACTTGCAACACAAATACCAAGGGGAACTATGCCCTCTCCATTGACACCACGAAACGTCACACCATCATTCCACGGTAACCTAACTTTCCGACCCAGCCTCTCTTTGAAAGTCACACTCATGACGGAAACGGTAGTACCAGTATCCACTAATGCTGTTGCAGGTATACTATCAATTAACACACGCACTTTGTTCTTCACCATCATAATAGGGAGGGGAGTATTTCGCAGCGACGCAGACTGTCCGGCGACCTTACCTCCATCGGCCGCGACGGCTAGTTTCCGGACGGCGGTGGTGACGTAGCACGTCGCCGTGGTGACGGTGAACGGCGTTGGCGACTGGTTGAGGGTGTCAGGCTGCGGTCTGCAGCTGGCGAGCCACTCCTTCTACTATATTGACGGAAGGTATTCCGGGGTGGCGCACCTGTGGTGTTTGCAGTATCAGGGTCTGTCGGCCAGCGGTCGTCATAACTGTCACGCTCAAAATTCGGCCAAATTGGTGGCGGGCCATATGTTGCTGTCTGGCGGCACCGGTGACAAAAACGAGCAATGTGTCCTGAGGCGCCACAGCTGTAACGCACAGGCGATGCGCGACCGACGTTGTAAGCCTCAGGGTCAACCCTGGGACGCTGCGAATAATAAATGCGGTCTTCCGAATGCCGATTCGTGGTCGTAGCCCGACGAGTTCGTTGATCATGCGTAATGTCATCGGGAAAGGTACGTGGGTGCTGTCGCAGCTGATCGATTCGACAGTCTGCAACGCCTGGCATGGTATACATTCCGGACACAGCAGATGCGTGTTCTTGAGGTCAGTTGGAAGTACAACCAAGCTGTACGACATCCGACCCTTTGGTGTGTCGTTCAAGTTCTTCGCGGACAATTTGCCTTATAGTTGCCGCAAAGTGAAATTGAAAACCGTAGTTGTCGTTTTCGTCAAAGCTTGCCACCGTTGTGACATTTGCTAACCTGCCGAACTTTGGCATCCTACGGCGCAGCTTCAAGGCCTCAAATGTGCAGTAATGCTTGATGAGGTCGGCGACCGAGGCGAGACTCTCCTTTCCGATTAAATAGTTGTAATGCAGTCGTAGTTGTAATAATAGTTGCAATAATAATAATATTAGTTGCAATATTAATAGTTGCAATAATAGTTGTAATGCAGTTGTAGATGCAGCCATGAACCGCCTTAGATTCTTTGTACAGGTCACGCTGACCACTTCAATCCTGTGCGCACCATCAGTCAGCTCATCTTGCAGTCTTGATGACGGAATCCTTCTTGTCGACCACGTGGCTGCCGATATCAACCGAGGCTTGGCCATGCAAGCTGCTCATCAGCCCCGACCTACAGCGCCACCACTGACAGTACAAATACCCGGGCAACTCAAGCGCACCTTCAGAGGGCACTGCGAGACCATCGCAGATGCAGCCATGAACCGCCTTATGTTCTTTGTACAGGTCACGCTGACCACTTCAATCCTGTGCGCACCATCAGTCAACTCATCTTGCAGTCTTGATGACGGAATCCTTCTTGTCGACCACGTGGCTGCCGATATCAACCGAGGCTTGGCCATGCAAGCTGCTCATCAGCCCCGACCTACAGCGCCACCACTGACAGTACAAATACCCGGGCAACTCAAGCATACCTTCAGAGGGCACTGCGAGACCATCGCAGATGCAGCCATGAACCGCCTTATGTTCTTTGTACAGGTCACGCTGACCACTTCAATCCTGTGCGCACCATCAGTCAACTCATCTTGCAGTCTTGATAACGGAATCCTTGTCAACCACGTGGCTGCCGATATCAACTGAGGCTTGGTCACGCAATCTGCTCATCAGCCCCGACCGACAGCGCCACCACTGACAGTACAAATACCCGGGCAACTCGAGCGCACCTTCAGAGGGCACGGCGAGACCATCGCAGATGCAGCCATGAACCGCCTTATGTTCTTTGTACAGGTTCGTCCTTACTATTCCTGTCGTTGCTTTCGTAGTGATGATAGGTGTATTATCATCCTACCGTGCCCTCAACAGTGCATTTCTTTACTTGATGATGCATGGAGTGTGCTTTTGCTGTTGCTTGCTGGTGATATTGAGAAAAATTCCGGACCTTCTAGGGATGAGATTAAGCTTCTTCTTTCCGATATGTCCTAATCCTTACAAGCATCTATTAATAACCTAGCTACGTCGCCTTCCGATCTCGAAAAATCTATGAGCGCCCGTTTCAATGAATTAACTGATACGCTGAAAGTGCTCGCTCAGCATACCGAAGCAATCGGCCAATTGCAATCTGAAGTTGCTTCTCTTAAGAAGGTGATCAATGCGCAACAAAAGAAATTGGACGATTTTGAAGACAGAAGTCGGCGATGCAATTTAGTTGTTTTTGGCCTTCCTGAATCTGATCATGAGAGTCCGAGCACTTTAAAGCACGCAATTACTGAAGACCTAATCCGCGTAAAGCTGGGATTATCGGTCAGTACCGTAGAAAGGGTGCATAGAATAGGGGAAAAAACGGCCTGATAAACATAGACCAGTCATAATGAACTTCTTTGATTACAATGAGAAATGGCGCGTCCTACACAATTCATTCAAACTGAAAGGCTCAACCATTTCTGTTGACCACGACTTTTGTGTGGCTACTTTAAAGAAACGTTCTAAACTATGGCAACATGGCAAACAGTTTAAAGCTAAAGGCCATAAAGTTTCTCTGGACTATGAGCGACTTCGGGTAGACGATAGCGTTTACGTTTGGGATGAGGCCACCTCGCAGCCAGTTATACTACCTCAGACTAATTTTCCTAGAACTGGTCCTTGATTGCAAACAGAGACGCTCTGGTTTATCCTGCTTAATGCAAGAAGTCTTGCCAACAAGTCAACCCAGTTAGAAGATATCCTCATTCTCTATGACCCACACATTTTGGCAGTCACAGAAACTTGGTTGACACCGGAAATAAATGACTCCGAAATAATTCCCCCATCCCACCAAATAATTAGACATGACCGCACTGGGCGAGGAGGGGGTGTTGCCTTGATCGCAAAAAGGGAGATAAGTTGTGTCCAGCTTCCAAACATACCACAGTATGAAAGCATTTGGTGTGACGTTAAATATTGAGATTTTTCTATTTTAGTCGGTGTCGTGTACACGCCGCCCAAAAGCCAAGTGTCATTCGTGGCATCCCTTGCCGTCTACCTAGAGCGCATGCCCCGACCTAATCATAAATTTCTGATGGCCGATGACTTCAATCTACCTTGCGTTGATTGGGAACAGTTATCAATCTCTGACTCTCATGATGCTGACAGTGCACACATTCTTCTTGATTCTATGTTCTTTCATGATCTTAAACAGGTTGTACTACATCCCACACGTGTCACTGAACTCACCCAATCAATTCTTGATCTCGTTTTTATCAAAGGCTTGGCGGAAAACTCTACTGTTGTCTTAACTGAAGGTATAGCTGACCACAAACTTGTACATGTGGACTTAGAAATACAAAAAAGCGACCAAGTTACACCCATCACGCAGTCCTTTCCAGATTTTTCATCGGCTGATGACGAATCCGTCTTGGATTGCTTACACCTTTCCCTCGATGAATTCAAATGTGATGATGACGTCATGCTTCTCTGGGACAAGTTTAACTCTGTTGTTAAGTATTGTATCGATAAATTCGTACCGACGCGTAGAAAGAAAACTAAACGTCATAATCCATGGATCACTCGGGAAATGCTTCATCTCAAACGTAGAATAAAGCGCAAACGCAAATATAAGCTACCTCAGAGTACCGAACTCCCCTCTTTAAGGGATGCCTTACTCATCAAGCTTCGTAACGCCCGTGACAAATTTCATAATCAGACTATGATTACATTCCTAAAAAGCTCCCCAGACAAGTTTTGGCGTTTCCTGTCTGACTCTAATTGTAGTGTTCAGCAGCTAAGAATAAACAGCAGCGTAAGTTCTAATCTTAATAATATCGTCAATGAATTCAATGACACATTCTATAAAGCATTCACTCGACCTTCAGTTCTCGGCACATTTCAATTAGTCGTGAAGGAATTCTTACTACGTTGCTTGATATTGACGTAAAAAAATCGCCTGGAGCCGATGGTTTGCCTAACAACTTTCTTCGACGCTACTCCGAACTAACTTCTGAATTCCTATACATTATTTTTTAATGCATCTCTTAAACAGTGTTCTGTACCGATAGATTGGCTCACGGCCAAAGTAATACCGGTGTTTAAATCAGGTGATAAACTTATTACTAACAATTATAGACCTATTTCCCTCATAAGCACATGTTGTAAACTCTTGGAGCATATTATCGCTAATCACATATCTAACCACTTGGAAGCGAATAAATTTTTTGTTGATTTTCGGCATGGCATTTCTAGGAAGTTTTCAACCTCAACTCAATTGTTATCCATTGTACATGTCTTTGCCAGTGCCATTGATGACCGCCTGCAGATTGACGCTATATTCCTAGACTTCTCAAAGGCATTTGACCGTGTGCCACATGCAAATCTAATTAAAATTCTTAAATCACTTGCGTTACCAGAAAATATAGTACGTTGGATTCAAGCTTATTTAGTGAATCGTGTTAAATTTGTGGAAATCGATGGTGTGAAATCGAACAGCCTGCCTGTTTTATCCGGTGTACCACAGGGGTCAGTCTTGGGACCCCTGCTGTTTCTTATCTATGTAAATGATATTGCTAAAAATTTGGATCCTAATGTCAAGGTGAAATTGTTTGCTGATGATTGTGTCATTTATTCTACTGTAAGGAGTTCTTCATGCCAGGATACACTTAACAACAGTCTTTGTAAATTCGCGGACTCGTGTGACGACAGAGGAATGCAAATAAACTTTTCCAAAACAGTGTCAATGACAATAACATTGAAACGAAAACCACTACTTTATACTTACCACATTGGCCATCGGAACCTTGAATCGATTACCTCTGTTAAATATTTTGGCACAACAATTAACAGTAACCTCAGATGGGACACCCATACTAACAACATATGCAACAAAGCTTTCAAAAAACTTTGCTTTCTACGTAGAAAGCTAAAGAAGTCTCCTTCATCTGTCAAGCTGCAAGCTTATCGTTCCCTCGTACGCGCAGTCCTAGAGTATGCTTCCATAGTGTGGGACCCGTTCATTAAAAAGGAAATTGACAAACTTGAACGAATTCAGCGCCTCGCTGCACGGTTTGTTTGCTCTGATAACAAAACATCATGAGTTTCTGGCATGTTAGGCCAACTTGGACTGGATCCGCTCCACGTGCGCGATAAAATCGCCAGGTTGAAATTTTTTTACTGGTTGTATCATAGTCAAACTGGTTTAGCAAATGCCACATATATTACCCATGCTCCACAAAGGTCGTCGCGTATTTTTCATTCTAAAGTAGTTGAGTGATGCTTTGCTCGAACTAAAACCTTTCAGAAATCATTTTTTTCACTTACAAGCGAAGAATGGAATCATTTACCGGAATGTGTTGTTGAATGCACCTCTTATGTTTCATTTGAAAATATGTTGACAAAACATCTTTTGTAAACCCTCTCCTGCTTGAGCAGCATTGCTGCCTGCAGTATTGTGTAAATAAAATAAAATAAAACATCCTCGGCTATGCCTATGCAGGCTATGTCGGCTCCGCCCGCTTCCTTTTCGTGGTGGAATCGCCAAAGCACTCTGTGAGGTTGGTAACGAAGCTGTCCCACGTTGTAAAGGTATCTTCATGGTTCTCGAACCACACTAGCGCAGTGTCTGTGAGGAACAGAACCACATTGTCGAGCAGAGCCGTGGAGTTCTAGCCGTTGTACTTCCTCACACGCTTGTAATGGGTGAGCCATTCCTCCACGTCCTCGCCGAATTTTCCTGAGAAAGGGCGGGGCTCCATCTGATGCATCCAGGCGCCGGTTGTACACACTGGACAAGCCAGAGAAGGCTGTTGGTCACCGCTGTGGGACATTGGGATCACAAGTGGTGTTAGAGGCAGTCGAGCGAGGCGTCGGCTCCGGCGTGGCACTTGCTGCAGCAGCTCCATCGTCTTAGTCGAAGTAACCCGCACCTCCACCGCAAAACTGTTACGGTTAACGTTAAACCGGCTTTATTTAAGGGACGAGATTGATGGTGAAGTCAAGATGGCGTCCCGAGGCTGCACCAGCTCACGTCTTCTTCCTCTTCTCCTCGCCCGGCTCATGCCGTAGCAATATACTTTCATGCTGAAGATCCATAGCTCTTTCAAACTGATGTGGTTTCTACCTGGTGATCTTCACTGCACTAAAGAGTTATGAGCTAAGTACTAGGGTATCCCAGCAACATCATGAGCCAGCAACACTATCTTCTCTCATCTCTTAGAGAAAAAAATTCGTTATAACTTTACTTCACTCTGCAAAATGCTTAAAGCATAAAAAATATCACTGTCACTGTTTTTTTATTTTTACATTTTATAGTAAACAAGCGCATATTAAACAGTGAACAGTACACCTCATCGTCTTCTCCAATCCAGTCATTCCTGACCCAAGACTACGCGACTGCCGGTCAGCAAGGCAAATTCAAGAAAGTGTACCACACATGAAATAGGGCGCTGAAAAACTTATAGATAAATCGTGTTGTAGTTTAACCATACCCCCTCCCCCTCCTACACGGCAAAAAATTGTTAGCATGTCAAGGTAGCATCAGAAAACACTAAATTTCTTTTCTGTTTGAAATTAAACCTGGAATATGTTCTATCAAGTGCAGTGGGCAGAAGAGCATTAGCAAATAGCATAGCTTTCAAGATTTTTCACACAGTGTCTATAGGTTACCTTGATACTGCCTCCAATCTCCCATGTACTGAAGCATGCACACACATTATACCTCCATTGATACCGAAGTCCCACTCAAAAGTCTCTGGCCACTGCAAATCATCCTGCATGTACCGCTGACAAGGTGTGCATCTCTGCGAAGTTATTCCTGATTCAAACATCTGATGGACCAGAAAACTAAATTTCGTTACGTCGCCAATAACCAAAACACGAATTAATATTCCTGCTTGCAAGGAGACAAACTCACTGCTGTTACTGAACAGCGCTCCCTGGCATTCAAGTGAAGAATGATTTTGAGCATCACTTATACGAATAATCATTTGGTTGTATGGCTGGGTTTCCTAGGTCATGTAAATTGCAGTGGAGCTGCTTAGTGTAGTGACTGACTTGGGGCTGCTCAATATTTTTTTTTTGTGATGCCACCCTAATGTCCGCCAAATAAAAGAAAATGTTTCTTTCTACATTGTGTCTTATCATTGCTTTGCAATTTGCAATTACAGTACAGCAAAAAGGGGCCTTGTCTTACATTGGTTCTATTTGAAATAGGCAATAGCTGTTTATTTCGGCATACATGCTTCACTTCGTGCTCTGCAGGTCTCCAAGCATGAGCGCCTGCTTCCGAGAAGATTACGGCGGTAAGAAACAAATCACTCTGTGTTACCTAACTACAAAAACAAGAAAGTGCCTGCTTTATGATAAATTGAAAAATGACATCAGGCAGACTGGCAGAGCAGTCATAAATAATAAAACAAGGCATTTCACAGTTTATTTGCCTACGAAATGAGGTCTGCACATTAAGCTTAGCAATTCCCGGCAGCTTGCTCGCCTTATACAATCAGTCCACATTGTTAGCTCAACATGTCCGTTTGATGAATTTCACAGTCCTCTTTAAATCTCTGCCTGTCCCTTACTTCACCAAATTTGTTGTTGCTGTGCACACCACTGAAATTGCAGTGGAATCTCATTGATAAGTGTCCAGGCAATTGTAACTGTCATTCATTTTAACATCTATTTGAACAAACCAGTTGGGCAAGGGCCTAAAAACCCGCAATTTGAAACCCTCAAGTTAGAGTGCACAAGGCTGGGCAAACACATGGTAATTGGGTGCCAACAGCACAGAAGGTTTGCACTAACTTTCCAAATGCAGGCACATTTAGGTGAACAATGGCATTTAAGGAGGAGCATATGTGCTGCTGATCTATGGTGTAAAAACGCACATCTTGCTTTTACGTTGGCCTTCTTAATCAAAGAAACGTATGTGCCATAGAATCTTGACTGTGGGTAATATTAGTGATAGCCACGTTAGACAACTGCACCCGTCCTACTGGAGAGCTTCTTTGCATTCTCATGGGAGGAAATTTTCAAGTTCAATCATGTTATAGTTCTGTACAGCGAGGGCGATTTCGGCTCAAAGCCAATGAACCAGGAACGCAAAACATTTCTCACTGGAGTGATACAGCGTACCCTACTTCTTTAAAGTTACTAAGCTGATTAAGCGTATTTTTTTCTGTCCATATCGCCAACAGTAATGTGTCAGTATGCCGAACCAAGATCAATAGAAGAGAAATAACTGGAGCCGTACAGACAGTCAAGGGCGTCGTCTATATTTGGGAGCGGGTAGACGTCCTTCTTGGTAATTTTGTTCAGATGACGGCAGTCTACACAGAAACGCCACGTGCCGTCCATCTTAACCAAAACCACAGGTGCCGCCCAGGAACTCGTAGAAAGCTCAATGATGTTTTTCACTAGCATTTTGTTCACTTCACTTTGAATTACTTGGCGTTCCGATGCAGAAACTTAATATGGTCGTCGGTGAATAGGCGTAGCATCGCCAGTAGAAGTCCGATGCTGGACCGCGAGTGTCTGGCCTCAAGGGCGATCGATTGAAGTCAAAAATATCACGGTGGGACGATAATACGTGGAGAAGGTTGTCAGCCTGCACAGAGAACAGGTCCACTGCAACCATTTTTATTCTGGCATCTGTGCCCGAGGTTGGTGTGAGGGGCCTGCTAAGCTCGGAAGGACCATCGGTTGATAAAGCTGCCACGTGATGGTCGCCGAGACAATCAACGTTGGCAAGGCAAATACCTTGCGGTAGGATTTACTTTGCCAAACTAAAGCTAAAGATAGGCATGCGAGTACGGTTAGCAGTAATAGTCAGAATGCTGTGAGGCACGCTGATGTCATACTGTAGTGTAATGTTGGGCAGAGGAGTGACGAGGTACTCGCCATCACGAACAGATGGACAACACAACGGTTCAATATAGGTTATTGACTTCGATGGCAGGCGAATAAAGCAGGTGGGGCGTAAGCGGCACTGGGGTGCGTCAGAAGGTTCTACGAGAATCGGCAACTCAAGGCAATAGGTACTGGCAGAGCAGTCAATAAGAGCAGAATGCGCACAGAGAAAATCGAGTCCGAGAATTAGGTCATGGGGCGATGAGCAATCACGGTGAAGAGGACAGGAGTGTGGCGGCCAGCGATGCTCACACAAGCCGTACATATGGTGACGATAGGAACAGTACCGCCATCCGCAATGCAGCCAACGCGTGCCGCGCTGGGGTGAAGTTCTTTTTCAGTCGTCGTTGGAAGGCAGCACATATAATAGAAAGATGTGCTCCTGCATCGATGAGTGCAGTGACAGGTGTAATGGTTGGAGTCGGGCATGAAATAGATGGTAGCTGGCCCATGCGGTCATCGAACTTATCCACGCTGAGGACGTTGTTGAAGGGAAAGACTTGTTCTCATTGAGAACGAGGAATGTGGGATTTATTTACAGTATCTACATGAGAACCTTACAGTTCATCACTTTAACGTGACTGAAAAAGGAATGCACTCTGAGGATCCGCCAAAGGCTCCTTAAATACACTGTCCTCCCTAAATCCCTAGGTGAGGGAAAACGGCAGTTCACCGCCGACCAATTCGGAGCGTCCAAATTCATCGTAACCGACCCGCTTTTGAGGAGGAGGGTTTACGCACTCACTTCTGCACAGGTTGCACTGACCACACCAAGGTGAGAGGGTTTTCGCAGACCCTGTGCTTGACCTGGGCAGGCGCCTAAGAGTTGACCCTGCAGTCAGTGGCCACCGCATCTGTCCATTGACTGACGACTTCTAAGCTGCGTGAGACGGCACCGCAAAATATCTTCCAGGAGCTCCCCTGCTCCAAACAGACCTTGACGGTGTAAACACTAACAATACTCGCTCCGCCGACTGTGTCTAGCCTTCTCGGCGCCTTTCATTGGGGACGCAGCGCATCGTCATCCTTACAAAACGAGTCGCCGCCACAGCCATGGTGGCGCCGATGGGCTGGGGACTGATGTCTGGTCGTCCTTTCAAAGCGAGTCGTCACAGCAGACCTGGTGGCGCCTTTCCGCCGGTCGCTTCCCTGATCACCAGCCCCCGCTGGTCGAACTTTACACAGTATAGCCGTCAACGTCAACAAAGTTTTGGCTCATAGGTAACATGAGCAGAGGATATGAGGGCAGGGTCGACAACGCAGCTTCACCTCCAGAAGGTGTAGTACCTAGTTTTCAGGCTGCATCCAGGAGGCAATAGGCGGCGAGGAGAAACGACTGGGCTGGGGCGAACGAGACTGATGGCGTCGAGGTGAGGGCGAGCGGCTGTAGCGAAGGTTCGGAGGTGGGGCATCAGCGGCAGTGGGTTCTAGGCGGGTGGTATAGGGAACAGTAGGTCAAAAGGTGCGGGAATAACCGCAGACGTATGTTCGAGGAGGTGGTGGCCATTGGTTGCGGCAGTGATGAGCGGCGTGGCCAGTGCGGCAGCAGTGGAAGCAGATCGGCTTGTCATCAGGGGTATGCCATTAGGACGGGTTGCGATATGTGGCAGAAAAGGAGTGCCGGAGACGCGGAGGGCCGCTAGAGAACGGGGAAACGCTGGCTTGAGTCGTTGAACACACGGAGTTCAGACCCATGTTCTCCTATTCCTGTCTGAACACGCCCTGAATCATGGCAATTGTGGTTGCTGGCGGGTCGGGAGGTGCCGCACAGAAGGCTGGCCAACAGGTGGCCTCGAGCTGGCGGCGAACAGTACGGGTTACGTCGCCACAGGTGGTGGTCCGATGTGGTCGACGTAGCAGCAGTGTTGGGTAGCGTGATGTGGTGTGTGATACGGCGGCTCTTAGCTTGTTCAAGGCGACAGCATTCATTTACCATGGCGCCGATAAGGAAGACGTTGCCGAAAACAAGAATATTGAAAGCGTCGTCGGCGGTGCTTTTTAGCCACCTTATATGCTTCAGACATAGTATCGTGAGCTTTGTGGCAAAGAGCCAAGACGTGTAGGATGTATCAAATGTACGGCTCTGTAGATGACTGGACGCGAGGCGCAAGAGCCTGTCTCGCGGCAACCTTGCGCCCAAAGGGGTCGCTGAACAGATCTCGTAGCTTTACTTTGAAACTGTCCCAGCTCATTATCTCCTTGTAATGCGTTTGGAGTTACACGCGCGGGGTGCCGCCGAGATAAGAGATTACATTAGCAAGCATAATTGTTGGATCCCACCTGTTATTAGCACTGGCGGATTCATAGAGCTTGAGCCATTCATCAACGTCCTGTCCCTCCAGGACATAGAAGATACCAGGGTCACGATGTTGGGCAACCATGACGATAAGAACAGTCAGACAAGCTGAAGCCGTTGCAGGTCAGGTCTCGTCACCGGGAGGTATGGTGACAACCTCGATGTACCGACCACTTCGGAGTGCCGTTGTGAGGACGGGGATCGCTAACCTCAACCAGAATGTTGCGCAGACACAGACGAAATACACGGATGAAAGAGGCTATTTACACGCTATTTACCTGGAGCCAGGCAACGAGGCCAACACTCGCTCACGCCATGAGCCCAGACACACTTCATCGTCTTTCTCGCAGCGGCTCGTCTCTTGAGCATCTCTCGATGAGATCGTAATAATATGAATGTCTGTACTACATAGTGTGGTGTGTGGAGTGCGTAACACGGTGCGGCAGATGGAGAGAGACAAGAAGCAGACGAAAAAGAATGTGCGCGCAGAGGCGAATTACGTGCTGGATGGAAGACAAAGTTGAAGAGCGTCCGGCACGCGAACACGCAGCACAAGAAGAACAAAATAGAAGGAAAATCATGCAATCAGAAGAAAACACGAAGCTTCCAGGGGTCAATCACGAAAGGACCAATCGACCAGAGTGGCATGAAAGCGACGTGAGCTGGCAGAAGAAGGGAGAGTTCCAGGAAGCGACGCCAACAGAAGGTCGGCCACCAGACCGGAAGTTCACGACCGGCCGGCGGGTTCCGGACCCGAGCCATCATGACCTCACCCAACCGGGGCGCGTATTTCCAACTGCTCGTAGGTACAACGGGGCGTGGAACTTGCGGAGACGACGGACGTTTGCGCGCATGCGCGAGTGAGAGCGGGTGCGAGAGAGGAAATGTGGGGAGTTTTGATTCTTGAAAATACGACTCTGCCTAGGTACTACGGAGGAGTCCCTTGGGGCGCGGTGTATGCGCTTGTCCCTAGGCGCGCCGTGCCGGCAGAAGTCGCGGGGCGCGGTTGTGCTGAACTTAGCATCGCAAGTTGGCGGCTCGACGCAATCATATTTAATCGATCATGTTTTTACTAATGAAAACAACGTGTCATTATTTCGCATTATTGGCGGCGCCTCCAGGACACCAAAGCGGCAACGGGGATATCAAAGCTAGAAGCCGGACTGGTCCGTGGGTTGGGGCTCGCAGAGGCCTGCGCGTGCCAGGGGAGTATAAGATCGGCTGTCCGCTATCGCGGACAGCCAATGTTTTATGCGAACACCCCCAGGCACGCTTCGGCCTCTGCGGCCCCAACCCACGGGCCGCCCGGCTTCCAGCTTTGATCCCCCCGCTACCGCTTGGGTGCCCCGGAGATCCTGCGCCGCCTGCTTTAATATAACCTCAGGTGCTCTCCTGAGGCCTCCGTTTGCCGGTTACATGTGCCCTCCTGGAGCAGTGCTTGTAAAAAATCCGATCTATCGTCGCGACGAAAAATTCCACCCGTGACTTATAAAACACCAGTCAGAACATTGTTCCTTCAGACACAGCGATCACCAAGCGGCGTCCGCGCCCACTGCCTCAACGCGCGGGCAGCCAGCGGCGGAGCGTATAAACCAACTCGACCGAACTCCGCAATGCCGGCATGTCAGGGGACAAACGAATACAACGCAATCTAAGAAACCTCCTCCGTAGTGCCTAGGCTGAGTCATATATTCAAGGAGCAAAAGCCCCCAGATTTTCTCTCTCGCGCCCGCTCTTACTCGCGCCTGCGCAGAAACGTCGAGCTCCGTCAAAAGTGGCACGCCCCGTTGTAGCGGCTAGCGGATGAAAATACGCAACCGGGGCCCCCTGCCAACCCGTTCTTGGGCTTCGCCACTCTACCCGATCGTGAACTGCTGCTCGAAACCGGCGAGTTTCTGCACCCGTGGGTAGAACGAGATCAGTCGGGCTACGGGCCTGAGTTCTACGCCCGGCTGCCTGTCCAGAACGCCGCCACCATCTGCCCATGCCAAGCCGCCGCCTGCCTTCCCTCTTCAAACCGGAGCTACCGCACGCTGGTCGCCCGTTCATCCACCGATCCCATCGACAGTGTGGTGAGACATTACATTTTTCCTGTTTTCCAAATCCCCTTCACCAATGTGAAATTTAGCAAACATCCCCCCTTCAAGTATTTATTGAAGAAAAGTTTCAATCAAGAGTTCATTCATGCTGATGTAATTATGCAATGAATTACAGAACTTTATTCAACTTGCTTCAACAATGATAAAGAAATTAAATGGAAACCATTAGTTGGTTGGACTACACCTTAACATGCAACGTAATTGGTGAATGTATATCCTGAATTTATTTCCTTCCATGTCAGTTAATTTCATTGCTCTGAGAAATTTTCTAAATGTGTTTGTTTTTTTTGTGCTTGCATTACTGTGACCACAGCTAAAGTAACGCAAGGCGGCAAATGATTCACTGCTGCCAAAAATCTAAACATTATTTTTCAGAAAAATCAGCTTGTCCAACGACTATGCTTTAAGGGTGTCTTAAGCTCTCGCGTAGCCCCAAGCGTGTCGTATGGTGGGGGAGGGGGAGTTTGCATATCAGCGAGCATCTACTCTTGATCGGCCTTATAACTGTCAGCTCGACTGAGCGCATACGCGGCTCTTGCGCCCTATCTTGAAGGTAATCTGCGGTGGGTGCAAACCCAGAGCCAGTTAAGATAGCCGGGGCTTCCTGTGCGTTATCTTCCGACTCGTTTATTTCTGGAGGTCGCGTAATCTTGAGTATCTTAGATGCGTAGAAGCGAGAGGTAGACGAAGCGCTTTCTCCCCTCTTCCTGAGCTTTTCGTGATAGCATCATCCCACTGCGCGCGGCACTATCAGCCGCAGAGGTGGAGTAGAGGCGACGAAAGTGTGCATGCTTCGCTTCGTACCACCGATCTGAAGATATCGTCGGCCCGGCATGGAACCGTACTTTAGACCGCAGCTCTTAAACGTCTGTTACTGCGGCGAACGTCAGCGTTGTCCATCGGCATAATCGAGCGAACGAGCACAGTGGAAGATTAAAGCGAACGCGCAGCGCAGCGCGAGAAGGTACGCGTAGTGCCGCCCAAGACTTGCGACGATCGCTACGAAATAGCGCCTGAGGAACACGCCGTCGTCTGTTCACCAATGGCGTGCGGCGTGTGCATCAAACAATGCCATATATGGAAACAAAGCGCTGCATGAACGGAGGTCTCTGCCACGGCTGCTGTGAATCACGCCTATGTGTCACCCAAGCGCTGCCTGTAGTGATCTCCCGATTAGCGAGGCAGTCGCGTCGCACAATGTCGTGCGGCAAGTTTGCAACTTGCCGTACGACATAGATTGTTCGTGCCAGCCAATATATCGCGAAATTAAAACACGTATAGAGCCGAGCTCAAGTTATGCATTAGTGAGTATCGTAATCATCGGTGAATTTTTGGTCGCCGACTCTCGAATTCAACAAAATCAAATTTGTTTTCTCATGGAAATTTGCTTTCCAATTGCACGATATTTCGGAAAATTTTGAGGTCGTTTCTATAAAAAAAATATCCGTCAGTGACTGTGGCCAATTGCATAAAAGGCCCAATTTCAATATACAGCTAAACCTCGTTATAAAGAAGTCGGTAAAATCAGCAATCAGCTTCATTATATCAAAATTTCGTTATTGAAAGTGGCCATTTTACGCAATAAGTACAGTCGCCGATGAATTTTGCTTATATGTAAGAAGCCCCAAATTCTTCCGTATAATAGGCAATCGGTAAAAGCAAATTTGAATAAGAAATAAACTAATGTTATTGTATTTGACATTCGATCGTCGACGACATCGCATCGGCGGTACGAAGCGAAGCCAGCCACGCTTTCGCGTCCCTCCGGCCCCGTGGCTGAAAGTGTCGCCCGCAGTGGGACAATTATATCATGAAAAGCGCCGGCAGCGGGGACCCAATGCTTCGTCGGCCTCTCATTTAAACGAACTTGAGATCATGTAACTTCCAGTACTAAACGTGCGCAAAGAAAGAGCACATGATGCCACTCTAATTCAACACGCCAAGTCTTTGACATACGGCAGATCACCGCTCAAACGGCGCGCGGGCTGTGTGCGCACTCAGCCGCGCTGACGGCCATGCGCAGCCACGGCCCCGCTAGTAAAGGACATGCGCGTCAACCTACTCCCCTTCCTCCTATCCACCCTTTTCTCTTGCTCTCGCGGGAAGACGGCGCTCAACAAGCCACCATCCTTCTCAGTTCACCTATCAGTGCACGCTTTCACTCACACCCAAAGTGCAAGTTTTCCGCTCGCACCCAACACTTCCGTTATATTGATGTCCTAAATGCATGATGTTCCATGGACAAGGAATGAAAATGTTATATACTTCGTTATAGCGAGAAATTCGTAACATTGAGGTTAAACTCTCGCAATTTCGATATAAAGAAGTGCCCATTTTACCGACTTCTTCAGGTAGAGGTTTAACTTTTCATAAAGAGGCTATGTAGAGGTGTATAAACTGTGTTGGAACGTCAGTTTCTCGATAAAATGGAAGAACGCCCTAAACAAATAGGACATTTTATTTCAGCGCTCTTCTAGGATAGGAAGCATCACCGAACAATTGGCCGAATTCTTATTTTTGAAAATCCTCACGCCAGTTGGCTTCATCATAATCGTGTTAAGAAGCCGACAGGGCGAAGAAAAAATGATTTTGAATGTTACAAGAGCAGACAACATACACTAGTGCTGTCGCTATTTTTTCGCTAAAATATGTTCAAACCGGCCCAAATTAGCACGCAGTAGGTGCAGAAAGCCTATGTCCAGGTCACTTAATAATAACGACCTTAAAATTCACTTCACACTGCATTTATCTGACCAAATTAAGGCACTGCAGTTGCCGGCAAATTCGAAAAGCAGGATTAGCGACATTTCGATCGGTGCCGATTACAGCTATATGGCCGACCTAACGGCCGAAATAAAAGACGATGCGCGTGCGAAATGAGGCCAGTGTGGTTTCGTATTCCTAGTCGCGCGCTGCGATTCGCGATCGTCATTTGTGAGTACTGCGATCTACGGTGCTCAAACAAAGGCAATCTAAATAGACATGTTCGAAATGTGCATAAGATACGTCTCAGCAGCCCAAAATGTGAATGTGATGAGCGTAGGATAAAGGTTTTCACTTTAAGTCAGCTTAGGTCACACCACATCAGCGAGGACGATTTGCAGCCGGTATACCACCAGCCTCAATTCCCAACAATGACAGGTAAGGCACTGTGCTCTCCTCATATCCGTGCAGCACTGATTTAACCTCACTCGCAAGGAAAACCAGCACAACAGCATCTGATAAAAACAGCAACCACATGCGGCGAGACAAGGAGGAGCACGACAACCCGGAGCACACGGTCTTTGTGCCTCCGTCTCCGCCTGTGCGGTAGCACTGTTTTAATCTGGTCATAACCAACGAGCCCCACAGTCAATCCTAGCGTTACTGTCTACACAAGGAAACACTTTTTCCGTCGCATTAGCGTGCCTTAAATTCATTTACGTATAGTATTTTGTCGATGCCGAAAAGCGTGCTGGGCGCAGCGTAACTGTAGATGTGCCATTCATTCAGAAACTTTATTAGCCTTCAGACTCCTCAAACAACGGCAAGCGCCCGAAAATATAAGGATTTCCATGGAATATCATGCACGTTCATCGCTGTCATAAAAGCCGCACGCAATGCGCACGTGCGATTCCGGAACTACGAGGCCAGAACCGCTTAGAGTTACCCATCGCGATCCGCTAAAGGCATCTATCGCGTACAAATCAAGGAATTTTTAGGAACGTAAGATTCACGAAATAGGCAGCAGAAACTCTTCAAACGCGCCGCCGATGCGTGCCAACGGAGATGCATGCGCCCCTCTTGTAGTGAAAGCGAGCACATACTGGACGTTATTGCTGTTGTTATCATATTTAAATGAGAGTAGCGCGTTGTGAGCTCCGTGCCGTAGAAAAATCCGGCTTCGCAGTCTTCCGATTCACCCGTGAGCGAATGTTTTCGTGTATGCAGGTGTATATATGCGTGTGTGCATATGACTGAGCAGCTTATCCATTCTCCTCGGCTCGGTCTTCAAAGGAGCGCAAGATGGAAGTGCCCCGTGTCTAGTCGCCTTTCCGGTGAGAGAAGCGACCGGTTTTCCACCATTATCTTACTCCTCCACGCGTTCTAAGCGCTCTCAAAGGTGGCCGAGACGCCTTATACCTAGCCGGGTTCCCGGCCTGCTGTGCACGTGCGATTCCGGAACTACGAGGCCACAACCGTTTAGAAATCGTTCTATATTGAGTTACCCATCGCGATCAGCTAGAGGCATTTATAGACCTCAGACTCTGCCCAGCTCTGCACAGGCGGCGCTGCGGAACAACCCGTTACCACCGCCTCCATCGCAGACTTGGCGCGAACTGAGTATTTCAAGAAGAGCTGTGCACAAGCGAAGGTGCATAGGCCACAATGGGCCCTCCGCTTTCGGTTGTGTTGAGGCACGGTTTCCTAAAATTCAAGGACCTGGAAAGCCTCTTCCGCACATCCACGCTTCGGACAGGGAGGAAGCTCAGCAGGGCGAAGTACGTGTACAATATATAAGAAGTTTCAGCTAGGTGGTATTTCGGTGTGCGGCAGCTAGCTAGTACACAGAGCATCAGGTTTGTTTATAGGCATATCAGCATAAAAATAAGCATTTAAAATTGGTTCATATTGAAAATGTAATGAACACAAGACTTAGGCATCTCCTATATTTTTATGCATGTTATTATGGTAACCCTTTTACTCACAATTATTTACAGGGAGTAAATACTTCCATAGCCTTTTTCTGGGCAGCAAACAGAAAACGTTTTCCAAGGCAGCAAACAGCGTGTGATCAAAACAAAATTAAGCTTCCTACAGTGCCTACTCACCGCATATCTGCATTTCTCGCAGGAGCTACAGCATCGCTCAGTACCTTTGCATTTTACGCAAACGCTTTGAGCAACAAGCGCGCACAAATAAATGTAAATAAATGCGACATTTCTTTCTTTACACATGTGCGTTACTTCGCAATTACTCATCCTGTGCTCGTACAGCAACATTATTGCTCACATTTGAAAAACGCAGTCGAGCAGGCTCAGCCCATTGCCAAACGTAGAAATGAGCTCGACACACAACGATGCACTAGAAGAGGATTTTGAATTCATAAACGAACCAAAATGTTTAGTTAAACTGTCCTGCCAAATCTCTCCGTTCCACTTGTTGAGTCAAGCGAGGCGTACGCCTGTTCACAGGTGGAAATATCAATCGCACGTACGCAGGATGGTTCCCAACGTTGTTTTTTTATGTTGCCAACGAAGTGGCAGCTACAAAACCCAACTACGAAACCGACCAATTTAAGGATTGTTTCACTTAAGTACCAATTAAATTTAACTGATTCCTCTTTACAGAGCTTCTACTGTACTTCATTTTTAGAATTAACTAGCGTCAAATAAACAATCCCTGACTTTTATTGGCTTACTAAGTCTTTTTTTTTAAATCTTTAGTAACATAATTTTCATGTTCCGTCTTGTTAAAGTAAGAAAACTTCTTAGTAAATGTATCCGTGTAACATTATTCAATATTCAGTAATATATATTCGAAGCTAAGCATTTGTATTGCAAAATTTTGATAGTCTCATGCCCCCTAGTGCCTAGGCTTCAGAGATAACTCCTTTGATGCACAGCATGTCATTGTCTTATTCATTTGCAACTTTCTGATTAGCTTTCAAGTGATGGAAAGAAGAAGTTGAAAAAGATACCCGGAGCCGCTATGTTGTCACGACAAGCGGCAAAAAGGGAAGCCCCCAAGGAAAGGAGACAACATATTACAGCTGCTATCGGTCTGCAACGTTCGTACCACATGATATTGTGCACTGCCCAGTGGTAGCCTACTTAACGGCATATTGGGGCTTCGCGCTACAACATGTCGTTAAGCAAACACCAACTTGTCTAACAAAAGGGCCTTCTGTAGCCACCTATTTAATTTGTACCATTTTAATACAACTCTACTTTTCTCCACAGTTCTGCTGCAATTATTTTACCTCACCTATGCTCTCACATTCCTAATTTACTTGCAGCACTTCTGCAGACCGCCACTACTGCACGTTACGGTGTTTTCAGCAAAAATTTCCTGGCACCTGTAGCAACGACTGAAGGGTTGGGACTCGTGCACCAATTGTGCCATTTTGATAAAACCGCAAATTCCTGTGCCAAACACAGAAATCGACCGAAATTGCACCATGCTGCGCCAAAACAGTTTCGGCACGTGTGTTCCGGCAGTGGCCAAGAGCAGTGAGCGGATTTGTTCTTTGAAAAAGAGCGCAGCTGTTCATATTCCGAACAACGCGCGATTGCGCCTCCCGTACACTTTCTTGTAATTGTGCTTTTTTGGGCGCTTCCGGCAAGTCACCCACACATGCGCGGCCACAGCCGGGTGTTGTCGGGACGGCCAAGGCGGCTGTATTAGAGTGTACTAGAATACGCTTGAGTAGGCTGAGCGGCGCGGCATTCCATAGCTAAGGCGCAAAACAATTAAAAGTAGGCACCGAACTAAGTATTAGGGCGGCGCGCGTTGCAGCGAGTTCAGCAGGCAAGCGTCTCTATCCCCGAAGCATAAGGCAGAAACTAATCCAATCTGTTTTTATGCCCATATGGGCGAGGCCTGAGCCACTTTTGCCTATCACGAAGGGCTAATATGGTAGATTTGGAACAAAAGTCGCAGTTTCATCCGAATGGCGAAAGCGATTGCAATAGCAAATAAATAAAAAGAAAATTAGGTACGGGGTTTTACGTGCCAAAACCACCATCTGATTATGAGGCACGCCGTAGTGGGGGACTCCGGATTAATTTGGACCACCTGGGGTTCTTTAACGTGTACCTAAATCTGAGTACACGGCTGTTGTCTGCACTTTGCCCCATCGAAATATGGCCAGCGTAGCCGGGATCTGATCCCAGGAAAATTAGTAGACAGACGAATAACCATAGTGGTTTTATCGGTTCATTATGTAAGCTTGTAACATTCACTTACTAACTAATTAATGAGCATGGTGTCACGCACGCACTAGCAATCATGAAACGTCTGCCCGATGACCGATGTCAAAGCGCTGGAGTGACGAAGCAAGGCAGCAGCAGCGAGCGAATTGACCTTCGTGTAGCGTCTTGCTTCAACGCAAACTAAGCAGCAAAAACACAGCGCACACAAAGCTATCAGCACTCACACTCTGTCGCCATCACTGATCGCTTTCAAGATAGGGCCAGTGCAGCCGCGCCATACCCAGAAGCTGCCTGAGAAGAGTGCTCCCCTCACTGCCTGCCTGCCTGCCTGCTTACCTGCCGCTCTCCCTCCCTCCCTCTCCTTCCCCCGGTGCCTCGTACACTACAGAATACGGCATGCTTCCTCTTTGCTTTCTTCCCTTGCGTGTGCCAGATTGAGCCACCATTGTCGGCTCACCCTGTCATGCTTCAACTCGCACATACAGCATATGGCACGCAACGACGCAGTTATCGCTCCTGGACTTTATGCGGGATATCACGGCGCCGGCAGAAATGTACCTGCAGTGACCATATTATTTCTATCACGATAAAAACATTAGAATAGCTTTGGGTTATACCAGCGCAGGGTTGATAGCGGCTCTGGGTGTGACGTGACATATGGTGGACCATAAATTATGTTACCGCGTCGATTGGACCACATGATTTGTGAGGATTTTCCACTATCGTCATGAGTGCCGGCGTGGGAATATGTAGTTCGACCGTAAGGCCATCAATGTTTTGGGCTTTACAGGAAAGTACACGCCATGCCGCCGCTTGACCCAATCCACGCTTCCATATTCTAGTAGGCTATAGCCCGGCCGCTGGATAAAAAGAAAGGAATGGCCTGCCGTGTCAGGCAGGCTGCAACGGCAGCGAGCTCCCGAACTGTGGTTGCATTTGTGGCCGCTTGGCTGGCCTGAACGGTACTACTTGGGTGTGGTGGGACGCGTTGGCTTCCACGTGCGACAGCATTCTTAGAGCATTCCTCAAGCTTTTTGTACGTCGTTCCCAGACAGCAGACTTTGACTGGTGGCGTCATGGCAGATCACGCCATTTTCGATGCACGTCGCAGGCCGCACTTTCTTTCCTGTTTTTTTTTAATTATCCAGCGGCCGTGGCTTCGTGTTGGTTTATTCTGTGTTTTGTTGTCGTTTTGTAGTGCTCTGCCATATTCCATTATTCCTCCAAAATTCAGATTGACCTGCTCCAAAGTGCTCTAAAACGCAATTTTACCTGCTACAAAAATGTCTGCAAAATACCTTTCGGCAGTCCCACTCTTGTGAGTGGTACTGAAAATACCGAATAGTCACAAGTAGCACATTCCATATTACTCCAGTCAAATCTCATTTGTAGTGAAATATTTCAATTCAGTGCACATATTGGAGCATTTCATATTAATATGAAACTTTTTCATTTACAAATGCTGTGAACTGTGAACTGCCAATAATTTTTGATGGCAGGCATTTAGAGGCTGCCCAACTTCTACTTAAGTGCAATTGACATTGTGCCTCACAGTGCTAATATATGCGTGGCACTTATGCAATGTTCTACGACAAGACCATAGAGTAGGCAGTGCCTTTAAATGTTCATGTTTCTTCATGAAAAAAAGTTTGACCACTAATGGCTGTAATGTGACTATTGACTTGAGTATCATATCTTAAGGAACACTAAAACGAAGTAAAGTTCAGCTACTATGGACTGCCTGTAGGAATGTCTGTTTCCATTTGCATATGTGAATACTTGACATTGTTGACCACAAAACTGGCACCAAAGTAACAATTCCGTTTCTTCAATTGTAATCATCCATACGAAAGTTGGGGAATTAGATCAGGCATGATCATTCTCTGCCTCTCCATTGGCTTGAAGACATCTGCTGCCGTGCACACAATGTCAAAGGTCTTTTACTACCACTCCTAGCAAGTCAGTGAGTGCCAGACAGAGGATGCTACAGGTTTTATTGGATTTCAACCAGCCATATTGAAGCTCAAGAAAAAGTCAAGTAATTCACCAATTGACAATTTGATAACATGGTTACCAGTTCAAAACACACACCAAAAGCAATGTGGTTTTTGGCCCCCATATTATTATAGTATTCTTAACATCACAAAACTTGGAGGTGGTAGTCACATGGTATTGCACAATGACATGTACATCAGCCTGGAAGGCTATGTGGGCTGTTTGAAAGCCACACAGTGGCGATGCCAGTGACAGCTGGCTACGTGCCACATTAGCTATTCATTCACCTTTCATTCTGCATTTCTTCGCATTCCGCACATGCATGCTCTCCTGCTGTGTATACCATCTTACTCTCCAGGGACATGCAGCACCCTTTGCCCCTTCTCTCCTACATCTTCTTGCCTAAAGCTTCAGCACGGTGTCTTTTGAAAACTGCACTTACTGCCGTGTCAGTGATGTCATGCAAACCCTGCCATTTTTGTTGCCAATGCAAGTCAACATTTTAATAGGTAAATTTCTAATTGGTTGCATTAAAAGACAGTATATAAGTCACCATATTTTGCTTGTTCAAGGTATTCAGGTTCCACTCTTTTAGAGAGTTGGCTGTTTTGTTATTATGCAAACAAGCAATAGATAAACAAAGTCCTTGGCTGCAAAGGACAAGAGTGCATATCTCCGTCATGCCAGGTGCACCTTTGTAAAAAAATACTTTAGGAGCTAAGGTTGTTGCCACAGCACAGCAGCTTGTAGGACCACCAGTGTGAAAAAATAAATGTAAATAAGTTTTTTGGGGTATTTGGTATATTCTGCCTAGTGAGTATGCATGGTGAATTAACCGCAGCGATAGGGAAATGGTAGAGCGTACAGCTTGTGTGGAATCCTGGTGCCACTTAAAAGCCACCATTTTAATGGTTTATTGATGTGCCATTAACTTGCACTCGGCTGTTTGTATGGGTTCTAATCTCAAAAGGGGGTCAGGTACCTACTGGTAAAATAGGTACAAGCACGCTCATGACTTGGTGCTTGGCAACTACGACAGTTCCGGACACTTGTAAGGACACCCATCTATTGCGAAGTTGGCGGCATGGGAGTGCCAGACTCCTTTTAGAATAGTCTTGGTGTCTTGTTTGTATTAGTACTTGCACAGCAAGCACAGTGGCTGAAAGAATCTCTCCCAAATGCACCCTTGGAATCCAGATGCCTGTCTGGGGGGCTGCTTGTTAGCGTCTTATAAAGCTTAAAACTTATAAAGCGATGTGTGTCTGACAGTGGGGGTCTAACCACACACCCGCAGCCGAGCCAGCCATAATATCCGCTTGGCCACGGCTGCTGGCTAATTCTGCATCATCGTCTCCGTGCTGTTTTAATACTTGGTTTACAAACATGCAATGGCTGTATTTGTGCTACTGGCGAAGCCTATGTGATTCCAACATACGACGCTAGAATGCAGTAGTCTGAAGAGTTGTATAAGATGCTCAAAAAATTTAATAAAGATAACTTCTTAAACACCACCACATGAAAATATATTGCAGTAGAGTATTAAATGCTGAACAGAAATGTACATGAGATAGAGTACTAAATACTAAAAAAGTATTTTGTTACTTCAAAGTGTAAATGACAAAGTGTTCCAAAGTGTAAATGACAGTAAAATGAACTGAACTTATACCAGAAAGATTAATGACTCGCAGAGAAGCTGCTTTTCAAGATTGCTATCTGACAACTTGCCCCTGTTTTTTCTGGAACACATTCCCTTCGATGCTGAAGAGGTGGCAATGTAGAGTGATAAAAAGTAATTTCCATGCATTCAAAAAACTCATAAGGTGAAGGCAGCACCGACATGGTTTGACCGGACTTGGTGTCCAGTGTTGCAATGCTGTTACTTTAGTTCAGTGTCCCCAATGTAGGCTGATCAACTTTCGCAACGTGTCACCTTTCTTATTCTAAAGTGAACCTCGCCTGCTGCAAGAAAGGCATGGTCTGTTTTTTTACTCTTGACTTGTCAAGCTTGAGGGCCACACTCTCTCTCTCTCTTTTTTTTTCTTCCTTTTTAAGCCTGTTGCCAAAAGCAGTTGAGAGATTAAGTGACATGAATTGGGCAGGACTGGCCATTTGTGCACAGCTCATCTGCCACAACAAGCTCCTTGTGCACCAACACTGTACCTTACAGTGACGAACGCTTGTTTCTTCAATAGTGAGTACAACACTCTGAAAAGTATTTAAGTTACAGCAGAAATACTGACATGGCATATTATTTAAAAGATATGAAGTTGTATTGGAAACTATTTAACATACAGTATTTGGAGGTAACTATTTAAGTTACGTATAAGCCAGCTTCAGCTCTATTGTTCTCAAATCGCCACGCGTGCTGCCTAGGCATGGTCGTTCCCATTGAAAGTTATACATCTGGCTGAGAGGCGAAGCTTGAATGTTTGCATACATCTGAGACCCTGCTGTTAAGTCTAGCACACACTGTGTGACAGAGATGCAGGTCTTTTTTACGATATTACTTTCCAGTCTCACACTGTAAGTGGTCATAAAAGTTCTTTGGATGTCTTCATTTAGGAAACATGTATTTGAAATTTTTGTTTAGACATTTTAGGCTAGAAAGGTTCACTTTATTGTGCTTAGTGATGCAGGCATTTCTAGGTTTTTAAATTAATGTCCCTAGAATTAAGGCTGGAACAGGCACCAAACTAGGCCACACAATGAAACAAACTACAAGGGCCATGCAGCAAATAGCAACAGCTTTATTAATGCAACCTTCAAAGGGACAGAAAAAAATGGATAGAGAGATAACAGTGCAAACTAAAAAGTATTTTTCTTTCGCCCCCTAAGCATGGCGTAAGGACCTACACTTACCTACACTAAGACATTTACCGGCTGGTCTTTTTCTTGGTGCCAGATGCCCGACGCTTGAACGCGCAAAAGAAAGAAGGTCGAATAAACCAATTGAAATATATTTTCCAGGCACAGGTAAAAAGAAACATCCCCCAAACCTCAACTGTGGCAGGAGATGTTTTGCTGGCATGACCGCCACCAAAAGCAACACCGGGCTAAATGTTGTATTCCAAAGCAAGCACAGAGACCTTGAACTGCGACATTTTCTTCTCTCTAAGACAGAAAGTAGTGCCATTGCAGGTAAGGATCCACCTAATTTTATTCTGTACAGTCATCAATAGCAATCCACTAATTTTACTGCATGTCCATGCTTTGCTGAAGGTGTATTAAATATTAAACTGTACAGGTAGACGAAGCCAGAAAAAATAAAAATAGAAAGACCCCAAATTTAAGCATGATGCTGCTATAAATATTTGAGTGCATTTTGATGTTTTAGTAGAATGACTCACTTATACATATTACCTGTCCTGGTACCGTTAGGCCTCCACTGTCACCAATTTCTGCAGTGATGCAGCCAATAGTTTTCAATGCTGTCAGTGCTAATAATTAAGAGAAAGTTTTAGCTCGGGCATAGGTTGAATGTCACCTATTTAAATACATGTAAAATGCAGGAACGGTTTTCTGAGATAACCGCTTGGCTGATCTTAGTGAAGTTTGTTGCACTTGAGAGAGAAGGTAAAATTCACTTGACTGTTAGAAGCGCAATTTTCATTTAGAGTCTGGATTTCTTTACAACAATTGCCAACAATTAATAGGTTTGAACAATATAGAAGCGCGAACATATGTAAACGGTGTTTCTTAAAGCATTTATAGCGGATACGTTTGATGTATTACACATTGCCCTCATGTACACCCCCAGCATGTGAGTAGGTCTATTGCGAAACCCTCATAAACACTAACAAATTCATGTTTCATATAAATTCATATATCAAATTTGGCCGTTTTAAATGTACTATTAGGGGCATTTACCAAATTGTAGTATCGTTTTGCATTGCTGAGTTAAGGCCAAACTACACGTACGTGTGCCAACGGGGGAAAGCTTGGACCCATGTGCCTCACACACGCACAGATGGTGCAGGACAAACTGTATGCGGTGGCCTGTCTTCTAATGTATTCCTTGCATTTGCATTTCCATACGTTAAACAAAAACTCTTGAGCGGACGCACACCTAAACGTCACGCAAAGGAGCTTGCGTTCAATGTACAAAAGGCGACAAACGCTAGATTCTAAAACTGTATCTTCTCCAGACAAATATACGTGCTCTGACTGTCTCACAAAAATATGAGACAATGTCAATCAAGGTGAAAATGTGAGACAAGTGGATCTGCCATGGAGGAAAGAAACAACATAGGAGAGACCCTGGTGCGCATTTGCACGTGTCTTGTAGATTCAATCCGCCCATCCTCGTAACGCGCAGCAAACACAAGGCACGCGGACACGAGCTCTTGTGCGCCGGCAAGCATACGTGCAGTATGACTTTTAGAATTGCAAACTTGATAGCTTTGTTTTCTGAATATTACAGGTTTTCAACAATTTTCATTAAACATACCAAAAGCACAAATAAAAAAGCTGTATCTAACAGTCACTAGATCTTAGCTTTTTCGTGAAATGCAACAAGCCTAATGAAAATTGGTGCGGTGGTTTCCTAGAAAATTATATTTCGTTTTCCATGTATTTAGATAGGAGCCCTGAGCTAAAGCTTCCTCTTAAGTGCAGTAGATATTAGCATGGTAAGAGACATGGTACACTCAATGCTGTACACAATTGCTATTTTTTCTTTTTCTTTCTTATTGAGTCTGTGCTGTTTGGGCTGGACTAGAGCATTTGATTTTACTCTGAACTGGACAATGTAAATGAAAACATACTCATCATCATTTCAAAGTGGTCTTGCAATTACTGTCATACCGCCTTCAGCTGCGCCAATGTATGCTTAGAAAGCAGGCTAGTACTTGAGCATGGAAGAGGAGTGTTTTAAACGAGAACGCTGTAAGGCATTCTTTGCAATCAGATGTCATGAAAGGAGCAGGGCCTTCAGATGCCCGAGCGATATCGGGAGCGAAAACACCTAGCTCGAACCACAGCTAATGCTTATACATTCACGTTCCACACTTTAATCATTCAGCGAGTTTTTTAGACTGCACTATATCCAGGATTAGGCCACGTTTTTGGTGGTACATAGCCGGAAATGAAACTGGTCAGACAATGACTTGAATGCTATTAGCATTAAAAAACAAAGTGGACGCTCATAATGGCAACGTCACGCAGTCCGTCAGCTGGCTCCAGTGTTGGAGAAGGCAGGTAACCATTCACTTGTACGCACTAGACATGGCAAAGGGAGAGTTTAGCATTGAAGCTCGCCACCTGGTAGCATAGCAATGCGATGTTTCAAATCCTCCTATGGTCCTTTTCTATTAAACCAATTGGCAAAACTTTGTAGCTTCATGCTGCAGTTAGGTGGATGACCACTTTTCCATTAAAGAACTAGTTTGAAAAATTGTTGCGTTAGAACCCTTCCTAATGGCACTTTACAAATTCTAGTGGGTAACGAAAGTTTACAAGGTGGGCAAGATCCAGTTTCAGGCCCAGTATGGTTTCTTTTCGTCATGTAGTGGCAACTGTAAGGTTCTGCAAAGAAGTGAAATATGCGGTGGTGTCAGTTCTCGAACCGACAAGACACCTATACAAGTTCAAAAAACATTTCCTGTCACTGCCCCATGTTTTACTTGACAGAACTTTCACTAAATTGATTGGTTTGAGGCACTTAGCCTTCAATTATTTATTATACGGCATGAATGTGTTCCCAGTCCAATATGATGCCGAGAAACTTGTGCTCGGCACTTACAGGTAATCTGATACGAGAGAGTTCAGTAGCAGGACATAGTACTATTACTCTTTTATTCGTAAAGAGAACGCATGTACTTTTCTGTCAGCTCAACCTGAAACCGTTTTCTTCAGCCAATTTTACGACTTTATTTAGGCATGCTGGACATGTCGTTCACAGGTAGCAAATTTACATGATTTATATAAAATCTGCACATCATCTACATATGCAGAGTACAACATTGTTCGTGGGACAGCCATGCGCCAAGAATTCATTTTCCCAATATGGAGTGTGTAGCTTAGCACAGCACCTAGCGAACACCACTTCCCTAGGTGAAACACCTCGACAAACATGGCCCACCCTTATAAGAAATGTGCGGTTAGAAAGGTAACTTTCGATGATACTCAGCATACTGCCGCGGATACCTATGGCGGAAAGGTCTCGAATAATACCGAAGTGTCATTTGGTGCCATATTGACACGTGTACTTGTTTGTCTTTATCGGCCGACACATTTCACCGCCTAACAAATGTTATCGTACAGCGCAGGCCGCGCCTGCATGTATCGAAAATTTCTGGAATGTTTTCGATGCTTCCATCCGCTGTCTGTAACCGAACCTCGTGTAATCTGATCGCAGGTGGGCGCGACGCGAATAATGTACAACTTTGTAGAAGGCACGCGGGTCCCAGCGATTACTCTGGAACATTCGGCGACAGATGTATAAAAGCGGACGCGCTTGACCCACTGATGAGATTTTCTACGATCGGCGACTGTGTTCGCCGCTGTCGCCGTTCTTTGAGTGTAGCCTGTTTTTTAGGGCCCAAATTCGCCCAATAAAACGCTAGTTTCGTCTTTCTCAGTTTGGCTGATTTCTTCACAGTCACTACCACGTGACAATATGATTTCTCCAAATCAAGAAATACGGAGAGAAAAAACTGTTTGTGTATGAAGGCATCCCTTATATTTGCCTAAATGCAGACAAGGTGGTCTGCGGTCGATTCGCTTTTTCTGAAACCACACTGCTAAGGGTCTAGTACTCCGTTGCTCTCAAGAAGATAGACTAAGCGCCAGTTTATCATCTTTTCAAAGAGCTTGCACAGACAGGTTGTCAAAGTGATATGTCTGTAACTACTAGGTATGGTTGGGTCCTTACCTTGTTTGACTATGGGTATTATTATAGCTTCTTTCCAAGAAGTTGGAATATACCCAGTGGTTCACATGGCAATAAAAATTGAGAAGTGTGGCTTCTGTGTTTCAGTGTGGAGGTACTGGTTTTTTTTAGCTTTAATGTAATTGGGAAGCGGTCGCTCCCATTGGGGTTCTTGAGAACAGACCACTCCAGGTACAAAAATGGTGAACTCACTACTATACTCAAATCTATGGACAAGCATGTGTTATGTGTAACATTGTGCTACTTTGCTTCTTTTTTGTTCGATAGACATCCGCCTGAAGAAAGCAGAAAATTTTCTGCCAGGCGCCCACGCGCATCGGAACGCGAGTCGCCCCATAGGAGGCTATGTCTGTTTAGATCACGAACGACTATGTATGGTGGAGGAAGTTCATCGATGAAGCTCTCAAACTCCGCTTTAGAACGTTGATAGGAATGGGAAACGTACATCGAACAAACTGTGATTGGCTTACGAAGTAGTACAGCTCGGACTGCAACTGCCTCGAGGGGTGTTCGGCGTTTTATTTGCTCACATGCAGCGCCTTTACCGACTATTACGGCCACACCCCCAAGGAGGTGAGTGCATCATCACACTCTTTGCGGAAAGTGGCATATCGCCTTAGAAAGTTGATCTGTGTTTTTTGTGTGTTTCTTGGACGCATTGAACTTTTGGAGTGAATTTGTGAAGGACTTCTTTAACATCAAGATTGTGAAGAAGAGCTCTCACGTTCCCTTGTAATATTTAGGTATCTATAATGGGAACGAGGTTAGTGCTGTGTCTAACAAGAAAAGTTAGGTTACAGGGCCCTTTGCCGGTGCAGTAATGCGATGTTACTTTTTTTGAAGCGGTCGAGAGATTCTCGTCGCTCCTTGGGCGCACGTGGCGCCGTTTGCCTACGCGTCGTGTCCATCGCCTCCTGCGAAGCGCTGGACACCCGCTGAGCGATTTGTTTGTCGAGAAGGCCTCTTCTGAAGGGATGCGGCCTTTCTTCTCGGACGACCGAGCAGCGCCAGCCGCAACCGCTGAGGGCGCGGGTGACGTCACTGCCGGCTTACTATGTGTGGGCCAGACATCCGGCGGAGGCCATTGTGGCGCTGCCCCCCGACGCGCCTCTTCGGCAAAGCTATTTTTTTTTGGTAAGAAAGATACGTGCCTGCGTGCCTCCTTATACGAAATATTCTCTTTGATTTTGATTGCCACTATTTCTTTTTTTCTATTTTCCAATATGGGCAGGAACGCGAGTACGCGGGGTGCCCCCCTTCACAATTGACATAGTGTGGAGTGTTCTCGCGTGGCTCCGACGGATGTTCATGGTCGCTACATTTGCTACTGCTTAGTCGGCCGCGGCAGTTCTGGGAACTGTGACCGAACCTTTGACATTGAAAGCATCGGAAGGGACTTGGGATCTACGATCTCACCCTGATCATCACATTGCCTGCCTCGACTTTTTCGGGCGTAACACTTGAACCGAATGTCAGAATAAGATGCTCAGTTTATATTTTTTATCCATCGCGCCTCATTTTGATAACTTTTACACTGATCACATTCTGGTCACTCCAGCCTTCAAGTAGTTCAGCCTCTGGCAAATCAATGAAGTCACCATAAGATACGACACCCCGGCTGGCATTCATGGTGTGATGCGGTGTCACATTCACTGGAAGGTCCCCAAGCGACGCATGATTCGGTAGCTTTTCATACTGATTTTTATCTCAGAGTTCCAAAAGGAGATCTCGACTTGCAAGTCTGGAAACTTTAAAGCCTTGGCCAAGAGCATCAGTTATTGGTCTTGGCACTAGCAAAGCAGAGATACTTCTCGCTGACTTTGCGCTTTTCTCGGAGTGAATGACATGAAATTTGGGAAAGTTTTCACTATGACCGGCCATAGAACCTAAATACTTCTTCGGGGCGGCCTCGTTTATGAGGGCGATCAGGAAGTGGTGGAAAAGAACTTCCCATCGATACGTGCGGAAATTCGGCAGCATGGCCAGTCACCCACCATGGAGCCCAACAAGCGGCGCTGCAGGACCGTGAAAAGACAAGTTCTGCGTGCGCCAGCTGTACGACACTACTATAACCAAATCTGTTATAACCAAGGTTTGCTGCCCCACACAGTGTGAAATCTTTTTTGTTGCACAGGTGTTCCTGGATAAAGTGGAAGTAAAAGGAAGCGAAGAGAACGAAGGAAACACCGAAAGCAAGAGAAAGACGAAGGCTAGAGAGGAGTATAGGACAAGGCAACTACCGATTCCCGCGGGTGGGTCAGTCCGCGGGTGCCGTCTACGTGAAGCTGTGGCCAAAGAGGTGTGTTGCCCCCGCCGAGCGGCCGTAAAGGTCCAAACACCAGGTACTGGCTTAACACCCAGGATCCCCTTTTCCCCGGACACGGCTAAGCCGCGCACAGTTAGACGCGGGAGGGTCCAACCCTCGTGCGCTCGAGTACGTGGTGTCGCCACAAGCCAAACGGATGCTGACGCAGGCAACCCTGCGGGGATTACTGTATACGGTACGCTATTACCATTCCGTACTAAGGTACCGCGATGACCGAAGACGTTTTAGATGCGTGTGCCGCTCGATGTGCACGGTAATGCTATAGTGATCATAGTTGATAAAATTGAAGCTTTGACGAATACAATAGCTGCATGGTGAGCGCAAAATATTCATTTTGGCGAATGATGGAAAGGTTTACCCTGTCCATACAACAATATAATTCATGGATGTGGCCGGCTACGGCTAACGTAGATGCCCATCACAAGGCCGGTGGCATCATCTCGTGACACTTTGTACTACAACACGTGAAATACTTTTTTGTTACATAGGTGTTCTTGGATTGTTTGTTGTCAATTGCACCGCTGCCGACACTTTATGCCTGCAGAAAGGTAGAATATAGTTAGTTATTCCAATAAAAACTATGCGTCACTAGATGGCGCTGCCAACCTGAAGTACTTTTTTGTGCACTTTTTGTTTTCGGTACTTCTTATGAATAATTTTCGCTTCTGTTATTATTCTTTCTTTTTTCTCATTCGGCCAGAGTATATTAATCGCCTGTTGCGAACAGTACGGCCAGGAGTTCAGTTCAGTCGAAGTTTATTTCCGGTTAGAAGGGCTGTCATACATGCTGCTACTTGGTGGAGACAATGCAGCTGAATTAAAGCAAACTCGTGCTTTGGTCCTATCATGGTGAAAAACGACCGAGGGTCGTGTACGCTAAACGGAAATAATCTCGAATGTGAGTTTAATATACTCCATTCACATGAAGTTTTAATTAACTCCATCTCTCAGAAGAGCTTTTATGGCGTTCAAATAGAAGTAAATATTACGTCATTTCCGGCAGGTGTTCTTTAGGTGTTCCAGTTACGGTGAATATTACTTCAACTTCTGAAAGCTGTTTTAGGCATGCTATATGGAGCGAATACTATGTCATTTCTTGAAGGCGCTTTTAAGTGCTCTAACTGGAGTGAATATTACTAACATGCTTACAAGGGTTGTAGGTGTTGGATATGGACCAAATATTTCTTCATTTCTGGAAAGTGCTCCTGAGAAGTTAGAAGGGGAGTAAATTTACTTCTCCATTTCTTACTAGATTTTCTGAAGGACTTGCTACATTCTTTGTACTTTTCTTCCTGCAATGAAAGGACGCCACAGCTTCTGTGTCTTGGATTGGAGACACCTATTATTGAACGGCGAAATAGTGCAAGTACAATTTTGTGTACTGGTAACAACTTTTACCGTAATTTCTTTTGTTTCCCTCTTTTCTAGTTATATTTGCTTAGATTTTGAAGTCATTTGCAATATTTCACTGACGAATGTTGAAGTACAGTACGAACATTTATCTACTGATCTAGTTAGGCCCCCTTTCTTGGCTAGACAACGATGTTCCAAAATATATATTGAAACGTGAACTCAGCACAAATAAAACGCGCGCATTACATTTTCGCGTTCTCGAAAGCATGGGACTTTGGTATGATTAAGGGTTCCACGAATAATTTTTCCTTGATACAATTCGCTGATGGTATTCTTCATAGGAGCACAGTCTAGCTCATTTAATTTTTGTTAGCATTCCAACGAGCCTTATGATTGAATGAATAAAATAAAAGTCATGACTGTTCGTATAGCTGAAATGTATTTTATTATTAGTAGGCATTACAGCATCGCGCTGGAGATAAAACATAGAGGAAAACGCAGCACTCGAGGACAATTACGCGTAATGTAGGAGCACGTTATGTTATATTGTTTCGCAAGGATGAAAGAAGAGACAGGAAGAAGATCGCGGGACGCAGGCTGCTTCGTGTTGTTAGGGGTCAGCAATCTTAGCTACTGTGACTCATTTTCCATATGTATTCTAAATACACTCTTTGTATACACCCAGCATCCCCGTAGCATATTGGTGTGAGGTGCGGAGTGCCGCAGCTGGAAACGGAGCTACGCTGTGGACGTCGCATCACCGTCCAGACCATGAATGACGGTAAGCACGTGCGATCAACGTCGCTGCTGCCTCCTACGTCACCGTCGGCAGCAACATCGCTGTCACCTTCGGTTGTCGTTGGGCAACGCAGGGATCCTGGAACTTTCTGCGGGAGCGATTGCGCCGACGTTGCAGAGTGGGTGGCCATGTACGAACGCGTGAGTGGAATCAACAGATGGGACCCTACGCTTATGCTAGCTAACCTGTTGTTTTACCTAAGAGGCACGGCAAAGGTGTGGTAGGAAAACCACGAAGAGGAGCTAACCAGCTGGGACCAATGCAAAGATAAATTGACAGAGTTGTTGGGCAAACCAGCTGGCCGAAATATTGCCGCAAAGCAGGAACTGGCCTCCCGTGCCCATTCCCCCACAGAGTCTATGTCTAGTACATCCAGGACGTGCTGGCACTTTGCAGTAAAGCTGATCACAACATGACAGATGCTGAGAAGGTAGGGCACGTGCTTATGGGCATTGCTGACGACGCGTTTAGTCTGCTGATGTGCAAAAGCTGATGTACAGGTGATGCTATCATTAAATAGTGCCGACATATCGAGCGGGCCAAAATCGACGAGTGTTGCAACCATTCGCCAGACTTCCCAATGTTGCCGCGACCCCGAGGTGTGAAGATCAAGTCGCACAGAAGCATGCGTCACCATCAGAAGACGTGGTGCGAATAGTTCGCCGTGAACTGGATGCAATGGCGTCCGCAGCTTTCTGTTCGCGTAGCCCTGATGCTTCCCCTCGTATAAGCCATCGTTCGTCAGGAACGTGAAAGCATTGGTTTACATTCCGCCTCTGGTGTCGCCAATCCCAAAGCTAACGAAAGCATTGGTTTACATTCTGCCTGTAGTGTCGCCAATCCCAAAGCTAACGAACCCTCGCTCCACTTCAACGCTTCTTTCCGCGTTATCTCAGCCCGACGTAGTGGGAAACTGCGGATGACCAGCAAACATGTTTCACCTGTCGTTGCATTAGTCGTGTCGCCCAATATTGTCGCAACTAGTGGCCCTCAACACCTCGCACGGCGACCAACTTGAGCTGATGTAATGGATTTAATGAAAATACCCGCAATGTTTCGCCCACCACCGAGTCTAACAGCGCCGACAACTCTGCTAGGAAGGCTTGGCACAGTCGCTCACCATCGCCCCGCGCACACCAGCCTCGTTCACCGCGAACGCGTCGCGCTTCTTCCCGTTCGCCGCAGCCACGTCGCCTTTCGTCCCCTCTGGCTTTTGGCTGCACCCTTTCGGAAAACTAAGAAATGTAGCTCTTGGAGGTGGTGCTGCATTGCCTACCACTGCAGCAAATCCTTTGTCTGTGCCCACAAAGTGAAGTGTATTTCACGTTAAAATAGACCGCGTACTTGTCCAAACACTCGTCGAGAATGGAACCCACATATCTATGATTAGGGCTAGCCGACGTAGACATTTAAAAAGTTCATCACCCCAGCAGCTGCCCGAGTGCTTCGCGTGACCGACGCTGGCGTGCTGGTTGTTCTTCGAATGTGTACTACGCGTTTAAGCATAGCCGGCCACCCTACTTTTGTTCTCTTTGCTGTGATCGACCACTGCCCCCACGACGTTATCCTTGGATTAGACTTTTTATCCCATCATACCGCTGTCACCGACTGCGCAACCGAAAATTTTCAATTATAACTGACTGAACTCGCCGTTGCTCCGAGCACCACTACACCGCACCATATTCTTCACGATGTGTTCGCTTCACGGATTCGCTTTGATCGCACAGTCACAGATTCCTGACGGTGAATATTTCCTTGGCCCCATCGTCGACGTGCTTTTAAACTGGAACGTTCCTCTTCCGCATACGCTGGTGACGATTGCTAATAACGGCGTAGTTCTTCTGCTTATAAATTTCAGCCTGTGCCCTCAAGTGCTTCCAGCCGGCATGTTCTTGGCCAGCGTTTCTAATACTTCCGAATTCGACATTGAAAGTCTGGATGCCGAGATTGGTTCGTTAACGCCAATATCAGCTCATAGCTCTGGTTGCCTAACGAATGACTTCGCGAAGATGATTGCACCTGACCTCACCTTTGCACTGGCCATGGACATACGTCTTCTCCTCGAGTCGCACCGTGCCATCTTTGATTTCGGCGACATGCCTTAAGGAGAAACATCTGTAGTTCACCACCGTATTAACACTGGAGACACGAATCCTATTCGTCGGCATCCCTATCGTGTATCGCATGCTGAACAGAGTCATCCAATCAGAAAGGGTCAAAATCATCCGGAAATGGGTTATCGAACCATGAGCCAGCCCTTGGGCTTTGTCTGTCGTCCTTGTGAAGAAAAAAAGATGGTGCCTCGAGTTTTTGCGTCTAATATCGCCATTTAAACAAGATCATCCGAATAGAGGTCTACCCACTACCACGAATTAATGACGCCTTGGACTGCTACCTAATCATTATCATCAGCCTGGTTACGCCCACTGCTGGGAAGAGGCCTCTCCCACACTTTTCCAACTACCCCGGTCATGTACTAATTTTGGCCATGTCGTCCCTGCAGTCTTCTTAATCTCATCCGCCCACCTAACTTTCTGCCGCCCCCTGCTACGCTTCCCTTCCCTTGGAATCCAGTCCGTAACCCTTAATGACCATCGGTTATCTTCCCTCCTCATTACATGTCCTGCCCATGCCCATTTCTTTTTCTTGATTTGAACTAAGATGTCATTAACTCGCGTTTGTTCCCTCACCCAATCTGCTCTTTTCTTATCCCTTAGCCTTACACCTATCATTCTTCTTTCCATGGCTCGTTGCGTCATCCTCAGTTGAAGTAGAACCCTTTTCGTAAGCCTCCAGGTTTCTGCCCCGTACATGAGTACTGGTAAGACGCAGCTGTTATACACTTTTCTCTTGAGGGATAATGGAAACCTGCTGTTCATGATCTGAAAATGCCTTCCAAATTCATCCCATCCAATTGTTATTCACATTATTTCAGTCTCATGACCCGGATCCGCGGTTACTACCTGCCCTAAGTAGATGTATTCCCTTACCACTTCCAGTGCTTCGTTACCTATCGTAAACTGCTGTTCTCTTCCGAGACTGTTAAACAATACTTTAGTTTTCTGCAGATTTATTTTTAGACCCACCCTTCTGCTTTGCCTCTCCAGGTCAGTGAGCATGCATTGCAATTGGTCCCCTGAGTTACTAAGCAAGGCAATACCATCAGCGAATCGCAAGTTATTAGGGTATTCTCCATCAAGTCTTATTCCCAACTTTTCCCAATCCAGGTCTCTGAATACCTCCTGCAAACACGCTGTGAATAGCATAGGAGAGATTGTATCGCTCTGCCTGACTCCCTTCTTTATTGGGATTTTGATGCTTTCTTTGATGCCTTCTTCCACTTTTGAAGTTCAGCCTGTACCCTTAAGTGCTTCCAGCCGGCAAGTTCTTGGACATCGTTTTTAATACTTCCGAATTCGACATTGAAATTCTGGATGCCGAGAGTGGTTTCTTAGTGCCAATCGCAGCTCATTGCTCTGGTTCCCTAACGAATGACTTCTCGAAGATGATTGCACCAGACCTCACC
The DNA here is from genome assembly GCF_023375885.2 of Dermacentor andersoni. Classification (NCBI taxonomy): domain Eukaryota; kingdom Metazoa; phylum Arthropoda; class Arachnida; order Ixodida; family Ixodidae; genus Dermacentor; species Dermacentor andersoni. The sequence continues at coordinate 83,529,225 of NC_092822.1, read as the reverse complement.
TCTGCACAGGCCATGGACATACGTCTCTTCCTCGAGTCGTACCGTGCCATCTTTGATTTCGGCGACATGCCTTAAGGAGAAACATCTGTAGTTCACCACCGTATTAACACTGGAGACACGAATCCTATTCGTCGGCATCCCTATCGTGTATCGCATGCTGAACAGAGTCATCCAATCAGAAGGGGTCAAAATCATCCGGAAAGGGGTTATCGAACCATGAGCCAGCCCTTGGGCTTTGTCTGTCGTCCTTGTGAAGAAAAAAAGATGGTGCCTCGAGTTTTTGCGTCTAATATCGCCATTTAAACAAGATCATCTGAATAGACGTCTACCATGAATCAATGACGCCTTGGAATGCTTGCATGGCGCTAAATACTAATCGACCATTGATCTTCGATCCGGCTACTGGCAGATTTCAGTTGATGAAGTCCATCGCGACAAAACGGCTTTCATTACGCCATATGGCTTATAACCTTGCCTAGGCAATGTTCTTGAGACATTTGAACGTAGGATGCACTCCCTTCAGCGAGGCTACAAATGGGCTACCTGTCTCTGTTACCTTGACGACTTTATTGCTTTTTCTCCCATGTTCTGCAGCCAGCTTACCCGACTCGTTTCCATTCTGGTGGTCTTCTGACAAGCTGTCCTCCGAATAAACTGCACGAAGTGTCAATTCGGGCGCGCTCACATTACCGTCCTGGGACACCTCGTTGACGCATCCGGTGTACAACCAGACCCGAAAAAAGTTCGCGCCGTACGCACTTTCCCTGTGACACGTTCTGCTTCTGACGTGCGCGGCTTCGTCGGCCTGTATTCTGACTTTTGCCGTTTCGTCGAAAACGTCGCCGACGTTGCTCGGCCTTTGACAGATCTTCTAAAGAAGAACAGGACGTTCTCATAAGGCCCCGATTAAGCTCACGTGTTCGCAGCTCTCTTCAGATTTCTGACCAGCCCTTCCATACTTGCCCAATTTGATCCATCTGCATCGACCGAAGTCTAGACTGACGCAAGTGGCCATGGCATCGGCGCTGTCCTCATCCAACGACAGAATGGTACCGAGTGCGTCACAGCTTACGCCAACCGCCTGATGTCAGCGGCCCAGAGAAATTACTCCATCACCCAGCGCTAGTGCTTGGCATTAGTATGGGCTGTCGCCAAGTTCCTGCCATATTTGTATGGTCGCAGGTTTTCGGTCATTGCAGACCACCACGCACTCTGCTGGCTGTCTTCCCTCCGGGACCCGAAAGAACGGCTTTGTCGCTGAGCTTTGCAGCTCCAGAAATTTTCGTTTGTTGACAATTACAAGACTGGACGTCTGCACAAGGACGCTGACTGCCTCTATCGTCGCCCTGTGGATCCTCCCACTGAGCAGGATCCGGTGACCTGCGTCATGGCTTTTACTGATGTGACCGTCATATGCGCTGAACAACAAAGGGACGAATCCTTACAGTCTATCATCGCCAGAGTGCAATCTGGCAGCACTAACGGCACGCGCCGCATGTTCGTGCTGCACGACGGCATCCTTTACCGCCGCATTGTCAACCCTGACGGCCCTGAGTGCTCCTTGTCCTTCCTCGTCATCTGCGATTCGTCGCTCTCGAACAACTTCACGATGCAATGATGGTGGGACACCTTGTAGTTTTTAGTACATACGACCGCATACGACGCCGGTTCTTTTGGCCGGGTCTCTACTACTCTGTCCGTCGTTACGTCGCAACTTGCGAATTGTGTCAGCGGCGGAAGAACCTCCCCTGCCACCTGTCGGTTGACTCCATCCAATTGAAGTTCCCTCTAAACCGTTCTTCCGCGTGGGCCTCGACCTGCTCGGCCCTTTTCCGACGATGACTAGAGGGAATAAGTGGATCGCCGTCGCTACTGATTACGCGACACGCTACGCGATAAGAAAGGCGTTGCCGACGAGTTGCGCGACAGAGGTCTCCGATTTTCTCCTCCACGACGTAATTCTCCACCACCGTGCACCTCGACAGTTAGTTACAGAACGCGGCAGCTCGTTCTCGTATCGAGTTGTCGAGGACCGGCTCCGCTCTTGTGCCACTCAGCACAAGCTGTCCACCACCTACCACCCACAAACTAACGGTCTTACGGAACGTCTCAACCGAAGAATCAGAGATGCTGTCGATGTACGTGTCCAACGATCACCGCGACTGGGACGCCACGCTGGCCTACGTGACAATCGTGTTCAGCTATTGACACCGTGTTGCATTCTAAAATATTAAAAGAGAAGCATATTTTCAGAAATTAGCGTATCCTTCGGTGGCTTGACTCTTACCTAACGCAACGCCAAATATATTCAAATGGGCGAATAAATCTTCAATCTTCAGTCCTTTCAGGTGTTCCCCAGGGGTCCCTCCTTGGACCCCTGATCTTCCTTATACATTTGAACGATCTGTTGTTTGTCACTGCTGTACAATGTCAATTTGTTGCGGATGACTGCGTTGTTTGTCGTGTAATTCAATTTGAACATTATCAATTTGTCTTAAGCGATGCTTTAACATCAATTCGAAACTGTCGCCAAACCTGGATATTGAGCCTAAATAGCCCTAAGTGCTCTCAAATTAGTGCAACAAGAAGAAACGAATCCGCTATCCATGCACATAAAATGAACAATGTTGTAATTGTGCCTGTTGGTGCGACTAAATAACTGGGTATTGAAATATCTCACTACTCAGAATGTAGTGCGCACATTAAAAACCGTTTCGTCAGCCTCAACAAGGCTATGATTGCTTAGGCAACGTTTCAAACGCTTTACGAGCACGATAAAAATAGTTAGACATCACTGGTGCATCCTCTACTTGAATATGCTGGCGTCCACGCACAAAGACTGATGTGGATATGCTAGAAAAAAGTACAAGAAAGAGCACTCAGGTTTATTTTTAATGCATACGGAAGATAAGTGTCTCTACCTTATTTCCATTCAAGGTCTGGTCCTCCAACACTAGAAGAACGCCGTAAGTTACAACCTCTCAAGATGCTTTATACGATAGTCAACAGCCAGACTTAAAGGAATTTTGACAAACGCTTTCAGTTTAACGCGTCTAGAGGTACCCGCGGCACGCACGAACTTACCCTTTTTGTACCCCAGGCTAGAAATATCCCTTATAAATTTTTATTTTCCCCAAGATGATAAGATACTGGAAGAGGCTTATAAAAGGTATAACAAAGAAACACCATGTTGGCTCTTTCACATCGGCTCTTTGTAATTTGTGAGCGAGGCAAGTGTTTTCTTTAGTGCCGATATTACTCGCGTCCTTAGTAATCGAAGTTATTTTTCTGCGCAGTAGCGTGTACGTATGTTCTGTTTTCCACTGTGTGTGACCTTGCTATGTATGAATTTCATTCCGACATTATCTTTGCTTGTGAAATGACCCGTTTCGTTTTGAATGTACCACCCCAGTTTGGGTGCAAAAAGCAACTGACAATATTGTCAAATAAATATTTCATAGAGCCTATGCAATTTACTAAACATCTTTTCTTCCCGTGTGTATTCTACTGATATCCAAATTTACGACGTTGGCTGTAACAAAGCATGCGACTACTTACGGGCCTATTTTATGTTATGTGAGGGAATTAATACTATTCCATCATGTCTGGAAACAGAAGCAGTGCTGCCTACCAGTTTGGCTGCCAATGCGAAAATACCAGTAAGTGATGGATGGTGCATCTAGGCTGGACCATCATGTATTGGAGTTGGGGCATGTAAGCATTATAATTATTAGTTTTAAGCCCAACGTTTACTGTTATTTCACCTTTACAGGTGGTACAGATGCAACCATTGCACCAGCACCAAGTGACGGGGCGGCACGCGCTCAGGCCATACCATCGGGCATCAGATGAGGAGCTGCTGAGCGCCTCAGCCTTTAGCGTTTCTATTCACTGCCTCGAATGCATTTTAATTCCAGCTGCTGACTGGACCGAAACATAGACAAACTGCAGCTAGAGTACTACTGTTAGTAATTCCCACAGATTGGCCCTTTCAAGAACTTTAAAATCAGAAAACTAGCTCTCAAGCAAATGTCCATGGATGTTGAAAATGTACGTGGCATCAAGAACACGCCAGAGCAATTTGAAAACTGGTACAAGACTGCGATCCAAAGTCGCAAGGCTACCTCAGAAAACAGCAGATTGTAGCTTCACCGAGCCCTGTGCGATTCGATGACGAGAGTCGCAAAATAGAAACCATTGACGATCGCATTGAACCGGGACTGCAAGGAGATGCCTCGTGGATTATTTTTTTAAGGACTCCGCGGAATCTCCAACATTATTCTAAAAATGCAGAGAGCATTGACAAAATAAATGCCATCACCAAATGCTGATCTGAAACGCGTGCAAACACTGCACACCTGCAGCACATGCAGTTTTGTTTTCTTTTTCTGAAACGAAGGCTACTAATGAGGAGCGGCAGTATTGGAAAACAGAAAGAGATGCTGAGAAAGAAAATCGCAGAGCTCAAAGGGAGCTTGAGTGACAGGCACTACTTGAAGAACGGCGCTAAATGCACGACGAGGGGACAGAAGTCCTGCGTCAGGTCGAGGTCATCGCAAATAAAACATTTCATAATCAGGACTAGTAGAAGAGACGGTAAAGCAAGAAACAAGCGACAGGACACCATTGTGGGTTGTCCTGCCCTATATACTTTTGAATCCTGCGGTATGTGCTTGTTCTAAATATGTCTACTACACAGCTGGATTGCTGTGTTTCAATATATTTTTACTGTTACATTCATGTACAGAAACCAGGCACTGCGCTAAACAAAACTAAATGGACCATGGCTCTGCCTGCTTTTTATGCTATGGTAGTAACTTGAACAAGTTTGTTTTTCAGAGAGTTTTGCTCATAGTCATGTAATTTCCGCAGTTCATGGTTCCCTTCACTACAGTCCCATCTTCACCAGCAAGTGCGATTTTTTGATACCAGCCGAGGTACTAGTAGGTTATGTTGCTGGCATACACTGCTTCCGCTGCTTTGTTTGGTTGCAGGAAGACTGGAGTCATTGCTTTTGACGTTTGTACGCTGAAGGACATGTCTTGTGACAAGATGTCCGACAAATCTCCACGCTCGACACAGAGATTGTGAAGAGCGCAACATGAAATTTTAAACTTGGATATAGTGTCTACTGTACATATGTTCACGCTGTGCAGTTGCCTGAAGCGATTCTTTGGAACACTTAAAGCATTTTCAATCAGGACCCTTGTTCTCGAAAGCCTTGCATTAAAGGCCCTCTCCCAGTAGCGCAGGTTTCCGTAGTCTCGAATAGGTGCCATGAGTTAAAGTCAGAATCAGGCTTATCTCGAGCAGGCGGCTGACGACGGCGCGAGCGCCGCGTCTAAGTAACCGCTGGGTTCCAGATATGTTGGATACGACTGCCAAAACCTGCATGCGGTATGGCTGCTCGCAGCTATTTGCGTTATCAGCCTGAAGATTTTGTCACGAGTGACGGTGAACGGAATATGTGCTTTTTCTTTGCTTGCAGGCAGCCGTGCGGATAAAAGAGCGAAAATGAACTGCGGTTTATTTATTTAAAATACCTTACATGCCCATTGACAGGGCATTGAGCGAGGGGGGTAACAAAAGTGCAGAGTGTCTCCACAGAGTACAAACATACGGCTCAAATTTGCAATATACACAAAGAAAAGGAGGAATCGACGGTAGAGTGGTATGACGGCAATAAACGTTTGGGCAAGAAGGAGTATAACACGAATAAAAAATATTGGCTGGCATAACACACATCGCCAAACTGCACACAATAACTGCAAAGCATACCAATTACAATGACTACAGTAAAAGAAACGAAACTACAACCAAAGATAGACAGCCAATATACGGATTATAGGCGCAGAAACAGTTGGCATTGTTTGAAAGACAGACAATAGTAGAGAATGATTAAAAACGCAGGCCCCAATCGCATGCACGGTAAAAGCTTTTTCAATATAAGACGTGCAGTCAGGCGGAAAGTGGGATACTCAGAAACAAAGCAGGAAAACACGTGTAGTGGTACAAAAATGACAGATCTCTTTCGTCTTAAAGCGGTAAAAATATCAAATAAACATATTGTTACGTGAAGCTGAAGCCAAATACTATTTACAATTGATTCACAGGTAAGCTCACGGAGGCCAAAATGGCGACGCTATATCAAACCGGCACACATGTCGTCTTCATCCTCCTCAGTGCAGCCACACTGTGGCGGCTGTTCCGTAGCATCACCCCCGGCTGTAGAAGAACTGTCCCGGTGCTTAATCTACACATCCGCGGTGAAACGTGTGTGGTATGGTTTTAGTCTTGCCACGTGAACGATGTCACTTGCAGCTGATGTTGATGCTGAGAGATCGGCGGGGATGATTTCATACGTGACATCGGTCACTTGGCGTACCACACGGTAAGGGCCAGTGAAGCGCCACAGCAGCTTTTCGGAAAGGCCCAGACGTCAAACGGGTGACCAAAGAAGCACCAGAGCACCCGGAGAAAAGTGCACGTCACGATGGTGGCAATCATAGAGGCATCTCTGATGCTCCTTTGAGGCCTCGAGACGGGAGCAGGCGAGCTGCATGGCGCGCGTGGTCGGCGTGTGCGATCGCGTCACGGGCGTATTCAGAGGCGGAACGTGTGGCCGAGGGCAGCAAAGTGTCGAAGGGCAACACGGGTTCTCTGCCATATAGGAGATAGAACGGTGAATAGCCGGCGGTGTCGTGACGCGATGAATTATACGCGAACGTCACATATGGTAAGTGAAGATCCCAGTCGTGGTGGTCGGTCGCAACGTACTTGGAAAACATGTCGGTGACGGTCTGGTTGAGGCGCTCCGTGAGGCCGTTGGTCTGTTGGTGGTAGGACGTGCTGAACTTGTGCTTTGTCGAGCAGGAGCGGAGGATATCCTCGACGACTGCCGACAGAAACCTGCGGCCACGGTCAGTGAGTAATTGGCGCGGAGCACCGTGCAGTAAAATGATGTCGTAGAGCAGAAAGTCAGAAACGTCAGTAGCGCAACTTGTCGGGAGGGCACTGGTGATTGCATACCGCGTAGCATAATCGGTAGCGACGGTGACCCATTTATTTCCGGAGCCCGAGAGGGGAAATGGTCCAAGAATGTCTACACCAACAAGGAAAAAGGGTTCGGGTGGGATGTCGATCGGCTGGAGACATCCAGCTGGAGGTGTGGAGGGCTTCTTTTGGCGCTGACAGGGCTCACAAGCGGCAACGTAGCGCCGCACGGAGCGGACGAGACCCGGCCAAAAGAATCGACGGCGTACACGGTCGTATGTGCGCGAGACGCCCAAGTGTCAACAGCCAAGGGAGCATCGTGAAGTTGCTGGAGGACAGTCGAACGCAGGTGCGATTGAATGACGAGCAGAAGGTCAAGCCCTGTGGATCGAGATTGCGATGGTATAATGTCCCCTCCTTAAGGAGAAACATCCGGAGAGAGGCGTCGCCAGGAGTTGACTCCAGACGGTCGATGAGGGCGCGTAATGAAGGATCGTGCCGTTGCTCGTTGCCGATTTGAAACAACTGGGACACAAAGAAAACGCAAGCGATGGCGTCCGCATCAGCCGGTTTGTCGACGGGGTAGCGGGACAAACAATCGGCATCCTGGTGCAAGCGTCCCGTTTTATATACCACGGAGAAGGTATATTCTTGCAGGCGTAACGCCCAGCGAGCGAGTCGTCCCGTGGGGTCCTTGAGTGAGGATAGCTAGCAGAGAGCGTGGTGATCAGTGATGACACAGAAGGGGCGTCCGTACAAGTATGGACGAAGTATGGGTAGGATACAGGATATGACACAAGAAGTAAAACAAAATTGGAAAAACTAGTGATAATTTTTAATGCAGAAAGGAAGAGTGCGGAAGTTGACGGAAACTATCGTGGTCTGATTCGGAGGTGATGTTGTCTGAAAGACCATTCCACAATCGTATAACGCGAGGAAGAGCGGATGAGTTGAAGGCATCAGTGGACACATATATTCGAGTGAAACTTAAGTGATTATTAAACCGACGTGATGTAATGGAAGAAACATCAAGGTGAAATGGGAATTGTCTGTTGCTGTATGCGTATTCGGGAAAAAGGCATAAAAGGGCAATGTCGCGGCGAGCACTAAGGGGTTGAACTGAAAGATTGAGCTTAATTTGCGTTATGCTGGTATGATTTCCATGTTAGCGTAAAATGAAGCGGCGGCCCTATTCTGGACCACTTCAAGCATGTTAATTAAACAATATTGGTAAGGGGACCAGATAAATGCCGTGAATTCAAGCTGCGAGCGAACGGTCAGATAAGTTAGTTGACGAACGTGAGTGGGACAGCTACGTAAATTTCGACATAAATATCTTAAACATTTTGAAGCTTTTGCGCATATCGTGGTTATATGGTGAGACCAGGAGAGGCTGGGTGTGAGATTAATACGAAGGCACTTATTAGATGATGCCTGCGATACTGAGTAATTATTAATGGTGTAGTAGAAGTTGGAAATGTTTTGCTTGCGTGTGAAGGAGATTATTTTGCATTTTTCTGTATTCAGTGAGTTGAGCCATTTTTTATATCAGTTGTTAACTTGGTAAAGTACGTTTCCAAGCATTAAGTGGTCGTCGGTACAGGTTATTGGACGATATTTAACGCAATCGTCAGCGAAAATTCGCATGCAGGAGGAAATGTTTTGTGACAGGTCTTTTTTATCGATTAAAAACAATGGGGGCTCTCGTAATATATTCGTATCTGCTTGAAGCCGAAAGATTGGCAGTGTTCTAAGTCCTAATTCTTGCATTAGATCGCACCAAAAGAGCATAGCAACTTGAGACACTTCGAGTAGAATAAAGGATGGAACTCCAGAAACAGTAAGAGGATGTTTAACCTTAGAGAACACACATGAAAAGGCTGAAGTTGTTTATCTGGCCTTTACGATACCGAATTTGGCACGGTTTAGTGAATGAAGTGAAAATCCACAACTCCAGGAAGCAGAGGTTATCAATAAAGAACGTAGTTTTTTTTAGAAATCGTAGCATCTGTGGACACTTATAAAGTGAACCATAGTGCATATTGCGGAGCTAGAGATTACACACCGAATTTGGGAACATAATTTTGGAATACTAAGCTTTGTAACCATTTCAGGTAGGTTATTTATTGTATGCATCAAATTTATCCTCTTCCATTGCTCTAAAATACGACGTTTGCAAAACAAAGAGATATGTTATGGTGCAGCGAGAAGCTAAGCATTACACATAATTTTACATTCTGCTGCATTTTCCAAAATTAGTTCAATAATTTCATAGAAATTATTGCAGTAAGTTACATAATTTTTGAAAGCATATGGGTGTTTCAGAGCCATTGAATGTGGAAGCTGTTTACCTCTGCGTTAAAGGCAGACTAAAGGTTAATATTGATACGTGTACTTATCTTTATCGGGCGACCACGTTTCGCCGCTTAACAAATGCAATCGCACAGCGCGGGACGCGCCTGCATGTATCCGACGTTTCTGGAAAGTTATCGATGCTTCTACCCGGCTGTCTGTTGTCGCCGAACCTTGTGTTATCTGATTTCATCGCGTAGCGCGAATGGTGTAGAACTTTGTGGAAAGCACGCGAGTCCAAACGATTAGTCTGGAACATTCGACGACTGCTCTATAAAAGCCGACGCGCTTGACCCGCTGAGCAGATTTTCGACGATCGCCGAGCGTGTTCGCCGCTATCGTTGCGCTATAAGTGTAGCCTGTTTTGTGGGCACAGGTTCGCCCAATAAAAGTTAGTTTTCTTGTTCACAGTATTGCTACTGTGTTCTTTCTTCAACGTCACCACCACGTGACATCTGGTGGAGGTGCTTGTGCGTTCATGTACCGAACGCCCCCGCAAAGCCGCGATCCAAGCCCGAAGCCCGAGGACAAAACCGACACCGCCCAAGACCAGCGTGCTAGCCGCAGACTGCAAGGCCTGCCCCCAGAGCACGGACTTCTACCTGAGGCGACAAAGAAGATCGTGGTCAAGACAACCTCAATGGCTGCCCCAGCGTCCCCCGTTATCCTACAACAACCCCGGGACCCACCGACCTTCCATGGAGCAGCGACTGAAGACCCGGAATCTTGGCTGGAGACCTACGAGCGAATCGCGACATTCAACAACTGGGACTCCGACGACAAGCTGCGGCATGTCTACTTCGCCTTAGAAGACGCCGCCAGAACGTGGTTTGAGAACAGGGAGTCGACCTTGACTACGTGGGACCTGTTCCGTAGCGGCTTCCTGTGCACCTTTACAAGTGTCGTGCGCAAGGAAAGGGCCGAAGCTATGCTGGACGCCCGAGTGCAGCTACCAAACGAGAACGTTGCCATCTTTACGGAAGAAATGACCCGTCTGTTCCGCCACGCCGACCCGGATATGGCCGAGGAAAAGAAAGTTCGCCTACTCATGCGTGGTGTGAAGGAGGAACTTTTCGCCGGGATGGTAAGAAGCCCACCGAAGACCGTCGAAGAGTTTCTTCGTGAGGCGACGAACATCGAGAAGACACTCGAAATGCGGAACCGGCAATTCAACCGCCGTACAAGCTCTACCCCCTACGCAGGAATTCAATCACTGGCCACGGACGATCTGCGCGAGACCATCAGGGCCATTGTGCGCGAAGAACTGCGCAAGGTCTTGCCTTCGTCGCAGCCTCAAGTGGCTTCGATCGCCGACATCGTAAAAGAAGAGGTGCACCGATCGCTTGGAGTTCCTGAGGTGCAACCAGAACCACCGCAGCCTCAGCCGCAAGCGATGAGCTACGCCGCCGTCGCCCGCCGTCAAGGTCCCTTTCCACTACCGCGCCAGGGCCCCGTAACGCCGCAATTCCGTCGACCACCACCGCCGCCGCCAGCACGCCCACCCGTCGCCCAGCGCAGCTACCCGAGGAAGACTGACGTTTGGCGCGCTCCTGACCACCGCCCGCTCTGCTACCACTGCGGAGAGGCAGGTCACGTCTACCGACGATGCCCATACCGAGAGATGGGACTGCGAGGTTTCGCCGTTAACGCGCCGCGTCCACAGCTTGGAGAGCGCCCACGTGACATCGCCGACTACCTCGCCGCTACTCAATGGAGCTCTCGACGACCGTCGCGTTCGCCATCACCAGGCCGCTACCTGTCGCCGCAGCGCCGACCATACACTGCCCCAGCCCGGGGCCGGTCAGCGAGCCCATATCCGGAAAACTAAAAGCAGCAACCGATGGAGGTGCGGTTGCTGTTCGTCGAACTGACGAAGATCCTCCGCCGCCGACGAAAGCGCCGAAGAAACCATCTCGACGACATAATGACGACGCGCCACCGTCCCGAGGAAGTCAGGAAGCCAAGACTGCACCGACGAAAGACGACTTCACGACGCGACGTACTAGCTTCAATTCAACACGACGCAGCCGTGATCCGACGCCAAGACCCAACTGCAACGCAAGACAAAGAACCACCGACCTCGACGTGCTTCTAGACGGCCACGCAGTCACCGCCTTAATCGACACAGGCGCCGATTTCTCAGTCATGAGTGGACACATCGCCGTCCAGATGAAGAAGGTTAAGACTGCATGGGAAGGCCCTCAAATTCGGACCGCTGGAGGACACCTGATTACGCCGACAGGAATGTGCACGGCAAGAATTACCATTCACGACCGGACTTACCCTGTCACCTTCGTTATCCTCCAACAGTGTTCACGAGACGTCATTCTCGGTATGGACTTCCTGGACCAACACGGCGCAATCATCAACCTGAAGTCGAAGTCAATAACGCTGTCGGAAGATAAAGCGATACCGCCGGAGAGCCCTCGTAGTCACCACGCCTTGAATGTGCTCGAAGACCAAGTGAGCATCCCGCCCCGCTCCAGCATTGTTATTTCGGTCGGCACCGAAATACCCGCTGACGTAGAAGGCGTCATCGAAGGCGACCAACGTCTACTGCTAGACCGTGAAATTTGCGTCGCAAGAGGGATCGCTCGACTGCATGGAGGGAAAACTGAAGTGTTGCTGACAAACTTCAGCCAGGAGTTCAAGCACCTCAACAAGGGCACGACGATCGCGTACATCGAGGAAATTCTGGAAACAAGTAATGCGTTTGTCCTCTCGGATTCCGCCGCATCTACCCCGACGACCATGGTTCCCGAACCAGACTACGACATTAATCCAAGTCTCCCAGTGATTAAGCAACAGCAGCTCAGAAGTCTGCTCCGACGATACAAAAGCTGCTTTTCGACGACATCGAGGATTCGACAAACACCAGTCGCCAAGCATCGCATAATCACCGAGGAGTACGCTCGACCACTCCGCCAAAGCCCTTACCGAGTTTCGCCGCGAGAACGCGAAGCTATAAGAGAACAAGTCGATGAAATGCTGCGCGACGACATCATCCAGCCGTCGAAAAGCCCATGGGCATCCCCTGTTGTCCTGGTGAAGAAAAAGGACGGAACCCTACGTTTCTGCGTCGATTATCGTCGTTTGAACAAGATCACGAAGAAGGACGTATACCCCCTTCCACGGATAGACGACGCATTGGATCGGCTCTGCAACGCTAAGTACTTCTCCTCGATGGACCTCAAGTCTGGCTATTGGCAAATAGAAGTCGACGAAAGAGATCGCGAAAAGACCGCCTTCATCACCCCAGACGGCCTCTACGAGTTCAAGGTTATGCCATTTGGACTGTGCTCGGCGCCTGCAACGTTCCAGCGCGTGATGGACACGGTTTTAGCGGGATTGAAATGGCAGACCTGTCTCGTTTACTTGGATGACGTCGTTGTATTCGCCGGAAATTTCGACGATCACCTTAGGCGGCTTGCCACAGTACTAGAGGCCATCAAGTCATCAGGGCTCACTCTGAAGCCAGAAAAATGCCGCTTCGCTTACGACGAGCTTCTGTTCCTAGGCCACGTCATCAGTAAATCCGGAGTACGCCCCGACCCCCAGAAAACAGCTGCCATCGCAAAGTTCCCGCAGCCCACCGACAAGAAGGCAGTGCGTAGATTCCTTGGCATGTGTGCCTACTACAGGCGCTTTGTCAAGGACTTTTCACGCATCGCCGAGCCGTTGACACGTCTAACTAAATGTGATGTTGAGTTCAAGTGGGAAACGCCGCATGCCGACGCATTTGAAGAACTCAAACGACGCATGCAGTCGCCGCCGGTACTTGCGCACTTCGACGAGTACGCCGATACAGAAATCCATACTGACGCCAGTAGCCTAGGCCTCGGTGCCGTTCTAGTCCAGAGGAGAAACGGAGTCGAACAGGTGATAGCGTACGCTAGCCGGTCGCTGTCAAAAGCGGAAGGCAACTATTCTACAACCGAAAAGGAATGCCTCGCCATCGTTTGGGCTACAGCTAAATTTCGCCCTTATCTTTATGGCAGGCCATTCAAAGTCGTCAGTGACCATCACGCGTTGTGTTGGCTAGCGAGTATAAAGGATCCTTCAGGACGACTGGCACGGTGGAGCCTCAGACTACAAGAATACGACATCACTGTAACCTACAAGTCAGGACGAAAACACTCCGATGCCGATTGCCTATCACGCGCCCCCATTGACCCGCCGCCGCAAGATGACGAAGATGACGCCTTCCTTGGCATGATAAGCGCGGAAGACTTCGCTGAACAGCAACGGGCAGACCCGGAGCTAAAAGGCCTGGTGGAATATTTGGAAGGGCACACCGACGTTGTCCCCAGGGCATTTAAGCGCGGATTATCTTCCTTCACGCTTCAAAACAATCTCCTCGTGAAGAAGAACTTTTCACCAGTCCGCGCCAACTACCTTCTTGTTGTCCCGTCAGGACTTCGTCCAGAAGTATTGCACGCCCTACATGACGATCCGACCGCTGGACACCTCGGTTTTTCCCGGACACTATCGAGGATACAAGAAAAGTATTATTGGCCGCGCCTGACCGCCGACGTCGCCCGTTATGTCAGAACATGCCGAGACTGTCAGCGACGCAAGACACCGCCGACAAGGCCAGCCGGATTACTACAGCCAATCGAGCCTCCTTGCCGACCATTCCAGCAGATCGGGATGGACTTGCTGGGACCCTTTCCGACGTCAACAAACGGAAATAAGTGGATCGTCGTGGCGACAGACTACCTCACCCGCTTCGCTGAAACTAAAGCACTGCCGAAAGGTAGCGCAGCCGAAGTGGCGAAATTCTTTGTCGAAAACATCCTGCTTCGACATGGCGCCCCAGAAGTCCTCATCACCGACAGAGGAACGGCCTTTACAGCGGAGCTCACCCAAGCCATTCTGAAATACAGTCAGACAAGGCACAGGAGAACCACGGCCTACCACCCGCAGACGAATGGTCTTACGGAGCGGCTGAATAAGACCCTCGCCGACATGCTAGCGATGTACGTCGACGTCGAACACAAGACCTGGGATGCCGTCCTGCCGTACGTAACATTCGCTTACAACACGGCGGTGCAAGAAACAACACAGATCACGCCGTTTAAGCTGGTTTACGGCAGGAACCCGACGACGACGCTCGACGCCATGCTGCCCCACGTCACGGACGAAGAGAATGTTGACGTCGCTAGCTATCTCCAGCGAGCCGAAGAAGCCCGACAGCTCGCCCGCCTACGGATCAAGAACCAACAGAGGACCGACAGCCGACACTACAACCTCCGACGACGCTTTGTTGAGTACCAGCCCGGCGACCGTGTTTGGGTTTGGACCCCGATACGCCGACGAGGACTCAGTGAGAAACTACTCCGACGCTATTTCGGACCCTACAAGGTCATCCGACGTATTGGCGCTCTGGACTATGAGGTCGTGCCAGACAGCATTTCGCATTCACAGCGGCGCCGCGCACGATCTGAAGTGGTCCACGTGGTGCGCCTTAAACCCTTTTACGGACGCTGACGAACTTCGTCATTTTGTTCTTTTCTTTGCTACGAGTGCTTTTGTTTATTACCTTCGTTTGTTTGCAGCATCGAGTCGATGCTTTTTAAGAGGGGGGTATTGATACGTGTACTTATCTTTATCGGGCGACCACGTTTCGCCGCTTAACAAATGCAATCGCACAGCGCGGGACGCGCCTGCATGTATCCGACGTTTCTGGAAAGTTATCGATGCTTCTACCCGGCTGTCTGTTGTCGCCGAACCTTGTGTTATCTGATTTCATCGCGTAGCGCGAATGGTGTAGAACTTTGTGGAAAGCACGCGAGTCCAAACGATTAGTCTGGAACATTCGACGACTGCTCTATAAAAGCCGACGCGCTTGACCCGCTGAGCAGATTTTCGACGATCGCCGAGCGTGTTCGCCGCTATCGTTGCGCTATAAGTGTAGCCTGTTTTGTGGGCACAGGTTCGCCCAATAAAAGTTAGTTTTCTTGTTCACAGTATTGCTACTGTGTTCTTTCTTCAACGTCACCACCACGTGACAATATTAACTCAACGTGGACTGTTGAAATACCATCCCAGACACCTCGAAACATTTGTTTCATGCGAAGAAGACTTTAAGAGAAAATACGTTCTGAAGCGGTCCGCGTACCTCTAGCGCAGTTCAAATCACCCGCCTTCCGATTCAGGAGTGGTGACGTCATGGTCTCATAGTAACAGCACCCGCAGACGGCGCTACGGCTTTTCTGCGCAAAACACAAACGCGCGGCCAGAAACTGAGCCAGGACAGAGCCGACAGCAGCGCGAATGCGGAACTATGGTGGCTAGCGGAAGGGAAAGCGCACGACGATAAGGTGGTTCTTTATTTTATGACGCCAACTTCCACGCTCGCTGCAATGGACGACCCTTACAACCACACATTGGCTCGCGATGCTGGGCTCGACTTCAGCGATTTAAGCACTGATGAACGTGACCTGCTGCTCAGGGCTCGCGCTGCTGGCGTCGTTGCGTACAACTACGACAGCAACTGTATGTCATGGCTGTACATATTCGCACATATGTATTTTTTCCTTCGTGAAAACCAAATGCCGCACTCACAGCCCCGTCTTCGACCTGCAGTTGTTCTTGCGCTTCGGAGAATTCAGGCAAGACTGACGGAACAGCGCCACGGTAAAGCATTGCTTTGAAAGGCACTCCACACGACATCAGTAAGTCGGCGTTGAACTGGTAATCCTCTGGACGAAAGTGCAGCGAGCACACTATGCGATTTTTGGGCTCTTTGCCAACGCGCTGTGGCAGAGGTACAGCACTTAACCACTTGGAACGGAGAGTTTCACTCGTTAACACACAGTGATAAGTAAACATTGGATTCGCCGCTGCAACTGCCCTTGGCCAAGTTCTGCGAACCGTTCGCGCGTCCCACCACATCACATGGACGTGGCATTCTCGCTGCTTGTTCCAAATGCAAGTTTCGCGAGCCAGCAGAACCAGCGCAGCACGACGCGATAACGAAACAACTGAAACTCAAAGCGCGCACGGCGCAGATTCGAGCACGCAGGGTAGAGCGAAAACGAAGCCTTTCGACCAGCCTTTCAGGGGTAGTATCAAAATGCTATTTTTTTCTTAGAATCGAATAGAAGTAGATAAGTAGCATTTTCTCCCATCTTATAATCTAATGAAATGATCTTTTTAATACGAGTAGTAGACTACAAGTTACATAAATTATGATGAACAGTGCCTTCGTCATCGGGCTAGTACCGGAATGTCGCTGGGGGTTCTCAGATGGTGTCATGCATTTACATCAATTGCTCGGTTACTAAAGCTCTGTTCGCGGTTATATTGACGCCTCAGACGTTCTAGAGCACTGCTTTATCACTTTAACTTGACCACATACTAACCTTTAGGGCCCCTTTAAGATTTGTATAATGCAGCATTAACCCAAGCGAGCATCAACTTTCTGTTTTAAAAATTTCTTCGGTGGCTATTTCAACAAATCAAAGAGAATAGCTCGGCCCACATACATGAGGCCGTGTTTCAAGTGGGTATGACCCACATGATCTTTTACGTTTATCACGAAAATAAATCAATAAAGATACAGTAACACGTTCACTCAGTCTGATGACGCGCAAATAAAGAAAGACTATATAAGTGCACTACTGAAATGCACGAACCCAATTAACAACCGGTCCACCTCGCCGTTCAATCTCTGACGCGATCCTTCTAGGGAGGGAATCGCAGAGAGAATCGACGTCACCGGGCAGCATTGGCTCCCATTGCTCTTGAATAGTTGCCCAAAGTTGGTCAGCTGTGGCTGTCGTTAAAGCCACTCTTCGGTAGGAATTTCGCTTCATCATAGCCCAAGAATTCTCTATCATGTTCTTGTCTGGACTTCTAGCCTCCCACTCATTCGTTAGCATGTCTAAGTTGTCCAGCAATTCTTTGACGCACCTGACTGAGTGCACTATGGCCCCATCTTGCAAAGTCAAGAAAGCATCGGGGGATGGTCCTTCAGGCGCGTAAGGCACAAGGGTATTGCAAGATGTCAATGTAGGTGTCGGACGTCATTCGGGCTGCTAAATGAAGAATTGGTCCGAGGCCTGCACAGCTGATGACACTTCATACCTGGATAGATGTGCGGCCACTGTGACGAATCTTCCACAGGTATCACTCGTCGAACCTGCACCACAAATGTTAAACTCTTGTATAACAACATTTAAAGGCGAGCGCACAGAATAATTGGGCCTTGTCGGCAGTGAGCGGAGTAAATGCCGCTGTTATGCTCACACTAATGAGGCGAACTCAATCTGGCACTATCGGCTGCACTTCACGGGCTTTCTTGTAGCTTTGGTGTCGACTGTAGTCCGAGGGGAATGCCTTTAAAGCTTTTACAGTGTAAAGCCAGGTGATAATCTTGCTATAGTCGAAGTAATCAAGTCACACTGTTCCTTGTACAGCTTGCGGCTTATACCATGCGCATAGGCCGGACGTAACTTACCCGCATCAGCTTATGAGGCGCGCTGCAGAAATTGGTTTCCCTTCGTATTTGCGTCCATTCCTTTTGTCTACATTTGTGTTTATTCGTTCCTGCGTTTGTTTTTTGTATTCCCAGGAATTGTGTTAAAAAGGTAGCGGGAACGGGACCGTCAATTGCTTCCACGCGCGAAGTGTGCAAACCATGTCTGCTTTATCGGCGACGGGCTTACAGTAGCTTAAATGAGGCATAGCATTCCTGACTTCCGAGCCCATAGGCCGAAACTTTCCCCGGACACCAAATGTACAACTCCCCCCATTTCTTCCTTCTCATTAGTTCTGGTATATACGCTGTCCAAAGCAGCACAAAGGTCGAACATACCTTAGAAACTGTCAGAGTCGTCTGCTTTGTTCGGCCGGCCGGCCATTTTGTTTGTCCGGCCAGTCTCCCTACTCTTGGCATTTAGCCAGGAGCGCAAATTGCGGTATATGTACAGACAACGGCAAGAGGCAGGCAGACACGACAATAAGCGGACGAGACACGACTCGGGGCTCCTTGGTAAGCATTTAAATCTTTTTCCTTTTTCTTTTCACACAAGTTCTAAGTGCTGTTTAAGTTCGCTGAAAATATATCACGTACTTAGCCGTCTTCAAGGCCACATGCGTGCGTGAGATTCGGGAACCACGACGTTCTGAGTCGTGCAACGCACCGATGGCGGATAAATCAAGGGATCTCTTAGACATGTAGGGCCCTCTTGGCTATATTATTCGGCGATAAAGTAGCCTCGCCGCTTACGGAATTATCTGACTGTGCTATGTCAAATTCTTGGTAGCCATAGCCGGAAGTTCAAACCCTTCTATGATTTTTCTTTTTTTTTCATTCTGAGGATGGTGAGCTCGAATTTCACCTCCTCCAGTGCGCTACATCTCCAGGCCTGACACCGGCAAAACATGCCGAGAGTGAGTGGGGCTATATTAATACAAGTACAACCAAATTAGGAAGGCGCACTCAGCTTCAACAAAGACACTCCCTCGCCAGAACAGGAATTGGCTTCCCTGGTGCAGTATTTGGCCAACCCCTCCCTTATAACTCCAACAAATAGCACATGACCCTCAGTCCCCAGCACCTGCGGAGCACCTGACCAAGGCGGCGGTCAGACTTGCAATGCAGCAGAGGGTGCTGAGAATCTCTGAATCCGGACAGGCCGCCTATGGGAACTGACCCTTGCAACGTCTAACACCCGAACCCTCTCGAGTGAGCCTAGCTTAGCAGGACTCTTTGAAGAATTAGGAGACTTCGTTTGGGACATCATCGGCCTTAGTGAGATTAGAAGAACTGCTGAGGCTTATACATTGCGAAATAACGCACGTGTCCTCTGCTATAGACGTCTCCCAGGTAAGAAGCAATACGGGGTAGGATTTCTAATCCATAAGGACATAGCGGGCAACATTGACGAACTCTACAGCATCAATGAGAGGGTAACTGTAGCCGTAATGAACTTAATAAGAGGTATAGATTAAAGTTAGTACAAGCCTACGCCTGAACATCCAATCACGATGATTATGAAGTGGATCAGTTTTATGATGTTGAATTTGTGATGAGAAAAGTGCGAACTCAGTATAATGTAGTAATGGGCGACTTCTATGCAAAACTGGAGAAAAAGCAGGCTTGTGAACAAGCAATTGGCAACTACAGCGTCGATTCTAGAAACGCTAAAGGAGAGATGCTGGTAGAATTCAAAGAAAGGATTAAGCTTTGAATAATGAACACTTCTTTCCGGGAGCCTAGCAACAAAAGGGGGACCTGGAAAATCCGTAATAGTAAAATAAGAAATGACATTGATTTCATACTTTCGGCCGATTCCAGTATACTACAGTATGTAGAAGTGATAGGTAAAGTGAAGTGATCATAGATGAGTGAGGGGTAGGATTCACCTCAATTTGAAAAGAGAAAGAGCAAAATTGGTCAAGAGAAAACAGGTCAACCTAGAGGCAGTAATGGTCAAAGTAGACAAATTCTGGCCGGTACTTGCAAAGAAATACGCGCCCTTAGAACAGTAAGATAAAGATTGCATAGAAGCAGTCAATGAAACCGTAACTATATTGCCTTCAGAGGATGCAATTGAAGAGAGAGGCAAGGCACCAAGGCAACCAGTAGACAAGCTCTCCCAAGTAACAAAGGACCTAATAATGAAACGAGAAAGAATGAAAGTGTCTAAATCAAGAGATAAGATGCAATTCGTGGAACTACCAAAACTGATCAACAAGGCGAAAATAAGTGATACTCGAAACAGTAACGTGAGAAAGACTGAAGAAGCAAAAATTGACGCAGCCTGAAATCTGCGAGAAAGAAACTTAGTGAAGAATAAACCAAGACGTATGCACTGCAAGATGAAAAGGGTAATATCTTCAGCAATCTTGAAGGTATACTAAAAGCAGCGGAAGAATTATATACTCACATGTACAGCACCCAGAGGAGTCAGGAAACGTTCATTACTACCCCCCCGTACGCCGAAGCTCTCTCCCTTCCCCAAACACACGCATACATACCTGAAGTGCCATTACCAAAGGTTTTTCACCCACAGCATTTGAGGCTTCTTTTGACTTTCGTAGACTTTTTCACTTGCAATTTTACTGGGATAATAACTTACTGCATCATTATTGGCGCGGACGTGCACGGCTTTTAGTTCATGCATTCGCCTTATTTATCCAAATCCTGACAATATGAAGACACGCGCATTAGAATCACTAGCGCCGGCTACCTAATCCGCATTTTCTGCCTTGAACAGTGTTTTAAATTTCCACTGTAACCGCAATACACACTACGCAACATATTTAAATGTACGCACAGGACAAAGTTTATTATATTTTCAAGAGATGCAACTGACAAATTGAAAATTAGTTTTTAATGTATGGATAGCCTACAAAACGAATATGTTGAATGTATATTCAGCAAGCTTGACATTGGTATGAGTGCTTTTTTGACCTCGAGAAAAAAAACTATAGACTTCAGTGACCTTTCGGCAGAGTCTTTTATCAATGACATGTGAAATTCACGTAAATGTTGTGTGTCTCGGTATTGCTTCTCTTTCCAGTAAGCAATGCTAACGACTCATGAAGAAAGAAACATTTCTAATAATTTACAACATTTATTAGGGATGGAAACATTGTCACCTGTATGCAAAGTCATAAATATATACAGGGTGATCTATTTAACACCCATGCACCAAGGTTTAATAGAAGGGCAGTGCGTTACTTGAAGAAAGCCTATTGCATATTGTTTGCGATACAGTGGAGTAGCTGCAAGTAATTTTTTCATCACTATGATTTGATTAGGTAGTTACAATTTATTATCTAACTCGACACGTACTCTCCTAATTATCCAACTGTCAATGAAGGATTTGTAGGCACATCCAAGGGTCATCTAAGGGCGGCATTTTGAGCGACGTACTGATTGGGCACTAATTTTTTCCGACTGATAAATAAATCGCGCGAAATATGGAGCATACCATATGACTTAGCCCTCGAGCAGTCTCCCACTGCGTTATCTAGAACGAAATAAAGGAAATAAAGCAAAACATCGTGATCAAGTTCGTGCCTTATTTGCCGCGCCCGCGCCGAAGTAACACGTCGCGTTTGGTGTTAATTGGCAACAAGCTGTGATAGCTGTTGTCTTGGCGTAGAAAAGTGCACGGATGTTTTTTTCTCACTAAACCTATCATCACAAAAGCCAATTGACAACGCCAGTACAAACGTTTAAACGTGCGTTTTGTTTCGTCCCAGTCACCATGTCTTTCTCTAACGAGCATAAAATAAAGATTATCCCTTCATTGGGAGCGGAAAATGACAACAAAAGGAATGCCGCAATACATATCAGTCATGGGAGTGTGGTGGTAGAATAAACACGTCGACTATCATCAGAAATGATGATATCTGAGACAAACTTGCAGCTTGAAGAAACATCGGCGTAGAACTCCACCTTTGGGTCCTAGCCTATGCACGTATGTTCTAGCATTTATGGTCTCAAACCCTCATGCTAGCGTGCGGGACGTGGCCACCCAGGTACCAATTTCCCTGTCATCAGTTTGGAGGATTCTAAACGACGGCCTTTCACCCGTACCGCCTTAACCGGCACCAATGCTTGAAAGACAGGGACCTGTAAAATCGTCTAGATTTGTCGAACTGGGTGCTCACAAAAACAGATGAGTCACCGAACTTTTTAAGCACATCAGGTGCACAGATGAAGCCAATTTTTGCAGAAACGGCCAGGTAAATTTGCGTATTACGCGCAATTGGAGTGACTCCAATCTACACTGTGTAAAGCGCACTCGGCACCAGTACCAGCGGTTGTTTAATGTGTGGTTCGGAACTTACGAGGGTGCTATAATCGGTCCCATCTTCAATCACGCACTGACTGGACAGCGTTCCGTGAAAGAAATCCTTGCAGGAGTAGCGGATGAGTTTCTTAGCTGAGTCCCGCTGTCACATCTTCCATTTCTGCGGTATCACAGCACACAGCAGCAGCCAAGCGCGAAACTAGCTGGATGCGACTTTTCATGCGCAATGGATTGGAAGGCAGGGGCCTTCAATTTGACCGGCTAGGACGCCTGACCTCTCTCCACTCGATTTCTTTCTTTGGGGTTATGTGAAAGATCGTGCTTACGTGATTGAGACGGACGTCAGATTTGCTCGACAAGGATAACGGATGTTTGCCGTGGAATTCCGGTGTTGGTCATCAAGAAAGCCACTGAAAATGTGATAAAGTGGTGACAGTACTGCGTAGCTGAAAAAGGAGATCTATTAGGACATTTGCTCTAGGCAGCAGCTGGTATTCACAAGCACACTGAAACAGTCCTTTTTTTTTTTTGGTGGATACATAGTGATTGCCAACTTGGTTCATTTAGAAGCGGTATACTTACTTGAACGCATCGGTTTACCTAATCTTGACATTTAGTCGAATCCCAGTCTATTTATTTCGCTTTCATTTTTTTTTTGGCATGAACCTGTTCTTTCAGCACGTAACTATTTTCATGAAAAATAAAACGGTCACTTTAATTTGTCTTTGGTCCGAAGTAGGTTTGCGGCGCAAAATATAGCGCGCGTCTGGCGCGAAGTATAGCTTCGCGCCCACTCTTTTGATGCGGTGCGAGCAAAGGCAGGATTTTGGACTATTCTGTGGATTCCTCAACAGTAAGACAGCTGACATAATGAAGTGTAATATGGATAGAATTTAACATTCTCTCAGGAACAGAGGAAGCCTAAATGCAGTGAAGGAGAAAGTAGGAATAGGCAAGAATCAGATGTATGCGTTAATAGCCAAAGCCGGCAATATCGTTACTAATATGGATGAGATAGTTCAAGCGGCTGACGAGTTCTATAGAGAGTTATACAGTACCAGTGGCACCTACGACGATAATGGAAGAGAGAATAGTCTAGAGGAACTTGAAATCCCACAAGTAACGCCGGAAGAAATAAAGAAAGCCTTGTGAGCTATGCAAAGGGGGAAGGCAGCTGGGGAGGATCAGGTAACAGCAGATTTGTTGAAGGACGGTGGGCAGATTGTTCTAGAAAAACTGGCCACCCTGTATACACAATGCCTTATGACCTCGAGCGTACCGGAATCTTGGAAGAACGCTAACATAATCCTAATCCATAAGAAAGGGGACGCCAAAGACTTGAAAAACTATAGACCGATCAGCTTACTGTCCGTTGCCTACAAAGTATTTACTAAGGTAATTGCAAATAGAATCAGAAACACCTTAGACTTCCGTCAACCAAAGGACCAGGCAGGATTCCGTAAAGGCTACTCAACAATAGATCATATTCACACTATCAATCAGGTGATAGAAAAATGTGCGGAATATAACCAACCATTATATATAGCTTTCATTGATTATGAGAAAGCGTTTGATTCAGTCGAAACCTCAGCAGTCATGGAGGCATTGCGGAATTAGGGTGTAGACGAGGCGTATGTAAACATACTGAAAGATATCTATAGCGGCTCCACAGCCACCATAGTCCTCCATAAAGAAAGCAACAATATTCCAATAAAAAAAGGCGTCAGGCAGGGAGATACGATCTCTCCAATGCTATTCACAGCGTGTTTACAGGAGGTATTCAGAGACCTCCTGTATCTTGATTCTCTACGAGAAAAGTAGAAAGGTATCTAACAAGAGAGTGGTCAGACAAGGAGACACAATCTCAGTCATGCCATTCAGTGCGTGCTTGGAAGAAATATTCAAGCTATACACTGGAAAGGCTTAGGAGTAAAGATCGATGGCGAATATCTCAGCCACCTTCGGTTTGCCGATGACATTGTTCTATTCAGGAACACTGCAGAGGAGTTACAACAAATGATTGAGGACCTTATCAGAGAGAGTGTAAGAGTGGGGTTAAAGAGTAATATGCAGAAAACAAAGATAGTGATGAATAGCAGGGCAAGGGAACGAGAGTACAGGATCGCCAATCAGCCTCTAGAGTCTGAGAAAGAGTACGTTTACCTAGGTAAATTAGTTACAGGGATCCCTGATTATGACAAGAAAATTCATGGAAGAATAAAAATGGGTTGGATCGGCATGCGGCAGATATTGTCAGCTCCTGAGTGGAAGCTTACCATTATCATTGAAAAAGAAGGTGTAGAATCAGTGCATTTTGCCGGTGCGCACATATGGAGCAGATAGTTCAGACTGACAAAGAAGCTTGAAAACACGCTAAGGACCGTGCAGACAGCGATGGAACGAAGAATGCAAGGCATAAAGTTAAGAGAAAGAAAGTGCGTTTCGATCATTGAGCAAATGGGTATAGCCGCTATTCTAGTGGACATTAACAGAAATAACTGCACCTGAGCAAGTTATGTAATGCGCAGGTTAGATAACCGTTGTACCCTTAAGGTTGCAGAATGGGTACCAAGAGAAGGAATGTGCACTCGAGGACCGCAGATACTAGGTGGGGCGTTGAAATTAGGAAATTCGCTCGTGGTAGTTGGAATCGGTTTTCGCAGGACAGTGGTAACTCGAGATCGCAGGGAGAGGCCTTCGTCCTGCAGTGGACATAAGATGGGATGATGATGATGATGATGATGATGATGATGATGATGATGATGATGGGCCAATTGTTTGGAATCCACGACTCGCATGCGGAGGCAACTCAAGGTGGGTCTTTCTGTGTGATTTTTTCAGCAAAGTCCTTTGGAACGCAATCGTGCTGTGAATTCCAGCTTCGTGGAGCCTCCGTCTTATCGTTAACAGGCTGACACTTGTCCAGCCGAGCTCATTCCTGATTTCCTTAGCAGTTAGAAAGGGATCTGGTACTGATGCGGCCACAATCAGCAAGTCGTCCTCGTGTGACGGGGCCCTTTCAAAGCGACCACTTAGAGCGACTTCAATGCGGCCTTCTTCACGGTAAGCCTTTAAGACTCGGCTAATAGATCCCATTCGGCGATATGTCACATTACAAATAGCTCTATGGGACATTGTGCTGTCCATTATAGCGATCTCTTGCCGTTCTTCCCTGGTCAGCCGTGGAGCCATCGCAAAAAAGAGTGTTATAGTTCGCGTCAGTCGTCGTTTGCGTCCATCATCTCATATGCCAATTGGCGTTCACGTGACCATTTACCGCCGTTCAGATATACTATTGTGATCCTTTTTGTTGAATCACGTTTGGTTGTCAGAGCTAGCGCAGGCATACCGGCGCAAGTCCACGCTTATCAGGAACGGCGACTGTTGCACAAGCGATAGCAACCAAAAACAAAACTAAGATAAATTTGATTATCTCTTATGACCAAATTTACCGGCCTATATTGCAGTTTGGCCGTGAGTTTACATGCCGCATGCAGGCTTCAGGTGCTCGAATACAGCATAACTCGAACCCAGCAGCTACTCAGAGGCGGCGCTCGTGCAGTCGTCCACCGCTCGCTGGATTACTCCAGACCAGTCTGATTCTGACCGTACTCTCTGAAAAGATCGGTTGTATCAACTGCTTTGTGGTAAGCGCTGAGGCACAATTGCGGCATTTCATGACCTTCCGGAAATTCTTGCATCAAGCATTTTACTTGGGGCACTAGTGCCGACGTCAAGAAATATCTTCTTGACGCGTATGCCTTGAATGGTCAAAGTAGTGGTGTTCTTATATAAACAGAGCGTACTTTGCTAACTGTACACCTGATGGATATGTAGCTGCCGTCAAGGCATCCAACTGTGTCTGGGAATGTCCATACATTCAAAGCGAAGATACAAAATGTGTACATACATGGTTAAACGTGGTTTTCACTTAAAGCGATACAAGGTACTGGCAAAATTCTATAAATTTGCAACACCCGGAAGTGCAGAAATTTTTTAGGGCAGTATCTTGTATCATAAAATACTGAGTATCGTGATACGCAAGCAGTCATGGGGTGTCGAACAGTAGAGATTTTGTAACGCAGGCATGTTAGAGAACCACAAGTGCTTGATGCAAAATTTTAATTCCGTTTTAGTTGCAGACTATGTAGAAACAAAAATACAAAAGTATTTTATAACCTTCAAAAAAATGTGGTTCAAGGAAACTCAGTGCAACAAGTGCCTATTTAGCGCGCGCTAAATTATGTACTAAAACCTTGGTCACCTGCTCAAAATGAATGGCGGGCATCTGCAGGTCACTAGGGAACTTGATGATACTGGGTGCAATGTCGTGGAGGAACGAGGTTACTCGGCTCACATTCGGTCGCGAGTGCTTTCTGCAACTCTAAAGCGGCCTGCAACATTTCTAATGCATGCCTTGGAGGCACGCCAAGGAGCATGTTTTGAAAAAATAGTGAAGCGGGATGGCGTTTGCCGCTGGCACATCAACGTAACCGTTGCCATGGCAGCATACTTGATTTCTTTTCTACTTCGAAAACCTATTCCCGTTCGCCTGGGAGGTAACTAGATGACAGCCGTGAAGTGGTCATACAATGCAGTGTATACGTAGTACGATGCCTAGAAGGCATGTTGCCAAGGCGTAAAGTGCCGGAGGTCTGCAGCGATGGGAATGCCCTACGGGCCCTTTGTATTCACTGGTTGACAAAACGAGTTTTCGGACCGCGCCAACCTCAAGTACGGATTAGAAATATCCCGCAACCACAGGCTATTCGGAATGAAGAAAATGCGCTACAGGTTTTGTGGAAACAGCTTTTCGTTTAGTTTTCGTATATGGTTACATGTTTTGAGATCTCCGGGAATGGAGACCGCTTCCGTCAGCAAGTTTCGAGCTTTATTTAGATTGTTTTGAAAGGTCATCGACACTGCTAAAAGTGCGTTGCGCGCATAAAGTTATTACATTTTTTCTGAATGTGTCAATCTTCCTTGTGAGATACGTTTGTAACGTGAAGCCCAAGTTATTTGTTAGAAGACGGTAGTGGCGCGCTTGAGTATCAGTTTACTTTTCCGAAGTGTTCGCGACCTTTTTCTTTGTAAGTAAAACGGCGGTAATTATAGAAGCCGTTATTTAAACAGCACAATTTTAGTAAGTGTGTCTACCATTCCTTTAATGCGTGTCTTGCGCGGAAACACAAAAGCAAAGCGTTGGTGTGTCTCACACGTGTATCTAGGAGACGGAAGTATTCTGGGCATCGCTTAAAGCGTGCTTGAAACTATCTAAAGAAACGCGCAAATTCTTGGTTACTTTTTTAGTGCGTGTCACTTATGGACAAGAGAAAGCACGTAAGAGTTAACAGTTTTGACTGCAAGGTGAGAATGGCTCTGATGGTACATCCGTGAAGTCAGTGAGCCTCAGTGGCATTAGTAGGTTTCATATCCACGTACGTGTGCCTGCAGCACGACAACCTGGTTTTGTTGAATTCAGAGGTACATCAAAGCTCGCTTTAGCTGCACGAAATGTTTGATCCAAAGTATTGTGTCAAACGAAGCCAGGTGGACTTAAGAGGATTTCGGTCGCTTGCTCACGAGGTTGTACTTTTTCACTTGGAAGGCCTTTCCCCTCTCAGAGGCTGCGCGAAGGGTGTGAAACCTGGCTTAATCTCAAAATTGTGGGCTTCAGCGAAGGTTTAGTGGTCTGATGGATGATTTGGTGTTTTTGTGAGATAAGGCGGGTGCGTTGATTTCTGTGCTAGACCCGAAGGCTCTCGGTGTGAGCACGGTGCTTTTCTGTGCTCTATGGCTGTGTATGTGCTCCTGTGTTGCCAGGGAGACGGCCACAACAATGCGAATACTGGGACCTCAAGCCGCAGTGTTTCATTGGCCACCACTTCTAGAAGAAACCTTGAGGTTGCGACTAAACATAGACGCTTCAGGCACCCTCACAGCTGGTCACCCTCAGGTGGAATGTTATGGCGGTAGACGTGTCTGTTACATTCTAAAAACGGCGATGCACATTCCTTAGGGGCTTTCCATAAAGGAACCCCTTCATCAGCAGCCGCTCGGATGGCGACGGAGCGCGACAGACTGTAACGCGCAAAGAGCTTCACTTCCAGGCGACAACAAGTACCTCCCTCCGTGGAAGCGGTAACTACCGCGAAGGCTAGGCTCCTTACCCTGACAACCTGACCGTCAAGGAGAGCCCACTAATTGATGGAAGGGGCCAACGCCGAGGATTTCCACGGGAAATCACGCCCACTTCGGTTGCTCAAATCAGTGGCTCGTACTAGAGGGCGATCGCTCAACATTAGAGGTGGAGTCCGAACGGTGCGACGTCATGGGGGCAAATTTCCATATCAGTCGACGGTTAATTATCAGATTCCCTAGTCTCATCGCCTACGGAAGCCGACTACATCAAACGCGGACACTGTTGCGTCTGTGTTTTGGCTTAGAAACGAGTTGGCCGCTAGCATTACGCCGCGCCCAACATTGAATGCTCCTCCGTGTTCCACTGCCCTCTACTGGAAATTAGCGCAGTCTATTTGCGGTCCCCATCGAAGTCGCGAGTCTCTTTTTTGAGGCGCTTTACGCCCCGGCCAGTAGGCCTCAAGCCGTAGGTCGTGCGTCCGGCCCGTCGATGCGCAACAACTGGAAACAAGTTAAAACCTTTGCTACTTCCTGCTTTTGCTGCATCTTTTGTACTTTACTTTCGACATGGGAAACGCTTTGCCTGCTTCTACTACTTCTGAACCGCCGACGGCAACTTCTTCGCTTTCTTCATTGGGCGTTTCCGGCAACGCGTTCGCACCTGCTTCGCCGCCATTCCTTGCCACGCCTGCTACTCTTACTGTACTTTGGCTAACGTGAAAACGCGGTTTTCGCTCGTTCTTTCAGGCTACCAGAGGCTAAACGCTACCAGACGAAAGGAAGAAGGCAGTTCTACTGAACATTTTAGGCTCGGAAGGAGAGCATTTTTATTACGACCTTGCGTCGTAAGTTGACCTGCCTACTGCAGCTTATCAAGACATCCTGCTCATCTTCTACAAACATATTGAAGACGGTACCAATTTCTTAGCACATCGCATCATCTTCGACTACCGCAAACTGCAGCCAGGAGAGTCCTCTCGGGGCTTCCTCACTGCGCTACATAGGTTGGCGCCTGCTTGAGCGTTTGGCGCTTGGCATGACGAGTCCCTCCTAGACCTTATCCTATGAGGCGTTGCCTGTACAAGGATCCGAGAAAGGCTGGAATTCAAAGGACCTTCATTAACGCTACAGAAGGCGGAATAAATCGGAACAAGCATCGATCAAGTTCGCAAAGAACTTCAAGTATTCAACGGTTCCCATTTGCTTTGCGTCTCGACGCAGCGTCAAGGTGGCGTCGTTAACCGTCGTCTCCCTTGTCCGGATGCTCATGATGGCGGTCCTCGCCAAGCTGGTTCCTCGACCCGACGCATTCAAGATGGCCCCCATCGGATGAATGGATGGATGGATGGATGGATGGATGGATGGATGGATGGATGGATGGATGGATGGATGGATGGATGGATGGATGGATGGATGGATGGATGGATGGATGGATGTTATGAGCGTCCCCTTTGGAACGGGGCGCTGGGTTGCGCCACCAAGCTCTTGCTGTTATACTGCCTAATGTCCTACCTAGGTCAAACAATGAAAAAACAAAAAAAAAACACTACGAACTACCACGCCCAAATGTTCTGATCTCCAATTGTGAACTGTGTTTTGTGCGTCTCCGTCTTTTGTAGTTTCCCTACTTTTCTTCCACCAGTCTTCCAATCGCCTCTTACTAATGCCTATTGCGGACATGTTTGCTTTACCACTGCTCCCGTTGAACCCAAGGGCTTTAAGGAGGCCAGTGGTGCCTAAATCGACAGCTGGGTAGACGTCTTCAGATTCTAATAAAACATTCTCCGTCGTTTCCCTAGCTTTACCGCAGCAAGCACATGCTTCTTCTTCCTTCTTACATCTCGCTTTATTGTTCTAAGCCATCCCGTTCCTGCTTCGAAAAGTAATGAGCTTCCCTTTGAGTTCTCATAAATGGTTTCTTTCCTGATTTCGTTTTTCCCTGTTAAGTAGTTACTCATGGCAGGTTTCTTTTTCATTGCCACCACCCATGAGATTATTTCAGCCTCTCTGACTTTCTGCTTGACCTTCTTTGTTGCTGTGTTGCCCACCCTGCAGGCCGCATACTTGCTGGTAAGCTTGCTAGTTCTTTTCCTTCACTGTCAATCAATCTTTTTCCTGTACAGATACCTGAACACTCTCCCAGCCGATTTACATTCTTCCATATTCTTCAGCCGTTCTTCCTACTCAATTTTACTGCGAGCTTCCCTCACTTCAAAACTATTCCAGCCCATATCACCCTGCACAGCTTCATTTGTAGTCTTCCCGTGAGCGCGCGATGTGAGGCGACCCAGTGACCTTTGGTTCCCGTCGAGTCCTGATTGTAACCCTGATTTAAACCAAACAACCGCATTTCCAGAAGTAAGTCCTGGAACCATTACACCTTACCACATACCTCGGAGGACGTCGTATCTATTGTATCCCTATAGCGCTCTGGGCTTCATTATGGCTGCATTTCTCTTCCCCTTCACTGTTATTGTTTTTTCCTGTGTTTCCATATATCTATTGCCCTCGTTCATCCATATACTAAGGCATTTATATTCTGTTACCCGAGGTATTTCCTGGCCCTGTATTTCCACTGTCTGTTCACTGTTTTCATTGAATACCATAACACCTGATTTTCTCACACTAAATTTCAGACCTAAATTGTTGCCTTCCTGTCCACAGATATTAGCCAGACGTTGCAAATCACTTTGCTTGTTAGCTAGCAACACAATGTCGTCCGTATAAAATAAACCTGGGAGTTGGTGCTCTAATATTGTACCCGCCTGTTTGTATCAGAGATTAAACCCCATATTACTTCCTTCTAGCGCCGTCTCCATCCTCACCATGTACATTATAAAAAGCAGCGGGTATAAAGGACACCCCTGCCTCAGTCCCTTGTTGATATGAACTTTCTCCTCGCTCCTCATACCTTTCCGTTCAACGAAAACGGTATTTTCTAGGTAAATCTCTCTCAAAATATGTAGGAAGTCGTTACCTAAGCCTTCCCTTTCCAGAACATCCGACAAAATGTTGCGGTCTACCTTGTCATAGGCTCCTGTAATGTCTAAATCATCAACATGGCGCAAAGCCGCCATCTGGCGGTAGGGGCGTACTTGATCATCAGTTCGCTTTACGGAAGTGTTCGTGACATTTCTTTTTGCAAGTAAGACAGCGGTATTTGGAGCAGCCGTTATTTAAACAGCACAATTTTAGAAAGTGTTTGTACCGTTCCTTTATTGCACGTCTTGTACGGAAACACGGAAGCAAAGTGCTGGTTTGTCTCACACGTGTATCTAGCAGACGGTAGCATTTTGTTTATCGCTTAGAGCGTGCTTGGAAGTATTTAGAAAAACCAGTCAAGACGCTACTGTTTATTGCTACCGGTGCGGATCAACGGAGCCCATAGCATCCGATCCAGGCTGTCCGCATGTTTCAACCTCATCTTCCTATTGTAATAGTGGATACTTAGACGTTCGCTTACGAACCGTCCTTCAGCAAAAATGCAGAAATGAGCTCGTTACTGTGGCTTTTGCATCTTGCACATCCATTCCCGCAGAACGACGGTACCCCGTAGGTGAACGAGAAGCCTGTGAACAATGGCATGTTTACTTGTGGGATAGGCAGCTTAGATTACGAACTCATCAACAAGCTTTTAACGTGACAGCGTTAAGGAAAATACAGCCGAAAGCCGCAGAAAAGTCGCAGAAAAGCCGCTGTCTTCGGCGTCGGCGGCGTCGCCGTGATCAAAAAACGCCGGAAGGCAATTCATAAATAAAAACAACTCGCAAGATGGGCTGGGTGGGAAACGAACCAGGGTCTCCGGAGTGTGATGCGGAGATGCTACCACTCAGCCTTATGTTCCATGGTTCTAAACGAGACAAAAGCGCCTCTAGTGAATGTGGTGTTGCCGTAGAAACGTGCCATAGAAGGTTAAACTGGGTGTATATCGGTAATTATGAGCATGTAAAAACAGAAGTCGCAGTTAAACGCGTAGCGAAGTACGTTTCC
Organism: Dermacentor andersoni; assembly: GCF_023375885.2. Lineage (NCBI taxonomy): Eukaryota > Metazoa > Arthropoda > Arachnida > Ixodida > Ixodidae > Dermacentor > Dermacentor andersoni. The sequence goes on along the minus strand of NC_092822.1, from coordinate 83,496,973 downwards.
GCTACATTTCTTCAGCGCTTGCCGCACACGCAGAGCCATCTTTCGGCAAACACAGAAGACCCCCTCCTCGCAATGTACGGCGCTGCCCCGACAGGTGGCGCGCCACTCACCCACTTCTCCCCTTCGTCTTCATGGCGCGTCGCCGCCCGGCTGTCCGTGGCGATCATGACGTTTGGCTCGCGTAGATCGTTTCTCCCTCCGAGACACCGAGTTCTTCGGTTCGTTCCGCTTGCTCAGGCGCACGTTTCGTTGCCGCACCGAACGCTGCGTTTCTCGGCGCTCACCGCGTGATTGGTGGGTGCAAAGTCCGATGCGGGGCGCCTCGTAAGTGGTCGCTGTGCCGTAGCACATTGTCTTACATCCCTTGGCGGGTCAACGGGAGCGCTGTCGCGTTCCACTCTTGAAGGTGAAGCTTAAGCGTCCTCCAATTTGTCTTACATTGGTGGCTTCAAAAGGTTCTGGACAGCGTCTACTGAGGCTTTCTAGATGGAGTGCAAGATAACTGTATTATGTGACGTCACAGTAAGGGCCGACCTTTATTGAACCCGAGAGATGCGGCGAAGGGCCCTCGGCAGAGTCCACTGTGGTGAAGGACACACGCATGATGGTGATAATATACAGGTGATGAAGAAGTGCACAATAAATGCCAACACTAATTTCCACCTTGCGAGAGCTGCCATCCTGGCCGCAGCCTAAAGGTACGGGGAACGCCGCGTGAAGGGCTTCATACGAGAAACATGGACCACATTTGTATAGCGGCAATGATTGTCAGCTGAGGCAGCAACAGGGTTCACATGGTAATTAATGTAAGAAATCATTTCCAGGATGGTGTATGGGTCAATAAAGCGGAACTGAAATTTCTCACACAACCTAGGAGTGTAAACGGGCGTCCAGAGCAGTACTTCATCGCCGGGCTGGTAGAAAACTACACGATGAGATGCGTCCTAATGATCCTTGCGGTCTTGTTGTCTGGGTTCGGAATTGAAGCGGGCACGCTGGTGACAACGGTCAAAGCAGGAAACATTCTTCGCAGGAAGATGGAAATGAACTGACAGGGGCAGAGAAGAAATAAATGTCGAGAAATGAACTGGGCGGACGACCATGAACAAGGTAGAATGTCGAGTGATCCCTTGTGCGTTTAACGGTGGTGTTATACGCGAAGGCGACGAATGGCAAAACTGCGTCCCAATTTGTGAGTTTCTCGTGCACCCGAGTTTTACCCGAGTTTGCTCGACAGCAATCAGTGAACAGAGATAGCGCGGCACGCGCAAAAGCTACAGGCAAAAAAATATGTTGAAAAAAGCCGCGTATGACAACATGGGCGCACCCTGCGCGGCACGCTGCTTCCACGTTTCAAGCGCAGAAGGCTACACAACTAAACGCGCCAGCACCGCGTATTGTTATCAACAGATTATCGCAACTTAGCAATACCGTGACTGTCCCGCTGTCTGTCTGCACACTTGCCGTGAGCCGCTTGCCACGCCTTTCCCGGGCGCGTCAAGGGTGTGCCTCCTCTTTCGGGCACTATGTTTCTATCCTCCATCGAATGCAAACAGGGTACATGCGGCGCATTCTTTCACCTACACTTTCACTCAAATGAATACGTCAAAATACAACAAATAAGATAACGAATATTTTTATTTTTTTAGGTATCTGTTTTTCGTTTTAAATGCTAGAAATTTCTGATGACAAACGGAGAGCAAGCAAATTAATAAATTTTGCACTTCTTGCCGCGAGTGGCGACAGTGAGGCTAAAGCTTAGAAGCGGTTACATTGAAGTGGGTCCCTCACACGAGGGGGTTCATACGGTGAGCCTAGGGGCGCTCATGACCCATGGAGGGTCATGACCACTCTTTCTCTATTAGGCTGTTCATCGCAGGCGCTTCACTAGGCTATTAAAGCGCCCGCTTTACCGACTAAAAACCTAACATTAGTCAAAAATACAGGAGCAACGGCTGTCGCTGTAAAATGGCGGTACGTTATTCAGGGCCCGTAGTGACACAGTTCAGTGAAAATGTACCAGTTTATCCTTGTGCGCGAAGCCTCTGCGATACTTACTGAAGTACTATAGCGCCAAACAGACGACACAAGAAGAAGAGACACGGACGAGCGCTAAAGCGCTCGTCCGTGTCTCTTCTTCTTGTGTCGTCTGTTTGGCGCTATAGTACTTCAGTAAATATGCACCAACTAGCCCAACAAAAAGTTCTGCTGGAATACCTCTGCGATACATTGCGAAGAAGTGCGTGCTTCCCAGCGACACAATTCATCGCTTGTCATCGCTTCCCTAGTGAAGGTGCTTCTGAGCGCATATACGCAGTATTTGAATGTGTTGTGCAGTCCAAGGTGCTTCCGGATTACCTCTGCTGGAGCCATCAGCGATCGCAGATGGATATCGTAACGTCACTCTAGCAGTCGCATTTTGGCAGGTGAGGGCTCTTGTCTGCAGTTATGAAATGCGACTTCGAACGGAGAAAGGTGTTGGAACTGTTGGGCGGGCAGTGCTTGTGATGAAGAAATGCCATTGCACTGGGTCTAGAAGAGCGAGCGATTCTCGGACGCTGATGGTGTTTACGACTCTGTGGCTCCGATACATCACCGATGAAAGAAAATCCATCTCAAACGACTGCTGCGACATGCACTCCTCAGCATCGTCGTCCCCCTCGGCGTATCGACGCCTTGCAAGCAGCTACCGTGACGTGCCGATAATTCTTTACTGTGCGCTACGTCGCCACAATGCAGGCAATGAAACCGTGTTGTGAAGCCATCTCAAACCGAAAAATATGTATGCATAAACCAGCGACAGTCAGCGCTTTGTTTTTCATAGTGGTGCTCAGTTCATCGCCGATGACAGTGCGTTGTGCATGTTTTATGACGGCGGTCAAGATTGTTGATGCCTCTCAGCTCCACCCCGCGTCGCTGTTGGCGAATGATAAGTTGGGCGTGGCTCAATCGTGGTGGGTTCGCGCACAAGAGTTACATGCTTCGCGCGGGGCGTGACCTCTGGTTTTGATTGGCAGGCGAACTCGTGCTAAACTCGTAGATCGCGAAACCCCCTCCGAGTTCAACTCGGGAACATGGCGGCGGCAGCAGCAGCCTGCGTCATTGCATCCAGCGGCAGCAAGCGTCAGTATGACCGTCTGGACCCGTTCACCTACATGACCGACGTAGAGTTTCAGCGTCATTTTCGCCTGTCGAAGACATCAGAGCGCTGGCTGCGGGACGAGCTAGGCGAAGATTCTCGTCTGCGCTCACCGTGGAAGAGCAAGTCCTATGCGCGCTCAGTTTCTACGGGACTGGGAGTTTCCAGGGAAGCGTCGGCGCCGAGCGTTACATTGGACGTCATAAAACTACTGTTAGCCGCTGCGTGAGAGATGTGTCTGACGTGCTTATCGATGCGGCAGTGCATAAGCAGTGGCTAGTTTTCCCGAAGACTGCGGCTGAGCGGGCAAATAAACAGGAATGCTTCCTACTTCGCGGGAACATACCGAACGTAGTCGGGCGTGTCGACGAAAAGTGCGTGAGAATTAAGGCGCCTTCAATGTCAGCGTTACTGTGATTAGCATTGAAGCAATGTTTAGACACGCCATATTGCCATTATTTGTCCCGTCCTTATAGCCGACTTAAATTGTGTGTTCCCGACATCTCACATGCTCCTGCCTATGATACTGAGTTTCTCGCTGGTTGCTGACTTTTTGCCGATTGTTCTACTTGTCTGTCAGTGTGCGTTCCAAATGGCTCACTTTCTTGTGAAAGAGGCTAATTAAGTATGAATAGATAAATGAATATCACATATTGTGTGAAGTAACCTATGAATGGTAATCTCATAAAGAACTTATACATCTCATACATCGCTCCCGCCGCTCGCACATCGCCCCGCACGGGCCATCCACTTGAAGTCACCCGACCCCGTTCTGGCACCACTACTTTTTCTGCACCATTTTTTTGCCGCGCAGCTTCAGAATGGAGTGGCCTTCCCCACGACATTGTTTTAATCACCTGTCCATCACGTTTTATTCAAAGTGTATCCATATACCTGTCTTGTTAAAAACCTGTGGCATTTGTAGCATCTCTGTACAACCCACGCCTTATGTAACACCCCCTTGTGGGGTCTTTAAGGAAATAAAGTGAAGTGAAGTGAAGGTACTTCATTGGTGAAGTTGCTGCATCAGATGCATAATGCTGAATTTTGGTCATGCGTCATCTATCGGCCGCACTATGAAACAGCGAGGCATTGCACAATTTGTTGCAGCGCGAGATGTGGATGTTGCGCCAAGCCCGTTGTGCCTATGCATTTGTGGCGAAATGAAAATGCATTGAGAATCTTAGTGTGCTGGCTTGCATGAAGAATATACCTCATATTGTTTGCTCTCTTCGCTGTTGATGCATGTGCCAGAGGTTCAGTGCGTCTTTTTTTTGGGGGGGGGCAGCGTTATTCTGGATGGATAAATCCTATATTTTCGTCTCATAATAGGGCTCTAATTCTTAAGCAGTAGAACAATGCAGATGCAATGCTCTGCAGAACTCGGTGTGCGTGAAGATGTCATGAACCACCAAGGCGAAATTACATATCGGGAGAAATGTGTTGCAGATGCCAATGAAAAGTGGGTCTTTAACCCGCCATGATAAAAATAAAAATTTCAGAGCAAATAGACCTTTTGTACAGCTTTAGAGCAATGATTACACAAAAGGCGATATGCTCAAACGTGTAAGAGCTTGCCGCAATGCCAAAGTAGGATGAGCGACATGCAGCACATTTTGGCATTGATCATGTCTTGCAACCGCTATTTTATTGTAAGCGTCGCTGTCACACCTTTCTCTCCGGCACTCCCTTTACTGAAACGTGGCACTGTCTTTCCATTGGTGTCATGATGATGATGGTAATGGCAGCAGTAAGGCTGGTTAATGCTTGCCCCTTTGATTCCTGTGAGTTTAGTGGTAAAGAATATGGCACGTGCATACACCTGTGCTGCAAAATTTAACGCTTGTGATTTTTTGGAGAGCTAATTTTTGTTCAGAGATTTCAAAGATGTGCCCCATTGTGGCCAAATAACTAGAGCATTGGTGAGGTCGAAGACTGGGTGTATTGGTTTAGAAGCTTGAAGTTGAATTGCACAACAATTCGACGGGACACAAAGAAGAGAAATACACACAGCAGAACGCTCTGCTGTGTGTGTTACTCTTCTTTGTGTGCCGTCGAATTGTTGTGCGATCCAACTTTAAATAGAGCATTGGGCTTCTTTGGTGCAGGACCGAGGAAGTGTGAGCTATTCGACAACATGCCAGTGTCGTCACACAATTATGGGAGTCTGAAGGTTTGCAAACAAATATTTGCTTACAAATCCACCTGCTCATGTAATACAAGCACTAATTGAAAGAACCGTCATACAAAAATAATGGTGATATCAATGACCTGTGAAAAGTGGAATTTGTATATTGACACTGTTGACATAATAGGTGCCATACCGCCCTCAAACTTGTACTGGACAGAGCAGTTTCTTTCCTATGTGAAGCACAAGCTTCCATTACATGCTGTGCAGATAACCAAGCTTAGTTTGTTTTGACACGGTACACAACATTCACTGTAATCTGTTTTTGATTTTAAAGAAGTGCAAAACACCACCTCTTTTTCAAGGACGTCATGGGAATATTTGGCGAGACTTTTTTACAGGCCCTGATAATGGAAGTGTGGCCAGCCAGCTTGGATGCCTTTATAGATTTCTGTTCCTGATCATTGTGTGCTATCAAGTTGCTAAAGTCTATGCAACTGGTGCAAGGCATTACGTGATTCTATAGTCGGATACAACTTTAGGAGGCCACGGAATCTGCACTTTAAAGGCAGATGAACGCAAGCCTGCACCAATGGGCACGCACTCTAGACTGACGTCGTGTGGCCGGACGAACTAATACCCTCTTGTTGGAGAGGGACTATTTCTTTAGACGTGGATGCAATTGGCTGCTGCGCTTTGGTCATCTGGCCGGGGCCTCTCCTGTCTTCTCAAGTTGTATCCGACTGTAGAGGATGCCACTTTTGGTACAACACAAAAGGACACAGTGTACAATTATTTGGCTTATGAAATGGATACATCAGAAGTGAGCTATGGAAGGCCTTAGGCTGTGTGAAAATTGTTAAAGAATATGTGCTCTCGAACATGCATGTAATGGCAGCTTTGAATCGGGGAGTGTTGCAGTTATATGCACAAGTCTATAGGTGAAGCTCATGCTGTTTCCTGTCTTTTCATTCTGAATTGCACACACCGTTCATCGTGTGGGTAATCAACACGCATTGTATTCTTGCACACAGAAAGAACAAACAGCACAATGATGTGTATGCTGCATTAGTGTATTTTTCATTTACGTGGTTCAAGAGTGGCGCAGGTTGTCTTACGTTTTTGCCTATTTTGAAGAGAGACCGAGTGCATGTTACAAGTGACCTAATATGCACAGCACAATGTTTACTGGAATAATTTTATTCATGTTCTTGAATAATAAACAAAATAATAAACTGAAAGCTCCTTTATAAGGTGTCTTCTGGAAGCTCGACTGGAGAGCAGTGAGGGCACCAATACTACTGCTGCAGAGCAGCCCTCTGGACCTCTGTCACACTCTCAAGAGTGCCTGGCGCTCGCCTACTGCCGCCAGGCGGTTGAGTGCCTCCAGTACCTGAATGTATTGCTGCAAAAAAAGTGGATTATTGAAATGAATCAACTCCGTATAAACCATCATTTACAAAGAAAAATCCTCGTTGCACTATTGGTACTAAGTGCCCTTAACTGTAGAAGTCTTTAGTGTAGCATGCACAATATAATGATGTGTAGGGACAATGTTGCTTTATTTTTCATAACAAGGGTTGTCTTTTCGAGACCCAATTGTCATGTTGATTAGTGTGCCAGCAGCTGAGGTGTCCCCACACCTTCACGAGTCTCTACTGTGAGCACCACAAACCTATTTTTGTTCACTGCAAAACAAATGCCTCTCCCTACAATCCCATCTTATACAAGCTGATTGCATCCTATGCCTACAAACATTATATTTTTGTCCCATTACGCAATTTTCTACCATCCTCGGCTGCAGTTATCTCTCCTTGACATCCATTCTGTCACGCTTCTGTAATCACCGGTTATGAATTGGCAACAGGTGATTGAAGACCTGCATGGCCTGCCTGCCGATTCAAATTTTTTTCTTAATCTCAACTAGCATATCAGTTGCCACGGTTTAATATGACACTGTCTTCCTGCTTTAACGCTATCTCCAACAATTTTTGTTACTTCGCTTTATGCACAGTCGTCGGCTTCTCAAGTTTCTTTGTTAACCTCCAGGTTTATGTCCCATATTGCATAACCGGTAGAATGCAATGATTCTAAACTTTTTTCAAGGATATCGGTAACGTGGCGATAACGATTCGGTAATGCCTTCCATGTGTTGTTCAACCCATGAAATTTTTGTACAAGTTTCCTGCTTTAAATTAGTACCTGCTACTGATATTTCACCTGGATAAAGATACTCTTCCATAGATTCTGCGGGCTCAATGGCACTCATGAATTTCTGTTATCTCACCAGGTTGGTGAAGGTTACGTTCACCTTTTCCATATTTTCGTGGGCCCACGTGCCTGTAAAAGCACAAACATTCATTGGTTCTCAATGCCTTTTTTTAAACTGCTGGACTGCTGGACTTGTACTTTTCATCGCCGAGCGAGTAATCGGTGTCAGTCATATGTACGAGACGTCGCCCATAACATATAGCAGCAGAAGCAGAGGCAAGGAAAGGCCATCCTAATATGAGCTGGTGGGAGCATTGCGACAGCACAGCAAACTGTATTGGATGGATAACGCCGTCTGTCATTACACGCACAGTACATAATGTTGACGAGCGTGTAGAGGATCCTTGAGCTGCTGCCAGCAGTGCTCCATCGTACAGTGTTGTAAATTTCCTGAGACCCGTAAACCAGTCATTGTGAATAACAAATAAAGCGGCACCGTCGTCCACCAAAGCTCCAACTTTCACACCCTCAGCGAACACGGATATTATATTAAAAGAGCGCTTGAGAAATTGTAGTCCTGTCAATAAGTGCAGTGTTTCCTTAGAAAACTGCATTACCTAATTTTCTGGGAGGCGGTCAAAGGTTAACGTTGCAGGCCGGAGTGGTGACGAGGAGCATAGGAAGGGCGAAAGTGAGTGGGGTCTGGTGCTGCGGTAGCCGTTCGGTGGCTCGGTCGTTGCGGGCGAAGATGTGGAACGGCGCGGAGGGGACGCGTAACGCCGGCTTTGAGAAGAGGCTTCACCAGAAAAAGTATCGCGTTCACACATGTACCCGCGACGCTCATTTTGTTGGCGCTTGCGGCGGCGTGATATGTGGCCGCGATAACCACAGTAATAGCATATAGGACGATATTGTCGCCAAGGCGGGTAGTACGAGGTGCTGGACACGCTGAGAGAGAGTGCGTTCAGATGGGGCGATGTAAGCTCAACTGGTATTGAGGGGACATTGGCCAGAGAAGCGACACCAACCTGCGCGTATGTGGGTAGCGGCAACGTTGAACGGACGCCAGTTCGAGGCGCGGTAGCAACCTGGGTGTATGTTGGTAGGGAGCGAGCAGCTGGAGGGTGAACATGCGCAGCGCAAGTCATGGACGCGAGCTCCTCCTTGATAGCGTTACGCCAAGCTGCACCAGAAGGCTGAGGAGGAACGACCAACAGAGATGAAAAGCCAAGTGATTGAAGTTCCTCGTCGATAATCGCCCGAATCATTACACGCAGGTCAGGGTCCGCCGTAGAACGGTGTTTGCAGTCCGGCTGCAAGAGTACGGAGTCAAGCTCGTCGAGGCGCTGACACGTCAAAACGATGTCAGCACCGCGTTCTTCACGGCGAGCGCGTTGAAGGCCACAGTCCTAATACCTTTATGGATATGATGTACTCTGTCCGACTCGGCCATAACGCCGCTGACAGGGCGACAGAGGGCAAGCACATCCTCGGTGTGGTGTGTAGGACTCACCGGAGCGTCGAGTTTTCTTCGCACGGGCGGAGCGAACCGCCGGCGTTCCAAATAGTTGTCGAAGCTGCTGCTTGAAGGTAATCCAATTAGACACGTCAATCTCATGATTCAAAAACGAGGTCTTCGCCGCACCCGTCAGATACAATGAGACATGGCGGAGCTTGATGAGGTCAACCCACCGACTAGGAGAGCTTATGCGCTTGTAATCCTCCATCCAGTCAACATCTTCACCGCGAAGACCAGCGAACTGATGGGTATCACACTGGTGGCCACAGATAATCACAGAAGGTGCGGCTTGCGTTGAGAAGATGGTTACGGTAGAAGTGCCAGGCAGCTCGTCCTGCGACATGCTGGCGGACACTGGGCGCAAGAGGCGACCTGAAGGAAGATCCAGGGAGTAGGCCAGGTGTCCAGAGGACGGGCGACCAAGAAGCACTTCCAGCACTTGTGACGTCACAGTAAGGGCCGGAGTTCTCTACCGTGAGAACTTTACCAACTGTAGAACTTCACCGACCTTTAATGAGCCCGAGAAACGCGGCGAAAGGTTCTCGGCACAGTCCACTATGATAATGCGCCTACTCGCACGATAAAGGGCACATACATGATGATAATATACACATGATGAAGTGCACAATAAATGCCGATAAAGACTATTTTACCATTGAGTACTGCAAGGATGATCGAAATGCCGCGCATACCTTTTCCTCCTGAGCCTGAACGAGCACCAAATGAGAAGATAGTGGCTTTGGTTTCAGCATGTATAACAAAGGAAGAGTTGCAAGCAGCTACATTGGCTGATCCGGCTTGTGAGGCGTCCCGCGTTCCGCCGTGCCGTGAGTGGAAAAATGCTGCAGATCTTACGCCAGAAATAGAGTCATATGCATCCGTACAGCCCGAATTATCTGTTAAGGCTACTCTTCTACTCCGAGGAGATCGGCATATTCCTCCCGCTTCCTTGCATCATAAATTCCTTTCCTTTGCTCGTGAGGGTCATTTTCCCGTCATCAAAACAAAGCGCATACATCGAGGCATTCACTGGTGGCCTCACAAGCATAGACAAATTGAGGAACTTGCCAGAAACTGCTTTGTTGATCAACAAGCAGGTAAAACCTGCTAAAACTTCTTTTGCTCCACTTCAACCTGTTGAATGGTTTAGTCATAGCATACTATCATTCCAAGTGGCCTGAAGTTGCTGTTATCTTTTCAGTCACATCCGAGTCTCATCACGTGTCTCATCACGAGTCTCATCACGTGTTTTCTTATTTCCATATTCAGTAGAGAAGGATTTCCCTATTCCGAGTCTCATTACGTGTCTCATCACGAGTCTCATCACGTGTTCTCTTATTTCCATATTCAGTAGAGAAGGATTTCGCTATTCCGTCGTTGCCGACCGTGGACCGCAGTTCGTTTCTGCAGAAAATGTTCACAGGAAAGTGGCCAGGTAGAAAGATTCAACCATGTCCAAAGAAAATTTCTGGAGAATTCATTCATTCAAATAACTTTATTCAGTGCCCTGCGATTTTGTGGGGCAACGTTGAATGTTTTTTTTTGTTTTTGTAAATAAGAATGTTTTTTTAATAAGAATGATCTTTTTTAATAAGACGACCATAAAATTGCAGTCCTCGAATACTCGACAATATACAGGTTTAGGCCACATATGACTATAGGTGTTACTCCGGCTATACTGCTCCATAGTCGTCAACCGACGACTCCACTTGATGTCCCTAGCATGCCTCCAACTGAACCAGAGTTTGCTTCCCCTAAGTTGCACCAGGAAGTGTACAGACGAGTACTACGAAAACAGGCAAACATCAAAAATGTCGTTTTTCCAGGAGATCCTGTCCGAGTACGCAACTCGCGAAAGCGTGGTCCTTAATACTATGGTACATTAAAAATTGACCGCGTAAGAGATCGAAATACTTTCGAGCCGGAAAATGGCAAGCGTTGAATTCCTGGCCTAAACGCTACCCCGAGCCGCATCACCACCAATATAATGCAAATACCCGACCATTTCCTTGCTCCTGATGCAAGTTACGGAACCCGTGTGCGATGAAAATACGCTCGTGAAATACCCGGTACATCAGGATTCTCCTTGAAGCTTAAATCAATGACTTAAATCTTGATAGTTCGTCCCTTTTCTGCCAGTTGGTACAGGTTTTCCTGCTGCACCCATTACATTCCAACCTGTGTTTCACCCTCGCGACCGGGTTCTTCCTCTTCCTGACAGAAGAATTTGTTGAGCTTCCATCCGCCATTCCGTCCCACCCTACAATGACTGAAAAAACTCGGGACACTGGCACACTTCCCAGCATATCTACAAGTAACAATGCTCTAACAAGTAACAAATAACCCCCGGCATGGTTTAAAGATGTCTCAAAATAGCTCGTCTTGGTTTGCTCGGAAACGTTCGCTTCTAACGTTTATACATTACAGGCCTACTTACAAATTGATGCATTACTAATAAGATCGTTCCGGTTTCAACCTTCCCATGAGAACTCTGCTCTTATGCCAAAAATGTCGTTCCATCCTGCAAAATGGGGGCTTTCTTGCAGCATAAACGTCAAACCAATGCGGGTCTTTGCGGCAAAGGAAAACTTATCTCCCATGACACCCAGTTTGTAGAGTATTTGAAAATGAGAGCAGATTTCTTTCTTGCACAGTTACTAAGCCTTCTTCGATCAATGACCATCACACGACTTTGACGGATAGTGTTGACATGTCTTCATTTAGGCACAGTTAAATGCATATTGTGTCAACTCGTATGCATTGTTCTTTCCAGATATTTTGTAACACTGCAGCGTGCAATGTTTTTCGTTATGCTCACTTTTCAGCATTACGTTTCCAGGTAAAATAAAAGGGGAACCAAAGAAGATGTCTTTAACAAGTAAAATATAGTAGTACCTGCTGTCAAAAAAGTCTGATTGGTACACGTCCCTTTTTCCAATGTATAAGTATGCCTCCAGTCCACCGAACACATTGCGTGTTATGTTGATCTCGTTGTACTCGTATAGTCGTCTTTTCAAGCTACTCACTGCATGTCGTGTGCTGCATTTCCACTTAGCTATCCACCTAATTGTATGGGTTCTCGCACAGCGTTATGCATTGTATACCTGTGCACAATATCTTGTTTTGTCTGTACGTCATTTTGCCTTGAGTACTCGCTTTTCACTTTTATAGTAGAGGAGACGTTGCATCTTCTGCTTCCGTTTCTAAACAAGTTGACCGCTAGCGCTACGCCACGCTTAACGTTGTATGCTGCTCCGTGTTCTCTTCCCCTCTACTGGAAGTAAACGCAGTATAGTTTTGTCCTCGTTGAAGTCGCACGCCTCTTTTCTGTGGCGCTTTGCGCCCCGGCCATTAGGCCTCACACCATATGTCCCGCGTTCGGCCGTGCCGTCGACGTACCACAACAGCCCCTCGGTGCGGTTCCTGATGTGCCCGGACATTTAAACTGCTGCACATACGTGCAGTATATACAAAAAACCGCATGGGTTTCCTGCGTTGTAATAAGTAATAGAGGAGGGATTAACAGAAGATAGTGCAGCTGCAGCAGGCGTTAGATACCCCCCATGCATCGGCCGATGTCGAAGACAGTACAATACCGGGACGACCCGTGGCGTAGGTGCTTTTCGCCACTAAGGCCTCCAGATACAACTTCGCTCATCCTTTTTGGTCATCCCTATGTCTGGAGTATTCCTGGCCTAAACGCTACCCCGAGCCGCATCACCACCAATATAATGCAAATACCCGATCATTTCCTTGCTCCTGATGCAAGTTACGGAACCCGTGTGCGATGAAAATACGCTCGTGTGCCACCGTTTGGGTGCACGTTAGAGAATCGTAGGTGTCACTCTAACTGTGCAGTGGCAAGATAAGTCTCGTCTCCTCCTTGTGCAAAAAGTCGCGCTGATGAATTCATTCATCAATACAATGCGAGAATATGAAGAAAAAGCATCGCAAGACAATTGAGCGAATTTTCATCAGAAACTCACGGAGCCGTTTAAAGCCGGAAGGACAAAGTTTAGGCAAATCCATGTATTTCCTGCAATTCCCTTGCTTGCAGAACCACCCCGATTGCCGCTCCAGTAGACACTAGTGCCAGAGTTCCCTGCAGTAATTATTGTATGAAACAGTGCCTCAAGCACACGTGCTTGCTGCGCTAGCCCGCCACAGTCTCCTCACTTACTACGGTCACTGCAATACGAAGCCATCGCTGCACATGCGCAATGGTGCGCCGAACTTTATTTGAACACTGTTAGTCCGCTCGCTCTCTCTGGTGATTCATTTCACCCCGATTGCCGCTGCCGTAGACACTTGTTGCAGTCTCTCCCGGTTCCTGGGTGCTGCGCTTCATTTCTCGCTCATCTACACGGGAAAGAGGAGAGATACTTCATTTATTAAGGTCATTTGCACAATGCATACCATAAAAAACGGCATGGCTAGCTTGTGTCGTACTGAGTAAGGAAGAGGGGTACTAAAAGAAGATATTGGCTCGTGTACTTTTCTTGCTTCGGTAACCGCTTTTCACCGGCAAACAAATGTTGGACGCTATCGCTCAGCGCAGGCCGCGCCTGCACGATCTGGAACTTCGAATGTTATCGATTCTATATCTCGTGTATGTTGTCGTCGAAACACGCGCTTGACTTGCAGATCACATTTTTGAAGATCGCCGACTTACTCGCCGCTCTCCTTACGCTTGTGAGTTCACCAACTAGTGAATTCATTCTTCATCATTACAATGCGACAATATAAGGAAAAAGCATCGAAAGACAATTGAGCTAATTATGAGTTAAGTACAGCACAACAGGTTTACAAATGAAACAACTAAGATGAATACTAAGCGATTAGGAGTAACGTACAACACGTCGAATCTTTTGGCAAGCCCATGGCTGCTCGCGCCTAGCGAAACGCCGTTATAAATATAACCACACTGTTAGAAAAGCACAAAAGTGGCAGCATTACGTAACATGGCTATACTCAGTGTATAACTTTTTCTGAGCAAGAAATATTTTATAGAGTGGGTGGAAGGTACTGTTTCATTCGTGTAACGCAGTTCACTTGAAACAAGAACTGAAGCAATAGAAACCTGGACGGTACGCCCGGGTCACAACGTTATAAGTACAAAGGCTAGAACCGCATTAACAACATGCGAAAGAGACAGCGGAAGGCGGACAGCCGTCTTTTGGAGTAAACATAAATCAGTCAGAATATATTTTCTTTTTTCCTTACTTGGAGCCTGGTTTCTCCTACCAGTATAACCGCAAGAAAATCCGACACCGGATATATATATATATATATATATATATATATATATATATATATATATATATATATATATATATATATATATATATATATATGTATTTTCTTTTTTCCTTACTTGGAGCCTGGTTATATATATTATATATATATATATATATATGCAAGGCCTTCACCTCTTTCACATCTGCGCGGCACGTGCCTCCTGCGATAGAGTTCTCTATAATAATTACTCGAGGGAAATCTGGCGCTGAGATTCAGCCACCATGGGATTTGTCTCATCTTCTTACACACACGCTGGCTTGTGCGGAAGAAATTTTTAAGGGCGTTCCATTCCGCTCGCCGATGCATGCGTCGATGGCGTAATGAGAGCAAATTTTCGTCAGAAAGTCGCGGAGCCGTTTAAAGCCGGAAGGGCAAAGTTTAGGCAAATCCATGTATTTTCTGCAATTCCTTTGCTTGCTGAACCACCCCGAGTGCCGCCCCGAGTAATTGTGTGAAACTATGCCTCACGCACACGCGCTTGCTGCGCTGGCCCGCCACGGTCTCCTCACTTACTACGGTCACTGCAATACGAAGCCATCGCAGCGCATGGGCAATGGTGCGCCCAGCTTCTGAGTCGGCACCTGTGCTTCGTGAAACACTGAGGTGCTATGTATCGTAGATGCACAACTTGGTGATTTTGCTCGAAACGCACTGCCCTTACAGCCACAGTGGGAAAGCTATTCCAAAAGGCTGAAACATCTCTCCGGGGTTTTACGTACTAAAACCACAATATGTTCATGAGGTCGCCTTAGTGCGGGACTACAGAATAATTCTGACTACTTCAAGCTCCCACCCACCCACCACCATCGTTAGTGTTCGGTTCCATCGAAAGGCGCCCGCCATCGGGATGGACTCAGCAACGCAACGCCATAGTCACTGCATGTGCTAACCTTTTTCTTTTCGTTTTGTTGATAACGCATCAGTAATGAAGCGGCTCTACTGGCTAGCTTTTGCGAACGTAGCCGTCCGTTGTTTCCGCATTCAGATGAGTGCTAATAATCTTTTCTCGCGCAAATGGTCGCGGCCCAAAACGCTTCATGTATGTAGTGGCTAAGTGATGATGATAATACGCTTCGCATTTTAGACTTGCTTAAATAGCTCTTATTTTTCTTTGATATGACTTCCACGTAACAGAGAAGCTGCGCATGGCTAGCCAATTTGTCTGTCCTTCCGTTTGTCGGTCGCCTGTACGCCAAATACTCCGGCGCAATCCCGTGCACATGCGCGAAAAAAAAAGAGAAAGGAAGGCGCGCGATCAGCCTGTACAACGTACATAGCACAAGGCCTGTTTACTGCGATCCATGACGTCATGCTACCTGGCCCGAAATGCCCATTGACAAGGCTCTTGCGTACGTTGGAGCATGCCCATTAGATTCTATGGCAGTCGCGCCAGGTAACATCGTCACGGGTCCAAGTGCACCAGTTTGTCAGGCTGTGAAATGCGTATCGAGTCTCCGGCAGCCTACAAAGCCGTCGGTTAACGAACCATCTGGATTAACCAAGTGATAAACACCGGGTCGCATGCCTCAGATTCATTGGTTAACCATTTGTATGGAGTGCTTGGGGAGCGATTTCTTTGTCTGTACGAAAATTGTTCAATGAAAACAGAGACTATGTCTGGTGCTCTTCACTGCGCGCTCGCTGCGTCATCTGTTAGGATAACTTGTAAACGTTGTAACACCATTATTTTCCACCAGACGTCAATCGCGTTTCACTCGAATGCAGCAGTAGCAGTGCATTCAAACATGAGCTAGCATGTCATAGCCTCCAAGGGTGACCGATAGCGACTTTGTGTGAACAACGCTACGCGATCAAGTTTTGTGTGTGTCGTCCTAACGAAACAGCCACAGAAACAGTGCCGACTTGACTCGTGCCTTTAGTGAGGATGTCTCGTGCAACATGTTTTGGACGACCCTAAATTGCAGGGAGGGGATGATGCACTACTTAGAGCCCTTTCTGAGGAAACCGTCAACACTGCGGCCGCAATAATAAAAACCGATGGACGCTTTGCTACTGTCCCGCAACTTTCCTAATCCCTGGCAATTTTAGTATGAAACAGCCACAAAATTTTGACAGAATATCCTCACATGTCCAGAGTCTGTACACAGAACCGTATAGACGTTTATCTCGACTGGAAGCGCTGCGTAGAAGTGAAAATGGGTGGGAGAGAAAAGAGGCAGCCTCGACCGATGACGGCAAAAGTGTGAAGATCGGCAAACAAGGCAATGGTGATCACATTTTCTGACCTACACCGATTCAGTTCCTACAAGCCAGATGGTAAACACCGAGTACTACAGAAGTGTTTTGGAGCCACAAGAGAGAAGACAACGCAAGAAAAAGGCCCGTACTTGTAGGAAATGGGAAACTTCACGATGATAACACAAGGTCTCACGTTGCTAACGTTGTGGTCCAATTCACCTCTCGGAAAAACATCTGAACAATCTCACACCTACCATATTGTCCTGACCTTGGCCCGTGAGACCTTTTTAGG
The DNA here is from genome assembly GCF_023375885.2 of Dermacentor andersoni. Taxonomy (NCBI): domain Eukaryota; kingdom Metazoa; phylum Arthropoda; class Arachnida; order Ixodida; family Ixodidae; genus Dermacentor; species Dermacentor andersoni. The sequence continues at coordinate 83,480,187 of NC_092822.1, read as the reverse complement.
GGCCAGAATGCTGTCAAGAATTTGGAGGGAGTTTTCAAGCGACCGAATAAAAATGGCTTCACCCATATTATCCAGGAATGGCAGAAACGCCGGGACAAGTGCATTGCACTCAATGGAAAATACTTTGAAGGTGACAAAACTTTTGATGAGGAATGTTCAGAAATCTGCACCCTCATATTATTTCCAAGTGATACTGAAGTTCCTGCACATAGCTGAGTGAGACATTGGGAGTGGGTTTATGTGGCACATATATCGAGCGGGTCCCCCCTGGCAAAAAACTAAACGCACACTAAAAACCAGTGTGGCACTAAAAACCACACTGCCAAGCGGCAAACCTTATGGTACGTGCCCCTCACTGACACTGGCCAATTACTCGCGACAAAAAAATTGCCTCTTCACCATGTATCGGTCAATGTCATCCTGTTTCGAGCCAAGTTTAAACGCTGGTGAAACGGAAGAAAAGCGTGGTGTGCTCCATAGTATTTGGCCCCACATACTTCTCTGAGGGCTTTATGGGTCCGGCAGTTGCGACTACTAAATGTGCCGAGCGCTCTGGCGTGAAGATCACGTGTTCGGCCGATACGTTCTGGCTTCAGTCGTGTTGAGCGAAATGGTTGAAACACCTGTCCATCCTCTAGAGGAGTCTCCAACGTGGTTGAAGCCGAAAACAACTATGACCCGGCACCTGTATTTTGCGATTTACTTGAGCCTGCAGTTGAACACAGGACTCTCGGGCGACTCTGTTGGCAACAGTAATACACCAGCAAGAAGTTTCCTCAGAAAGGGCTCTAAGTAGTGCATCATCCCCTCCCTGCAATTTAGGGTCGTCCAAAACATGTTGCACGAGACATCCTCACTAAAGGCACGAGTCAAGTCGGCACTGTTTCTGTGGCTGTTTTGTTAGCACCACACGCACAAAACTTGATCGCGTAGCGTTGTCCACTGAAACGTCGCGAAGACTCCGAAACTTGTTTTTAAAGTGATTTACCTCGCTAAACAAGGCGACTTTCGCCCTAACTCACTAACACTGAATTAAACTACGGCTTGTCTGGGTCACCAGAGAACTATTGAGTATCGCGTTCTTCCACGCCTCCTCCACTCCTAGCAACGTGCAGTACCACATTTATTTATTGCACATGCCACAGCCCTGCGAGGACTATAGCAGGAGTGGGTATACAGAGGACTTACAGAGAACGATCAACAATATGAATATTACGCCCGCAAAAGGCGTTTTTTGAAGCCGGGTAGAGTTAGATACGATGGCCTAGATCAGCTGAGCGCCTGTCGAGATTCAGCCAGCCAGCCACACGTCGTCTTCTTCGTTCACCCCTCTTCGGTGCCCCCGCATACTGTTTGTTGAGGCGTGAAGCCACTATGCACGTAAGAGCGTCACATTTCCCTCCGCGCAGAAGAAGCCCGCCGGGCAAGCCAAACAGGCTGTCGAGAAATAAAGGGCTTTAAACGAGCGACATGCGAAAGTTCAGTCTTTGCTGACCGTCGGCCATTTGATGTGAGACGTGCTATGCGGTAGGTTAATTCGCTGATACGCTCAGTAATAACATAGGGTCCATCATAGTGGGCCAGCAGTTTCTCACACAATCCACGTTTCCTGGTTGGTTTCCAGAGCAACACTAAATCACCTGGGTCATACATCACGTGTCGGCGTCGGCGAACAAGAGTGCGTAAAGAAGCAAGTCGTCAGGCTTCCTCAGCAAGACAGGCTGTCTGATACACAAAGATTATCGTGGCTCTAAAACGGGAAGATAGTGTCTAGTGTATAACGAGGCGGACGAGCGTAAAGAAGAAAGAAGGGACTGCAGCCCGTATGTTCATGCTTTGAGGTGTTAAATGCGTACGTAATGAAAGGTAGCACGCTGTCCCAGTTCTTATGATCTGACGCGACATACATGGACAGCATGTATGGAGTTCTGTTCGTGCGTTCCGTAAGGCCATCTGTTTGGGGATGATACGGGGTGGAATGTCGAAGCCTTGAAGCACATAAACGAAGCATCTCTTCGACCACGTCTGTACTGAACTGCCGCCCACGATCGCTGACGATGACTCTGGGAGGTCCATGTCGAAGAATGACAAAACGCAGCAGAAAAATACACACTGCGGTTGCAGTAGCCGATGATATTGCAGCTGTCTCACAGTAGGGTGTCAAGTGATCGGCACACACGATAATCCAGCAATTCCCATCGGATGAACGCGGGAAAGGAACGCGGAGCGCTGGGGGGTGGCACTGGATGGAGTTGATCAGGAGGAGCACTCGTTGGACGCTTGTAATGTTGACACTCGCTGCAGCTGGACACATACTGGGCGGTCGTCTGGCGCATTTTAGGCCAGTAGAACCTTTCTTGAAGGCGGTAGAGAGTTCGCGCAGAACCCAAATGACCACATGTTGGATCGTCATGCATAGCGCGCAAGACGGAGACACCGAGACTCTCCGGGGCCACCAGAAGATAGCGTGGGCCTGTAGTAGAATAGTTCTTTTTGTAAAGAACTACATCACGAACGCAGAAACGAGTGGATGGTGCTGATTGCCTTGCAGTAATGAGCTGCGGTTCTAAAGTTCTGTCTTTTTGTTGCTCGACCTTGAAGGTGTTTATACCAGGAAATCCCGGCTCCAGTGATGCGTTATAGCAGTCGAAGTTGTCCGCGTCGCAGTCCGTCGTTGGAAGCGGCATGCGCGAGGGGCAGTCAGCGTCGGCGTGTCGGCGGCCGCTTTTATAAGAAACGGTAAAGTTATATTCCTGTAAACGGAGTGTCTAACGCGCAAGCCGGCCTGACGGATCACGGAGGTTAACCAGCCAGCAGAGAGAATGATGGTCTGTCACCACAGTGAAGGGGTGCCCGTACAGGTACGACCGGAAGGGCTGTACTGCGAAAATAACTGCAAGACATTCTTGCTCTAACAGTGTAGTTACGCTCGGACTTACTTAAAGAACGACTCGCATAGGCGACGACGTGTTCTTTGGTGTAGACGCGTTGAATAAGGACAGCGCCGATGCCAATACCGCTAGCGTGCCTATGAACTTCTGTGGGAGCCGCATGGTCGAAGTTGAAGTTGAAGTTGAAGTTTATTTACATCGCCAAAATATGAGTGTCGGAGAATGGGATGAGACGTCGGACGAGACTTCAGCTCACGAAAACTACCTTCACATTCAGGAGTCCATTCAAAGGGAACGCCCTTCTGGAGAAGGCATGTCAGCGGATACGCGATGTTGGCAAATCCACGAATAAACCGGTGAAAGTACGAGCAAAGCCCTAAGAAACTGTGTCGCTCTTTTACATGACGAGGTTGCTTGAAGGCTTCCACCGTAGCAGTTTTCGCTGGATCAGGTCGTATGCCGTCCTTATCCACTAGGTGTCCCAGAACGAGTGTTTGGCGCTCTGCAAAATGACACTTCTTCGAGTTGAGCACCAAACCCGCTTTGTCCAAGCAGTCTAGCACAAGATCGAGACGTGCGTTGTGCTCACTGAACGTGCGCCCAAAAATCACTACATCATCTAGATAGCACATGCATACTTCCCACTTCAAACCAAGCAGGATGTTGTCCATGAAGCGCTCGAAAGTTGCAGGCGCATTACAGAGCCCGAACGGCATCACATTAAATTCAGAAGTCCATCTGGTGTTACAAATGCCGTTTTCTCCTTGTCTGCCTTGTGCATAGCAATCTGCCAGTACCCCGACCTCAAGTCAACAAACAAAAAGTAAGACGCTGATGACAGGCCGTCGATTGCATCATCAATACGCGGAAGAGGATATACGTCCTTTTTAGTGATGGTGTTGAGGCGGCGGTAGTCAACACAAAATTGCCATGTACCATCTTTCTTTCTACCCAGATTCACTGGCGCTACCCACGGACTACAGTATTTTTGGATTACGTTCTTATTTAGCATTTCGTGGACTTGGTCATTGATCACCTTGCGTTCCGATGGTGAGACTCTGTATGGTTTCTGTCGCAACGGTTCGGCAGATCCCGTATCTATGCGATGGTGTATACGAGAAGGAGGAAACAATGGTGCTCCCTCTTGCTGGAAGAAGTCAAACAGTCGGGCATGTTTTGCAGAATATTCGCCACTTCGTGACGCTGCTTAGTGCTGAGTGACTTGCTTACCATAGTCAGAAATGAGGAGTGCGCCGCAGGGCAGACATTAACGAAATGGCGCTCATCCGCAGAATCAAGGGCCTCTGTAAGAATGGCGAAAGATAGCACTTGATCTTCATGGTAGGCGGCGAGTTTCAGACCCTGCGGTAGTGTTGCAGGTTCACTCGAACAGTTTACGGCCCATAAGTTGGTGCGTCCCTCAAGAAATGACAGCGTGCAATATGGTATCAGTACATTCCTCTTAATGCAACTCAGATGAACGGGCTCCACGGTAGCGTCAAACGTTCCGTCGGTGGTGGGGAAACAGGCGACTGAAACACACGTTGCGGATAACGGAGGCACAACTGTATTCCGGGATACACAAAGCACACTTCCACGATACGGTGGGCCTTCCACAAACGCAGCAGAAAAGCTCGTACGTACACTGATTTCACCCGTTTTGCAGTTGACGGTGGCACCACACAGTTTCAAAAAATCAAGGCCCAGGATTACGTCATGCGTAGAATGAGGTAGAACAGCGAACTCCGCGTTAAATATTTAACCACCCAAGGTAACGTCTACATTACACACGCCCACAGGATACAACAACTCCCCACTCACTCCGCGAAACGTATCGGCACGGTCCCAGCGAAACATCACCTTTCATCGTAGGAGGCTTTTGAACGCAAGACTCCTCACTGAAACGGGTGCTCCCGTGTCCACTAATGCCATGGATGAAACCCCGTCAATTAATACAAACACCTTATTCTTAAACATACAAATGGTTGGAGGTATCTCTGTCGACATCGAAGATTGTCCAGCGACCTCACCTCCAACGGCCGCGCTGCCTAGTTTTCCAGAGGTGGCGACGGGTATCGACGCCGCGGAGAGGGCGATCGGCTTACACGAGGATTGAGTGGATGCTGGAGAACGGTTCCGCAGCGGCTCCGGGTGCTGGTGAGGCAAGCTTCCTAAGTATGTGTGCGAGGGCGAATATGTTTCGCGCAGAGGAGCGCGGTACCGCCTAGACGTAGTCGATCGGTCGAACCTCGGTGGTTGGCGGGGATTGCAGTACCTGGCAATGTGACCCAAGTCGTCACAGCTATAACACACAGGTAAACGACGATCGATGAACTGCCCTTCGAAGCGCTCAGCCGTGGGGGGTCGTGTAGCTGAGCGAAGCGGCTGAGCCTGCTGCACAGGAGGAACCTGCTTGGGCGAGGGTGTTCAGCAGGTCGGTGTTCGGGCGTAAATGTGTCATGTGGCCATGGAGCACCTCTGTTGTTGACGCCTGTGACACATACCGCCGGTTGCCAGGAAGTGCAGGGTGTAGCAGGCGCCATGTGTGGCGGGTAATAAGCATTAGGTTGTCGTATGACGGCGCGCGCAAATTCCTGGTGCCGCAGCAGTTCTTCACGCACGATCTGCCGTATAGTAGATGAAAGATCGGCGGACGGGCTCTCATCGACGCTGGCAACGGTTGTCACATTCGCCAGGCGACCAAATTTTGGCACAATGCGACGTGTTTTCAACGTCTCAAACGTACGGCAATGACGCACGACATCTGAGACGAAATCAACGTGTTCCCGGCTTATGAGGAAATTGTATACATCTTCTGCAATTCCTTTGAGGAAATGTCCGACTCGGTCTCCCTCAGACATCTGCGAATTTACGATTTTCCACAGCTTGAGGATTTCTTCTATGTATATAGTGCATGTTTCTCCAGGAGCTTGAGCTCCTTGAGCAAGTGTTCTCTCGGCGCGTTTCTGTTTGGCGTGGGTGTCGCCAAAACACTTCTTAATTTCCTCTAAAAAGCGCTCCCACGTTGTTATGGAGTCTTCGTGGTTTTAATACCCCATCAGCGCTGTGTCACTCAGAAAAAGTGCGACATATTCAAGCTGAGTGACAGAATCCCAACGGTTGTAGCGGCTCACCCTTGCGTAGTGCGTCAGCCACTCGTCGACGTCTTCGCCCACTTTTCCCGCGAACGAGCGTGGTTCCATGTAGTGCTGCAAAGGTCCAACTGGCGCTGGCCTTTGAGAAGGTGAAACTACAGCTGGCATTTGTCCACCTCCGTCCTGAGCCATAGGGAAGGTCGTTGGCAAGAGACTGGCAAGACGACTGCTCCGGTGAAGTTCTAGATGTTGCGACTCCGTGGTACGTTCTGTCGTACCCTGCACCTCCACCACTCTGTTACGCCCGCAAAAGGCGTTACTTTGAAGCCGGGTAGAGTTAGATGCGATGGCCTGGATCAGCTGAGCGCCTGTCGAGATTCAGCCAGCCAGCCACACGTCGTCTTCTTCGTTCACCCCTCTTCGGTGCCCCCGCATACTGTTTGTTGAGGCGTGAAACCACTATGCACGTAAGAAAAGACGGGGAATCCGGGAGATGGCAATTCAAGGCGATGAGCAAAACGTGAACAAGGTGAATGCTGGAGCCAACGTTTCGACAAGTGGACTTGTCTTCTTCAAGGCGACATATGCTTTCCTCGCCACAGTATATATAGGTGGGGTTCTTCTAAAGGGGAGGGGGTGTGAGGCGGGAGGGCGCGGAAACGAGGGAAAGTGTGTTAGCGTGTCGAATTAGTAAAGGAACGCTGTGTACAAGGTCAAAGCCAGGACCCCCCCTCCCCTCACCCTAGTCTGTCAACCCACGCGCGTTAGCCGGCGTGTCAAGGGCGTCTGACACGCCAGCTGACAAAATAAAAAAAAAAAGAAAGAAAGAAAAAGAAGGAAAGAAAAAGGAAAAGGGGGGGGGGATACGCCAATAAATCAAACTAAGTGTTGTTGCCTATAGCTTGAGGTTTAGCATAGCGAATAGATTCTAAAGCTCCCTTTGAAACGTTTATGCCTATTGGTTGCAATGTCTTGAACTTATGGATAAGGTATGATTCTCTGTATTTTCTTTCTCGTTCAGAACGGAAATTTGACTGTAAGATGTAGAGTTTAAGTTCATCAAAGTTATGACCTGGTTGGTTGAAATGCTCGGCGACGGCTTTGGGAAGCTTTTTAGCTGTGTCCGCGCGATGTCCGTTTAATCTGACGTTCATTGATTGTCCTGTTTCACCGATATATTGCTTCTTACAGAAGGAACATTCAAGCATATAAATCACATCCGAACTTGTGCAAGTGAAGCTGGATTTGACTTCATGTGTATAATTATTTGCGGTGCTTTTAATTTTAATGTCACTTTGAAGGTGCCTGCAGGTTTTGCATCTAGGGCGACAACATGCTTTTATTACGGGGGAATGCTGCTGGCTGACTTTTGCGTGCACTAACATGTCTTTAAAGTTCTTGTTTCGGCGATAGGTAACCCTGGGTACATCCGGGAACGCTTTTCGCAGACGCTCGTTACTTGATAATATTGGGTGGTATTTTCTTAGGATGTTGTTCTTAGGATGTTCTTAGGATGTTCTTAGGATGCACGTAAGAGCGTCACAATATTATCGCTAGCTTTCTAATTTTGCCGTTCTATTGCATTTTATACAATTTCAATTACATAACACGCTTATTGTAAGAAACCATACCTGTACTGATGTACAGGTATGGTACGTACCTGTACAGATGTGCGTGCTACGTGGAACATGTGAGCGCCCCTTGACAAGACGCGTGGCGCCGAAACACACACCATATGCGGCAAATCCAATGGTTCATTTGAGTTTATATAGACATGCTCTGAGTGGCATCACTCGTCCCGATTGCAGCTGTATTTGTAAGCATGCAAAATGCTTACTTAGGAAGAGAAGCTGGAAACAAATGTTAATGGATAATGGTAATGACAGGAACAAATCTCATTGGCCTCAAAGTATAGACAACTTTTTCACATCACCGAGTGAAAATTTACTCTGTTAAAATCTGAATATTGCGTGTTTATTCATAAACAAAAAATAATTTATAAAAAAGTTAAATAATGTCTCTTCCTGGCATTCAAAGAAATTCTTTAGTTCTTCAAGGGCCTTACCAGTTGCCATATATACGTGCTCTAGCCATGGGAGGGTACGTGTAAAAACATCAAGGTATCTGTACCTATACATACAAGTTAGGGAGGATTTGATGTAACTATTACTCATCTGCCAGATTCTACATGAAGTGGAGATTATGCTCAATGGGCGATATTTAGCCACTGCCAACACTAGAGCGAGGCATTCGTGCTCGGCGATAGAAAAATGGCGCTGTGAAGGGAACAAGAGACAGCTGGCGTAGACATGACATGACTGTCTCCGTTTTGCTGTTGTAAGAGGACAGCACCTATTTCTATGGCCACTGGCGACCGTGCGAACAAGTTGGTGCAGATGGATCAAAGTGTCCTAATATCGGAGGCGTTGTGAACAAGCCCATGAGCGTGTTGAAGGATTCGGCTTGTTCGCGGTCCCCAGAAAACGCATTGCCCTGATTGAGAAGGTTGGTCAGTGGCCGAGCGATATCCGCAAAATTTTGAGCAAACCGAGAAAAATAGAAGCGTAAGCCCACGAAGCTGCGCACATCTTTTACTGAGCAGGGTACCAGATTCTCTTGACTGCGTGAATCTGAGGATCAGGGTTTATACCGGCAATACCGACAATGTGGCCAAGGACTTCACCGTGTCCAAAATGACCGTGTCCAAAAGAGTTAAGTTGAAGGCCAGCCTTTCTTATGACTGCAATAGTAGCGGCAAAATGATTGAGGTGGCTGTTAAACGTAGGGGAAAATACGATGACATCGTCCAGATAACATAGGCAGGTGGAATTATAGCCCCCAGGGAGAGAATCCATCATTGCAAAGTCTAAACGGCATTACCCCAAAATAATAAATGCCGTGCTGTATGCCCACGGTCGAGTATCGCAATCTTACAATAACCGTATCGGAGGTCGACTGAAGAGAAGTATTTTGATCCGTGAAGGCAGCAGAGAGCGTCATCAATTCGCGGGAGAGGGTACACATTTTTTTGTGATGTTCAGTTGACAGTATTCGAAACCAAATCGCCAGCTTCCATCATTATTTTTGAATAAGACAACCGTGATGCCCAATGACTCGAAGAGGACTCAATTACACTTTTGGTTAGCAGGTTGTCTACATCAGCTTGCATAACACGGCGTTCTCCGTCATTGACGCGATAAGGACTCCGGCAGATAGGACTAGCATCCCCGGTGTTAATCTCATGGGTCACAACGAAGGTCTGTCCAAGTGGGGGATCCTCAAAGTCGAAGACGTGGCGACAAGACACGAGGGCGCGACAAAGATTAGCAGCGTGTTCGAGAAGCAAGTCATGAGCGATCTTTGAAGATATGCCGGAATTGGAAGCTTCGGAACTGATCGGACAGCGAGTGGCTGCAGACGAGAATGGAACATCCAATGGAGAGTAGAGAGATGATGGTATCTTCTATCGTAGAAGCGTTGCCGAGGGACATGCGTTCTGGGATAATTTGCGTACATGGACCAAAGTTTAATATAAGAATGAATACGCGGTTGTTGGCAATAGCCACAATGGTATGAGGAACGGCAACTGTATGTAGCAGGTGAACATTAACATTAGGAGTCAGCAGGTCAAAGAAATATACATGGGGGCTTGAGGCGGCAACCATACGAAGTCTGAGAATGGTCCGATAAAACGTCGAGCACGAAGATCCTGTCATGGGAACACAGCTCAAGAACTGCATATAAAACAAATGTTGAAATCTGCAACAGTGTTTCGGGCAATACACATGCCAAGGATAATAGGTGGTGCCCCATACACGGGAAGCGGCAGGTGTGAGGACTTTCTTCAGGAGGCAACGAAGATGGCTGCTCATTACCGATATAAGGGCTCCAGTATCAACAAACACTGAGACATGTACACCATCAAATTCTACATCGACTATATTGAGTCTGGTCGGCAGGGTAAGAGGCGTTGGCGGAGACGTCGAGAATGAAGCGTCACCTCCCGGAGTTGCATCCTTTAGTTTTCCTGAGGTGTGCGCCTAGGTCCGAAAGACGGCACCAGGCCACGGAATTGGGGTGAACTAGACGACGGGCCACGACTTTGCGGTGGACGTAGCTAGTGACTGCTCGGCGAAAGTGTAGGACGGCGCCATATGGTCGTATCGTTCGTGGCGTGCAGGTTCGGCTCGGCTTGCGGATGGAAATGGTGAAAATTTACCCTCCGGATGAGTGCTCTTCGAGAACGCCATCGAGGAAGAGAGGTTGCGGTAGTATCGTGTCACATGATCGACGCGGTGACAACTGAACCAATTAGGTTGGTCATCCAGTGCTCGCCACACTGCTATGTTCCCAGAGCCTCGAGCGACCCACTGATTTTCGGTGTGCACAAGTGAGGACGTTCATTCGACGGGCAACCGGCGATGGCGCAAACTGATCGAAAACGCACATTGGTGAGTTCTTGGAGCAGAATACCTGAACAAGGGGAACCATAGGTTCGCATGTATCGTTGACAGGTGGGTACGGAGCTGCGGGAGGCATGGCTGTCAGGTCACAGAGCACAATCTTCGTCAGCTGCTCTAAAGGATACTACTGCTTTCACGCAGGAGTGTCCTGTCTGTCTTCGCAAGACAATGCTGAAGCCGTATTGGGAAGCCGTGTCAATTACTGGTATATACGATGGCTTCTCACCTGATCGAAACGCGTGCACTCCGTGATAACGTCATAACCCGAAGTACAGTTTCTGCAAATCAGTAAATTGAAGGCGTCATCGGCGATAACTTTTAAGACATGCCATCAAGCTCGGGCAGTTCAGTATTGGTCTTGCGGCAGAGTGCGTGTCTTGTATATAGGCGACGTAACCTTCGATGGACATTTGAACTTGTGATGCCAACTCTTTCTTGGCGACGACCTTCCCACCCAACGGTTTTCTGAAGCGGTCTCCCAGTCACGGAGTTCTGCTTTGTGATTTCAAAACGACACTTGCGCTGTTCCCGCCAAGTAAAAAGTTTCCATATATTTCCAGCCAGTTGTTGACGTCGGCACCATCTGTGTCGCAGAAGGTTCCTGGATCACGCGGATGTGTGAGTACGAGAGTCGACGCAGTCGAGGCAGGCGTTGCCGAACCAGGCACCGTCTTCTGCGACATCCGTGAACAACTAGAGTGGAGGCCACAGCGAAGCTGGTTTCTGCGCAACTATGCCAGGTGTTGCAAAGAATCCCGACGCACAAACGTGTGTATAACTGTTTACACAGAGAAACGTTAGTGGTCAACGAGCAGGCTGGCACAAAGGTCACAGCTGCATTAGACAGTGTACCACTTCCTCTTCGTCTCCTCCTTGCGCGCATCGTCCTATCTAAGTGCACCGTATCAATATTGTAACGCACGTTCGCAGATCTCAAACCATATTCAAAGCCTTCTTCATTGTATAGGTGCCCAGTTGTTGCTTACCAGATGGCTGGGCTCAAGCAGCAGCCAGTGCACGCAATATTACCAGTATGTGGATACATCTTACATTCCTGAGGCAGACGACGGCAGGTAGTTTTTTTCATTTCAGTTATGGTCCTAGTACTCCTTTTCTGCCTAATTAGCCGTGACCCGTGCAGGTGAGAAACAGTTTCCTTGCCTACACAACTGCGTAGACACTGTTTTCGCTCCCATACATGGTTTACGTGTACAAGAATTATGCTATCTGCGCCAGGAGAGTTTTAAAAATGACGTAAATAAAAAATTAGCATCTGTAGATATAGATCCTGTATACTATACGTACTTATACCCCCAACAAACGACTAGAGTTGCTGTGTGTGCTACCAACCGGTTTGGGAACCATATTCAGTAGCTGTACAAAAGACCAACGCGCATCTCCCCCTCTAATTAGCACCTTATTCAATGTGTCACAGTCGTATAGCACAAGCATGTCATGCCTGCACCGCGTTTACAACATTGTAATGTACATTCAAAGAGAAAAAGAGAACAATTCGTTCAAGCAGGTGCATATAAAGGCCTACATGCGCTACATTGAAAATTGAGTCCCTTAAGAATCCTTGCGCGATTAAAATGCGAAAGCGTGATGTGTCAAGTGACATGACATGACAAGTGACATGACGTGATACATGAGCATCTCTGGATCAATGTTATTATGATACGTGACGTCATACATTATCACGTGTCGTTCACCACTCTACCTTAATACGTCCTAATTCACCTTGCTCTAATTTATACCATCATTAAACCATCTCACTGCAGTTTAATGCACCTGAAATCACTTTATATCCCATCAATCTACCTTGCTTGCATTTATACTAACATTTGTCTACATTAAACCACGTTGTCTAATTAGCGCAGACCTTATTTCCCCTAATTCACTTTAATGCGCCTTAGTCTGCCTTGCTCCTACTTGTACTACCCTAATCCTCTTCTATCCCATTTTATCCACACAAATGCACCTTCATTTACTTTACTTCACCCTAATTCACGTAACTTTGTGTAACCTCATGCAAGAGGCTGATGATGTCACGTGATGTGACGATGATTTTCGGAAGTAGTCGTTGCCTAGAACGCTAGCTTTTCTGCCTCATGGATATATAATGCTTTCGTATTAATAATTGCGTTGACCACCCACCGACCGTTGCCGTGAACTTCCCGAGGAGGCCCATTTAGAAATCTATATTTTGAATTTTTCCTGAGGACTACTACATCAAGTAGTTTAAGATGCGTCAGCTTTCATATGCCTGTCCATCTGTCCATCTAACCCGTAAGAAGATAGCATCCGCCAGCAGCAGCGAGCTAATGCCAGCACCAAGTACTGCCTCTCAATTTAACGGGAACTAAGTAGCGAGAAGACAGCACAGACGAAGATATTAAAACTTGGCGCTTTGAAGACGCAATACTCTTGCAGATGACTTTCCAGATAAGGCCCGAGCGAGAAGCCGTACGCAGCTGCCACCACAGTACATTTCGTCCCGGTCGATCACAGTTGGCATAGAGAGCAGGCAGCGTCACTTACCACGTTTATGCACGAAGTCTACCATACGTGACACTGTTCAAGTAAACCTCATACTACAACATGCATCGGTCACTGTTCATCTTCCACGAAGCAGCGGTATTATCCAAACGAATATATCTTCTTGGAATTATCTATAACAAGAGTAAACATCGTTACTACTCGCCTGTTAGTCGTCTCGTGCTGATCTCAGCTAACATTTCCGTGTTGCAACTGCGCTTCTCCGTTTCACGATTCTTTCGTGGTGTTTCGCGCAATTGAACCAAACGCAGCAGCGTAAGACGACGAAACAGCAGGTGATGAGCAGCGAATGCTTACATATATTTTTGATAACACTCCAAAGAGATGTTTTAGAGAGCAGCTCCTAGGCGCCTGTACCTCCGTTGAGCCTGGGGTGCCTCGGCGTCCCTCGTAACGTAGCGAACGAGTGCAGCGAAGGGTAGGAGGGTGTAGCGAAACGTAGGAGGAGGGTATGGCAATCAATAAGAGGAAGGGGGTGCGGCCAACTTGAAATTTAGGGGTGGCCGAAGTGAATTTTCGGAGTGAGTTCACTTGAAATTTGTCGGCCACCTTAATTTTGGCATATTCAACGGAAATTTGGGGGTATGCTTATGCATACAGCTCCAGTGTAGCTTCTGCATATTTTTTCCTGTCTAAATATTTTTCAACTTTCGTCACATTCAAGAAACTTCCTCATATGCACTGCAATTGTCTCATCACTTTTTCTATTTAATATTATTCCCTGTTGTAGAACTGTTATCGTATGATGACCTTCAGTGCTTTTGTTATTTGCTTCTTTACCCGTTTTTCGTTTTGAAAGCATCCTCAAGTTTTTGTTTGAGGCTTGGAGTGGAACCACTGAAAGCAATATCGCTGCGCATGGGCTACTTCACCTGCGCCGCCTCCCGCTAGAATGCGCTCCGCGTGAGCTACACGCAGACCTGTTCTTTCTTCTTCAACAATGATAGACGCAACCATTGGAATTGCTTCGCCTGACACGGCTACTAAAAAGCTGCACGAGCAGAGGTTCAGTGTTACCGCCGAGAGCACAGCGGTGCTCAAACTTCGCGTTATGGCGTATGATAATTGTCGGTGAATATTTTTTCACCTGGTACATAGTGCCAAAGTAGAAGTTCACATTGTGCTAATGTCATTTCCTTTCTTACAGTTTTCAGAGAAATAGTCTTGTACATACTAAAAGGTTATCAAGCATTCCCACTTACAATACTTTGATTATATGCTCAACAATTGAGACAACGCTCCTTCGCACCATCGCAACCTCCCAAGATTTGCCTTTTCTTCAATGTGACAGACTTGCTGGAATATAAAAAGAAACAAGAGACGAGCAGACGTCCGTCTCCTCTCTGGGCTCAGTGTGAAGTTGCCTGTTTGTAAGAGTGTGGTGAAGTAATTTCTGTATTTATTTATTTATTTAATTTATTTTACCTTAAGGGCCCATAAGGGCATTAGATAAGGGGGGAGGGCATACGGTAATCATGAACAAGAGTGGTCTTTCTTATCAGAGCAGCATGTTGGGATGAAGGAAAAGCAGTCAGTCATCATAAAATATAGCAAAGACTACAGAATAAATATAAGCACGTACATGTCAAAAGCACTATGTACTGCTTGCACAGCAGCAAATGTTAGTATGGCTAAAATTGATCGGTTTCAATAAAAGCATGTAAAGCAGATTGAAAAGTTGATTGCTGTGTGTGAGCGACAATGCAGTCAGGCAGACAATGGCGAAAGATTTAGACATCGTTTCTGGGAAGATACAGTTTCATAAAGAGAATAAGATGACAAAATAAAAAGTGTAGCTTTGGTTGCAACAGATTCAAGCATATCAGAAAGGTTTGACGCGTGCGGGTGCCATACTATCGAAGCGTATTCTAAGTATGATCTGCTTACGCGTGTTTGCAAGTTTCAAGCGGTCTTTTTTTTTAATGCTTTGCCGGGTGTTCCGCGTGTTCAGTCCAAGACAAATCAAAATTAAAATAAATGCCTAGATATTTTACCGATGGAACCGTATCAATTATTGTGTTATTTCTAGCGCATACCTTAGGCGACAGATCTGGAACGGAAGAAAAACGCACGTGCATGGATTTATGAACATTTACTTCCATTTGACATGAATGGCACCACTGTGACAGTTTTGT
Organism: Dermacentor andersoni; assembly: GCF_023375885.2. NCBI lineage: Eukaryota > Metazoa > Arthropoda > Arachnida > Ixodida > Ixodidae > Dermacentor > Dermacentor andersoni. Next base: position 83,465,044 of record NC_092822.1, on the reverse strand, counting down.
GAGGTCTGACTGTAAAGTGGTTATGTCATTTGGTCCAGCAATTTCACTGTATATTACACAGTCATCGGCAAAAAGGAGCAGTGAAGAGATTTGTAATGTTGGATCCGATATCAATAATGTAGACTAAGAAGAGAAAAGAGCCGAGCACAGAGCCCTGAGGCACTCCTGACTTGACGATTCTGGGACTTGAGATAAGATTGTTTGGCTGACTGAACCCTATTAGTAAGAAAACCGTTGATCCATTGGGTTGCTTTATCATCAAGCTTAAGATTCCGGATTTTAGTCAATATTCGTATGTGTTGCACGCAATAAAATGCCTTAGAAAGGCCAATAAAAATTCCATTTGATAGCAAGAGTTAATTAAAGAATCAGGAAGGTCAGTTAGCAATTCAAACAGCTGAGTTTTTTATTCAGGTGAGAAACTATGTGTGTAAACAGAATATTCTCAAGTATTTTGCATGCAATAGACGTTAGAGAGATCGGTCTGTAGTTATTAGCACAACATTTACACCGGGTATAAATATAGGTACTACATATGCTGATTTCCAAACTTCTGGTAAGCAACCTGTGTCAAGTGACTGCTGAAATATTAGCTCAAATGTATGCAGATTTGCTGCATGTTTTGGCACTAATGTCATCAGGCCCCGGGCTGGTCTTGTTACGCGCTGTCCAATATTACATAGGTTAATTGTGTGCAAATTTCAAAGAATGGGCATTTCTATATTCGCAAGGCTTCGTTCAGGCCAATGTGTGATCTGGATCCTAATTATACTCTCTAGGTATATTTTTCTTTGTTTCTTGTTAACAGGGAGAAGCACATGTCCAAGGACGGAATTCAACTAAACAAAGAACAACATGCACACTACGGTCCCTCCTGAGCTGGAATGCTGCAATGAATTTCAGCTAGTTTCGTACAAAGAGGAAACAATTTCTGAAGGTCCAGTGAATCTCGAGAAAGAATTTCAGTGTTTTACTCACTGTACCTAGGCTGCTTCGGCGGATGGGCCCTTTATTGCCTAGCTAAATGTATTTTCTATGGCAACATATATATATATATATAAAGATGCTGAAGGTTGTAACAGCCAATGGCTATACCCCTATTATTCACTCAGATATTACACATAGGTATTTAATGCCACAATGTGCCTGCTAGAGAATTGCACAACCGAAAGACACAGCTAAAGTGCACACACTGCACGTACTAGAAACGCCAGATTTTAGGCGACACAGAAGTGACGAGGGCTATTAGGATAGTAATTCCAGTATTTATTGAAAAAGCAAACATCCCTGAAGAAACCCTATCCACTTGCACTGTCTTTGCAAGCACAGAATACATTTTCAAGCGACGTGTACATGCAATACAGATTACATTCAGAATGTTAAAACTGTTGCGAACTATTGCCTAATTTGTATTGCATGGTACATCAGGAAATGGGTTGCCACACACAATCAGAAATCCGAAAAAACAAAGAATTTATCAGTAGTGCGAAAATTTGCGAAGATACGGAAGGCTGTGACAAATAAAATTCTATAGGCATATGTAGGCTCCAGAGAAAATGCATGGCGAAGCCTGTAGTAACGGTGAAGCAACTGAGATTTGGGGGTGAGACCTCCTGAAATTTGGAGGTTGGCCAAATTAAATTTGGAGTTTGGCCAACTTGAAATTTGGGCATGGGCCAAAATATTTGGGGATGAGCCAACCTGTATTTGGGGATGAGCCAACTTAAATTTGGGTGTGAGCGAACTTAAGTTTGCGTGTGGGCCAACTTGAAGTTTGGGATCCAGCAGACTTGAAATTTGGGGATGGAGCAACTTGAATTCGGGGGCGGCCAGCTTAAACTTCGGGGAGTTGCGCAGCTTGAAATTTAGGTGTAGCCAAAGTGAACATTAGGAGGGAAATAATTTCAAGTCTGAATGTCGGCCAGCTTAATTTTGGGGAATGGCCCAACCTAAATTGGGGGTATGCTTATGCATACCACTGTAGTGTACCTTCTGCATGATTTTGCCGGTCTAACCATTTTTCAACTTTCGTCACATTTGAGAATCTCCCCTTTATGCACTGCACTTGTCTTATCGACTTTTCTATATAATATTATTTTCTGTTGTAGAATTGTTGCCGTACAATGGCCTTCAGTGCTTTCAGGCAAGTGAATTATATCTTATGGAAATTATGGAAAGTTTTGGAAATATATAAAAAATGTACAAATGCACAAATGTAGTCGAACCACTGAAAGGAAGATCCATCGTTATTCCATTTTACGTTTGGAACTGCCACAAAGTCAGTGTTGTGTAGGTACACGAGTACTCTCCCACTCTTGTATTTCATAGATATACATTTAAAGAGGAAAATAACAGCAGCACTGCAGGCCATGAGCCTGCAGTCGGGACAAAGTAGTAAGGCAAGTGAATATTATCATATGGAAATTTTAAAAGGACGATTACTTCTGCTTCAATTTTTCTGCCTTGCAATGCCGCCTGCACTGGAAAGCTTGCGGGTGGATGCGGTATTTTTTTTTTTCTCATTTCGGTGCTTTTGAGGATTTCTGGCGAGCAGACCCTTTCCCGACGCTGAAGTTTGACCCACTTCTAGAGGCTTGCCGTTTACGCTGGGTACACATAGAAGATGCCGTCTTCCCTACGCCGGACTTACCGCTCAGTTCGGCGGCTTCCGCAGACATTCCACTGCCCGCTAGCTCAGCGTCACACTCAGTCATCGAGGACGCCCTCACCGCTCGTAAGGCTGGTCCACTTGCTCCTGTATCATGGTCCGGCTGCCATGGTTGGATGCGTGGTGGCAGGTGCTTCTCGGGCACACTTGGTAGGCTGCGTACAAAAACATGGCAGCACGTAAATGTTTTTCGTTCCAGAAATAATTTTGTGCTTCGAGCAAGCATTACAGAAACACTGAAGCGCAAAACTACTGGTACATACCCAATGGCTGAAGTTGGAATCAACATGGCTCATTGGATACCCCCAAATGTTGAGTGGCACATACCGAGTAACCCGAATCGGCGTCAGGGTTTCCTCGAACCGCAGTGCCTACCCAGTTACACATCTACAGTGACCCATGTCGGCATGAAAAAGGTTCGTTGAAGAGCGGCACGCATGTACACAGTGATACATACTAAGTTACCCAACTTGGTCCGATTTTTAGTTTCTAATCCTGTTACCTCACAATAATAGCCCGATGCGCTACCCATTCGACCGCTGACTACCCAGTGACTCAAAGTATGTGGAAAAGCGGTTAGATACAAACAGGGTCCACAACATTTTGCTTGGCGTTTCCGAGAAAATATTTGTGCTTACCGTTGCACTGCTCCTGCTAAAACTTCGCAGAAGAATGGCATATTGGAGCCTTCGTCGTACAGTGTAACTCTTGACCCAGGAATTGCCTCTTATTAATGAAACAGCGCATGATTTACCTTATCGCGGCAGAACTACATCCTCACCTGCGTTGACCGCTATTATATCGTGTACCGTGGACACCTGAAGCATGGTGCACGATATCACGGATATCGCCTCCCATTGGATACCCCCAAATGTTGAGTGGCACATACCGAGTAACCCGAATCGGCGTCAGGGTTTCCTCGAACAGCAGTGCCTACCCAGTTACACATCTACAGTGACCCATGTCGGCATGAAAAAGGTTCGTTGAAGAGCGGCACGCATGTACACAGTGATACATACTAAGTTACCCAACTTGGTCCGATTTTTAGTTTCTAATCCTGTTACCTCACAATAATAGCCCGATGCGCTACCCATTCGACCGCTGACTACCCAGTGACTCAAAGTATGTGGAAAAGCGGTTAGATACAAACAGGGTCCACAACATTTTGCTTGGCGTTTCCGAGAAAATATTTGTGCTTACCGTTGCACTGCTCCTGCTAAAACTTCGCAGAAGAATGGCATATTGGAGCCTTCGTCGTACAGTGTAACTCTTGACCCAGGAATTGCCTCTTATTAATGAAACAGCGCATGATTTACCTTATCGCGGCAGAACTACATCCTCACCTGCGTTGACCGCTATTATATCGTGTACCGTGGACACCTGAAGCATGGTGCACGATATCACGGATATCGCCTCCCATGGCTTCAGTTTTCGTTGACGGGTGGATCTCTCGCTTCGTCTTCCCAACTGTTGGCACCACAGACTGCGACCATCAGTTTTAGCGCGAGCGCTTCAGAGTTTTCCCAAGTGTTGTCGCTTTACGTCATGCTCATACAACCGTATAGCGGCATTCCACGAACAGAATGTTCGAACGGCTGCATTAGCCCTTGAACCATATTGGAAATCCCAGTATACAGTGGTCAGTGCCATGCCCGATTACGGGCCCAGTGTCGTGCGCCCTGGACATCGTAGTAATCCCAACACACAGGCTTCGCTTCCGTACAAACTACTAAAAATGAAGTCATCTGCGTTTGCTTGATTTCGTCCAAAAATATGCGCCGTCAAAAAGGAAATGCAAAAAACGAAAGTGATCTTCAATGTCCATTATGCATACATAAACAAGGCATAATCATGAAAGGTGCGTTATCAGGCACCTTTCATGATTAGTTAAATTAGAGACTAGTAGCTAACGATAAAATTGTATAAAGCATTTAATATTCCACAACGCCTGTACTTCATACATATTGCAACCAGTGCGGCACAAGTGCAACAAGTAAACTGCAAGTCAGCGAACTGCAGTGAGAACGAGCGCGTATATACCTCAAAGCAGTGTGCCTCAGCATGATAGCAGGGGAACCAGCGTCTCGTCCAGTGAGGCGCAGCTCTTAGCCAGCGTTCTCACTGGTGTCCCAGGGACTCCCAGCGAGTGCCAGCGTCCCCAATACGATCCACTCGAAAATCGCTCTGGTTTCACACTCGAAGGAACTGAACGACAATGGTTTTTGCAATAGGGAATGCTGCACTCATCGCTCGCGACACCTAAACTTGATGAGCTGATGAACTACCATTCCTGCGCTGCAGTCGAAATGGCGTTTGGCATCACCCTCAAACTACTTGAATTCTTCGCTCCTTATACTGCACCGGACCTGTAGCCGCCTGACTAAGTCGAGCAACTGGTGCTTCTCGACCACCGCCTACGACCACTTCCCGCCAGACAACTTTCCACGGATGTTATCTAAGCATGAACCTGCTTTCATCAAGCCACGCCTTTGTGTGACGCGATGGCATCCGGCCATCACATATACCGGCCTTCGCTGACCCATTTATGATGCTGGCTGTTGAATAGCCACAAGGAGGTTGTGGCCCTCCCCCATTGCCTCCCAAATACAACGATTGCAGCTGCGCGTAATGACGTATCGCGGGGACCAGGCCTTTGTATAAAACGTCCTGCTCGTTTACGTAGGGGGAGGAGAGGGTGGGGTAGGAGAGAGGGCAGGGCTGAGGAGCCTCGTAGAGGCGGGCCTCGCGTCGCCGCAACCGCTTACAGCGCCGGCACATCGACGCGGACGGCACGCAATGTAACCTTACTTCCGCCACTCGCTTGTGTGCGCCCATATATAGGCGACAAATACCACGTGCCTAAAGAAGATAACTACAACAATCACGAGACTATATTAATCGTTTTGTGGAGCTCTATGCATGCGAAAAATTACGTAGAGTCAGCGCTGGGCGCTGGTTTGATTGGACCGATCATCGGAGGAAAAAAGTAAATGCTACAATATTATAAAGAAAATACTTCCACCAATACCTGTACGTTCAAGCGCCTTAATTACCTCATAATTAACAGCACCTTAATTAACTTCGCCTTACACCTAATGTCGTGGGTTCGTGGCGACATCTATTTTGGTGCTATAACGCCGGACCAATGATTTGTCTCATCAGCCATCTAAGGCTCTCGCCATAATAACGGTATTTTGTCACAGTATGCAGCACAGTACCAGTGGCCATTATCTGGTTACCCAAAATACCGTCAAAGGCAGTTATTGAACACTAACACTGTCACATACCTAGTCACCAAGATTGAGTTGGTGGAATGAAAAGTAGCACAGGCCTAGTGACATATAAACCGTGCTCCAATGAAGCGTCAAAGAGATTTATTCTAGGGCGTTATATATACCCAGTCCTGCATTCCCAGTGACGCATGCGGCGACGCCAATCGCTGCTCGTTACAGTTCATGGGCAAGCGTTCCAGTAATACAATACCGGCAACAAGGAAACGAGACCCGATAAAGTAATCCTGTTTGGCAGACCATGAAAAGGGCAAGATACTAGTATTTGTACATGGCATCAACTGGCCGTTTTGGGTAGAGCGCCCATAAGTATGATATGAAGCTAACAACATCAGTGAATTTTAAATAGCGAATGGTGGTTCGCACATTTTGCAGTGAGCAAACCTACGATACATGGAGGGCCCTTGATAAGCCAAACAACTTACGCAGTCGTCTTTACTTCTGAATCGGCAAAACACTACGAGAGGCAAGTTCAAAAGTAGTCAGACTACGAAATAGTAGTGAAACTTTCGAGGCTTCGTGCCGAGCAGTCGCTAAATTTGTGTACTGATGTGCCAGAGCCAGAACATCTAGACATAGGACGTACACAACGGTTATTCGACTAAACCAGTTCAAAAGAGGTGCTAAGATTTGCATATTGCCAAAGGGACGAGCAAGATTATGCTGACCAAGAGTCGCCGCCGATGATGCAAGGCAGTAGGCTTGTCTTACAGTCCATGAGCAAGTGCTCAATAAATTCAATAAAAGAGTTATAATAACGGTGACCAATTAACATTATAACACCACCTTGGGTTACTGCGTATGTGCCACATGGTATGCGGTGCCCATTAACAAATTTGACGCCAGCTCGGATCAGACGGTATTTGCCCGCTGGCTATGGGCAGCTTTTAAAAAATATTTGTCACTGTGTTAGCAGACTGAAGGTGGCCGGTAAAGTTAAGAAAGCACATCAGGATTCCGAGGCGTCGGGCACGTGCACCGCGCTCAAGGGGATGCTAACTGAATAGAGACAACGGCGGACAACACAGGCAAATTATTTGTGTGGCAATGGAACTGCGCCAGCTTCAAGAGGCGCAAGGCCTCGCTACAACAGTTTGTGAAAGCACAAGCGGACAAACCGCATGTCCTGCTCCTACAGGAGACCCTTTGTGAGGAGGCGACCTTCTCGGGTTACCGCGTAGTCTCGACGAGAGGAGACGGTAGGAGAGGGGTAATCACTATGGTTAAGAAGGCAATTTCCTTCCAGGAGCACGATATCACAATAGGCAGAGCTGATGCTAGCACTAGAATGGAGGCGCAGCTGGTTGGGATAATCCTAGTGGCAGGATCAAACAGAGCATATTCGTCCTCAATGGGTACAGCCCTCCGACAGATCAGAGGCCGAGTTTTCGCGGACTCCTAGGCAGGGCAGTTGCCATAGCGGGTGACAGCCCTCTGATAGTGGCAGGGGACGGACTTCAATGCCCCGCACATGGCCTGGGGTTATAATAGACAAACGGCGAAGGGAGTGAACTTAGTGAGCACGGCAGAAGACTGCGCGTTGACCCTAGTGGCGGACCCCCGCTTTCCCACGAGGATAGGCACCTCGGTCTCGAGGGACACGATGCCAGATCTGGCTTTTGTTAGAAACACTGACGCAGCCTGGACATTGTGGCGTTATCAATCAGGATCAGAGCAGCCCCGCTTAGGATATTTAAGTACGTTGATTGGGATCTCTCCCGAAAGATACGGGACGAAGATGAGCTGGAGTACGGTGTACTGGAGGATCTACTCGCGCAGGTAAAGGTAGACGTTGAAAGGGCCACTAAGCAAATATCCACGGACCTTAGGACCCCCAGGATGGACGCGCGCCTGGCGCATTTCCTGGAGGCCAAGAGGTCTGTGCTGGAGAGGTGGAAAACGCAAAGGCTAAACCGCAGGCTGAGAAAGAAGATCGCGGAGCTTAATCGCATCATAGAGGCACACTGTCTGGAGCTCAACAGGCAACAATGGAACGAAGCCTGCTCGGCAGCAGACGGGCGAATGCGCACGGGGGGAAAATGGAACCTTCTTAAGCACCTGCTCGATGATAAACAGACCAAGGGTAATCAGAGACTCTCCGTAGATAGACTTGTGCATAAGCAAAAACAGGAAGGTCATTCCGATATGTCCCTTCTCCGAGACCTGGCAAGGAAGTATCTTCCGGTAGGAAAGGGTGAACTACGGGAATTCCCTCAATACGTGGGGGAGGACGCCCCAAAGCTCAATCCGTTTTCTGAGGCAGTATCAGGGAGGTGCTCCACAATCTCAATGGTAGGTCGGCCCCTGGGCCGGATGGCATAACCAACCGGGTTTTGAGGAACCTGGACGACCGGTCCATTAGCACCATTACAAAGGAAATCAACAAGGTATGGGAGGAAGGTAGTGTTCCGGACTCGTGGAAGCAGGCGACGGTGGCACTGATTCCTAAACCTGGAAAGCCCCCAAGCCTGGACAACCTCCGGCCCATTTCGCTAACGTCATGTTTAGGTAAGGTTGCCGAGCACGTTATACATAACAGGATCTCAAAACACATAGAGCGGGAGGGGTTGTTCTCGTACAATATGGTAGGGTTTAGACCATCTCTTTCCACGCAGGACGTCATGCTACTGCTAAAAAAAAGACAGGTTATTGACAACAGGACTAGAGACGTCAGGGGCATTCTTACACTAGACTTGTCCAAAGCCTTCGACACCGTGTCGCACGACTTCATCTTAAATGAGATTTCGGCATTGAACTTGGGAGGTAGATTTTTCGCGTTTGTGGAGTCCGCCCTGAGGGACAGGACGGCGGTCATCAAGGTGGGGCCGACCAAATCAGAACCATTCCCACTAGGAAACGGAGGCACGCCACAAGGGGCGGTGATCTCCCCCCTCCTATTTAACATTGCAATGTACGGACTCTCGAAGCGGCTGGCCGCCGTGCCAAACGTGGGACACGCGCTGTACGCCGACGACATAACGATCTGGTGTCCGGGAGGCTCGGAGGTGGCCGTGGAACAGGCGCTCCAGGAGGCCTTGGACGTGACCCAGTCCTTCCTGGAGGGCACGGGTCTCCAACTCTCCCCGACCAAGTCAGAGCTCATGTTATACAGACCGGCAAGGCAAGGGGGTTCGGGGGCTCGTGCCGCTAGAGCAAATCCCCATAGATGTATACACGCGGGACGGCCAGAAGATCCCCAGGGTGAATTCGATTAGAGTTCTAGGATTGTTGCTCGATGCCAGGGGCTGTAATGCCAAAACCATTGCGCATCTGACCGCCAAAACCGAGAATATTCTCAGATTAATCATGAGAGTCTCCAATAAGAAGGGGGCCTAGGCGAGGACAACCTACTTAGGGTACATCACGCTTTTCTTATCAGCCACATCAACTATGTGGTCTCGGCCCTGCAGTGGACAAAGACTGAAAGGGACAAGCTTGACACGTTGATGCGGAAAAGCGTCAAGAAGGTACTGGGTATTCCGATCACGGCGAGCACGGACAGGCTAATGCAGCTCGGCGTTCATAACACGACCCTCGAACTCATAGAGGCGCAACGAGCGGCGCAGATCACGAGGCTTTCGGGCTCCAGCGCCGGTAGGCGCCTCTTGGAGGCTGCGGGCTTGCAGCCACGTTACAGTCACAGCGAGGTGGTTCAGCTGGACGAGAACTCCAGAGGGACCTACGTCGTCAGCCCCTTCCCTAGAAACGTTCACCCGCAACATAATGCGGGCAGGCGAGCAGCTCGTGCCAGGGCGATATTGAAGAAAACGGTCGGCATGGAAGCCTTCGTGGACGCAGCTCAATATGTGCGCTCCAGTAAATTCACGGTCACGGCGGTCAGCGAAAAGGGCGAGCTCCTATCTGCGGCCTCGGTAGGCGCTGTGACGGCCGACGTGGCAGAACAGGTGGCGGTGGCGCTGGCGATGCAGGATTCAAAAAGGCCGTATATCTACACTGACTCACGCGCGGCCGTCAGGGCTTTCGCTTCGGGAATGGTTGCGAGACAGGTGGAGGTGATTCTGAATAACAAGTCCAGAACTAATTGTGACCCCGTGCATTATATTATGGTTCCCAGCTCACATGGGCGCAACGTGCTGCCGGACCGCCCGAACCCCAATGAAATCGCTCTCCACCGTGCGCGCGAATTAACGCGCCGCGACGGCGATGGCGCTACATTGGATCCGGAGGAGCTCGGCCACAGCGACCCCTTATTAACCTTTCACGAGATCGTCTCCCATTATAAAGAGGAACGCAGGCGCTTCCCGCCTCCACATCCAAATCTATGCAGATCACAATCGATCACGCTTAGGATGCTTCAGACGAGGTCATATCCCTCGCGAGGTTTCTTAAGCAGGATTTATCCAGAAATTGACCCACAGTGCCCGGATTGTGGGGAGGTTAGCACTACCTCATATGCTCTGGTAGTGTCCTGCGTTACGGGATACGTCCCTCACCAGCGAACGGGACTGGGACGAGGCCATATCTAGTACGCAACTCAAGCTCCAGTCCATGGCCGTCCAGAGGGCCCGTGAAAGAGCGGACAGGCTTGGCCTCCCGATTCCGACATTGAAGCAGCCAGCGGCGAGCCGGGGACCCCAACGGGTCTCCACCGGCCTCAATAAAAGTTCATAGCCTGTCTGTCTGTCTGTCATTGTGTATGCCGGGTTCTCGAATGAAAATTTTTAGGCGAACGTCGACCACTAAGTTTGTGTTGCTAAGTATTCCCGCCTTATGATTCTTCTCCAACGTTGCTTTCAGCGTTACAATAGAAAGCATATTGTTATGTTGCAGAATAAGTCACATATAAGTGTGCACTTAGCCGTAGTAGTTCTGCGGGAACTTCTCTCCACCTTGCCGGTTTCCGCAGAACTACGTCAAACACTTACCTTTGCTTCGTGTATTGTCGACAAATTCGACTACGCCCTGCCATCGGCTAGCCGCCTGGTTAGCTCAGATGGTAGAGCGGCTGCCCTGGAAAGGCGGTGGTCCCGGGTTCGAGTCCCGGATCAGGACGAATTTTTCTTCAACTCTAAGACTTTTCTTTCGAGGAACCCGTATGGGTTTCCTTTGTAGCAATTGCTACGAACGGGTATATGTCTGATTTTCCCTTTATCAAGTGTGCAATTACTATATATACAAGGGAGACAACGATGAATAAACAGGATGGCTTTCAAGACCAATTCTGCCTCTACACGTCAAATCATCTTCTAACATAACCCCCGCCTGTAAAGGCGCGGTCTCGGCGCTAGCTATAAGGGAGGTGAACACGCGAGAAAGTAAGGCAACAGCCGAGACACATGCACAACGTCCTTGGGGCCACGCGAGGCCAGCGGAGTGACCTCGTAACTCACATCGCCAAGCTGACGCAATATCGTGTAGGGCCTTGTGCAGCAGCGCGGCATCAGCTTTGCAGACAAGCCGACGCGGCGACATGGTGTCCATAGGAGGAATACGGAGCCAGGAGAAAATCTAATATCGCCATGTCGGCCATCGTACCGGGTCTTCTGCGCGGCCTGAATCTCGGTGAGATGGTAGCCGGCAATCTTGCGTGCCGTGTGAGCTCGGGTGAAGACGCCTTGAGCATATTCAGAGGTAGTGTTCGTCCAGGAAGGAAGCAGCGTATGAAACGGCAAAGAAGGGTGATGGCTGAACAGAAGGTAAAAGGGTGAAAAGCCAGTGGTCTCGTGAAGCAACGAATTATAGTCGAAGGTCACGAAGATGACCTGCTGACCTAATCACTGTGGTCGTCAGAAACGCACAAAGACCATATTAGTGGCACATTACCAGTGGCCATTATCTGGTTACCCAAAATACTGTCAAAGGCAGTTATTGAGCAGTGACACTCAGAAACTGGCACATACCCAGTCACCAAGATTGAGTTGGTGGAATGAAAAGTATCACAGGCCTAGTGACATATAAACCGTGCTCCAATGAAGCGTCAAAGAGATTTATTCTAGGGCGTTATATATACCCAGTCCTGCATTCCCAGTGACGCATGCGGCGACTCCAATGACTGCTCGTTACAGTAATGTCTGTCAACGTCCTCCGTCAGTCCGTTCCGTCAGTCCGTTTCTCTGTAGGTGGTAGGCAGTGAAAAGTTTGTACAGGGCAGAACAAGGAACTACTCGGGACAAGAAAGTGCGGCCGCGATCAGTGAGGAGCTACCGGGGTGCGCCTTGACACAGACAGAAGTCTTTCCAAAGGAAATCTGCAATCTCAATTGCACAGCTTGAGCACAAAGCTCGCCTAATCGCGAGCCGGGTCGCGTAATCGGTCGCGACAACGACCCACTTATTGCCTTATTTCGACGTCGGGAAACTGCCGAGAAGATCAAAAGTGACATGAAAGAATGTGTCTGAGGGCACATCAATGGGGTGAAGGCGTCCAGCGGACAGCACACCCGGTTTTTTGCGGTGCTGACAGGTCACACAAGGTGCAACGTCGCGGTGCACAGAGTGGCACAGGCTTGGCCAGTAAAATCGGCGCCATACGTGATCATAGTACACGAAACACCGAAGTGGCTTGCGGTAGGGGCTTCATGCAACTGCTCAAGAACCGAGGTCCGGAGATGGCGTAGTACAACGAGTAAAAATTCTGGTCCTTGAGGGCGTAAGCTGGGAAGGTAGAGAACGTCGTCGCGGAGCACGAACATGCGCAGCGTGCGCTCCGAATGTACAGCATCGAGACGATCGATGAGAACACGTAAGCAGTCACCACACCATTGATCAGTGTGGATATCGTGCAGATCAGAAATGGACAGGACGCATAAGTCGGTGTGAAGTGCATCATATCTATGGCGGTCCAGAGGATTACGGGAGAGACAGTCAGCGTCCTTGTGCAAACGCCGACTTGTATGAAAAAACAAATGAATATTCTTGGAGCCGTAGCGCCCATCTACCCAATTGTCGTTGGGATCTCTAAGTGACCCGCCGTGGTTGCTCAGTGGCTATGGTGTTGGGCTGCTGAGCACGAGGTCGCGGGATCGAATCCCGGCCATGGCGGCCGCATCTCGATGGGGGCGAAATTTCGATGGTGGTCGAAATTTCCGGAGTCCTCCACTACGGCGTGCCTCATAATCAGAAAGTGGTTTTGGCACGTAAAACCCCATAATTATTTAATTAATTAATTAATCTCTAAGTGAGGATCAGCACAAGGCCTGTTGATCGGAACCACGAAAAATCTGCAGCCATACAAGTAAGAGCGGAATTTGGCAACTGCCCAAACTAGCGTCAGGCACTCCCATTCGGTAATTGAAAAATTCCTCTCGGCATGTGACAGCAGGCGGCTTGCGTATGCAAGTGCGCGCTCTGCATTATGCGGCCATTGAACAAGTACAGCTCCAATTCCATGGCCACTGACATCCATGTAAAGTTGAGTGGCGGCAGATGGATCATAATGAGCCAGCAATGGGGTAGCCGTGAGCAAGCGTACGAGGGCGGAGAAACCTTTTGTTTTGAACAAGGCTCCATGTGAAAGCAGCGTTCTTAAGTAAGTCGGTGAGTAGGCGAGCTGTTTCTGCGAAAGCCTTGATCAAACGACGGAAATATAAGCATAGCCTAACAAAGCTTCTTACGTCTGCGGTGGAAGACGCAACAGGAAAGTTCTGGACAGCGAGAAGATTACCAGGGTCGCGTTGAACGCCAGTGGCACAGATGGCCAAGGATGGTAATTTGATGGCGTCCAAAGTGGCAGTTCGATGAGTTCGACCGCAGGCCGGCGCATTAGAAAACAGCAAGAACAGTCGATATACCCGTTAGATGACTTGTGAAAGTTGGTGAAAAGACTGACATCGTCTAGAAAACAGATATGTGGACCATTTATAGCCGTGAAGCAAGGTGCCCATCATTCTTTCGAAGGTTGCTGGGGCATTACAAACGCTGCAAGACATAACTAGGTCCTTTCTCAAGGACAGAGATTTGCTATAGACTGATCGGAGGCCTATGGATGAAAAATACTTGGCGGCATGCAAGAAGTACTAGGCGTCATTAATACGCGGTACGTAGTAGACATCCTTGCGTGTGCTTCTGATGAGGCATGTAATCCACACAAAAGCGCTAACTGCCGTCCTTCTTCACAGGGACAACAGAGGACTACAAGATGGCTCGATAACGCCTTATCTTATCGACTTCTCGTATCACTTGACGTTCAGCATGGGAAATATGGTACGGCGGGCATCGTATCGGATTGGCGAGTCCAGCAGCTTGCGCCGAAGAAGATTAGGTGCAATTATCTTGATAATCTTGCTAATCGGAGGTTCCTGTAGAGGGTGACAAATTTCAGCGTCGAGAACCGATATCTCGCAATCATTCACAGGCGACATGTCACCCCAAGGCAGGCCTCTGAGAAATAATTTGAGTCGAGCAGTTAGTAAAATAAGGTAGAGGGAGCGAATTATGATGCCTCTAACAGTGAGCACAGTATGGGGAACGGCCCAATTTCTTTCAAGCAGCATGTCAGCGGTGGGACATAGTACATAGACGCCGTCAGGAACAGATTGGAACGATACTAGAGTGTCGTATACATTGGCGACAGGGGACAGGCGGATGTTATCGGGAGAGCATAACTGCGGTTGTATTACGCTGGATTATTGCAGCCGCAGTGAAGTACAAGTTGAATGACACTGGGCGTGAAATCGAAGAGGTCTGACTGGGACGATAAAAAGCCTAAGCCGAGTAAAATGTCAAGGGCATTGTTCCCAAACTGCAAGCAAAACAGACATGCCCGGTAGGCGTTCCTCCGTCGGCGACGCGTAGGGTGCATGAAGCAGCGGGTGGGATAACTTTGTTCACGCGTCGGCGCAATTGGGCACTCATCAAGGGTACGTGCCCGCCAGTGTCAGTGAGTGCTGGGACACGGACGCCCATCAAAGTTCTCTGTAGTCGGCAGAGAGTCTTGGCCTCGAGTGGTCAACGCAGCCTCACCCCTCTGTCCTACCCACAGTGTTCGCGAGACAACCGTCGGGGCTGCATCGGGGACAGTGGTTGACAGGGACAATGGTCGAGGAGCTGGTGGCGAACGGGACTGGTGACGTCGTAATCACGACGAGGGACTGTTAAAAAGAGCACGAGCGTTATTGTTTGGCTGTTGTGGTGCCAATGAAGGCTGGTAACGATGTTCGCTCTGTTCGGGGCAATAATGACTGGTTAATGATGGTCGCAGAGGGGAGCAAACAGTACGGTTGTTACGGTTGTTACTATGCCGGCAGGCAAAACAGATTGGCCTATTGTCTGCGGTTCACCACTAGACTGGATTTTGTTAGCATGCAGGATACCGTGGACCAGTCGATGGACCTGGAGCATGAGAGCTGTAAAGCGGCTACGGCACATACAAAATAAACTCGAAGATTAGCGAGTTGCCCGTGGGCTATTGCGTGCACAATTGGTGCTGTAGGCAAGTTGTTCAGTACACTGGAGCGGCTAACAAGGGCTGCAGGAATCATCGCTTCAAGTTTTCGTCGCACTATCCGCGTCAGCTCATCTGACGGTCATGGTCGCTGCACTCAGAGCCTGTCCTCACAAGAGGATGTCGCAGCTGTGTTCGCAGTCGTGCCAACGGCATTGCAATGCGGCGGCTCTTGCCCTGCTCAAAGCGTTCGACATTCTTCTGATGTCCTCTACTGCTTCACAATTTTTGCACATCAGCAGGTTGAAAGCATCGTCAGCGATCGCCTTCAGTACCTTGTACCAAACCTTGTTTTACAGCCATATCGCTGTCGGCTGTATGGCACAGGATCAGCACGTCCTGAATGTACGATACATCTGATTCTGCGGACGTCTGGGCGCGGGCCTCTAGTTCTTTCATAGCGGTGTTGTTCCACCAAGTGGGATGGCTGAACAAGACCCTCAGCTTCTGTTTGCACGTATATCAGTCGTTAAGCTCTTCCTCGTGGTCGTCATACCGCACCTTCGCCGTGCTTTGTATGTAGAAGACCAAGCTGGCCAACATAATCGTCTGATCCCATTTGTCGTAGGCACTTACACGCTCACACGTAGCGATCCAGTCTTCCTCGTCGACGTGGTCGGATACGTTTCCGAATCGCGCAGCCAGCCCAAACGTCGCGGTTGTAGGCGTTGATCTGCGCCGCGCCATGTTCGGTCCTATTTCGTCCGTCATGCTGTCCCGTTCGAGGTGTAAACCACTGCGGAGCTCCGCTGTTTCTTGTCCGTACCCCACACCTCCACCAATTTGTTACGACGTAGAAGTGAGATAAAAAGGTCTATTTGCAAAATTTAAAATAGCAACAACGATCAATAGACAAGATGGCTGTCGAGACCGATTTTACCTCTACATGTCCAATCGTCTCCTGATTGACACCACTCTTGTTTGCGCCGTAACAATATTGTCAGCAAATACGCACCGGCCCTATCATGTACTGCTACTAGCAACAAAATCGCCAATGACCTCGAAAGCAACGATGTACCGCTAGTTCGAAACATGTATTCTAAACAAAGCTACAACATTTCATATAGGCTTGATAATTTGTATTCCACGTTACGCCAACGGAATTGGAGTATTTGTGCGTCAGTAGCAAAGGGATAAAAATTTTTGCCGCTTCCAACCTTATTGAGCATTTCAGATTTATACATTGTGCAGACGGGATGCAGATTTTCCCTTTATGATTGCTTCTCTCCACATTGCGGATATTCAGAACTATTAAGTCCAAGTCAAAGTCAAAGCCGCCATGTTAGCTCAGATGTTAGAGTGGCTGCCCCGGAAACGCGGTGGTGCGGGGCTTGGGGCCTGGGCGAACCTTTTTTTTCGAGGAAACCGTATGGGTTCCTCGAAAGTTGCTCGAAGTTGCTCGAAGTTGCTCGAATTGCTACGATTGGGTGGATGTCTCATTTTCTCTTTATTAATTACTTCTCCCCAGCTTGCGGGTTTCCGCATAACTATTACGTAGAGCTATAAACACGTTGACCTAAAATGCAATGATCCCAGACAAAAGTCCAGCGCAATGGCATCAATTAAGTACTAGTGTTGAGGTTTTTAATATGCCAACATATAACATGCGACTACAAAATCTTATAAATGGACAATACACCACTGCGAGGTACGAGGTAGCGCTGGATAGTCTTATTCCGACATCATCAGATGCTGCAATAATCGTGTCTTAATTTTCTATGAGGCGACAGATTGAGGAATGAGTGAACGTAGGCAAGCGTTAAAGGAAGCAGGACGGGAATGCATAGCGATAATAGAGACTACGAATCGCTTATACGTAAAAAAAACACTTCGCAGATTGTTTTTTTCATATATATACAATCCAGTTGTGAGCTCTTTTTCTAAGTGAGGGCGATAACATGATGTTTTCTTACGGAAACTTCAACAGTTGGAATTGTCGGTTGAGCGCAGCTGTCTTGGAGATGCAGTGGGCACTGTGAATTGCGAAGGTGTTGATCTCCTTCAATTTTGCGTAATTAGCCTGAAAGCACAGACATGTTTTATTATTATGCATCGACGGAATATTGTGCAGTGTTGAAACAACTAAATTGTAAACAACCAATGAACAGGCCTACATAAAATAATTTATTTATAATGCAGCTAGCACTCGCGTTTTTATGCCCCTAAATTCGCCTCCCCGCCTTAACCGTAAATATTATAACATAATACAAATGTCTATTTCGTATCAGACTATACAGCGAGTGTTCTGTGCCAGCACAAAATTGAAATGTCAGGTTTTATGGCCATTTTACGTTTTAGTGATACTCTTCATAATGAACGATCGCGTACAGTACTGGAGTGTAAGTGCTGTAACACGAGTAAAAGGTTCTCTGCGAGCTCCCTGGAATTGCTGAGAAGGGCCCTACTTTAATGTGATAGGACTGTAGCAATGACGAAGTACCCAAGGGATGTGACTAAGCTAGCCGTAATATCCGATCTTTGTGCAATCATGTTGCGTGTGCAGAGGGAATATAGTTGTACATTCTAGAACCTGCACGAGTGCAAGCGATGACGCAGGAATGTTCAACGAGTTATGCATAGCCCACGCGTCTCAGCATTAAATCAGAATTCGACTCGACGGCTGTGCTTGCCGCTATGTTTTTCGTGCTGTAGGCAGAAGTTCGCTAAATAACAAAATTCCCAGGTGTCTTTAGCTATCGCCTATCGCGAAGGCCAAAGCATTGTAGAGCGTACTGTAAGTCACACTAGTCCACTCTAATCCACCTTAATTCTCCTTCATACACCTTTATCAACTGTATTGCACTAAATTCACCCTAATCCACCTTAATACTCCTCGTTTCACCTTGATGCACCCTAATCTGCAATCCCTAATCCACCGTAATACACTCTAATTTGTTTTAATCATACTAGTCCACAATCCACCCTATTCCGCATTATCCTCTTTAATACTTTTAATCCGCCCCAATTTCAATCAATCCCTAATATCAATTTAATAGACCCCAATTAGTCATCAATCGTGAATTGGCTAATCATCATATCTCATCCACGGCTGGACATGCTTTGGTTTTCTTCTGAACTGCTATGGCTAAAGGGATTTTTTCTGTACCTTAAAACAAAGCTTTTTAAGGCTTTCGCCTTAAAAAGCTAACGCATTTTCAAGTGCAATATTCTCAACAATGTGACATCTCCAAACGCCATTCCGCGGTAGGCACGCTTGAAGGTGTCGCAATTTTCTCGAAGATTGCGTGCGCGACGGAAATAGTGTACTCTCTTGAACGTAGGTTAGTACCACCGATGACGCTGTAGTGAGCGATGACTTAAACAGGTGCATGTCAAAAATCGAAGACTGTGCGGCCCGCAATCGTTGCGACTTTTCCTTTATTTGTTTTGTGAGTGCTACTGCTTTGTCATCGACGTAATGTCGTAACGGTTAATAAGGTGAGTAGTGTACGTGTGAATGATAAGCCGTAGAAAGTGAGTTACCGTACACTGAATGTCAATCGTTTTCATTGCAAATCTAGCTAAAGACACTTGGGAAACTATTCCCGATGCCGTAACTGAAAGACTGAAATGTACTGCTAATATTAGTCCTTACCATTGTACTGATGGTACCGTTACCTACAAGGACTGGCGTCGTACTCGGATAGCACTGCTCGTACGGGTTGTGTGCCAGGCAGAGCTGCAAAAATCCCCGAACAATTTGTGAAACCTGGTACACTATCCTCAACCGTGAATTGTGCGTTTAATATTGAGTGGCACTTTTAGTATGGACATTAAGTCTATACATTCATTCATATATATATATATATATATATATATATATATATATATATATATATATATATATATATATATATATATATATACGCACACACACACACACACACACAAGAGACCGTTGCTTCGGACGCCTTCTCTCCGTCTGGCCCCCCTTTTCCTCACTCCCGCTGTGCGAGCGGGCGAGCCAATGTGCACATTCGCGAGCACTATTCTTTAGTTTTACTTTACATATTTTATCATGGCGGTGCGTTGCGTATGTTTCAATATCGCAAGAATAATTATTTTGCTGCAGACTGTTCAACACAATTTGTAGTCGTCTTAGTTGCTGGCTCAAGCTCAAACCCTGCCATTTTAGACCGGTACACAAACTTCTTTGACAGTCAAGTGTTAACATAACGGTAATTGTTCTTTTCTTTCCATAGGGATGGTGCGAATCGCACTAGGGGGCGACTTGGACGAAAACATGCATCATGCAGGTGAACAAAGAGATGGTATGTGCGAATTTGGAGATAAGGAATGGCATTATAATATCAGAACGGTAATCGTCTTTGTTAGATGCAATATCAGCCTGCCTGCTGCATAAAAGTCTCATAGGCAGCCATCTATCACATATCTGTAAAGCAATGAAAGATGAAAAAAAAAATGAAACGCTACCCGAATTTTTGACTTGGCTGTTTCTTTGTGGCTCTCACACCTCGGCTTTGGTGATTAGGTTAACTTTCGGTAAACAACGCATGAACCGAACTCGGAGGCAACTGTTTTTCAATAATTCACTGTTAAATTAGCTGTGTCAGGTAATTAGTGACGAAAATACTTCCGCTTTATATTTCCGGGTTCCCAGTAATTTCGCCAAAGTGGTGCTCACGTGGCGGGCCTACGATTCTGTGCTTCGGTGTGCGGTAATCATTGATTTCTAATTAATTCTTATTCCTAACACTACATTAACTGAACTTTTAGCTAGACTTATGCTCTGATATAGTATCCATAATAAAACCTGTGAATTTTGTACTAGACTATATTTTTCTATTTTTCTTATTTATATTGTATTTCATCCCCGGTCGCCTCAGCGATTTCTCTTGCGATTTCTTTTTCATTCTAATTTTTCCAGACACTCAAGTAACTCAACTTGTCACTAAGATAACTAATATTAATATATATCTATACCGAAACCCATGAATTTGTATTGTAATATTTTCTTATATATCTTCCGATTTATTTTCTATTTCATTCGCGGTCGCCCAGAAGGTCAACGGTAAGTGCTGCGCAAGAAACAAGAATGTCAGTCGATGCTCGTGCCACTAGAAAGACCAATAAACAGGAGCGTAACATGTATAAAAACATGCAGAGTTGTTACTTAATATCGAAACAAAGAAGAAAATTGTTATATTGCATGCAGCTAACGGCATATTACAGGCCTGTTTTGCTGTAAATCAGATTTATAAATGTAACGCTGATACGATTCACACGTACCTCAGTGCATACATTTATTTCTCATGGCACAAGCGATGTTCTAAAGGTACATTGTGCATTAATGAATGCCGTTTAAAATTTAGTTTAGAATGTACTTGCGCATGGATGTTAATGCGCTTGTAATAACTGGCCATCCACTGCTACATCTTTGTTTCGCCAGCGAAGAAATCGGACCTATTTGAATACGAGGGGTATTCAAATAGGTCCGATTTCTTCGCTGGCGAAACAAAGATGTAGCAGGGAAGGTCAAGCCATTTCAAATTTCCCCTCCCCTCTCTCATCACATATGATTGGACGATTTCTCTTCTACATACCATGTCGAAGGCATTAAAATTCTGAAGTCACAGTGTATTGTTGTTCGCGTTCCAAGAACGACTTTCTTGTTTCTTTTCTGCTTTTTTAACTGCTTTTAACGTTTCTGCCTCTTACAGCACACAATCCCTTCTCCAGAGAACGCAGTCTGCAGATGTGTAATATTCCCCCTTTCAAAACGTGTTGGCTTCTTTCTATTCGGAAATCCACATTTTCTCTGGATCATTATTTCTAGCTGCACTCTTCTGTCCGTGGAATGATTTCATTCTGTATAAGCCTATTCTGTAATATGTATAATTTATGGCGATTGCTTGGGTATTCTTTCTGAGGTACCTGTTTACGCTAGTAGTTTATTGTGTGTTGTGTTTTACATTCCATTTGCGGTCTCGTAGCTGTCAGTTTTTTTGTACATCAATATTGACGTCCTGTTGTTGAGCGTTATGAAGTTACTGCATAACGCTCAATAAATGCGTTTGCTAGCCGCTGCTTCTGTTTAAACTGAACACGCGTATTCGCGTCTTCTGTTTTGATTTGCGGCATTTTTGTTCATTTCGTTTCTCCATCAGAACACCATTATTCGAAGTTAAGCGATTGCATATCATCAATAAAAAATACTGGTGTCTTTTCAGCGCTCAACTCTGCCTAGTTGTTTTTGTTTGCGTACTAACATGATCCGCTATTCTGTAATACTCGGCTCATGCTATTAGACCAAGCTGTCTGCAGGTTTGGTAATAATTCTGTTCTATAATACCACTGTGAAACTCTTACCATCGCGTCATCCGTCTGGTCCTCCCAAGCACTGCACTTGTCTTGCTCACCTTCACGCGGATTTGTGGACTGCCATATAGCCGCTGTCAGTGAAAGGGCGACGGCGAGTGTGGTTTGACGTTTTACGGCGTTTAGATAACTCTGCAAGTGAGAAAAAAAATTACGATAGTACTTATAAAAAACGAAACGTACTGATAACAGATATAGAACTCTACGCAAGTAGGAACACTTAGCATATTGTGTTTTCTTAGTAGCTCTTAGTGCGTATGCTACTATGCTGTGTCAACACAATGACCTGCAATAGAAGCGCGTCTTGAACACATTTAGTGACACTTGCCCTAGGAATAAATATCGTCTAGATCATTGGAGAACACATCTAAAACCTTATTTCTTGGATGTTTTATATGCACCCGTGCTAGTACATATGCGAGGACAGTTCGCAGGCGCCGTTAATTATGTGAAGCTTCCAGAAGCCCACATGTAGGATTTTTTCCTAATAATTTAATTATTGTTCATTGTTTGGAGCTTGCTCTTTTCTGTGAATTCTACCAACGTCTCTCTTCTAGTGTTGTTGTCAGCGTTCGACGTTGTCGTACTCCTGGATGCTGGGTGTATTGATTCACCATTATCTGGTGTGAAAGGCGCAATCTGATGTGACGTAAAATAGTGGCATTTTTTCTGCATAAACATTGTTGGAAGTGGTGCCCTGTGTGTGTGTTTTTCTCCTTGTCCATCGTTATCTTCCCGCCTTTCACGTTATCATCGGAAGTATTACAAGTCGTAATCAAACGTTTCGAAGCCGATGAGATTTTTATCAATCCTTAACTGTCCATATCACCCTTACCGGACATGTTCCGACCCTTCAACTCTTAGCGGTCAATATCAGCCTTATCGGGCGTCGTCCAACCCTTATCGGTCCCTTTTGCGACTATTGTAACCCTTATCGCTCTTTAGCAGCTTATCTATACGCGTCGAACGATTATGAACCGTGATGAAACCCATATAATCCGTCATCACTACTTATCCTGATCGACGCGAAGCGCATGAACCCTGAGAGATTGGTTGCAGTTCAGTCGACGAACGCCGCAATGAAAGGCGCTTCCCGCGACCACCGACACGTTGGTGATGTGGAGTGTTTGGAACAAATTTTCGAACACCGCATATTTCCCAATGTGTGCCAGCTTTAAGTCGGCTGTACATGTTGTCCTAGAGATGTATTTTATTAAACAATTACTATATCTTTCAACAAGGCCTTCAGAAAAGCTGTTCTCCCTTGGCATTCATTTTGTACCGCCGGGAACGTTGGAACTTATTCAGTTCTTTTTTTTTTATTAAGCGCATCATGGTAGAGTTCCGGATGGACAAGCAGATTAACGGACGATTTCCTCGGTGAGTCACCTCAGAATCTTCCCGCATTAAAAGAACGAGTTCATGAAAAAAACGCGCAAGGCTCGCCTAAACGTTTTGGCCTTTGCGTTTCAATGAAGCGATGAGAAGCCCTTATTACGCAAACCATCATCTTATGCGAAAGAGAAAACGACTGTTGGCGTAAGCTTCCGAACTGAAAAGAGCGAAAAGGCTGGAAACATCTCGGGACCATCCACAGCTCAATTGTAGCCGGAAAAACAGATGCCGTAAATTCCTTATACACTACCATCCCGACTGTAATTTGAGGACCACGCGGCCACCGCAAGGCTAGAGGCCTTAGGCATGCATAACACGATCGAGAAGCTCTTAGACGCTCACCACACAGCCCAAGTCCACCGTCTCTCGCGAACCCCGGCTGGCCGCACAGTCCTCCGGAAGCTTAGTCTCGCGGCTATCCCCGAGGGGATAGAGTACATTACGATCCCGCGAAAGGTCAGGGGGCATATTTATGCCCCACCTCTACCCCGCAACATGGACCCCGAGTTCCATCAGGGCCGTCGGCAGGCCCGTAGTGAAGCCATTTGGCGACGCTACGGCTCGCAAGATGGAGTGCTCTACACAGACGCAGCCAGACACCCTCCGGGCGACCTCATGACCGCGGTGGTAGCGGATCACAACGGAGGACTGATAGAACATACAACAATCACGGCTGGCCGAGTGGTGGAAGCGGAGGAAACCGCGATGGCCATGGCCATGCATGCGGAAGCGACTACCGTCATCAGCGACAGCAAGCAGGCCATCGGCAATTTCGTCCATGGTAGAATTTGCAAACAGGCGTACCATGTCCTCACACGACGCCCCCTAAGCGGCTTGAAAACCCTCGTGTGGACCCCCGCTCACGCGGCTGTGCCCGGCAACGCGTCGGCTCACAGTCTGGCTCGAGATCTCGCGCGCCGAGCCTCGTCCGCGGATGCGGACGGCGTGAATGAGGAGGAGAGACACGAGGAACCCTGCGAGGCTTAGTATGAAATAGCTCATCGGTATCGCTTGAGGCGTCGCGCGCTGCCACCACCGGCCAAGCAACTCGACAAAACGCAAGCGGTCGCATTTCGGCGACTTCAGACAAATACATACCCACACCCAAAATACATTAACAAAATCACAGGGGGCAGGGAAAGCGACAAATGTAGGCTCTGTTCAGAAACAGGAACACTAACACAAATAATGTGGGAATGCACCTCGCTCCCGTTCTCTCATCCCCCCGTCAGCAGCGAGACTGACTGGACAGCCTGGCTCAGTTCCGGGGACGTCGACCGACAACTTGAACTGGTGGACTGGGCGGAAAAGGCCAAGCAGGCCCAGGGCCTTACTTGAGCCCTAACCCTCAGCCACGTCCCTCTTTACCCTTCCCCCTTTCAAGAAAGTTTATCACCACCACCACCACCAAGTTCTATATCTACTGAAACTCTTAGGAAGTATTTTTACACTCCTAAAAATTTATTCCTATTATACAGTCAACTGCCAAAATTACGCACTGCATTCACGAATGCACGCCTGATTTATCATAACTCAAATTTTTGTTCCTGCACAAAACCTGGTGTCTCCAGAGGGCTCTGGAAACCCAAGGTCTCCAATAAAAATGCAAGAAAAATGAGTAATTCAACTGTGGACCTACAGCTCGTTTTGACATATATTCCAACACACTTGCAGCCGCGCTTAAGTGTGCTGACGACATTGCTTTTAGAGCAAGTGTTAGAATAATCGCAATAATTAGAGGGGCTACTGGCAGGTTATCAATGCATTTTTTATTAATAAACTTCACACGTATTTAAGAATAAAAACACACACACACTTCCATCCAAATGACATGACAAGCGCACACACATTCAGTTATTTATATTGTTGCTTGGGGCAACACACACTTCACAAACCTCAGCCAACTTCAAATCCTAAAAAGGCAGTGCTTCGGTTTTACTTTCACTGTAACCGCACTTTATTGCACCTTAAGGATTCCCATTCTTCATTAGTAATTGTCGCATATAAGTTATTGCACATATAAGCAGTGCATATATACATAGTAATTGTCGCATATAAATTATTGCACATATAAGCAGTGCTGCCTTCAAACAATTGGAATCACAAAAATTTCTATGTTCTTCGAGCTAGAAAACAGTCTTTAGTGCCCACTTCACAACCATAAGCAGCAAATAACCTTTTGAATTTATTCCCCATTCCATTAAACCATGACCCACAAGACATGTATTCAAGAACCACGTAAAGATTCATTTTATTCAAGAATTCTCCATCATCAAAACTGACTTTTGATATTACTTGAATATTGATTGTATTGTTAACTGGTACAGCTTGCTAAAAAATGTTTTTGCCATATTCTACTACACAGCTTTTAAAAGGCACAGTTGCCAAATTTTGGGCTCCCTGTGTAATAACATTACACGTACTTTTACGTAAAACTAACATCATTGATGAAGAAACTTGAAATTAGCGGACTTGTGATTCCAGATAGCGCCGTCTGTTGTCCTTGTTTCGTCTCATTTCTCCTCCTTAAGCGCTATCAAAACTTCCGCAGTCAATCCAACCCTTATCAATCCTTAACTGCCTTTATCAACCCTACCGGACACGATCCAAGCTTATCAACCCTTAAGTTCAATATCAACCTTATCGGCCGTCGTCTGATCCTTATCGGTCCTTTCTGCGACCAATGTAACCCTTGTCGCTCTTTAGCACCTTATCTGTACGCGTCGAACACTTTCCAGCCTTGATGCAACCCATATAACCCATCATCACTTCTCATCAACGCCAAGCGCGTGAACCCTGAGGGACCGAAGCAAGACTGCGAATAGAAGATACACAAGCGCTCGTCCTTGTGTATCTTCTATTCTTCGTCCCTGTTTGTTGCGCACAATAAGTTTCCTGAGGGACCGACACAGGTTTGCCTGCCATTTTTTTATACAATATTGCCACCATACAAGGGTGGTGAGCTCTCTCGACAGACAGCCAATCAAGCCCCATCAACTCACTCATGGAAAGTACTTACAAGCACATTGGCGTCATTCCAGGAAGCTGCTTCGCAGTCCAACCTTGTGATTACTTCGAGTCTGGAAGTAAAAATATTGTATCCCAATAAATCATTTAGGCCATGTCTCACGCGAGAAGTTGAACAACCTGCTTATTACTTTTAGAGTGCAGCTCTTAAGGGCCCCTGCTTGCGTTGAGATTAAGCGTGCCCTTTCGGCGTAACCTGGCGAACGCGGAGCAGAGCAGGTAATGAAAGAAGGCGATAGCGAAGAGAGCGCGAGGAGGAAGGTGAAAACGGAGGCTACCATGAAAGCGTGAGGCGAAAAGCGGAGGATGGTATTATGGTGAAAGAGCGAGGAGAAAATCGGTAGACTTGCGAGGAGAGCGTGAGGAGAAAAGCGGAGGGTCGCATAAAAAACCGTGGTCGCATAGTGGCTGAGGCGTTGGGCTGCAAAGCACGAGAACGCGGGATCGAATCCCGGCCACGGAGGCCGGATTTCGACCGGGTACTTAATGCACGTTAAAGAACCCCAGGTGGTCGAACTTATTCGGGAGTCCCACTCTACGGTGTGCCTCATGACCAGATCATTGGTTTACTCGAAACACCGCGGATACGCGGCGGTGCGCATCCGTGGTGTGTCGAGGCGGTGCTGGCAAATTTCAACTAGAAGAAAGCCGAAGAGAAAATTCCTAAGCGCACAGCCACAGGGCTAGACGAGGTTCCCGTTAGGCTGATTAATGAACTTGGACCGAAAAATAAGGAAGCTCTGGTGAAAACGAACACCAGACAGTTGGCGACAAAGTAGAACGAATTTATTAAGGTAAGGGGGAGAAAAATGAAATTCACTCGTATAGAGTTTAGTCTTTAAATAATAATTAGGTTGTTTTTTGTCTGTATTTTTGTGTCTGTGTGCGCGCGGGTGCGTTTCGTGTAAGTTTGGTTTTGCAGGATAGTCAAAGCGTCCTTTCGTGCCATGCAACCGGGTGAGACGTTACGCCTCTATAGCCTTTAAAAAGCTTGTAAACGGCAAGACTAATATGTATTAGTGGTTTTGCTGTGTGCGTTAGCGTGGCGATAGCGTGGCCACGTGGTTGAACACGTGTGAAAACGTGCGGTGCCTTAAGTCTCTGGGGTATTGATTGCTTTTGAAACATTGCTGAGAATTACAATTTAAGTATTTAGACCATCTGCGTATTGGTTTTGACAGAAGGCGCGTGGTGTGCAATACTATAGTATTATTGTATTTGCATTAGAAAAAGCCGTGCAATACATGACAAGAAATCAGGAAAAGCGGGCAGTAGGCGGGGAGTCCCTCAAAGCACATGAGGGGATGGATGAGAATGGAGAGGGAATCGAGTCAATCGGCACACAGTAATGTCGATACTAGGCTGAAGAAAATGGAGGCTTACCAGGAATTGAGCGCGAGGAGGAAGGCGAAAAAGGAGGCTACCGTGAAAGCGTGAGGCGAAAAGCGGAGGTTGATAGTATGGTGAAAGGGCGAGGAGAAAATCGGCAGACTTCCGAGGAGAGAGTCAGGAGAAAAGCGGAGGGAACCAGCCGTGGTCGCTTAGTGGCCGAGGCGTTGGGCTGCAAAGGTTGAAGAGCTCAAAAATGAGCTAAATAGCGAGCGTGATGCACGGAAGTTACTGGGAAAAAGCCTTCAAGCATGGAGAGAAAAAGCTGAACAGGGCCGCTATTGTGAACGAGAATGGCCGTGACAATGGAGCGCATTTGCATTACGAATAGTGTAAATACGCTAGGTGTAGAGTACGCAGGCATTTTTATTGCGTACCTTTTGCTTGCGGCATTTTTATAGCAATTGTCCCCATACTGTCTGCCTCAATATAGCTAAGAAAGCTAGACAGAAAGATATGTCGACAAGCATAAGTCTTCTATACGTGCAAATAATAATATAAGAATACTAAAAAGTAACAATAAAAGAGCAATAAAAGTTTCTGCTACTCCAGACCTCTGGCTTCATCTCTGTGAAGCATTAGGACCAGGAAGCGCAGCGCTATTACCTGCAGCGTTATTACGCTGCAGAATAGCCTTAACTTTCCTTTTCCTCTCAAGGACCGTTTCTCTCTCGCAGACCTTCCAATAAGCACTAACGTATCTATTGCACAATGAAAAAAATTTCAGGGACAATTAAAATGCTTCATAATGCTAATTTTTAGCGCAGCTGTATACGAGTTTTCATTTCGTGATATATTAAGGCATCACACAGGTGAATGCACTGAATGGCAGGGCCGCCATGCGCGTCGCAACGTTGCGCGGCCCGGCCATTCGGTGCAGTATCTGTGTATCCAGCTCTTGAAATGCGCAGAAACGTGAGCTGGTAAAGTTCCCCTGGCCCGTGTTTTGCTTGTCCATAGGTTTGTCTGAATTTGGTCATGCGGGTAGTCACGCAGGTCGCGCTGCGCTGGCCTGGTGCTGGGTTGTGATTTCGACACTCGTACTACTGACCTTTTACTGCATCGCTTTCCTCGCTGAAAATTCGAAACGCCCATTAAGACGAATGTGCAGCTCTAATGGCAGGCCCCCAAAACAAATTTCGCCCCTTTGAGATTAAAATGACATCACTTCTGTTTTTAGCGTCATCTTATTTTCTATTCAGC
The DNA here is from genome assembly GCF_023375885.2 of Dermacentor andersoni. Classification (NCBI taxonomy): domain Eukaryota; kingdom Metazoa; phylum Arthropoda; class Arachnida; order Ixodida; family Ixodidae; genus Dermacentor; species Dermacentor andersoni. The sequence goes on along the minus strand of NC_092822.1, from coordinate 83,436,331 downwards.
AGGAAGTGTTTTCTCATCCCACAGATGGCGCTAAGCCCCATGAACCACCGACGAACCGCCATGTTTTAAACGTATGGGCTTCAATGGAACCATTGCTAGAGGTATATTTTGAGAACTTTACGTCATGCTATCGCTCTACGTGCCTCTTAGCGGTTGTATTTAAGCTGTCTAATTGCCTGCGAAATTTAAGCGGAATTTCCACACGGACACAAGCAATATCGCGGTCATGCGACGTCGCTGTTCACGAACAAAGCACCCGCTGATATCCTCAGATATCAGTTCGTTAGATCGTCTACCAAAGGCCCGGCGTGTGTGCAGGACAGAGTGCGTGTACACCATCTACTAACCCTGCAAGTCCAAAAGCAAACGCTTGAGCTTGGTAGCAGAAGGAATAAACAAATGTCAACAGCAATCAGCGAAGCTCCGATTGTATATCGCCTCAGCTGTATACCGGCATGCCCGCGCACAATATGCTTCTTCGCACATCAGTTTCACTCACCTGAATAGCGCAATCTACCTGTTTACTGCGCATATACCACGGAGCATGACAGATTTCGCGATACTCTAAAAAAATACGAGCATGCGCGCCTGATCGCTGCGCTTGTTCCTTAAAACAAACACAATACAGCTGCGGCCATTACACCACTCGTCAAAAACCAGCATGATTGCACACAAAGCACAGGAATAACTGAAGAGATACCTGAGTGCACAATTTTTGCCGTCTGGAACGCGCAAAGTACGCACAAGCACATGGAGTCTTTCGGAACATGGCGTTAAACGCCGCGCGCATCCTTTTAAGACCAACGTTTTCCGCCAGCTGCTTGCGTTTGTACGAGCAGACAGCTCTGGGAGTCCGCGGACAGTCCGCGACTTCCCGTGTATGAAAAATGAGATTCTTGGAGCTCTGGGACTGCTGGCCGGAGCTTCCGAAGCTGTTTCAAGAAAATCGAATGCGGGACAGCAGTGCCATGCAGTCCGGGACTGTCCGGGAGGAATAATCGAAGAGGCCCAGTGCCCCTTTCTTCGCCATTGCTACAATGTGAAAATCTTGTACTTCACTACTGGTGCAAAGCGTTGGTATGGACATCATCTTTAACGTGGAGTACATTTATTTTTCCCACAATGACACGGGCGCAACAGAAAATTGTCCAAACACATTATAGTTCCACGAAACACCACAAGGGGTGGTAACGAGCTTTGCTGCTACCGTCCACTGCTCCATGAACTCAGTAATCCAGTTTACGAACTAAAAGCCTTCATATGAATTAATGAGTGGCGCCGAATAATCGCTGCACATGCTCACATTATCATTACACATGGAAAAACAAGACAGCAATCATTACATAATTTCGAGGAGCTGCCAGTGCCTTATTTTAAGCGAAAGCATTCTGCGCAACGTTGCGTTGCATGTCCCTACAACACTATCTGGAAAAACATCCCGCGGTTGTTACGCAGATACGTCTCGTCGCGCCTACGGACGCGGAAATCTATCAATTGGATGAGACGCTTACAACTAGGGTGTCAAGTCAACGTTTTTTTTTTTTTTACGTAGATGAGGTGTTTGCCGTTTGCTTGATAACGGTTTACTAAAAACTTCTGAAACACTGTTGGAGCGCAGCATGCTTTTTACCACTATCGCCAATGTCTGGTTCCAGCATGAAATGACTGAGTTGCCTCATTAAATTGCTCTGAGAGAACAAGCCAATAGTCATAGTTCTTTACTACCAAGAAACACTTATGTTATCCGTTCTTCCCCGTAGTGCTCGCGCTAAACACTTGCGCGTGTTACGAACAAGCATCGGCATGTTTATATATGTATATATTCCAGGGTTACATACACAAGAAAATACCGTCCCACTCAATACGCATCCTATCTACGTCATTGGGTTACAGTGGTTTACGTTAGCTTACGTAAGTTTACGTAACAACGCTGCCAAGCGGTGGCACACTGCAGTAACACGCTTGAGCGCACAACGCGTCCGATTTCCGATTTCGTTAGGAGACTTCAGCGTCTCTAGGCCTAACGAGACGCGCTTGCATAGGAAGGATGGTTTCTAATTGAATATTTTGGCCCAATGTGCGAGTCTTAAATTATCTAATCTTCCACATGCGTAAGGCGAAATACGCTATTCTAATACGGAATATTTATTGCCTTCCGTTTCTTCACAGTGTACCTGCTTCCTGGTGCTCTTACAGAGCGCTCATGAAGCCCGAACTTAAACACATTGAGAGGAACTTACTCCGGTATTGATCGTACAGTCTCCACGGTCGCCTCTACATCAGTTGTGTTGCGTAGGACTAATATGCGAACTGGCTGCAGTACTCTTGCTATGCTCTGAAACAAAAGTGACACCCCCCCCCCCCATTAACGGTTAATGTATTTATTCCTGGACTGCCTAAACACTCGAATTATAACACGGCAACAAAATATTACACGAACGATGTGCGATTGACGCTGATGCGAACAAAACAGTTCTGATCCCCGTTTAATATAAAAGGGTCACGTAAAAATTCTAATCTTACAGTTTCTAACCCAATGCCTAGGTTATGGTCATCTGCTGCGCTGTGCCGCAATTAACAGCACTAGTCACATGATTCACCAAACGCTGCGTACTGCGGCGGCACAAGTGGTGCCGCCGCAAACTTATTGAGAGTCTGCGGTGATGAGGAATGTCTTGTATCCTTTGATATCGAGAAAACTAGCCGATTCTCCCACTTGCACTTTAGCCCCTGTGGATGCGGCGACTAGTTCCGGTTCTTCAACGACGCTCATTAAGTGTCCCATTACACTCCTATATTTTGTCGCATCATAGGATCGGATGTCTTTGTCACTGCCAGTGCGTGCTAGGGTCTTCTACAGCGTTTGTGTTTGCGCAACTTTCGTGCCCTATTCAAGATGTACATTCCTGGGAATGCTTGAGGCATGAATCTTGTTTGTTGTTTTCTTACGGTATACGGTGGGATTGATGCAGGTAATCTTGGGGGTATTTTAATCTTGTTCGCGCAGCTCGCCCCGTGGTTCTTAGCTTAGCTTAGCTTCGGCGCCTTGACCAGTTCCTCCTACGTCGGCAAGTGACTGACTACATTTGGTATCATGATGCTGACCTTATTCATGTCAGTTTCTTAACGTTGATGGCATACTCGGGGGACCAGGTGTCAATTTAAATAAATGGGCAGGAAGGCAAGCGGGTGCCGCATGGCGAGTTCTTGCATATTTCTCATGCAGTCTTGCCCCATTAGTCGGAGGAGTTTGATTGTAACCCTCTTGAGGAGGTGTGTCACTTGTCATCCACGTCTGTAGTTTCGGCAACTGGCTCCATCTCTGTGCAGCATTAGGACCAGGAAGCACAGCGTTATTACCTTAGGGATGCTGGCGCATCACACTGATCTGTTGAGTCGTCCGCTTGCGCAGAACCAGGATCTCCGATTTCTCCGAGGCGCAGATCAGCCCGCATTCCACAAAGTAGTGTTCCCTCGCATTTACTGCTACTTCTAAAGCTACCTGTGGTTATGAAACAGAACTACCTGTTTTCTAAAGAATCAGATCGTCATCCTCAGCGCACAGTGCATGTCTTCTTTCCTCGTTCTCGCGCAACCTCGTGGATCAGCAGCTGATTGCCAGGTTGAATAGCAGTGGCGATAAAAGCGGATCCTGTAGGTGTGCCCTTGATTGGTGCTTTGAACTTGCTGGATCGCAGGTTACGCGTTCTTACCGTTGCCGTTCCATCTATTATGATGTCTTTGGTGCAACTGAAGGTTCGTTCACCATAGTGGTAGACATTTAGGCACTGTATTATGTCGTCGGAGACGTTAATCAGGGTATCTACCAAGTTTACATTCCCAAATTCCCCGAGTTTTCCAGGTTTTCCTTGAGTGCCCTTGCAAAATTCCCTGAGTGACAGAGAACTTTGTTTTACGTCAAGACGGGCTGACACTTTGTCGCCCGATGCTGTCACTCTCTAGAAAGCATGCTAAAAAACAACTTTAGTGATACAGCGGTTAGTAAAATGCACAGCGAAAAAAAATATCTTTGAAAAAATGGTAAAACATACATGAACAAACGTTTTCGAACATCTACTTCAGTCATGATTTATGATCGACTGTCGATACATATGAGCGAAACAGGTGGTGCTTGAGACTCCACTTTATTATTTATTTATTTATTCCTCCAATTTATTTATTTATTTATTTATTTAGTGATTTATTTATTTATTTATTTATTTATTTATTTATTTATTTATTTATTTATTTATTTATTTATACATACTGCAGCCCGTTAGTGTTATGACAGGAGTGCGTGTACATGCGAGTAAAATTATGGTATGCAGAAACAGCAACATCGAAATAGAAAAATGTGAAGAAGGAAGAAGGAAGGGATACATCCGCAATATTTAAAAATTGAGAAATGGGAAACAAACGAACTTCGGCAAGTAACAGATTCCACTGTTCAATCATGCGAGGGAAAAATACTATTTGAAAATGTTAGTGCGTGGATGGAGTGGTCTGATATTAGAGGCATGATAAGTCTAGTTTGAGTCAGGCAAGCAGGCGTTCAAAGGGAGGGATCTGATAGGTGACAAAGAGAGTTCTTATAAGAATAGAAAATGTTCAGAGAGTTTACTGATTGGATTTATTGATAGGAAAGACAGAGAGGTCGACCTGAGCTAGTGCGCTCTAGTCTGCTACTCTGCACTGGGGAAGAGGGAAGGGGAGTGAATGTACTGGGATAGATGATGATAAGAGAAGTTGTGAGCGCTTATGTACATAAGACTGTTGTCTTGCTAGAGCCGCTCGTCGAGCTTGGTGTCCTGCAGAAACTTCAACAATACTTTTGTTGCACGTATTGAAGTTGCAGTGTCAGGCCATGGGCCGAGGATAGCTTCCTCCGACAGTGGTTGCCTGCCAACGCTGGCTAAGAAACTTTCTAGCGTCCTTCGCTCCAGCATATATGCTGGGCAGTCGCACAGTAGGTGTTGCAGTGTCTCAGGCGTCTGGCAGTGATCACAATCAGGGCTGTTCGATTGGCCGATAAGGTGTGCGTAGCGACGGGTGAAAGCAACGCCGAGCCGAATCCTGTATAACAGTGATGTTTTGCTCCGTGTGAGCTTCGGGGGCAAGCAGAATTTACCGTCTGGGTCAATCATGTGTAGACGTCTGTGAATGTTGTTATAGTGGGCTCTGTAAACTTTTGTAAGGTCCTGCATGAGCGCCTTAATCATGGAGTTGGTGTCAGGTCGCGAGTAGGCAATCCGTACTTCATCAGAGGAAGAGGACGCCGATCTTGCCTCGCTGTCAGCGAGTTCATTGCCAAAAACACCACAATGACTAGGCACCCATTGAAAGGTGATCACGTGACCACTTAACTCGGCACTGTGATGAAGTTCGACGATTTCGAGCACGAGCAGGTTGTATGGTCCTTTCTTTAAAAAACATTTTAGCGCCTGTAGCGCTGATTTGGCATCGAACAATATCGTCCATTTATGAGGTGTCTGCCTTCTCATAAAACGGACAGCCTCCCGTATTCCCACAAGTTCCGCAGCCGTAGATGTCGATTTGTGTTCTAATCTAAATCGTTGAGTAATTCCAAGTTGTAGGATGACAAATGCGGCTGTTGTGGCAGATGGCGTGACCGAACCATCGGTATATACTTGTACAGTCCCACTATATAATGTAAATATACGGGACAGGGTGAGCTGTTTCAAGCCAATGGAGGAAACGTGAGATTTCTTCATGATTCCGGGTATCTGAAGCCTCACTAGTGGTCTTGGCAATGTCCATGGAGGTGTTGCTGGCCTGGAATCTTGCAGGTATAACACTTGCGTGACATGCAATAGCTTTAGATAAACCACAGTCAAGGTTGGTGCTTGGAAGTGTTGAGAGTGGATTGTGTGGGTGTCTGGTTAGCAGGCGAAGATAGGTTCGCACAGGTTCACAAGACCTGTATATGTCGATTGGACACGCCCGTGCTTCCGCTATTGTGCCCTTGGTTGACGTGCAGCGTGGCAAGCCAAGACATATCCGTAGTGCTTGTGCCTGAAGGCTCTCCAGCGTGCGTATACAAGATGACCCCATGTTAGATAACACAGGCATTCTGTAGCGTATGTAGTCCACAAAAAGTGCCTGGTACACTTGGAGCAAACTTCGCTCAGAGGGGCCCCATCTCAGTCCTGATATTACACGAATAACGTGTATGAAGTTGGTCAGTTTAGCCCTTAGCGCAGTAACATGTTTGGTCCAAGAAAGATCGCGGTCTATTATCACGCCAAGAAATGTGTGGTGGGTGACTAAAGGGAGCATCGTTCCGTCGACAACGATTGGATAATTTGACATTGATTTGCGCGTGAATGCCATGACTGCACACTTAGTTCAGGAGGAGCAGCTGACAGTGAAAAGTCTCGGTCGAAGTGACGGTAAACAGCCTTCCTCTGGACCAACATTACAATTGATTTCGCATCGTTTATATGGATTCCATACGAAGGAAGCATATTCTAAAATTGGGCGAATCACTGTTTTTATGCTACTAATTTAGTCTCTCAGAGCAGTAGACAAGGTCCGGCGGATGTAACCAACTTTTTTTAATGCTTTACTACAAATGTAATCTATATGTTTGGAACAAGGCAAGGTGGGTGTAAAAATCAAGGTTAAAAACAACTCTTTGAATATGCTAATAAATATGTTAATATTGTAAAGTAAGTCATGCTACGCTTCTTCATAAAAAGGATTAAATCTCCCGCTCAAATACCATGCACAAGATATTCATTAACCTGAAATATAAATATAAATAAAAATAAATATAAATGAAATATAAATATAAATATAAATATAAATATATATATTTCAAGGTTGCTACTACATGCCCCACAGCAAGTGTCACGTAAAACATGGTAGTGCCTTCACCAAAGCGATAGTCTGTAACGCTACATATCACTCAAGCAAAATGGAAGTAATTTAGTTGATCAGAATCTTCAATTTGCCATAAGCCTAATGTTCATGCTCTATTCCTTGCTATCCCTGCACAGAAATGGCAAAAACAGGTCCCTTCTACAAACGTGGACGCCGTGACTGAAAGTGATATGAGCTACTTTTGTCATTTATAGATGATGCCCCAACTTAGTCACAAATGAGATTCTCAACAGCTGGTGTGTCGACCTCAACTTTCCTGACATACTCTAAGCCCGCGCACAACGCCTCAGTGTTGCGTTTCACTGCTTTAAAGAGTTTATTTTGGTGTGGTTGAGGGACACCTGCATTCCGGCTTCAGCCAACCCTGCTTTTGCAGCTCAAGCTCCTTGAAAAAAGCGGTGGCAGGCTTCTCTTCAAGTTCCTTCCTCAATCCTTTGTTATCCTCCTTCCACGGCGCGTTTTCTTCATTTCCTTCATCAACATTTTCTTCGTCAGCTGTACAGTCAACGTACGATTTTCCGGCCTCCCTAAGGGCCGCGAAAAGGTCCTTGAAATCGGGCAGTCCGAAAAAACGAATGCATCTCTTTTACTGAAATTCAAGAGTGAAATCACCACAGGCACATCCGAAAAGGCCTAACAGCACGCTAATTAGGCATATCGGTGCCTTATATACTGTGACAGCATATGGCGGATGGAAGCGTGTTAATTAAGGAATAGATACTGTGCCCCATGACAATTGCCCCCTTCCATCTCTTGTTATGCTTCACAGCGTAACCATATTGAGGCAAAGCAGACTTTTGGAAACCGGCATTATGCAACACGTTGTACTTTCCGAGCTTCCAAGCCAATCGCGAGGACCACAAAGACCGAGTCGGTGCCATTGCTTACAGCCGCGAATTCTTCCAATGAAAAACACGGCGCCGAACGGCAAGAAGTTAAATAATTAACGTTGAAGCAGCTGGGCCTAGTGTTTACAACGGCGGCGAGGTAATCAAAACGGCGGCAGTGTTGGCTTTGAATAATGCCTTTTCCGACCTGCGGTCGCAGCAAAGCGAAGCGCTCTTGCGTTCAGACATTGACTCTATGGTTTATGTGATGGTGCCGCGGAGCCACGGGCGTCCGGAAAGTCGGCCATTGACAGTACACTGGCAGCTACTCCAGCCGACGACACAGCGATTGGTTACGATCCCTCTGTTACGCGAGCCAGCATTACTGCAACTTTCGTTCCCTTTCAAAAATGTTACAGCTAATTTTCCCTGATAGAAGCACAAATTCCCCGAGTTTTCCCTGAGTATTTGCAGACTATTGAAAATCCCTGTAAATTCCCGGTTTTCCCAGTTGGTAGACACCCTGGTTATAGAAAGCTTCCTTAACATGCAATGCATGGATTCTTCTCTTGATGTGTGTCTGAAGTTCATCTATTGCTTTTGTTTGATTTGTACTGAGATGTCCTGTGTGAATAGATGCAGTTTGAATTCGAACGCAGCATCACAGGTTTGTCCATCGTCTATAAGGGGTACGGCGTCAGTCTAATCCCGTGTTTTTCTGCAAAAGATGCAAGGGAAATGGGTAGTAACTTCTGTTTCTTGAGCGGCTCGTTGGGTTTGCAGAAAGCACCTATTTTTACGCAAGAAATAAAACTAAGCCGATTTGGTTATTTTGCGCAGCGCACCATAGGAAATCGAACGTATTTCACATTTCCTGGTCGAATAAGGCCTGTAACTTTTGTGTCATTGTATATCAAAATGCATGAGCTCATTTTGTTCTAAATATACTGTTGGTATGCAGTGCCGGTAGTTCGCAAAGTGTCTCACGTGCTGGCTTCGACAAATTTGTTCCACTTTCTTCGTTCCTGGTCTAATGGCTAGAGCATCAAGCTTTATTGCTGCGGCTAGTGGTTTTAAGCCTACTGAGATATTGGCCTACTTTTGCATCTTCACCCCTTTTTGCGCCAAGTCAATGGACAAGCGCTACTGGCCTGCCTCGCACTACCTCGCGCGCTCGCCCTTATGCTCTCAACCTGTAGAAATGTAGAACACATCAAAACATCGCCTGCTACCGGCGCCACCGACGCCTGCAGCGTCCGCAGCTGGGCCCTCAGCGTGCGTCGTTGCGCAATGCAGCAAAAATATAACACCATCGAACTACTCAACGCGAAAGCATCTGCGCTCGCATGCCTTGTAGCTTTAGCTCTACGGAGCGCAGTTTGTGAAACAGCATACATGGCTGAGCATGTCCAAGGCGTGCTTTCGACTAGCGCACGGGAGAGAACTAGCACCATTCGCCCACTTGTGAGCAGCAGCAGAAGCCGTAGACAAATCGCCACCAAAACTTGCTCTTACCAAGTAACACGAAAATACGCTGCTTCGAGATCTACGACGCCCTGTGGCAACCATGGGAGAAAAATTGCCCACCATTACGTTACTACCTAATGCGAAATTTGAGCCCAGCCCTTCAGCTGCTTCGGCTTTTCGATATATAGAGGCAACTATATAGAAGCGATATATAGAGGTTACAGACAACATTTGCTCTAGGCCTCTGCTCGGGCAGCTCGTTTAGCAGCAGCGGCAGACGGAGGACTTCCACTGGTTGCCTCGCTCAAGGCTCAGAAAGAAGTGGCTGAGAAGAAACTTTATGTAGGCAGACGGGTTATATTATAATATAAACCATCCGTAAGCTTCGGACAATCCGCCTCGAGCGGAACATTTCTCACCAGCCGCCGGAAACGCAGCTAGCTTGGCACAACTGCATCGCTTATCGGGAGGTCGTGGGAAGCAGCGCGTAGGCGCATTGGAACATTGCGCGGCGACGCTCCTACGGCAGCGACTGATTAAAGGCGCGTTTATAGTACGCCGCCACGAACGGGGGGATCCCGGGCAGGGCTACAGGCAGTGGGGAACGGCGACGGCTACGCGTTTCGGCTTGGGCAGCAGCACATCACCGAGATCAGCCTCCACCGAGCTCTGAGGCCGAATCTTATAACGGTTCGGTTGGGGAACCGTTCGTTTGGCCTCACCTGATTGGCCAAAATGTTGGGTACGTCACAGGTCGTCAGAGGCAGCGGGGTGGTATCGCAATTTATGAATACGTCACGCATCTGTCAATCATCTTCAAAGCGAACTGGTCGTAGGAATCCGCGAAGGGGTAGTCCGCTTTGGGTTTCGTTGCTGTGGCTTGTCTGTTGGCTTGCGGCCCTGGCCGCGCGCGCCGGTCGCGCGAGCCCCGAAACACGCGGGCGTCGCGCGCGTGCGTTGGTTGCTTCGGAGGCTATTACTTGCCTTTGTTGCCTGCTTGCCGTTGCTCTTTCGGTGCCGACTACGGCTGGAAGTGCGATACGCGTTCGAAGAAGTGACAGGTAATGAGTTGCACCACCCTTGCCGGCTTTATAAGTAGACCTTTTGCAGGCTACGCTATCAAATGGAATAGACTAGGGTGCAAGTGTACCAGTGCTCATTCCACGCAGAGAAAGGAATATTGCCCGCTGCGGTTTATCGCCACCGGCCTGCAGCTCCCAGAGGTCGGGCGGATGCGAAGCATTCATCGGAATGGCCTAGATCTCTGCTGCCGACACTGTCCACGAAGTTTCTCCTGGCAATTACAGTGTCGGCCGGTAGAAGGTCTCGGTCAGCTTTCCCTTGAACTCCGCTTCAAAGTCAACGCCAAGGAGATATTTGCATGGTGAGAGTGAATTCCCAGTGCTATGGCCAGCGTGAATAACTCGCAGATCGCCGTTCAGCAATCAGAAGGGTTCAACCTAGGCTGGTTCAGCGCTTCTTTCGTTCGGCTGATAAAACTATAGAGTTAGGATGGGAAGATATTGTGGAGATCTCTTATTTGGCTGCCCTTTTTTCTCTAGTTCCGCGAGTGCCACACTTTGTTCCTCAATTTCACGGCACAGTGCGCACCGTCATCACCACAATCTTCGATTTTACTTCGGGCAGGCAATGTAGGGCCCGTATATCATGATGTTCGATTTCAAGTTCCATTGCTTCTATCGCGCGTCGCGCCGTGGGGCAGATCGCAGTGATAGCGGCAGCGCGGCGGCGAGCGAGTCATGTCCGATCCCATGAAGGGCGAAAACAGAAGGAAAATTGAATATAGCCGGCTAGTAAAGGTGTACCTAAGAACCAGTTCACAGTTTTGTCGCGCTCGCTACTTCAGAATTGCTGGCAGTGCTTTCCTGTTGCGTGCATCGTGCGAGCTCCTGGTAGCAGACGACATAGCGCTGCGCTCTGCCAACTCATTTACGCTTGCGATACCGCCTGTCGGCTGAGAATGAAAGAGAATGACATCAATGAATTACTTGTGCATTGCGTAAACGCCCGCCACTACACGTTTATACTTCAGGACTTGGCGTATAATATTTAATTTACATTTTACGTTCATTTAGCAAGCAGGAATTAGCTCGTCATATAATGACGTACACTTCAGAAATGGCATCCTCTCATATATCGGTCGCGTCCTCCCCTTCTTTCATCACCAGCTTGGGAGTGGCACATTTCGTGACGTAAGCGGCGAAGCAAACATTTTGTGTTCCGAACCGTTATAATATTCGGCCCCTGATTGCCGCCGCACAGGGGTGGCATTGGAGGAAAAGCGAAGAGAGCAAGGTTCCCGCCGTCCGCGAGAGATCGCGCCAGGAGCGCGCGGGGAAGGCGACCTTGGTTACAACTAGGCTGTAGGCGACGCGAAACGCGGCAACGAGCGCGAAAGAGCTACGCTCTAAAAACGCGCCGAGCAATTGTAACTGCAGCCGAAAAAAAAAACTGGCGCTTGGTGGCTATGACAAAGAAGAGTGTGTGCGTGCCTGTGTGTGTGTGTTTGCGCACAGAGAAAACAAACAATGAGCCTCATGTAATCAAATATTTGCCTAAACACAAGTACTACACTAATATTTGCGTACACATTTGCGTAACCAAAGAGAGTTTCGCTGAACACACAAAGGTGTGGATTCGCACAGTTGCGTGGTTGCGTGTCAATTCTCCTGCAGCGGCTGCTTTTAAGATGTGCTTCAAGATGCGCTTTCAAGATGTGATAGAAGGTTTATAGTTGTGTTAGTCAAGAAACACTAGATATTTTTCAAAGGGTGGGCGCAACCTTTCACAATATTGCCACGTCCTACGTTCCACTTTCCAATGACCCTTCTTCCTGCCAACTTTCATACAGTGCATGGGATTTGCCGACTGTCAGGCCCACACTACTTCCTTGACGCATCGCCTTCTCCAGCCTACGGCATAGGCGCGGATTAATACGTCGCCGACTGAGCTCTGAGCTCTGGGTCCTCTGAGCGGCTCGCACCACGAGGACCTTTCCCTGCACTGCATGATGACTTTAAGCCGTAGTATATGTTTTGAAACTGAATCACGCCCTTTGCGTGCATTTATCTAGTAACATGTCTCCGCTGTTTTTAGGCGCTGTATGAATCGTATAAAAATGATTCTGGTGTCATCTGCTAACAGAAGGCGCCCATTAGCTTATAGCTGGCGAAAACAGATTTTCAGGCCTCGTGTTCAAGAGATATCAAACATTTGACGTACAACGTTTGCAATAAATTATTTCTGCAAACATTCCACAGTTATGTAATAGTGTTCTACGAATATTGCATTATGTATATCTGATGTTCTTGGAAATGCACGTTACCTTGAGCGAATATTTGCTATAAATACGACGACTGTGGCTGACTTAAAGCGTGCGGCTTAATTGCACTCTTTGCAATAAGCTACAGGTACAAATATTGTTCAAATATGTTGACCATTTTCGAATCTCCGGCGTACTTAGGTAACCCTGACAGTATAAATCGCGAACAGTGCCTTGAACATATGATATGTGTTTTAAGCTAGCGGAGCGACCGATCTTAGTTGGCAGCAGCTTGCGACATTCGTCATCAATACAGACAGTTTAACGCTTGCTCTGACGTTCTGCCGGCACCGCGAATACTGTCGACGTCATGAAACGGAATATTCGCGCATAATACAACTATCACTACGGGAAGCTACTTTCTCGCTTCCATGCCATGATGATCGTCTGCTCGTGAGAGACAAGGTATGATGCGGCAACCCAACCGGTGAACCATTCAGCGTCCCACTCGTAGCAACCACGCCTCGTTCCCACTAGTGTGAGCCGAAGCATTTGTATCAATTTGTAGCTTCTCCTTTGACCGTTGTGAAGAGCTTAACAGCGCTGACCGAGTCGGAAACCATGCCCCGACATCCGTGTCTGTCACCCTTTGTCACGTGTTCTAATTAACTGGCTTACACTCGGCTTAACTGTGAGGCAACTAGCTTGGTTAAATACCGTTGTGCGTTAGCAGTTTGATAAGAAGCACTTGAGTTATTATTAAACTTATCAAACTGTTATCAAAGAAACTAAGCGCTGCCGTAATTCTTCTGAATTGTGAAATCTTGACGGCCCCTCTTAATAGAAGCGCTGTTAATCCGCATGTAACATTTCACTACAGTGTAACTCTTCTGGTATGAACGGACAATGCAAATTGACATTCAATGTGAAATTGACATTCAACGTGGTTTGCGTGTTATTGAACTCACCTTCAATTTCTGTGCAGTTCCTTTTGTCAGCTGGACTTGCATGAGTGCATGCGAAGCAGCGAGATTCCACTCTCTGCTGTTGGCTAACGCTTCAAAGAAGCTCAGCTCTTTGTCTTTTTGCTCATTTGTTCCAGTAACAAGCTTCTCCCCGAGCAAATGTTTGATCGGTGTCAGGGATACCGAATCTGCAGAATAAAAGAATAGTGGCACGGCGTGGTAAATGGGGGTGATGATGTGCGCACTTGAGGCCACCTTTCTACGTGCAGACTCGCCGATAATAATGTAATATTCAGGCTGCAGAACGCAGAAATTGCAAGAGCTGAGATTAAACTCCACTGAGGCGGCGTGTAGCAGCCCATGCACGCACTTCAAAATAATTGCAGTAATGGCACCAAGTATTAATTAAAAGATGAGCAAAGAATAGGTGGTTGGCGCACTGGAAAAATACTGCTGTTGGGTTAGTTGTTACACAGTCATTTGGAAAGGACACAGCGTGCTGGCGTTTGTCCTAACCGTTTTTCTTCGACTATTCTAGAGCGCGGGTCTCATTTATACCGAAATACCTTCTATAATCATTTTCATCTTATGTATTTGTTTTATTAAAGATTAGTGTAACGCTTCAAGCTGGCGCACTGATTCGCTAATTGTGCTGACGTTCGCAAGTGTACGAGTGTGAAAACATTATTTACTTCGGCACGTTAGGCCGCGATGTTAATCACTTCACAAGTGGCCAGTTGCATTAACAAGTAACATAAATGCGTGTGCTCTAACTGCATGTTCAGCGAAAAATATTGCAAGACATGCGGTAGAAAAGTAGTCTCGCTGTCCGTGCAGACTTATGTAAATTAGGGAACGCGAGCAGTAGCAAGGTTGCGGCGTGGCACGGATGCGTACACCTTTCGTGCTGCTGACTACAAATCGGTTTGTCAACCCGTTGCACCCATTAACTCAATATTGCCTTTTTAACTACCAATTTAGAAAGCGTAATTGAGCATCAACCATAATTTCTCGTATAAGTATTGCAAAGAAGCGATAGCTCCAGTATGGCCTAGCTCAGTGGTGTGGTCTGTAGATGGTTATCTTAAGAGCAACAATCTCCGCACAGCATCCCCACAAAGCTCTGGTGGTAAAGCTAGCGGACATGCAAAGTGGCGCCAAAGACCCAAAGCGGGAATTGTCACTGCAGCCTATAGTGCGAACTCATTCGGAGCCTTATCCATAATAGCTCATTCACTGCAATTGAGCACTTCGGGACGCCCAAGGTAGAAACGGCGTTCCAGATCCACTGACTGGCACTGGCTTACACACTCAACTCGCTGTAGTACATGTCCACTCACGGAAGTTAACATAGGAACTGCCGCTGTCGTGAGCGTATTGGTAGTTCTTCCACACAGTATGGGCGCGGGGTTTTAATTTTTTTGACTGACAAAATAAAGGATAGATTAGGGGCTACAGCGCACAAAAATAGCAAGCATATCCATGTTCTTTCAAAACACGCTCCTATTTGCTTCTCTCCGTGGCTTCATTGGCGGCAGGCTTCCCGTGGTTCTTTGTTACTCACCGCTTTCCCATTAGTGCGAGAAAAACTATTTGCGTTGACTGAAGCCACAAAGGTTTAAGCCACAAATTGCAGATTACAAATTGTATCGCGAGACATTGCAAGGCGTATAATTTCAGGTAGAAACGAATTGTGATAAATCTATTTTGCAAAAGGAGTAAAAGTCACTCACTTTGGACTTTGTCTTCCTCTTTGCCTTTCCCTTTTCCTTTGCCTTTGCTTCGAGGTGGCAGAAAACTGAGCGTTACAACTAGTTCGGAGCATAGTTTTTCGACGATGTCCACGTTTTCAGGAACAGTTCCAGTGAAACAGACTATCCTTCCTGAAAAATAAATTCATACATGTAATCCACATACCATGCTTCAAGAGGTCCCCTCCCCCTCCCCATCTTCGATCTGTGACTGATAAATGTATTCCACAAGAAATAAAAGGAAAATTTCATACTAGCGTTGCAGTGAGACGAGTGACTTTTTACACTCGAATCACCCCAATTCTCCCCCCTATACACCCACATTTCCCCAGTACACTAGAAGAGGCTTTTTACGAGATCATACGCGAACACGAATAAAGTAAAGCGCTAATATTTAGAACCTGCACTGCAACGTACCTGTAGGCATATTTAGTGAAACTCCATGAGAAAAACGTGATGCCACTTTTCACTGTCGCTTACAGGGCTTCCTAATAAATGCGTAGGCCCTAGGAAAAAGGCGATTGTCTCGTCTTCGAGCAAGTACTTTGCTAAACGACGTATGTTTTCTAAAACGGAAATGGTAATTTGCTTGCTCCATTCCCGTCGTGATGAATGATTCCGGTTAGCAACAACATTCAGCCTGTGTGAACCACCACCGTTATTTGATAAATGCAAAGGGAAAATAAAAACAGGCATTGGACCGTATACATTTGGAGGGGAGAAATTTAGCAAAAACTTCGCCCGTGGCAGATGCCGTAAGTCTAGTGCACGACTTGGACTACTGGTACGGCGAGAGTGTATGAAGAACATGAATGGTAGGTCATGACATCATGCAATGTCATGAGAAGCATGTCATGTAAGTAATGAAACAGCCGCCCACATCTTGGTGCCCTCATGGTTGCTTCGTCAAGTTGGCACACAATGCTTCGCATAACATTGAATCCGACAGGGCGTGGGAACTGATAGGTTTAAGCCACAAATTGCAGATTACAAATTGTATCGCGAGACATTGCAAGGCGTATAATTTCAGGTAGAAACGAATTCAGATAAATCCATTTTGCAAAAGGAGTAATAAAACTAATAGAGTTCTACTGGTAGAGTGCAAAAATTAAATCCGTATTTTTGCGGATTCATGCATAATTCATGCATATTTTGCAAAAGGAGTACTAAATGTAATAGAGTTCTACTGGTAGAGGGCAAAAATTACATCTGTATTTTTACGGATTCATGCATCAAGAAAGGCTTTCTTGTGCCAGTGTAATCCCTCTCGAAATTGTGTACGGCCAAGACTGATTACTAGACGCGATGGCAATGCGATGACTGTGGAAGCGAGAAATTGAGGGCATCGGGATTATGTGCGTAATCGTATTAGCCATCATCGGCATTTAATGTGTTGCATATCAAGTCTATCTTTTTATTATTCTTTATTATCATTTATTATTTTATTACTTTTTTATTATTTTTCTTCTTTACTGCGAAGCTTTACGAGGCTGGCTTTGAACGAATCTGTGTCCGTAGAACAAAAACCGTGGGTCGATCTGGAAGATAGCACAATATCGGCCGACCCACGGTGGAGGTGACGCAGACTTCAAGCACTCCGTCAACCTCCCAAAATAAGCTTAACATCTTAGGTCAAAATACAACCCCGATCAGATATTAAGCTGCTAAACGACGTATGTTCTCTAAAACAGAAATGGTAATTTGCAGGCTCCATTCCCATCGTGATGAATGCTTTCGGTTAGCAACTGAACCACGTAGGCCATCTCTATGTTCGCACTTCCCTCCCTTTCTCGGCGTGCTAAGCGCTTGCGTATCTCATTTCCTTCTGTATTCCCAAGATGGCGGTCCCGACGAAACGTCACGCGTGTCTTTGTTTCCTCCGGCTCCTCGGTGTGGCAGTTCCGTCGTCCACACGTATGTATACAAGAATTGCGGTGAATGACCCAGTACCTATGTTCAAAATTCTGCGTCACCTCTACGTCGTATGCTAAACACCTTGGCTGGTCACAGAGTGGAATGGCTCATGATTTTGTGTGTGTATGTGTGTCTTGGTAATTTGAAATGTTACATGTTTCCTATAGGCGCAATATGTGCAATACATCCATGCCCTTTGTGCGACAGTTAAGAGTCGGCCTTTTTGACTGTCGCACAAAGGCCATAAATTACTGCAAAGGCAAGTTCGCGTCCTTTAGCAGTTTAGCGACCGATACAGCGATAAAAATATGTGCGTGTGGATATGTGGAACTAAAAATTATGGCAGGATCCATTTCACGATGACTGCCAACGGTAATGTGATCAGCGCTCAAGCAACGCAGCGACACTGTATTGCTGAAGTCCCGCTTATTTAATGCATCTAGTGGTCATTGTGGAGCTTTCGTTGCTTCGACTACATGCCACCGCACCACTGTGGTATTGATGTCTTTTGCCCAGGTCTCCCATGAGCATGGCGTTATGGCTGTGACTATGACGACGACGCAGCGAGTACGATTACATGACAAAGTATGACCAGCCTAGAATGAAGAATAAACAATTACATCCGTGAAACGGCAAAGACGGCGTGACGACAACGGCATCACGACAAGGAGATTACTCCGAGGTAATGACGGCGATATGAAGACGACAGCGTGACAACTGATGGAATGACTACAATGGCAGGGTGACGAGTGTGTGACGATGATGACGTGACGACGATGGTGTGGCGAAACTGGATGACAGAACTTGAATCACGATGATGAGACGACTACGACGGCATGACAATGATATAAAAACAACGGATGCATGACAGCTACTGCCCGATTGTCAACGCAATATTGATGTTTTCTCAACTGTCGCATACTTGCTGTGACGGCAACACGATTAAGATAACCTGACGACGGAGAAATAAGTTCGATGGGACAACGAAGGTGATTTGCAGATGATGGAATGACGGCAATGATATGACGACTGTTGAACGACTATGGTGCGGCGAAGGCATCGCGATGAGAGTTGGATGACCAAAGACAATATGGAACAGACACGATGGTATCATGATGACCGCCTTGACACCACACCAATCAGAACGACTGTATGACAACGGTGGGATATGGGCGTTGTAAGGCCGATGGTATTACCACGAGTTTATGGCGACAATGACGTGACCACGACGCTATCATAAAGACAGTATGACGACGATGGCGTGATGACGATGAAGTAATGAGTGTTGAATGGCGAAGCTGCAGGAACGATGATTTAACTACCACGACGGCCTTCCGACAACTATATCACAACGAATGCACAACGGTGATGACGGGCCTACGATGGCATGATGATAGCCTGATGGCAAAGCTGGAATGACGATGGTGACGGAATCATGACCACGAGCACATAGAGCCACGAAATTTTAGACAACTTTGGCTACTGGGTCGGCGTACAAAGCACGACGGCGACGTTGCAAGGAGAGTCAGATCACGAAGCTGGAATGAGAACGATGAAACTTCCCAAGGACTCAAGAACGTCGCCAGCTGCTTTTGCCTTGACGATTTCAGCGCTCCTTACAAACTACAACGAATCTGCCAAGCGATCGCTAAAGCGTGAGAAAACGAACAATAAACACTCTAGCTCTTGGGTATATTTACAATCTTTGTCCAAGTTAGCTGGGACACACCGTGTATACGTCCATAAAGAAAAAATGGTGAGAAGCCGGCGATAGCCTGCGGTATTATACGCGTAAGTCACAAAAGGGATGACATCTTCCCAATTGGAATGATCAGAAGCAACATACATGGTGAGCATGTCACCAAGAGTGCGGTTGGATCGTCCCGTTAGACCGTTAGTCTGTTCGACACGCGGTAGTGGTGCGGTGAATAGTGCGGCACAAGGCGAGTAGTTCATTAATAACTTCGGACGAGAAGACACGGCATCGGTCGCTGAGCAGTTCTCGCGGTGTGCCATGACGTAAGATGAACTGCCGTAAGATGAATGCGGCGACGTCGCGAGCAGCAGCCGAAGCAAGTGCAGCAGTTTCGGCGTATCTTGTGAGGTGGTCTACTTCGACAATTATACAAAGATTTCCGTTAACAGTGCATGGAAGAGGCCCATAAAGGTCAATGCCAACCCGGTCAAAAAGACGTGCAGGACACGGTAAAGGTTGCCGAGGGCCTGTCGTATGAGATGTCTTGCGTCGCTGACAGGATGCACATGACCGAATGTATTTGCGGACATAAGAATATATGCCGCACCAGTAGTACCGCTGGCGGAGCCGCTCGTAGGTTTTCAAGAAGCCAGCATGCACCTATAGTGGGTCGGCGTGAAAATACGTGCATATGTCGGAACGAAAATGGCGAGAATGACTAGCACCTATTTGCGACCATCTGGCTGATAGTTCTGGCGGTACAAGATGGTTCCCCGTAACAAGAAAAGGGTGGCTTGGCGACGAAGGGCTCGAGGGCATGTAGCCGTTGAAGAACTGTTGAGAATGTCAATGAGAGACAATCCACAGATCTTTTCTCTGTTCAGACCGCATCTCAGTAACAGCAAGCGTAGCAACCGGGCACTCCATGGATGAGGGTGGAGTTTCGTCGGATCGCATGGGCGATCGGTAGATCGCATCTGCATCAGAATGTTGACGCCCGGAGCAATAGATGAAACGAATTTCAAATTATTTGAGCCGAAGGGCCCAACACCCAAGACGCTCCGATGGGCCTTTCAGTGACGCAAGCCAACAGAGCGCGTGGTGTCCTGTCACAACGTCGAACGGTTGGCCATACAAGTAAGGGCGAAATTTGTTTAAGGCCCGAACTATAACCAAACATTCTTTTTCTGTGACAGAATAATTGGTTTCTGCCTTCGTGATGGCACGAATCGCGTATGCAACCGCATATTCCGGAAAGCCAGGCTTCCTTTGCGCAAGGACGGCTCCAAGACGCTGGCGCCGTATGAACTTCGGTCGGTGCACTCGGGTCGTAGTGGCGTAGTGAGGTGGCGAGGTAAGCCGGCGACGCAAAGTGGCGAAAGCTTGGTCACATGCAGGAGTCCAATCGAGAAGGTTACCAGGGCCAGCCAGGAGCTTCGTCACGGGAGCGATGATGCAGGCAAAATTTCGCACAAAGCGTCGAAAATAAGAGCAAAGACCAACAAAACTTCGGAGCTCTTTCACTGTAGTTGGCCGCGGAAATTATGCGGCATTACGAAGCTTGTCAGGGTCAGGAAGGACGCCGTATTTCCCAACCCTGACAAGCTTCGGGCTGGCGGGCTCCGAAGGGACACTTTTTCAAGTTAAGTTCAAGTCTGGCGGTGGCGACTTGCGTAGACAAGAGAGGTGAGTGGTGAAATTAGAGGATAAACCTACCACGTCGTCTAAATAACATGAACAGGTCTTCCATTTGAGGCCTTGCAGAATATTGTCCATCATTTCTAATGCTGCGGATGCATTGCAAAGGCCGAATGACACAACTGGAATTACAATGATATGACAAAAACAACGGATGCATGACAGATACCGCCCGATTGTCAACGCAATATTGATGTTTTCTCAACTGTGGCATAATTGCGGTGACGGCAGCACGATTACGTTAACATGACCGAGAAATAGGTTCGATGGAACAAAAAATAAAAACGGATGCATGACAGCTACTGTTCGATTGTGAACGCAACATTGATGTTTTCTCAACTGTGGCACAATTGCAGTGACGGCAGCACGATTACGATAACATGATGACGGAGAAAAGTTCGATGGAACAAAGAAGGTGATTTGCAGATGACGGAATGACGGCAATGGTATGACGACTGTGCAACGACTATGGCGTGGCGAAGGCATCGCGATGAGAGTTGGATGACGAAAGACATTATGGAACAGACACGATGATATGATGACCGCCTTGACACCAAACAGTCTTTCCCAACCCTGACAGGCTTCGTGCTGGCGGGCTCCGAAGGGGCACTTTTTGAAGGCCATCAGGCGTAATTAAAGCTGTCTTCGAGCGGCCGGACTCATCCACTGGGACTTGGCAATAGCCCGATCGCAAGTCCAAAGACGCAAAGAATTCGGCACCATGTAGACAACCTAGGCCGCCATCTATGTGCGGGAGAAGATCGAGAACTTTTTGTGTAATCTTGTTGAGGCGACGATAACCCACACAGAAACGAATCAAGCCATCTTTTTTTCTTAACGAGTACTACGGAAGACGACCAAGAACTGCAGGATGGCTTGATCACACCCCGTTCATGCATCAACTTGCTCGGTGATGACATGACGCTCAGTGGATGACACGCGCTACAGACGCTGGCATAATGGTGCGTGATCTCCCGTATCAATGTGGTGAGAGACGGTACTTGAGCGGCATAATGATGCTTGGTTTCAGTCAAAATAGACGTGAAAATCGTTTAAAAGAGTGACAAGCGACTCACATTGTGTGGACTCGAGGTCATCGGCGATAGAGCAACCAAAAACATCCGGTGATACTCGGTTAGATGGCACATGGTGTGTCAGTGCTGTTACGTTGGCAGTATCCATAGTCTAGAAGGCACCAATAGTCTATCCACCGTGCAAAGCGAAAGTGTACGAATTTGGATTAGAAATCAGTATTTCTGCAGCTCCATGGTTAACCGTGAGGAGAGTGAAAGGCAGCAATATATGCTGGCGGCGACTGAAGACGCCAGCGGGTGCAAACGTGACCATCGCTTCGGCAGCCGATGCACATGAAAAAGGGATAAATGCAGCACTGTGAGGAGAAAGGTCAGTATCTGAACCTACAGATCTTGATAACATCATGAACTTGAAGATCTTCAGATGGTAAATCGCACAGATCGGAGAACTGAACAGTCAATGACGGCACGATGGCGCGACAAAAATACCAACCAAAAATCACATCGTGGGAGCAAGAAATTTGCAGAAAGAAATCAATCGAATACAAAGTGTCTCGGATCAGCACCCTGGCAGTGCACATAGCGACTCGCTGTACTTGTGCACTGGCTGTTCAAAGCAATAGTACCGAAGTGGTCATGATCACTTTCGTAATGCACGACAACGTTTCTCACGAATCACGGATACTGCATCACTTGTATTGACGAGCGCAAGTAATTTGATGCCATCAACGAACACTTCAATAACGTTAGCGGAGGGAAAACGAGGACTTTGAGGTTCCGACGATGACGCAGTTCGTGCCTCAGGAACAGCGGAAATCAGTTTTTCGCGTCAGTAGTATACTGGCACTGGGTCTACGACGCATGGGTGAGTGAGCGCCGACGAGTCGCCTAGCTGGTATATCATCAGCAGCGTAGACTTCCGGCCGCGGCCGTTGAGGCATACGGAATGGTCGGAAGCCGGAGCTGGGTGGTCGCGTGGTGCCCACGAAGGCCGGCAAGCGCCGGCGGCAGAAGCGCGCTGCATGTCCCGGAGTACCAAAGGCGTAGCATATTGGGTGGTTGTCAGCAGTGCGCCAAGGATTTGTACCCTGCTGCTGAGCACTGAAAAGGGGAGCCGCCGCCTGATGAGGCGAAGGCGGACGAACACCGGTGGGCGACGCGCTGAAGGCAGAGAACCCCGGCAGACGAAGCGCCCGTAACGGCTTCAGCATACGCCAGAGGCGCGGCTACGGGAGCCGTTTGACACGGAGGTGTAAGAGCTTCGGTTGGATCTGTAGTATCGCTGGAGCCAAATATTGGTCGGCCAAATCGAGAGCTGTCGCGCAACTTCCTAATCCACGAATTTGCGTCAGCGAAGTTGTTTGGTTGTCGCCGATTCTGCTGGCAAATCTCCCGTAGGCGGTGGGCACCGCGCTAAGATGCGTTGTTGCCGTAGCTCGTCAAAACTTTGGCACAATTTGATAACTCCGGCCACGGTACGCGGATCCTTGGCTAACAACATCTGAAAGGCTTTTATCTGGTCCTGTTCTGTCACTGTCAGATTCACGCGTTTACACAGGTCAATTACATCTCCAATCTAACTGTTTTCCGTGATGTTGCGCACGCCCCCGTAGTTGTTCAGAGCTAAGCTTGCGCACAGTGGGGCTCGGAACCAGAGGTTCGCGACGCCGGTTAAGTGAAATACGTTGTGCAACTTGGTGGCGTCGTCCCACTTGTTATGCTCACTCACGCATTCTTATGATGAATCCACGTCACGATCGTCGGTGCCGCTAAAGACTGCCGGATCACGTTGGCTCAACACACCAGAAACGATGACCGTCGGAGGCTGTGGTGCATCATACTGGGTGGTTTAGTCAGGCATGGTAGCAGCAGTGGGTACCGTCCGGCTTCGGAGTAAACCCGCGCCTCCACCAAATGGAAGGGGGTTTATTGCAGCTCGTTCGAGGGATTGCAAGTAGCTCTTGATCACGAGTCCTAGCCCTTGACATCAGCAGCCCGAGATTGGGTCTCGCGCCGCAACGGCGGCAGTCCCCAGAGTGCCGCATGCATATTCCCCACTACAATATAATTATCTCTGTCTGTCCGTCCGTCCGCCCTGTTACGCCGACCCAGCGGTCCAATATATCTACCAGGGTGGCCCAATATTTATGTGCTCGTGGTCGTGATGCCGTCTTGGTCATAAACGTATTGAAAGCTGGGCGAGTTGGTAGCTATTCATTTGAAGCTGTAACGCGCACAATACACGAGACGCAAAGCAAAGTTAGCATACATCGCTGTCTCCAGAGTGGCCCAGTAGCTATGTGCTTGTGGTAGTGATGCCGTGTTAAAATAATCTACAAGCTGGCAGAGTTGGTAGCTATTCATTACGAAGCTGCAGCGCGCACAATAAACGAGTCGCAAAGTTAGCACACATCGCCGACTCCAGGGCGGCCCAATAGCTATGTGCTCGTGGTCGCGATGCTGTGAAGCTGGGCGAGTTGGTAGCTATTCATTACGAATCTGTAGCGCGTAGAATAAACGAAACGCAAAGCAAAGTTAGCGTACATCGCTGACTCCAGGGCGGCCCAATAGCTATGTGCTCGTGATGCCATGTTAATCAAGTAATCTGAAAGCTGGGCGACTTGGTAGCTTTTCATTATGAAGCTGTAGCGCGCACAACAAACCATACGCAAAGCAAAGGAAGATAAACTGACTTGCGAGTCAGCGAGGTATGCTAAATGCTTTGCATCTTGTTTATTGTGGGCGCTACAGCTTCGTAATGAATAGCAGATAGCTATTGGGCCACCATGGTAGACAAACTGGGCCACAAGGTCGCCGTAAGACAGACACATAGATAGATAGATAGATAGACAGAGACAGATAGATAGACAGATAGACAGACAGAGAGACAGACAGATAGACAGACAGATAGACAGACAGACAGACAAACCGACGCGCTTGACCCGCAGATGAGATTTTCTACGATTGCCGACATTGCTCGCCGCTATCGTTGCGATTGAGCCGTCCTGAAGGATCCTTTAAATTCGCTAGCCAACACAAAGCGTGATGGTCGCTGCCGACTTTGATGGTCTGCCATATAGGTACGGGCGAAATTTCGCTGTAGCCCAAACGATGGCGAGGCATTCCTTTTCGGTTGTAGAATAATTGCCTTCCGCTTTTGACAACGACCGGCTAGCGTAAGCTATCACGTGTTCATAACCATCTTTTCTCTGGACTAGCACGGCACCGAGGCCTAGGCTACTGGCGTCAGTGTGGATTTCGGTATCGGCGTGCTCGTCGAAGTGCGCAAGTACGGTGGCGATTGCATGCGTCGTTTGAGTTCTGGAAATATCTATAGACAGACAGACAGACAGACGACAGACAGACGACAGACAGACGACAGACAGACGACAGACAGACGACAGACAGACGACAGACAGACAGACAGACAGACAGACAGACAGACAGACAGACAGACAGACAGACAGACAGACAGACAGACAGACAGACAGACAGACAGATAGACAGATAGATAGATAGATAGATAGATAGACAGATAGACAGATAGACAGATAGACAGATAGACAGATAGACAGATAGATAGATAGATAGATAGATAGATAGATAGATAGATAGATAGATAGATAGATAGATAGATAGATAGATAGATAGATAGATAGTGCTGAGACATAAAATTTTCCTCATGTTTGTAGAAATTTTTGAATATGAAGGATTTATTCGAAGTAAATGTACCTGAGAGCTTTCCAACTCTCAGTAACTAACGGTCCTTCCGTAATTTCAGTGAACTGTAGACAGAGATTGTATTTTTCTCAGAGGCAGCTTACTAGCTTTATTTTATTTTTTATGCGCACAGTTACACCTTAAGTACTGTGTCTCTGGTCACGGCTGTGCTGGTATGGACAAATTCCGAAATTATTTAGCGGCGAACCTGCAGCGTCTGCATTACGTTTGGAAACAACCACGTATTAACCTTCTCGTTTGGCTGGCGCTTACAACAAATGTGAACCCCAAAATACGTTCCGCTGGTAAGACGGCCTGATGTATCAGAAAGTAGTTGATACGGTAAGCGAGCAGTTGAGTGACGGTGAGTAAAAAATGGCTTGTAGGGGCCCTGGAACACTTTTTCAAGCGAAGCTTGTATTGGCTCACAAGTTTCCATGGCGGTCCAGTCACACAAAAACCCCGTTTCTCCCAGAGGAGAGCAGCAGCGAGAAAGGGCAATTTGATGAGTTGGAAGCTACGCGAGCGTCGCAGCATGAGCCATTAGCAAGGATTACAGCTGCATAGGCGCGCAGTCACTCCAGGCGCATTCCGCCGGGTAGGGAAAGGGCAGGAAAGGGTATCGCGCACGCTACACCGGCTTCGTTTCCGTTGAGTCGCGGAACACGCATGAGGCGCCACCTGTTGTGCGTTCCCCCAAGGAGCAGGTAGCGTTCGACGAGTGGAGGCGAGAACTCGCCCGTGAAAGCGCTCACCATTGGCGCACCGATCTGCCATTAGAGCTGCCCCAGCCCATGCAATCCGACAGCAACCTGAACAGGATCCTGAGCAGAGGGAGCGGGAGGCCAAACAATCCGGCACCGTTATTTGGTTACTTAACCACCTCGAAGCTCAGGTGCACGCAGACCAAGCTTCGCTTACCTCCAGTTTGCGGCAAGGAAAGGGTTGGCCATTTCTTTATAACCGAGGGCACACAAATTATGGGTTAGATGGAATTCGATTCACTCGGGATTGTATTGATGACGGTTATATGACCTACACAAAGTACTTTTCTCAATCCTGCTGCTCATAGTGTTTGCTCTGAATGGCGGGATGCCGACAGCAACGACCTGTGTCTTCGTCCTTCTCACTACTGCACTAATTACAACCTTTCAGCATAAAGAAAGAAAAAAAAGTTAAGAGTGGACACTCCCATACACCCCCAGCGGCCCAATCGACCCTAGCGCGCCTGGCGGTTGATGAGAACTGGCCTGCACTTCCTGTTTCGGTTTCGCTGGCGCGAAATTGGGATTACGCCTCGTCACCGACGTTGAGCTGTAGCGGAAGCTTGTCATTTCGGACCACTTTTCTTCACCCAAATGGCAACGCTTTTATTTGTCGCTTTGATTTAGCGATTCATCATTTTGTCTAGTTCAATATTTGGTGTGAATTGAGGTCGTGACGCAATTTTTATTTCGAGTAAGTTGTAACAGATGGAGGTAGACGTAATCATAATTCACTACGGCTTTATCCATCGCGCTTGTCTTCTGTGTTTTGGTACAAGCGCTCATATGTATCAAAGAGACAGAGTTTCCGCAATGTTTATTCCAAGGCAAGATAGGCTTCTGGGATCTGCCGTTGTCAAAGCACCACGACACACAGCAGTAGCTGCCGTAGCTTGGACCGCCGGACGGCATGGCATCAGCACGGTCTGAAAATGTCAATAAGCGCACGCTTCGTTAATTACCAAAAACATATGTACACGTCCTAACTGTACCAGGAAACCGCTTTGAATGAATAGCCAACCGATGCACAATATAAAACCACCGACAAATCCTGACCTCTGAACCATATAGCTCGAACTTACAAAGATGAATGTTAAGACCCCGTACAGGGGGGTCTTAACAGGAACCCATCCTATATAATCCCATGGCATCGCGCCCTGTGACATACTGTGACATACATTGGTAGGCAAAATTGCAGTTCACATAAGCGTGATAGTTACATTCGAAACGTCCAAATACGAGGCCTTTGTTCAAATGCGCGCCACGCAACGCCTACTCGACAATACGTTGTGCAATGTCTTCCGCCACGAAAAAATGATAAGGAACCGAAAATTACTAGAATGCGCCGCACTTCCCAACACGGCCGCCGCAATAAGTACATGCAGTAGTCATTGGCGGCTTTTCCCCACCATTCCTTTTCTGTATAAACAATCCGCACGGACGTATACACCAGCGTCCGTCCGTGCGCCGTAGATACACACCTCGCTGAGGTACCAAACGCAATAAGCTATGCTCGCTGTTTATGTCGCATGCCATTGTTTGAAAGCAATATCATTAAAATATTCAGGAGCCCTTACTCTATAAGGGAAACGAGCAAGCGAAGCTTGGCTACAGCGTGCCTAACGTCCTGCTTTTTTTTTATTTAGGTAGCGCCCGTCCCCGGAACGCCGTTTTCAGTCTGAATCGGCGTGGCGTCTTTTCTGTTCTTTCCAGCGTTCGTCAGCCTCTAGAACGGGCCAAAGAAAAGACCGTCAACCGTCACGCGATAATTTAAACGCGGGTTAGGAATTCAATTTTCTCGATACCAGAATTTTCTTGAAATGTGCAATTCATGATATTGACCTGAAGCGTTGTCCAGCAGATAGTTTTTAGTCCGCCAACACGAACTATTTCAATGGAACGCCGATACCGTGGTTATCGCAAACAGCGCTGGGCAAGAACGGTTTACCCTCGCAAACCAAGACGCAGCGTCTCGATGGCGTCTGACAAGCTGAGTCTCAGTGGAGTGCACAGCCGTGAACAGGTGCAAGTTAATGGCAGCTTCGCGTTGTTATGATTTTCACGGAACGCAACCAACAAAGATTATTCCGTTCTCGGCGGGGGTAGCAAGAAAGTACATGGTACAGCCCTCTCGCTACGCGTTTCTTGAGGGGGCATGCTTTTCGCATTGTTCGCGTCTAGCCGCCTCATTTATATAGAGCCGCAAACTGGTTTCTTTAGCGAACCTCATCGCCCTCAGAAGTCAGTTACTCCAAGCTTCGCTTGAAAATGTGACTCACCTGTCTCACAGATGAAAACACCGCCGCAGCCGACGTTCAAGAAACCTTCCCGCTGGCACGCCGCTGGTACACGAATCGTTCATTTTTTTCTCGATGGACGAATGGTGATTAGTGTTGATGGCAGTGCGGATGAAGAACAAAAAGCACGGTAGGTGTCTTGGATAAATTCTGTTTTTATGCATAAGAACCACGCCAAATTTGGGCGTATAATTATTATTTTCTAAAACGATTGAGCAGAATTCATTACAACATTTTCTTTTTTTGCGCCTGCGTCCTCTGGCGTTTGGTGAGAGCACTTGTTCGTTACGTAGCCGTGACGTAGTTCCTGAGGCCAGATTTCTCGGAGTGTCCGCTCTTAGTGCTTTCAGCTTGGCATCTGGCAAAAGTGCCTGGGAACGCGAAGGAAGCGGTTAGAGAACGCTATGTGCAGATTGAAGGACTGGGCATCGCTCGTGTGGTTGACTTCTACGAACGTCCTTCGCGTCTATGACGCCATTAGCGGCACATAATCCATCCGTTATCGATAGCCACCGGAAAGCACGAGTGATCTCGGCAGCGGAAGAATTCTATCCTTGCTTACTAACATCATGCACATGCACATCGCAAACGCCTGATTATCTGCAGGACACTATAGCAGTGCCTTCTGTGTGCATGTTTCGCACAGGCAGTAACAAAGCGAAGAGGGATCACGGGCCAAACTGCGTTCTTGCAAGAAAGGAGGCGTCTGGCGTGAAGATGTAGTATTGCAGATGTGCGTGCTGTTGTTTTCGTGTGTCTACTAACACACCCGCTTCGAGCCAGCCTGAGTTGAAGATTACGCTTGCAGGTTGGTGTCTTTCCCAAAATGGAGCGCGCGCTGAGTTATCGCACCGCAGGACGGCTGAAACACACGTCACTCTTTTCACGACAGTGATGAGCAGGCTGGGAAGGAGTGGTTGAATTGACGGCACATGTGAACGAGAGGAGGCACATGCGCAATGCCGTGGTTCTACACCATGTCCATGCTTCGTTATAGGGCGCAATATTAGAGGCGACAAATATGTCATGGTGTTTTACCAGAGCAATATGTGAACCCGCTTATAGTCTTTTCTTACTGCAATCGTTCCTCTTAACTTGCGTGAAGTAAATTTGAATGGATATGCAAAGAAACCAGGGTAAGGTCAAAACATTGTACAAATCAAAGCGTCATATATAACACTTAGAACATGCTGAGCAGGATCAGCGCTAATGTTTGAAATATTGAACATTGACCACGTAAACAAATACG
Source organism: Dermacentor andersoni (assembly GCF_023375885.2). Taxonomy (NCBI): domain Eukaryota; kingdom Metazoa; phylum Arthropoda; class Arachnida; order Ixodida; family Ixodidae; genus Dermacentor; species Dermacentor andersoni. Next base: position 83,406,763 of record NC_092822.1, on the reverse strand, counting down.
ATGCACTGCGCCTGTCCGACACTGCAATTTTTTTTCTTTCTTTTTAGCGTTACCCCAGGCAGCACAGGACCGCTCGTACTTGGCACACTCGTAAATGCACACACAGTGCGGATCGCTGAATTATTTGCTTTCCTATCGTAGACGGGTTTTCCTGAATCTTAGGTGGAAATTCGGCGTTAGTGGATGACGGCGGATAGATCGGCACGACATGTCTCTGCTAAAAAGACCAACACGCAGGCACTTTCTCACTACAGTATGCGGATGCATCACCAGCCACAATCTAATTCGCGTTACTATTTATCGCTCCGTGGTTCTTTAAGGTGCGTAATGTTCCCAATTCTCACCAGGTATGGGTGGAGGTATGGTGGTTGTCGTCGTTGTTGTACCGAGCTGTACTTTTGTTGTTTCTTCCCCTGTTGTCTTCATCGGTGGTCCTTGAACACAAATGTGAAGCAACATAGAGCTATATGACAGAATTCAATATATTTCCAACCAGAATCGCATCAAGATCAACATGTTTTGTCCCCTGTCCCCTTCATAAACCGGAAGTAGACCTGCAATCCCCCGAATCAGAGCGCAGTAACTGATAATTCCACACCACTCGTTTGAACACGAGCACTTCAATATTCCCTTTTCACGTGAAATATTACGTGTACCGTCCTTAACCAATTCTTGAAGCAGGAACTTTGAAGGCACAATATAGTAGCTTTCCCAGTCATCACTTTCGTATAAGAAAGGGGGGGAGGGGGGCTTCTTATAAGCCTTACACGGAAATTTATAAATTAAGATTCACAAATACATCAGGTTTCTGGAGCTTCCTATTTGTGCCATTACATCTGTTGAAATTCAATAACTTTCGAGAATCGTTTGGCAATGCGTAAATTTAAGGAAATAAAATGTGCGGTTGAAATAAGCCTTGGAAACCGGTCACCTATTATGTGGCAAAGCATCCAGAACATTTACATACTGTCACCTCGGTGAGGTAATCTTTTTTTTAAAGGTATACAAATTTACAAATATTGCTAAAAATACTGGTTACATTCAATCTGAAATAAATAAAGACCTTATTACTTTTCATTTGCGCATGTTTAGAGAGCTCTGAACTGCATTTCTTTTGTGGCGTAGGCAAGTGAAAGTGTGGGAACGCTTTCAGGATTCCCGACTTCTTGAATATATTCATCGCAAAACGCTTTGTTTCCAATATCCTTTAAAGTACACTTGAAACGATGCAAGTGATATTCACCAGAAAACAGACAAACGGGTTTATTTAGATGCACAACTTAAGAGTACTTATTGAAGCAAGTTATCACTAATATAGTTAAAAATGTCCCCTTCGTAAAGATACCACCGCGTTCTTGAACTTCAACCCACTGCGTGATCTTAAAAGCAATTGTAAGCAAAGTGCATATGAGCGTCATCCATTCGTTTGGGCTCAATACTGTGGGAGCATTAAAACAATTTCAGTCATTTGATGTGGTTAAGGTTAAGTTACATTATGTTAACGTTACGTGAGGACAGGTGGTGGCGCCTTGCCGAGAGCAGTGCGATATGACCGGCGACCCGCGGTCCTCCACAAACTTCGGTCAGCGCCTGAATGCTCAGCCTGTGGTGGATTAGTGCCCTCTGGAGTAAATAATTATTCGACTGGAGCAATTTTACTGGTCGCATTCTAACGTTGAAAGTCAAAAACAGGCTTGATCTAGCTGACAAGCTCACGCGTAATCCGAGCTTTATTTGAAACTATTCGCAAGGAATCCTAATTATTGCTCTGTAAGCGACCGCATCAAAAAACGCCTGAATAGCGCATCTGCGCAGGAATTAAGCGACTTCTAAAAATACACCCGCCTTCATAAAATCGACCCCCTCTATACTCTTGAAAGCATTGGTAAGCACAAAGCGTATGAGCGTCTTCCAGCTATTTGGGCTCATCATTGTGGCACAAGTTCATGTACCGAAACTTAAGCCAGTTTTTTTTTTTTTTTACTTACTCTCAGCTGCGACGAAAAAGTAGCCCAGCACCAGGGCAACGCCGCAAAGAAGAAGGACCACCAAGGCCACATAAGTCGAGCGGTCACTGCATTGCCAGTTTTCAATAACAATGGGTGAGTTTAGCTTTCAAGACTTCTCTAGGAAAAGCTACATTGTGCACGCATCAGAGTCCTAAATATAGACGCAATCTCTCACGTACCGACGTTATAAATTTGGGACGTTAAATCAGAAAAACTTATCTCAACAGTTAAGGAAGCAGCGACCCCACTCGTAAAGAATTCGTGGCGATTATTGATGTTACTGGTGCAAGAGCGATGTGTCACCATGATCATAAAGTGTCACTCACCACTCATCACCAAGACTATGGTGATGAGCGGTCAGCGGTAGATGAACCGAGTTTCGAAGGGTGTATGTAACATGGTTCCATAAACGCCAGCATTCGCATTCGCTAGAAAGTGCACAAATTATATATTTAATAAATCTACGATAGCGACATGCGAGGCATGCGAGGCATGCGATGTGCGATGGATATAAAGCGCATGCAATGACAGACTGACGTAATAAATGATATGGATGTCAGTAACAGTAATGCTTAGATGGGACCCTGAAAAGCATGTACACGGAAGCGCATCCTCTACAAAGCTTAATATCGTAGCACCAGCCCTCAGTGAGAGCATGTGGCTCGAATATTTTCGCTCGTGTGGAATGTTCAAAACTGTTTTATTATAAAAAACGGTCCTGTGCCACCAAGCGTATGTAATATGGCGATATGAGTCGACAAAAAATGACCTCAGTCTGTCGTATTTTTCTTATTGGAGGTTAACATCCCCAACGTGGCCCATTCAGGTACAGCTCATTTGACGTTCCAGTGTCCCAGATTCGTTGAGAATTCTTTCTTAATTTTTGAAGAAAAAAACCGGTTCAGGTCCGTGGCAGGAACTGGTATGGAAGCATTATGTCTAGTTGCCATGGACGTTTAATTTCGATATCCGTCTTCCGACCGATGATTTCAGCACATCAAAAGTAAGCTGGGTGAGCTGGTCTGGTTCCATCTTAAGAACTGCGGGAAAAAAACGTCCATAAAACGACCAGCCTTCGTCAGAGTACTCTGACGAAGGCTGGTATATAATATATATGTATATAATATATATGATATATATATGATATCATATCATTATATGATATGATAGAAATCGGGCCCCTCAGTTAACCGCCTTTCTTCTCGTTCCTACATAACGAGAGTCTTAACATTGATGCCTTCAGGTAGGCTGTGCGGGTTTACTGACCAGTTGCCTTCACCCAGTTCGTCGTCTCTTTCGTGCGTATATATATATATATATATATATATATATATATATATATATATATATATATATATATAAAGAGAGAGAGAGAGAGAGGGACACAACTACGGGCCGTCCAGCAGGCCCGAGGTGCGCTCGAAGAGCACAAGCCTCACGGCCCACCACAAACGGGCCGAACTGGGATAGTGCAGAGTAAGACATAACCCCGGGTTGACGCTTGGCCAACGTCACGACGCGTTAAACCATTGGTTGCCAGCATTAAAAAAATGTTATTCCTATCCTATCCCTAGGATACATTAGGAATCCTTCAAAACTTTGGTCCATGCACAGCGATTCACCATGTACTCATGTACTAGCTCCATCCTTCAATAACCTGCTCATAAATCTATTCTTTCAAGAAAACATACTGCGTCATGTCCGAAGCAGTGGCGGCTGTATCCAAATAGATCAATAATACAATGTGAACTAAACCCGTGCACCACCTGCACCTAATTTGCTGTATCCCATAGTCTACGTCATATGGAATGTGCAATGTGACTGGTGCAATATTGCAAGGATTGCACCTATACGTGAGGCACATGATACTTACGCCCCTGGTGCTGGGGCAACATCACATGCTGTGAATGAAAAAAGAAACGGCATTAAAATCAGTGCATGGTGAAAACGGGGTGATTTCACAGGGATGCTCACTGAAACACCAAACAACCTCAATCCGCTGCCCAAGTAAACGGAAAAAGATGATGCACAAATTTAAAGAGGAGAAATAAGCGCGTTGGGTACACACAACTAATTACGGACAAGGAAGCTCCAGAATTCCGTCGCAGATGCTCGAGGCTTCTGGGGACTCTCGGAAGAACCAAATTCTTGCATGGACTAAAGGCTATGACTACAGTCAAAGTGTACGCTGATAAAAGCTAATGGCGACACCTCGTTTGTATGGCTTTAATAACGTGGTTAAAATTTGGTGGTAGGCGGTGCCTAGTCGTGAAACGGAAGAAATTTCTTGGACATCGGCAGGGAGTGTCGTAGACGTTGGCACCTGTAGAGGCCGGTCGAGAAGATATTTAATATGCGTAAGACAACGAACGAATGTCTATACTCCGTTCCCTACATAGCAGTCAACGCTGTCGAAGCTACGCAAGTTGTTCGGTCAAGAAAAGTTACCACTCTGCGCTATGCGCCCACCAGCGTTCGCTGGCGCGAGCATGCACGCAAGGCTCCTCGCGACGGGTTGCAATTAAAAAAAAAAAAAACCGGAAGGGAAACAAAAATAAATTTGATCCAGAAGAACGTCTTACCAGCCGTATACTACTGTGTGTGTTTCTTTCTAAGGATTAAAGCTTGTTTCATTCTATTACTGAGCCTATACAAAACTAGTTGCCGACAATTGCAGTCAAAAACATCGAACTGTATCCCAGCGCGAACGATGCCACTGCAAGACGTCCCTCTAGCCTCCTCAGCGTTCACTGTTATGTATGGTAAGGCAAAGTCTGGAATGTGCTTGCAGCAATGGCAGATGACATCTGCATCTTTCTGATCAGCAAAGCCAAGCATGAATTATCAAGCGATGCTGCTATTTTCGTTGCCATTATTTATCATTTCATTAACAGAATTCCTAAGTGCAAGTAATTTCCTTTATGTTTGCCTTAGGGTCTTTGTTGGCGTTTCATTATATGATGAAAAGAATTAAATCGGGCCCCTCGGTTAACCGCCTTTGTTCTCGTTCTTACACAACGAGAGTCTCAACATTGATGCCTTCAGGTAGGATGTGCGGGTTTACTGACTAGTTGCCTTCACCCAGAAAGATCATGTACTTGTGACGCCTGCGGCAGGAAGGATGTTCCACATCCGCCGCTAAGATTTGTGAGTGGTGGCGCTTTCAAACACTCCCGCGGTTCGTTCTAGTAGTAATTAACACAGAAATACCCGACAAAGAGGATGGGGAAACCGCGCCGTGGTAGCTAAATAGGGTAGAGCATCGCACGCGTAATGCGAAGACGTGGGATCATTGTCCACCTCCGGCAAGTATTTTTTCATCCATTTTCATTGGCATTAATTTATCATTTCTTTAATTCAATTAGTATGTACAAGTAATTTCTATGTTTTCCTTGGTATCTTTCTTTGCTTCTCATGATACGTTTAATAAAAATCGGGCCCCTCGGTTAGCCCCCCTGTTTCTCGTTTATCGGGCAACATTGATGCCTTCAGGTGGCATATGTGGGTTTAATGACCACTTGCCTTTACCCAAAAATACCACGTTCTCCTGACGCCTGCGGCCGAAAAGATGCTCCACATCCGCCTCCAAGGTTTGTGAGTGGTGGCGCGGGCTAACGCTCCCACGGTTCTACTAGGAAACTTAAATACTCAGGAAAGTGGACGGGGAAACCACGCCGCGGTAGCTCTATTGGTTAAAGCATCGCACGCGTAATGCGATGGTTGTGGGATCGTTCTCCACCTGCGGCAAGTTGCATTTTCATTCATTTCCATTAATTTATCGTTTCTTTTTTTTTTCATTTATTAAGCACAGGTAATTTCCATTATGTTCTTGGTGTCAGTGTTTGTTGGCTTCTGATGATATTCGAAAATAGGCTACTCTAAATTTAGATATGAGTAAAAAAGGTTAGGCACTCAGGTTAACCGGACCTCCTGTTCGCGTGCTATGCTGCTTTGTCTTTACGCACTATTGTTAAGGGCCCCCTACCGCAATATATCTTATGTCAGCGTCGGACGTAACTTGGTCATTCTGAACCGCAACCACGCAGGCCCTCCGCATGGCGCGGAAGCGTTAATGAACTAACTCAAATTCCTCAAAGTAAAATGCGCATAAATATCGGGAAGGTAGGACCTACAAGCTACAGATATGGCAAAACACTTCTGTTACGTCGAAACTCAAAACAGAAACCGCTTTTTCGAGTGGCGCGGTCGGCTCGGTACTTTCAACAAGACCATCGCTCTCACCTGCGTCTGCAAAAGAAGCTGCGGTTGCCGGGAATCCTGAGAAGTCCGGGATCGTTGAAATCTATCGCGTTTCACTCTCAAAGGCAAAGCTTAAGCGTCAGCCAAGTTTTTCAAGCGAAGCTTGCATTCCTAGCGGTCTGGTCACACAAAAACCCGGATGCTCCCAGAGCAGAGGAGTTTTCTCGAGTCGACAGCTGCTTCAGCGCCGGAGCGTGAGCAAGGATTCCAGGTGCATAGGCACGCTCTCACGCCACGCGCGCAGCCAATCAGAGCCGTTTCGCTTCTGCCGAGGAGGGAAAGGGCAGAAAAGGGTTTGGCGCGCGCATAGAGTTTCCTACTAAATTACTAGAGGGAACACTGGTGCTAGTGTCTACGTGAGCTACAATGGGAGCGGTTGTCCCACCATGGGAATTATGGGAAGTACGTACATGGATTTGCCTAAACTTCGTCTTTTTGGCTTCAAACGGCTTTGTGACTTTGTAAACTCGTCATTTTCATCAGTTTATTGCGTAATAAATAATTAAATACACATCATTAAAATTGCCCGACGGCAGGATTCGAACACAGGGACTCTAGTACAGAAGCCTGGTATTGAAACCATTAAGCCACGGATGCATGTATCGACAAGCGAATGAAACGCAGTTAGGAATTTATCGCGGGCATGCCAGGGCTTTGAGACGCTTGGCGCGTTTCGATTTGGGCACACAGACAAGCTCAATCGTTGCAATTAATAGCAATTGTACGCGTTCCCGGCGTCTTCCGCACTTCGAAGAATATGGATTGCGCTGAAATATACGACAATAAGATTTATATAGCGTAATATACAAAGCCACAAGAACGTCTGAATCCATAAGCACGAAGATCAGACAAATCCATGTACTTCCCATCATTCCCATGGTAGGACAACGACTGCAGCGCCAGAGTTCCCTCTAGTAATTTTGTAGGAAACTCTATGGGCGCGCGCAGCACCGGCTTCGTCTGCGTTCAGTTCAATCTCGGAAAACGCGATCGGACGGCCACGCATTGTGCGTTCCTCCAATGAACAGGCAGCGTTCGACGTGCGACGGCGAGAAGTCGCTCGTGAAATGGCTTGCCGTCCCCACGCGGATCCAGCCGCTGAGGCCGAAATATAGTCCGACGTAACGTGAACGCGCGCAGACGTCACGTCACGTTGGCGATAGCACAACAGCGTCTATAGGTCGACCGATATTTCGACGCGCTGGCCCCACGAACGTAAACGGACGCGGACAATGCACTCCGACGCGCCCGAAGTATAACGACGCTCGTCCGCACACCGATAACGACGGGCTATAAACGCGTCTTTAGTGCCGGCCAAGCCCAGGCAATCCTACAGCAAGGAGAAGATCCCGAGATGAGGGAGCGGGACGCCGAAGCAACCCGGCACCTTTACTTGCGGGTTACTCAAGCGCGACGAAGGTCAGTTGCATGCAGGACAAGCTTCTCTTAACCACATTATCCGGTAGGGAAGGTTTTGTAATTTATTTTTCTGTCCTTCAATATTCGAAAGATTCATGTTCAATGGCATGGTTTCTTTGACGAAGCAAGAAGGCGAAACTGATATAAATTACGCGTCCCCCAGTTTACAATATTCTCGCTAATGGGGCTTTTAGCGCGTATTCTAGGACCCGGTTCGAGTGCTACGCTGAATTAGTGTTCTGTCCTTCATACTTCGGGAACTCGTACTTTCAAAGTCATGGTTCTTGGTCTAGGGCTACGCTGAATTAGTGTTCTGTCCTTCATACTTCGGGAACTCGTACTTTCAAAGTCATGGTTCTTGGTCTAGGGCTACGCTGAATTAGTGTTCTGTCCTTCATACTTCGGGAACTCGTACTTTCAAAGTCATGGTTCTTGGTCTAGCTCTAGGACCCGGTTCGCGTGCTACGCTGAATTAGTGCTCTGTCCTTCATACTTCGGGAACTCGTACTTTCAAAGTCATGGTTCTTGGTCTAGCTCTAGGACCCGGTTCGCGTGCTACGCTGAATTAGTGTTCTGTCCTTCATACTTCGGGAACTCGTACTTTCAAAGTCATGGTTCTTGGTCTAGGGCTACGCTGAATTAGTGTTCTGTCCTTCATACTTCGGGAACTCGTACTTTCAAAGTCATGGTTCTTGGTCTAGCTCTAGGACCCGGTTCGCGTGCTACGCTGAATTAGTCTTCTGTCCTTCATACTTCAGGAACTCGTACTTTCAAAGTCATGGTTCTTGGTGTTTGACCAAGGTACTCACCGCCAGCCTCGCGGCCTGTAATAAGAGCAAGAAAAGAAAAACAAGGCAAAAACGTTTCAGTGGGATTTTCTTTACTATTGCTGTTTTTCAGACTACTCATAAATATAGGCGGCATAAAAAAGGTATGCGTTGCCCGGTTTACAAGTTCCTGATTAACCGACACTAAGTTTAGCTCTTATTCTAGGTTGATTTTCGCGTTCCCTTCAATATTCGGTAGATTAGATTTTCAACGCCATGGTTTATTTCAGCAAACCAATGACTTCGTGGCCGCCTGTAGTGAAATGAGGAAAACAGAAGCGAGAAGGAAAAGGCATTTTCTCTAGTATTTCTAGTTTTATGCTCCTCCTAAATATAGTTGGGAAAAAGAAAGTTGTGCTACGCCCAGTTTACAATATTCTGGCTAACGGGGCTTTTAGCACGTACTCTAGGGTACTGCTCGCGTGCTATTCTGATTTGTTATTCTTCTGTCTCTCAATATTTGGGAGATTGTATTTTAAATGCATTGGTTTTGTTTGCCCAATGCACTCATGAGCTCCTGCTTCGCCGCCTGTAATGAAAACAAGAAACAAAAGCAAGAAGGCATAACTTTGCGGTGGGATTCCCTGTAGTATTGCTCTTTAGGCTGCTCCTAATTATAGGTGGAAGAAATATGTTATGCGTTGCTCAATTACAATTTTCACTTAAGTAGAACTTTTAGGTGCTGTTCACGGGCTAGTGTGACTGAATATTTTTCTGTTTGGTAGATTGGATTTTCAATCCCATGGTTCATTTCACCAAGCCACTCATGGGCTGCTTTTTGGCCGCCAGTACTGAGAGCTACAAAGGCAAGAAGGCGAAAATTACAGGGTCCTTTAAGCTCTCTCTTAAGAGGTGATCGGCGAAAACCTACTCTTCCTCCTGTTACCATTCGTCTTTTTCTCTTTGCTCTTCTCTTTCTCTTCTTCCTTTTAGTCATTACCGTTGTTAGGCTCCTCCTAAATTTAGTTGGGAAAAGGAAAGTTGTGCATCACCCAGTTTACAACATTCTGGCTAGCGGAGCTTTTAGCATGTATTCTAGGGTGCCGATCGCGTGCTATTCTGATTGATAATTCTTCTGTCCTTTCATCTTCGGGAGATTATTTTTAATGCCACGATTTGTTTGACCAGGGTACTCACGGACTGGCTCCTTTGCGCCTGTAATGAAAGCAGACGAAGGAAAAAGCAAGAAGACAAACTTTTTTCAGGAGGATTTACTTTAGTATTGCTAGTTTTCAGGTTGCTGCTAAATATTGGTCGGAGAAACAAAGTTATGCGCTGCCCATTTTACAACATTCAGGTTAACGGGAATTTGAGAGCTAATTCTAGTTTGCGTGCTATTCTGATTTATTATTTTTCTGTCGGTCAGTGTTCGCGAGATTGGATATTTCGATGCTACGATTTATTGTTTGACCAAAGAACAAGCAGTGCATCTTGGCCGCCTATAATGAGAGCAAGAAAGCAGAAACGTTTCAGTGGGATTTTCTTTATTATTGCTGGTTTCAAGACATCTTTCAAAGGCGCAGATGTCAGAATGGCAAGAAGTGCCCTGCTGCAGTAGTTTACATTATTCGACTGCTTTTATAGCGAGTACAAATTAATCCTTTATTTATATGCAATATATTTTTCCTCTTTTAGTAACGACACTTATTCTATGGAAGCAATAGTAGCAGTAGTGGAGACCTGAATGGTATTATAGGCTTGGCCTGGCAATGTTCTGAATCTTTCAAAGGCGCAGATGTCAGAATGGCAAGAAGTGCCCTGCTGCAGTAGTTTACATTATTCGACTGCTTTTATAGCGAGTACAAATTAATCCTTTATTTATATGCAATATATTTTTCCTCTTTTAGTAACGACACTTATTCTATGGAAGCAATAGTAGCAGTAGTGGAGACCTGAATGGTATTATAGGCTTGGCCTGGCAATGTTCTGAATATCCGCTTTACCAGATGCGCTAAATCAGGCTAGAGCTCATGATTTCAACGACTATTTTTTTCGGTTTTCACAACTAATAATGGTACTGCGAAAATGAATCCTTCCTTTTACAATCGGGATAATCGATTGCTAGGCACGCCTAATTTATCAGATGCAGGTATCCTTTCACTCCTATTAGGCATCAATGAAAAGAAAAGTAGCGCTCCAGACGCAATTCCCAACAGCTTTTTGAAACGGTGCGCGGAGCCAGTCAGCAAATATCTTTATCTCATATATTCCAAATCATTGAAAGACTGTTGCCTTCCTGCTGAATGGAAAATTAAATTACTCCCGTACTCAAATCGGGCAATGCAGCGTCTCCTATTTACCGGCCTATTTCTATCACTTGCACTTGCAGCGAAATTCTGGAGCACATTGTATCAAAATTTTTAATAAGATTTATTGAGTCGAACAATATCCTCCACGTGAATCGGCATGGCTTTAGATCTGGATTATCGCCGCTGTTATACACAGCTTGTCGAAACACTGCATGACCTGGCGCTCGGCATTAACGAGCGCATTCAAACTGACGTCATTTTTCTCGACTTCTCGAAGGCTTTTGACCACGTTTCGCTGACTAAACTACTCCTTAAACTTAATTGCATATTAGGTGACGGCCCAATTTACCTATGGATTACTAATTACTTAACTGGCTGCTACCAATTTGTACAGTACAGCTCTCACTTTTCCGACCTTGCTCCAGTGTTATCAGGCGTTCCCCAGGGATCTGTATTAGCTCCAGTTTTGCTTTGAATATTTATAAATGATATAACTAACTATGCTGACGTGAAACTCAGGCTCTTTGCTGATGACTGCATGCTCTATAATGAAGTACGACACCGCGATGACCAGGTGAAATTAAATAATGACTTGAATAAAATAGCTCAATGGTGCGTAGATTGGCAAATGATAATAAACATTGATAAAACCGTATTCATGTCCATTACAAATAAAGCGTCGAAGCTTGATTTTCCATACCACTTTAACGATGTCACACTTCGAAGTGTAAACCAGTATAAATATTGACACGTCTACTTATCTGTATCGGGAAACCACGTTTCGCCGCCTAACAAATGTAATCGCACAGCGTGGGACGCGCCTGCATGTATCCGAAGTTTCTGGAAAGTTATCGATGCTTCTATCCGCTGTCTGTTGTCGCCGAACCTTATGTTATCTGATTTCATCGCGTGACGCGAATGGTGCAGAACTTTGTGGAAGGCACGCGGGTCCGAACGATTAGTCTGGAACATTCGACGACTACACTATAAAAGCCGACCCGCATGACCCGCTGATCAGATTTACGACGATCGCCGACTGTGTTCGCCGCTCTCGTTGTGCTTTAAGTGTAGCCTGTTTTGTGGGCACAGGTTCGCCCAATAAAAGCTAGTTTTTGCCTTTCACAGTTTTGCTACTGTGTTCTTTGACGTCACCACCACGTGACATCTGGTGGAGGTGCTTTTCGTTCATGTACCGGACGCCCCCAACAAGCCGTGATCCAAGCCCGGACCGCAAAGAGAACACCAACGTAGTCCCGGAGCATAGAGCAAGCCGCCGTCTTCAACAGCTGCCCCCGGAGCACGGACTTCTACCTGAGAAGACCAAGAAGATTGTGGACAACGCTACCCCAATGGAAGCCCCAGCGTCCCCCATCGTGCTGCAGCAGCCTAGGGAACCTCCGACGTTCCGTGGATCAACATTCGAGGACCCGGAAACCTGGCTCGAGACGTATGCGAGGGTCGCTACGTTTAACAGTTGGGACAGCGACGAGAAGATGCGGCATGTATATTTCGCACTGGAAGACGCCGCCAGGACCTGGTTCGAGAATCGAGAAGCCACCTTAACGACGTGGGACCTGTTCCGTAGCGGCTTCTTGCAAACGTTTACAAGCGTCGTGCGAAAAGAGCGAGCCCAAGCACTACTAGAAACCAGAGTGCAGCTGCCAAACGAGACGATCGCGATCTTCACGGAGGAGATGGACCGTCTTTTCCGGCACGCCGACCCGGAAATGTCAGAAGAGAAAAAAGTCCGCTTCCTGATGCGGGGCGTCAAGCAAGAACTTTTCGCAGGACTTATTCGTAACCCACCGAAGACCGTAGCTGAGTTTTCTGCAGAGGCATCGACGATCGAGAAAACTCTGGAGATGCGCACCCGGCAATATAACCGCCAGGGTCTCACGCCGCAGTACGCCATCCAAGGACGAGATTCCGGCGACCTTCAGGAGACCATCAGGGCCATTGTGCGCGAAGAACTGCGCAAGGTCCTGCCTTCGTCGCAGCCCCAAGTGGCTTCGATCGCCGACATCGTCAAAGAAGAGGTGCACCGATCGCTTGGAGTTCCCGAGCTGCAACCACAATTACCGCAGCCCCAGCCAGAAGCGATGACATACGCCGCCGTCGCACGCCGTCAAGGTCCCCCTCCGCGACCAAGCCAGGGCCGTGTAACGACGCAATTCCGTCGTCCGCCGCCGCCGCCACCAGCACGCCCACCCGTCGCCCAGCGCAGCTATCCGAGGAAGACCGACGTTTGGCGCGCTCCTGACCACCGCCCGCTCTGCTACCACTGTGGGGAAGCGGGTCACGTCTACCGACGATGTCCGTACCGGGAAATGGGACTGCGAGGTTTCGCCGTGAACGCTCCACGCCCGCAGCAAGGTGAACGCCCTCGCGATATCGCCGACTACCTCGCCGCTACTCAGTGGAGCTCTCGACGATCGTCGCGTTCGCCATCACCAGGCCGCTACCTGTCGCCGCAGCGCCGACCATACACTGGCCCAGCCCGGGGCCGGTCAGCGAGCCCGTATCCGGAAAACTAAAAGCAGCAACCGATGGAGGTGCGGTTGCTGTTCGTCGAACTGACGAAGATCCTCCGCCGCCGACGAAGACGACGAAGAGACCACCTCGACGACATAATAACGATTCGCCGCCGTCCCGACGCAGTCAGGAAGCCAAGACTACACCGACGAAAGACGACTTGACGACGCGACGTTCCAGCTTCAGTTCAACACGACGCAGCCGCGATCCGACGCCAAGACCTAACTGCAACGCCAGACAAAGAACCAGCGACCTCGACGTGCTTCTCGACGGCCACGCAGTTACCGCCTTAGTGGACACAGGCGCTGATTACTCCGTCATGAGTGGACACATCGCCGCCCAGTTGAAGAAGGTTAAGACTGCATGGGAAGGCCCTCAAATTCGCACCGCTGGAGGACACCTGATTACGCCAACTGGAATGTGCACGGCAAGAATAACCATTCATGACCGGACTTACGCTGCCACCTTCGTTATCCTCCAACAGTGTTCACGAGACGTCATTCTCGGTATGGACTTCCTGAACCAACACGGCGCAATCATCGACCTGAAGTCGAAGTCAATAACGCTGTCGGCAGATAAAGCGATACCGCCGGAAAGCCCTCGTAGTCACCACGCCTTGAGTGTGCTCGAAGATCAAGTAAGCATCCCGCCTCGCTCCAGCATTGTTATTTCGGTCGGCACCGAAATACCCGCTGACGTAGAAGGTGTCATCGAAGGCGACCAACGTCTACTGCTAGACCGTGAAATTTGCGTCGCAAGAGGGATCGCTCGACTGCATGGAGGGAAAACTGAAGTGTTGCTGACAAACTTCAGCCAGGAGTTCAAGCACATCAACAAGGGCACGACGATCGCGTACATCGAGGAAATTCTGGAAACCAGTAATGCGTTTGTCCTCTCGGATTCCGCCGCATCTACCTCTACGACCATAATTCCCGAACCAGATTACGACAATTAATCCAAGTCTCCCCGTGGTTAAGCAACAGCAGCTCAGAAGTCTGCTCCGACGATACAAAGACTGCTTTTCGATGTCATCGAGGATTCGACAAACACCAGTCGCCAAGCATCGCATAATCACCGAGGAGTACGCTCGACCACTCCGCCAGAGCCCTTACCGAGTTTCGCCGCGAGAACGCGAAGCTATAAGAGAACAAGTCGACGAAATGCTGCGCGACGACATCATCCAGCCGTCGAAAAGCCCGTGGGCATCCCCTGTTGTCCTGGTGAAGAAAAAGGACGGAACCCTACATTTCTGCGTCGATTATCGTCGTCTGAACAAGATCACGAAGAAGGACGTATACCCCCTCCCACGGATAGACGACGCATTGGATCGGCTCTGCAACGCTAAATACTTCTCCTCGATGGACCTCAAGTCTGGCTATTGGCAAATAGAAGTCGACGAAAGAGATCGGGAAAAGACGGCCTTCATCACCCCAGACGGCCTCTACGAGTTCAAGGTTATGCCATTTGGACTTTGCTCGGCGCCTGCAACGTTCCAGCGCGTGATGGACACGGTTTTAGCAGGATTGAAGTGGCAGACCTGTCTCGTTTACTTGGATGACGTCGTTGTATTCGCCGGAAATTTCGACGATCACCTTAGGCGGCTTGCCACAGTACTAGAGGCCATCAAGTCATCAGGGCTCACTCTGAAACCAGAAAAGTGCCGCTTCGCTTACGATGAGCTTCTGTTCCTAGGCCACGTCATCAGCAAGTCTGGAGTCCGCCCTGACCCGCAGAAGACAGCTGCCATCGCAAAGTTCCCGCAGCCCACGGACAAGAAGGCAGTGCGTAGATTTCTTGGCATGTGTGCCTACTACAGGCGATTTGTCAAGGACTTTTCACGCATCGCTGAGCCGCTGACACAGCTAACTAAATGTGACGTCGAGTTCAAATGGGAAACGCCGCAGGCCGACGCATTTCAAGAACTAAAACGACGCATGCAGTCGCCGCCCGTGCTTGCGCACTTCGACGAGCACGCCGATACCGAAATCCACACTGACGCCAGCAGCCTAGGCCTCGGTGCCGTCCTAGTCCAGAGAAAAGATGGACATGAACACGTGATAGCTTACGCTAGCCGGTCGTTGTCAAAAGCGGAAGGCAATTATTCTACAACCGAAAAGGAATGCCTCGCCATCGTTTGGGCTACAGCGAAATTTCGACCTTACCTATATGGCAGGCCATTCAATGTGGTCAGCGACCATCACGCGTTGTGTTGGCTAGCTAACTTAAAGGACCCTTCAGGACGGCTAGCACGGTGGAGCCTCAGACTACAAGAATACGACATCACTGTAACATACAAGTCTGGACGAAAACACTCAGATGCTGATTGCCTATCACGCGCCCCCATTGACCCGCCGCCGCAAGATGACGAGGATGACGACGCCTTCCTTGGAATAATAAGCGCGGAAGACTTCGCCGAACAGCAACGAGGAGACTCGGAGCTAAAAGCCCTAGTCGAGTATTTGGAAGGGCACACCTTCACGCTACAAAACAACCTGCTCGTGAAGAAGAACTCACCAGTCCGCGCCAGCTACCTTCTTGTTGTACCGTCAGCGCTGCGTCCAGAAATACTGCACGCCCTACACGACGATCCAACCGCTGGGCATCTCGGATTCTCCCGGACGCTGTCGAGAATACAGGAAAGGTATTACTGGCCGCGTCTGACCGCCGACGTCGCCCATTACGTCAAGACATGCCGAGAGTGTCAGCGACGCAAGACACCACCGACAAGGCCAGCAGGATTGCTACAGCCGATCGAACCTCCTCGCCGACCATTCCAGCAGATTGGGATGGATTTGTTGGGGCCGTTTCCGATGTCAACATCCGGGAATAAGTGGATCGTCGTGGCGACGGACTATCTCACCCGCTTTGCTGAAACTAAAGCTCTACCAAAAGGCAGCGCAGCCGAAGTGGCTAAATTTTTCGTCGAGAACATCCTGCTGCGACATGGTGCCCCAGAAGTCCTCATCACCGACAGAGGAACGGCTTTTACAGCAGAGCTCGTCCAAGCCATTCTGAAATACAGCCAGACAAGCCACAGGAGGACAACTGCCTACCATCCGCAGACGAATGGTCTCACGGAACGCCTGAACAAGACCCTCGCCGACATGCTAGCAATGTACGTCGACGTCGAGCACAAGGCGTGGGACGCGGTCCTGCCGTATGTAACTTTCGCTTACAACACGGCAGTGCAAGAAACAACACAGATCACGCCGTTTAAGCTGGTTTACGGCAGGAACCCGACGACGACGCTCGACGCCATGCTGCCCCACGTCACTGATGAAGAGAATGTTGACGTCGCTAGCTATCTGCAGCGCGCCGAAGAAGCCCGACAGCTCGCCCGCCTGCGGATCAAGAACCAACAAAGGACCGACAGCCGACACTACAACTTGCGGCGACGCTTCGTCGAGTACCAACCCGGTGACCGTGTTTGGGTTTGGACCCCTATACGCCGACGAGGACTGAGCGAGAAGCTTTTGCGTCGCTATTTCGGACCGTACAAGATCATCCGACGTATTGTCGCACTGGACTATGAGGTCGTGCCAGACGGCATTTCGCTATCACAGCGGCGCCGCTCACGACCTGAAATAGTCCACGTTGTGCGACTCAAGCCGTACTACCAGCGTGAATGAACTTTGGGGCTTCGCGTAACTGACCTTTGGACTTTGTTTCTTTTCGTTGTCTTGTTACTTATGTTTAATAAGTGTCCTTTTGTGTTTCGCTCTCTTATATTTGTAGCATCGGGACGATGCTTTTTAAGAGGGGGGTATTGACACGTCTACTTATCTGTATCGGGCAACGACGTTTCGCCGCCTAACAAATGTAATCGCACAGCGTGGGACGCGCCTGCATGTATCCGAAGTTTCTGGAAAGTTATCGATGCTTCTATCCGCTGTCTGTTGTCGCCGAACCTTATGTTATCTGATTTCATCGCGTGACGCGAATGGTGTAGAACTTTGTGGAAGGCACGCGGGTCCGAACAATTAGTCTGGAACATTCGACGACTGCACTATAAAAGCCGACGCGCATGACCCGCTGATCAGATTTACGACGATCGCCGACTGTGTTCGCCGCTCTCGTTGTGCTTTAAGTGTAGCCTGTTTTGTGGGCACAGGTTCGCCCAATAAAAGCTAGTTTTTGCCTTTCACAGTTTTGCTACTGTGTTCTTTGACGTCACCACCACGTGACAATATTTACGTCTCATAATATTGTCTAATCTCAGCTGGACAGAGCACGTGCGTCAAGTGTAAAATAAAGCATTAAACAAACTTTCTTCAGTAAACGGGCCTTGTCATATTCTACACATGAAAGAAAGCTTCTTGCGTACGTCACTTTTGTCCGCCCAGTCTTAGCATACGCCAGTACTGTCTGGTTCCCTCACACTGCGAGCGACATCGCCATTTTGGAAAGGGTGCAGCGGAAAGTGGTGCGTTTTATCTTTAACAGGTACGGACGCCTTGATTCACCTACTGCTGTGTTACAGCGTGCTGGTCTAGCTACCTTGGAAGTAGCGCAAAGCTATTTCGGCTCAAATTTGTATACCAACTATTGCATAGATCATTCCGTATAAACCCCGACTCTCAGTTTAAATTTCGTGAGACCAGATCGACCAGAAGACGCATGCATGAGAACTTGTAGAATATCCGTTTATTAATAATACGTTTCATTATTCTTTCTTCCCACACTCAATTCGTAAATAGAATGCACTGGATGTAGTTGCAAAACAGCAGCCAACAGTAGCAAAGTTTATGGATTTAATTGAGCATGCTGCATGAGCCTAAAAGTTGTTAAATATAAGTAACCAAATTGCTTTCGCCATGCAATCCATCCCGATTCAGTTTGTGATAGGAAAGCACTTGCCTACACTTTTTGTTCTGTGCATTTTGTATTTGAATGATTCCTTCTACCCTGCATTTTTTGTCTGGTTTTCCTGCTGGTTGATGTACATTGGTTTCGTTGTCTGTATTATTATGTATGAATGTCCTACTGCTATTCTTGAATAGTCTCCAATCATCATGTACTCATCTATTGAATGTTTTAGTAGTGTTCATTGATGTGACTTGTTGCTCACCCCTGTAAAAATCCTTATGGGGGATTGACAGTATTCTTTAAATAAATAAAAAAATAAAAATGAACAGTTTTAGAGACATTGTACCTTAAGCGCAATCTTCTAGCGGCAAAGAAGGGAATAATTCGACACAGTCGATAAGACGACGCTGACAGTGGGGCGTGAAGACAGCGGACTCCGACAAACGCCTCATTAGCTCAAGCTGGTTAGGTGAGCGCCGCGAACCCGTTACAACTAACATGTCCGTAAACAACATCCACAACGATGCCAGAGTAGGGCTGACGATGCTAAGATATTTCGGACAAGGCACCTCCAAATATATATTTGGAGGTGCCGATTCAAGCTGTAGTGACTGAAGAAAGAAAAACTGAATGGCGAAACTTTTGTTTTATTGGGCGAACCTGTGCCCTCAAAACCAAGTTACACTCAAAGCACAACAACAATGGCGAGCACAGTCGGCGATCGTCGAAAATTGAACAGGGAGTCAAGCGCCTCAGCTTTTATACATCCGCAATCAAAGGTCCCGAGTAGTCGCTGGTGCCCGTGTCCTTCCGGAAAGTTCAACACTATTCGCGTGACCCACACATGAAATTGTATTACACAAGGTTCGGCGACAAAGGGCAGCGGATAGAACTCTCGATAACATTCAAGAAATTTCCGATACATGCAGGCGCGCTCTGCGCTGTGCGACAACATTTCTTAGGCCGTGAAACGTAGTCACCCGATAAAGATGAGCAAGTACACGTGTCATTACCCCCCTCTGAAAACGCATCGAGCCGACGCTGCAAACAAACGAAATAAAAACACCCGTAGCAAAGAAACAACCAAATAAGGAAGTTCGTCAGCGTGCGTAAAAGGGCTTCAGATGCACCACGTGGACGATTTCAGATCGTGCGCGGCGCCGATATTATTGCGAAATGCCGTCTCGCACGACCACATTGTTCAGTGCGCCAATACGTCGGACGATCTTGTAGGGGCCGAAATAGCGTCGCAATACTTTCTCACTGAGTCCTCGTCGGCGAATCGGGGCACAAACCAAAACCCAGTCGCCGGGCTGGTACTCGACGTAGCGTCGTTGGAGGTTGTAGTGTCAGCTGTCGGTACGCTGCTGGTTCTTGATCCGTAGGCGCGCGAGCTGTCGGGCTTCTTCGGCGCACTGGAGCTAGGTGGCGACGTTAAGATTCTCTTAGTCGGTGACGTGCGGCAGCATGGCGTCGAGCGTCGTCGGAGAGTTTCTGCCGTAAACGAGATTGAACGGCGTGATCTGTATTGTTTCTTGCACCGCCGTGTTGTAAGCGAAGGTTACGTACGGCAGGATGGCACCCCAGGTCTTGTGCTCGACGTCGCCGTACAGTGCTAGCACGTCTGCGAGGGCCTTGTTCAGGCGCTCCGTAAGGCCATTCGTCTGTGGGTGGTAGGCAGTTCTCCTGTGGCTTGTCTGTACTGCAGAATGGCTCGGGTGAGCTTCGCTCTGTCTGTGAGCTGTTCTGTCGGTGATGAGCACTTCTGGGGCGCCATGTCCCAGCAGGATGTTTTCCATCAAGAATTTCGCCACTTCAGCTGCGCTACCTTTCGGCAAAGCTTTCGTTTCAGCGAAGCGGGTGAGATGGAGCGTCGCCATGACGATCCACTTATTTCCGGTTCTTGATGTCGGAAAGGTTTCAACAAGTCCATCCCGATATGCTGAAATGGTCGGCAAGGAGGCTCGATAGGCTGTAGAAATCCCGCCGGCCTTGTTGGCGGTGTCTTGCGTCGCTGAGAATCTCTGCATCTTTTACGTAACGGGCGACGTCAGCGGTCAGGCGCGGCCAGTAATAATTTAGTTGTATCCTCGATAGTGTCCGGGAGAATCCGAGGTGCCCAGCGGCCTGATCGTCATGTAAGGCGTCCAGTACTTCGGGACGCACCACTCAGGGAACAACAAGAAGGTAATTGGTCCGGACTGGTGAGATCCTCTTCTTTACGAGTAGGCTGTTTTGAAGCCTGTACGAAGACAAACCTCGCTTTAATGCCCTAGGGACAGTGTCGGTGGGCCCTTCCAAATACTCGACGAGGCTTTCCGGCTTCGGGTCTGCTCCTTGCTGTTCAGCAAAGTCGAGGAAGGCGTCGCCATCCTCGTCATCTTGTGGTGGCGGGTCAATGGGGGCGCGTGATAGACAATTTGCATCGGAGTGTTTTCGTCCGGACTTGTGATATATTCTTGCAATCCCTTTTCAGTTATTGATTAATTGCCTTCAGCTTTTGACAGCAACCGGCTAGCGTAAGCTATAACCCGTTAAAGCCCGTCTTTTCTCTGGACTAGGACGGCACCAAGTCTACTGGCGCCAGTGTATTTCTGTATCGGCGTCCTCACCGAAATGAGCAAGTACCGGGGGCGACTGCATGTGCCTTGAGTTCTTCAAATGCGTCGGCCTGCGGCGTTTCCCACTTGAACTCAACATCAGATTTAGTTAGATGTGTCAGCGGCTCAGCGATGCCTGAAATGCCCTTGACAAAGCGCCTTTAGTAGGCACACATGCCAAGGAATCTACGCACTGCTTTCTTGCCGATGGGCTGCTGAAACTTTGTGATGGCAGGTGTCTTATGCGGGTGAGGGCAGATTCCTGACGTTATGATGACGTGGCCCTGAACAGAAGCTCATCGTAAGCGAAGCGGCACTGTTTCGGCTTCAGAGCGAGCTCTGATGACTTGATGGCGTCTAGTACTGTCGCTAGCCGCCTAATGTGATCGTCAAAAATTTCGGGCGAGAACGACGACGTCATCCAAGTAAACGAGACAGATCTGCCACTTGAATGCTACTAACACCGTGTCCATGACGCACTGGCATGTTGCAGGTGCCGAGCACAGTCCGATTTGCATTATCTTGAACTCGTAGAGGCCGTCTGGCGTGAGGAAGGCGGTCTTTTTGTGATCTCTCTCGTCGACTTCTGTTTGCCAGTAGCCAGGCTTGAGATCCATCGACAAGAAGTATTTAGCGTTACCGAGCCGATCCAATGCGTCGTCTATCCGTAGTAGGAGGTAAACATCGTTCTTTTGTGATCTTGTTCAGTCGACAATTTATGCAGAAACGTATGGTTGCGTCCTTTTTTCTTCACCAAGACAACAGGGGATGCCCACGGGCTTTTCGACGGCCGGATGATGTCGCGCAGCATTTCGTCAATTGTTATCTTATAGCTTCACGTTCTCGCGTCTAAACTCGGTAACGGCTCTGGCCGAGTGGTCGAGCGCATTCTTCGGTTATGGGGTGCTTTGCGACTGGTCTTTGTCGAATGCTCGATGATGTCGAAAATCAGTCTTTTTATCGTCGGAGCAGACTTCTGAGCGGTTGCTGCTTAATCATGGGGAAACGTGGATTTATGTCGAAGTCTGGTTCGGGAACAACGATCGTCGGGGTAGATGCGGCAGAATCCGAGAGAACAAACGCATTGCTCGTTTCTACAATTTCCTCGATGTACGCGATCGTCTTGCCCTTGTGGATATGCTTAAACTCCTGGCTGAAGTTTTTCAACATCACTTTCGCTTTCCCACCGTGCAGTCCAGCGATCCCTCTTGCGACGCAGATTTCACGGTTGAGCAGTAGACGCTGGTCGATTTAGATAACGCCTTCTACGTGTGCGGGTGTTTGGGTCCCGATGAAAAAAACAATGCTGGAGCGAGGCGGGACGCTCACTTCATCTTCGAGCACACTCAAGGCGTGGTGACTACGGCAGCTCTCCGGTGGTATCGCCTCATCTTCCGACAGAGTTATGGACTTCGTCTTTACGTCGATGACTGTGCCGTGTTGCTTCAGGAAGTCCATGCTGAGAATTACGTCTCGTGAAAAATGGTAAAGGTTAACGAAGGTGGCAGGGTAGGTCCGGTTATGAACCGTAATTGTTGCCGTGCCAATTCCAGTCGGCGTTATTAGGTGTCCTCCAGCTGTCCGCACTTAAGGGCCTTCTCATGCGGTCTTAACATTAATTGGGTGGGAAAGGGTCAACTCATCACGGACTAGTCGGCTCCTGTGTCCACTAAGGCGGTGACTGCATGGCCATCGACAAGGATGTCGAGGTCGGTGGTTCTTTGTCTTGCATTGCAGTCGGCGTCGGATCACGGCTGCATCGTGTTAACATGTGCCTGGAACGTCGTGTCGTCAGGTCTTGTTTTGCCGGCATATTCTTGACTTCTAGACTTCGTAGGGATGGCGGAGTTTCGTTGATATGTCGTCGAGATCGTCTTTTCGGCGTCTTCGTCGGCGGTGGAGGATCTTCGTCAATTCGACGGACAGGAACTGCACCTCCATGAGTTGCTGCTTTTAGTTTTCCGCACATGGGCTCGCAGACAGGTCCCGGGCTGGGCCAGCGTATGTTCGGCGCTGCGGCGACAAGTAACGGCCCGGTGACGGCGAAAGGGACGGCCGTCGGGGGTTCCACTCAGTAGCGGTGACTTAGTCAGCGATATCGCGAGGTCGTTCGCCAAGCTGTGGTCGCGGCGCATTAGCGGCGAACCCTCGCCGTCTGATCTACCAGTAGAGGCCTCACTGGTATACTGGACGCACTTCTCCGCAGTGGTAGTAGAGCGGGCTGTGGTCAGGAGCGCGCCAGACGTCTGTCTTCCGTGGGTAGTTTCACTAGACGACTGGTGGGCGAGCTGGCGGCGGCGGCGGCGGACGGCGGAACTGCGTCGTTACAGCGACCTGGCGTGGGCGCGGAGTTTCAATTTGATGGCGGGCGACGCCGGCATAGGTCATCGCTTCTGGCTCGGCCTGTGGCGGTGATTCCGGCTGCGCTTCGGCAAGTTCCAGTGGCCATTGGATATCTTCTCTCAAGGCGACAGCGATCGAGGCAACCTGAGGCTGGGATCTTGGGAACATACTCTGAAGTTCCTCTCGCACAACCGCTCTGATGGCCCCGCGTAGGTCGTCTGTGCCCAAGGAGAAACTTCGGCGCAGCTTGCTGGGATTGTCCGGTGTTTAAATTGGTGGTGGAATCGCTAAGAAACTCTTCGATGGTCTTCGATGGCTTTTGTATCATTTCAGCGAAAATTTGTTTCCTTTACACCATGCATGAGTAGGCGAACTTTCTTCTCCTCGGACAATCCCGGGTCAGCGAGGTGGAACTGACTGCTCATTTCTTCCTTTTAAGATGGCAATGTTCTCGTTAGGTAGCTGCACTCGGGCTTCTAGCATAGCGCCGGCCCTTTTCTTGCGCACGACGCTCGTAAAGGCCCGCTGGAAACCGCTACGGAATAGGTCCCATGTGGGAAAGGCCGACTCCTGGTTCTCAAACCACGTTCTGGTGGCCACTTCTAAGACGAAGTACACATGCCGCAGCTTGTCGTCGAAGTCCCAGTAAATGAAAGTCGCGATTCGTTCGTAAGTCTCCAGCCAGGATTTCGGGTCTTCGGTCGCTGATCTATGGAATGTTGGTGGGTGCCGAGGTTGTAGCAGGAGAATGAGGGACGCTTGGGCAGCCATTGGACTTGTCTTGGCCACGATGTTCTTGGTCGCTTCAGGTAGAAGTCCATGCTCTAGGGGCAGCTGGTGCAGTCGGCGACTTGCTCGATGATCAGGGAAGACGTTGACTTAGTTTTTGAAGGTCCGGGGCTGGATCATGGCTTGTCGGGGGTGTCCGGTACATGAATGAACAAGCGCCTTCCACAGACCTCACGTGGTAGTGACGGTGAAGAAAGCAGAAAACTGTTAATGGTGAAACTAATGGCGGAACCTGTGCCCTCAAAAGCAAGTTACACTCAAAGCACAATGGCGGCAACAAACGCCAACAAACGCTGACAACAAGGAAAACATAGGGGAATTTACTCGTGCTATGTAGCACAATTTCCCCTATGTTTTCCTTGGTGTCAGTGTTTGTTGGCTTCTTATTATATGACTAATAATAATCGGGCCTCTCGGTTAACCCCCTTTCTTCTCGTGATATATCTATATATATATATATATATATATATATATATATATATATATATATATATATATATATATATATATATATAAGCGTCACGAACGGCATGTGCGTTATCAGCGTGACAAAGCATTCTCGACAGGAAAGTAGGGACATGTCTACTTGCTTATCTTTATCGGGTGACCACGTTTCACCGCCTATCAAATGTCGCACACCGCAAGACACGCCTGCATGTATCGGAAGTTTCTCAAATGTCATCGATGGTTCTAACCGCTGTCTGGTTGTCGCCGAACCTTGTGTAATCTGATTTCACGTATGCGCGACGTGAAAGCTGTAGAACGTTGTGGAAGGCACCAGCGTTTTCTCTGGAAGCTTCGATGAATGAAGTATAAAAGCCTACGCGCTTGACGGGGACCTTATATATGTGTGTTGCGACACAGCTGTTAAACGTCCACGGTTTATTTAGCAGGCCGCGCGCTGAAGACGACGCTGGTCATGATGAACATATACAGATGAAGATGATGAATGGGGTGATATAATGCTCACAATATTACACACATATATATATACATATATATACCTCATTAAGCTATAGTTTGTTATATGTATGTTTAATTTTGTTGGCACAAAAATCTGCGAACGCTTGGACACAGCTTACAATGGACCCTTCCAGATTATACAAGCACCATCTAAGCGCTACGGTATATGACGCAAGGTGTGCGAAAACTGTGTGCTCTCCCAATTAGAGATCTGAGCGTTAGTGGCGTTAGCGTCCTGCCGTCATCAAGAATGAAAATAGCTGCCTAAGCAGTGAAGCAGAGCCGACATGCGAGTTACAACGAAAAGTACCGCAATTTAAGAATGAGTGTCTTGTCCAACTTAGGGTAATACTTGGGTATTATTATTGGGAAGGAGCAGTAAAATCAGCTTGCTATTGTGAGGGAGGCTGTAGTGAAAGGTTTAGGTTTCGCACACTCTCAAAATAGCTGCACGCTTTGGTGTGTAGATTACGTCCAGTCACGAACGGCATGTGCGTTATCAGCATGACATAGCATTCTCGACAGGAAAGTAGCGAGCGCAGCATTTTTCGAGAATGGATAGGCAAGCAAAACATGGCGATTATCGTTCTGTGCCAAATATACAGCCCAAAGGGTGCAACTATTTTAAATGTGTAGGTTTCTGGTTAGTTACACCGTCGTACTTGTATTCGTAAAACCGATGGATTTCCAAGAGACGGAAGGCTGTACTCAAGTAACTGATCATTGGTGGTAATGAGTTCAGTGATCATAGCGCAATCATCCGCAGAGAACCTCACTTGAAGATGAACTTAATACGGTTGCACTGCGAAAGCAATGTGATAATTAAAACGTACTAATATTAGGGTCCGAGAACGCTCCCTTTAGGAACGCCTGATAAACGGGTAATGGGTTAGACCCAAAGTGCCATCAACAACAAACTGCGCGCATTTAATATTTTGCAGCCCAATTACTTCGGAATGGGGGAAGACTCATGCATTCTTCTGAATGAGCTTAATATTTGAAACAAGGCCAAAAGCTCCCCTAAATCAAATATAATCAACCTATCCTGTTTTGTCTAAGTTACTGGAAAAAGAAGGAGCAACCGTTACCAGCTGTGCGACTGCGGAAAACCTTTTCCTAAAACAGTGATGTAGAGGGTGGTTTATACAATTTAATAAAAATTTATTTATAATAATAATAATTTAATAATTTTGCAGGTAGGACATTCGGATAAGGTACTTACCAGCGCCGGCCGCGTCCGGTGCTGCCATTATGATGAGTGCGGGGCAACGAAAAGATAATGAAATGAGTTAACACGAATATGATTGGTAATTCTCGCACATATTAATTTCTCAATCGAACATCTCCAGCAATTTGTGCTGCTTGGAACTGTTCAAGCCCTCTCATAGATCGCTGCAATGACTTCAGAATGGCCTAATACTGAAACTGAAGTTACCGGGAACGGTGAAAGATATCCGCTTATTTGTGAAAGAAAAATGCGTTGGTCTCTTTGTGCCCTCTGTTAGCAGAAACAACAGATGGCGTTCTTTTGCTGTAACCCAATTATTGAAATGGGGGAAAATTTGTACATGCTTCTGAATGAGCTTAATGTGTTAAACAAGGTCGGAAGCTTCATAAATCAACATGTCCTGTCTTATCCAGGTTATTCGCAAAGAATGAACAACTGTTACTAACTATGTGGATGTGTAAAACTTTTTCATAAAACAGTGCTACAGAGAAGAGAACGCGCCCTTGTCTTTTAAATACTGAGTCCGCTCAAGCATCGTACGATGAATTTATTAAAGCAAATTTGCAAGTAGCACACTCGACTAGGGTACTTACCAACAGCAGCAGCCGCTCCGGCGGCTATGACGAGTGCGAGGAGAACGAAAAAAATAATGAAACGAATTAAAACGATTATGAGCTGTAATTCTCGTATATCAAGTTCTGACAACATCTCGAGCAAGTTATGCTGCTTGATATCGTTCAAGCGCCTTCACAGATCGCTGTAATCGCATCAGAGTGACTTTATACGGCAATCACTTAAGGTACAAGGAATGGCGCAAGATATCCGCTTATTTGTGAAAAAAAAAAACGGCTGCGTTGCTCGCTCTCGATGCCCCTTGTCAGCAGAAACAACACTGCTTAATAGATTGAGTTCGAAGTAGAAATAGAAGTAGAGGTAGAAAAATGTCATTGTCCGTAAGAACAGCACTCGGCTATAGTGTTATTCGAACTTTATTTGTTTTTCTTATTTTTAGACAGCCTACGAGATTTTTTTCGAATCACTGCGCAAGAGACGTTATCTAAGCGGACACCATTTGTAAGCAGAACTAGTGGCATTCGTTTAATGAAAATATTTGTTCAATATACTAGATTACGCCAGGCGCAACCATGAAGTGAGCTTCGCCCCCAAAGAAACCTGCGGCATAGATGCGCGGTTCAGCGCGAAGCGCCGAGTGACCTTATTCCAAGAAGCTGATGCCGATTAGAGCGTTGCTCAGCCTGGCTATTGGATGCACACTCGTTGGAGCATACGGACCACTTCGTTGTTCCCTATGTCAGTGCATCTTGCAGTGCCCCACACTACGTCATGACTAAACAGACTGCACCTGACTGTGCCACCGTATTCGTCACGACACTGACAAGCAGTGCTGTCGTAGGCGAGCGCCTCAGAATGCGAGCAGACTATGCAGTAGGCAGTGGACCCAGCTGCGCACAAGTGTACGGCGCTTGCTATGTGCACGGCGGGGCTGGAGTGCGCGCTCGTTTTCATGCGCTCCCGCCTTGTTGTGCCACGTGTTGTAGGGTGGTTTTGTCCCGCAGGATCAGTAGACAAATCCAAGAGGCGAATTTTGAAGCGTTAACACCACCTCAATACTAAACGATGTCTAACGAGGAGTCCAGTTCGAGAGGCTGGGAGCGAGGTTGGTCGAGAGTACAGCGCGCAGGTGTAGCTCTCGTGCGGCCTACTTTAGCGTGGACCAAGAAAAGTTGGAGTGCCCAAAACTACTCGAAATGACCGAGGCTCACCGGCGACGACACTGATAAGCAGTGCAGTGAAAGTTTCATTCCTGCATTCCTGCGCATGCAGTAATGCCTAGTAGCGCGCTGACTCTTATAGTCCCGCCAAAGGCACCTGTAAAACACTGGCATGCGATCGAGACTCCGTTGCGAACAAGGTCCCTAAAAAGTAAGCGGCATTCCTCCTCGCCCGGCCTCTCTTTGTCCTGGCCTCTCCTTGTCCTGGCCTTCTCGCAGCTCGTCCTTGATGTTTGGTCGCTCGCTCAGAAACCGCGCATAGAGTTACACAAGATGAGACATAAAAACTGTTGTTGAGTGTTTTCTCATAAATGTTTACCACATTTAAGGCTTTATTATTTTGTGCTGTGCTAGAAGAGATGGAACACTGTGATACTGGTAGAAACAGATGTTTTTGTGCTTTTCTGGCGCATAACTGCGCGCTTGTCTTGCGGCTTCGGGTTGGCTTTTGAGGCTAGTTTGGTGGGCAAATTCCATTCAGTGTCGAGTAATAGCACAAAAATCAGAATTCTTTCTCTCGCCAATAGTGTATACCTAGTATACACGATGTTTATATACATCCCACAGCTTTTGTTTGAGTGTTATGACGTCCACGGTTATGCATTGTACTCGTAGGCAAAAACACTGCCACGGCTTGCACATATCAACCCGCATCGCGAGTTATTTCTATTGCATTGATTTTTAAAGGCAACTGCCCGGGCTGAAAGTGCTGCGACGAAGGTTTCGCCGGTACACGAGAAAGGAGGTGTGCTTCTGTGTGTGCGGGACTACGCAGCTACCGATTGAACAACTCGGATGCGTTCGCGCTGCTCGAAGTGCTTACGTGTGTACTTGCGATTATCCAATCCACTGCCGTGTATCCAGCTTGTGCTGTGTCGCAATTTAATCATCTCAGTACTATAATGACCGAACGCAACGCGCGTCCCATATTCGCCTGAATAACGCGAGCGTCATGTAGAAACCTGCGCGATCAACGCAGAGCATCTTAACTATTCTTGTCTTTTCGTCATGACGCTGGCATCTCTTTATGCAGTGAAACTGGTCCTGCGCTTTCATGATAAACTGGTGCCGCTGGCTCTCAAGCGCAAACGTCACAGTGGAACATATAGTTCATTTGTGAACAAAGCGTATGCAAGGACGAAAGTTGCACATAGAAATGGTTTCCATCAAGAAGCGCTTTCCCCCATTGCGCAGTTACAAGTCAATGAGCCAACAAACTCGTGCATCACTTTGCAGTCCTGCAGAGACGGCTAAGCGTAGGAAGCCTAATCATAAAAGTCAAAATCATTTACAGTGGTAGTGAACAGGTTGTCCTCGCAAAATATATTTTCAACGCCTAGCAAAAGCATGGACTGACAAAGCTACGCAATATCAGTACGTTTCCAGCACGATATATGACAGAACACAGCCTACGCACTCCATAGCTTCATACACCTGTTGACAACAGCGCGATCAGGACAACAAATCCCCGTTAACAAAGGAAAAAGCTCCGTTCGTACACCTTTGCACATGCATTTCTGCTAAAATGAATTCCTGACATAAAACATAACTAGAACGGAGTTCTCCAATGACGCGGTTAACCACGAAACATCCGAAATCCCTCGCGAAAGCCTCGCAGCTAAACCTCGAGGCCAACTGTGATGGTGGTGAGTGCGCCGAGACGCAGAAAGAAGGAAAATAGAGCAAATGGCTTGAAAAATGCCACGTGACGGCGCTCAACCAATTGGCAGACGCAGACCTGCCTCCTCGCGTGCTCCTCGCAGCAGCGGTGGCGAGAAATGTGTCGCTACCTTTCAGTTTTATTCAGGGACTTTAGTTGCGAAGGGTACAGGGCACTTCCAACCACACACGCAGGAATAATTTCCCAAAAAGTGGTCTTCCTCCTCCTCTTTCTTTATGCAGTAATATAGCAATGCGGTTTTGAATGCCAGGCGAGCCGCGAAACACATGTTCCTGTGTCAGTTCTTGAGAAAAGTCACCGCTTGTTAAGGCAAGTCACATTATATACAAGGGATTCGTATACACAACGACGGCGAATTGCGACGAAAATTCCCCCCGTTAACAAAGTCGCCGTGCCAGGCTACGATGTACGACTGCAGCAGTTAACTTGCACATGTTATTGTGGTGCGCGTTAACATTCACCTGTATTTAAACATGCAGGATGGTGATGACACGCAACGTCTTGACGAAGGGAGACCATTATATTTTAGCGACTGACTTTTGGGTTGGGTGAACTGAAATTAGCGTGTGAGCAAACTTGAAATGCCGGGTGCGCCAAATTGAAATTTGAGGGTGGGCCAACTTGAAATTTGGACATGGGCAGAATTAAATTTGGCGGTTGGCCTGTTTGAAATTAGAACATGGGCGAACTGAAATTTGGGGTTAGGCAAAGTTCAAATCGGGATGGAACAAGGAAAATTTGGGGTTCGCCGGGGGACCCTATGTCCAGTTGATCGCTGCCCAGCGTCCTTCGGCTTAAGAAGATCCACCGGGCAAGCGAGGACCTTGAGACGCTTGGCGCGTTTTCATTGGTCCTTACCGAGGCGCAGTCAGAGCGCAGGCTACAGTTTCCGTAAACAAGGACAGCGCGTACAACAAGTTTGCGAGAGCGACAGCAAGGGCTACATGGTCCATTACCGCCTAGACAAGAAAATGTTTGTGCGCTCCGTCCTCACTACGTCACGTGGATATGGCCACCGCAGGCGGCGGTGAGATTCATACCATGGGTGCGCTTGGAGCGTTCTTCCACGAACGTTTGCGCCCGTGGTGGCGCTGTGCCCGTGGCGCGCTGGACCGCTGTGTTCCAGCACGGCCGTTGCGCGGGCATGTTCAGACGCGTTTCTAGGCTTGCTTGTGTCGCGTGCTTTTCGGCCGCCTTGTACGGGGCTGCGCTGCCTGGCTGCCAGGCCATGGTCTCGCAGATTTGCGTGCGCTAATCTTGAAGGCCATAAAGCGCCGTGCGCCTTGTACCTTGCCATACCTATAGATGACGCTCGCCTCGGACGCATCGCGGCAAACACAAGAGGCCACGTTTCTACCAAGCATAACGTTCTACGCCAGCGTTTCCCGGTAAACATTACGGTTACATAAGCTGCAGTTGCCGGAAAGCGTGAGAAGCACTCGTGGACTTAGGCATGCTCCCGCATAATCGCTCACTCTCCCTACCTGCTGTCTCTCAAAATCCTGCGAGGGAAACGGGACAGGATCGCACTTGCTCTGCATTACAGTTCCGACGACAGCAGGAAAAATTGCATTGCGGTTTAATTTTGACGCCTCTTCAAGCCAGCGTAGCCTGTGTTGAGAAGGGGGTGCAAAACGATTTGCTCCTGTCGAGCGACTTCACTGTTCATCCCCGACCGATACATTGCTTTGATGCAGCGCGGATGTTACGAACAAATGCTGTTAAATAGATACGTTGGCAGAACGAATTCAAACTAGACCTACGTTGTGAAGTACCATTTGTTCAACACAGCCATTTCAGTTACCCTTGTGCCCTGCCGTGAAGGTACACAGCAGGCCGAACTGGCAATGTCCGAAGTTGCTGGGTATGAGCAGTGCACGCTTGCAGCGCCATCCTTGCGAATATCGAAAGCTTTCCGTAAATTTTGCGCAACTCTTATGTATATTAAGATAAAGCTTGAGCTCTATGGCTTCTGTAAAATATATGGAAAATAAGCAATCGTATTTCTAGTCAGCGACTTCCGAGTTGCTGCAGTTAAAATTAAAAGTTAAAATCTAGAGACCGTTGGTAGCGACTTTGTGATTCAGGCCGTTAATTATTACATAAAAATTGCTTAATGTCGCAGATTTTCACGTAAGCTATCAAATTACCGACAGTGAAAATGACAGCGCAATTGCATCTCATTGTACCTCTGAGACAGATCAGTTTGGTGTAATATACAGGACTACCAAATAAGCCACTAAAATACGCGAGTCGCACAATGGCAAAACCTTAAACATTGTAACAAATTCACGTCACATCAATTATATTAAATTTATCTGCATTGAGAGTTGTGACAGACCCAATATCCATAACTGCAATTATCTGTTCTAGGTGCCCAGGTGCGCATTTGTAAGCTTCGTGCTGTTATTCAATCTTGCGAACTTCGGAAACATTTGGAAGAATTCAAGGACATAAATATATATACCCTTTCCAGCAGTCACTAGAACATTTGCTAAAGATATGAATACTTAGTAAAGTATGAAGATAATTAAAATGAAGATAATATAAAAAATATTTATTAATTTATTCGGGCAAATCATACTGGCGATACTGCATGTCTCCATAAATCAGAGAATAGTAAAAAGCTCTTGTCGCGTATTTCCATTACGGCTATCTCAAAAAAGTATTTCTGCATACTAGGCGGCGTTGGAGTTTGTGCCGAGCAAAAGCTTTCAAAATTTGGAGGTAGGACGCTCGAGCCAAGGTACTTACCCTTCTCTGCCCCGGCCGCAACGGCTAAGATGGGGGAAAAGAAAATGATTTAAAAAGTCAAACAAATAAACGATATATCTCATTTTCAGTCGAACATACTTAACATCTTCTGCTTCTTGTCTTATTAGCTGGATGGCTTAGTGATGTAGTTCACGAAACGCTGAGTCACACATAGGCGAGTTCGAACATAGGTTTCTTATAATTTCCGTACCTCATAATTTCCGTACCTCATAATTTCCGTACCTCATAATTTCCGTACCTCGCAGTTTAACTTGGTTGTAGTTACACCTTGATCACTTTAATTCGTCGACATGATTTGTCAAGATTCTGCCATCAGACGCAAGGCTCTACCAAAAGTAAGTTTTGATTGGCGGAGTGATTTTAATGACATCGTCTGCAAACGGTCTGAATTGAACTTTAATTTGTTCAACTAAGTTACCAATGTCACCAATAAAAAGTGAAAATATTCTAAGGGTCGTAGAACGGTCCCTTGACGTGATCCCGAAGAAACGGGTATTGAGCTACACACGCAGAACTGTCAATAACAACAAACTGAGCGCGGTTAGGAAAGAGGGAGAAAAATCTATAAGCTTACCATTTGAAAAAGGTATAAAGCCAAAAGAAATATCAAGGAATCAATCTGTCCTGCTTTATCTAGGATACTGGCAAAAGAGGGGAAAAGCGTCACCAACTGCGGATCTGCTGAAAACCCTATCATAAAACAGGGCTGCATAGGGGAAAAGAACCCTTTGTCTTTGAAATACTGAGTTAAAGTTTCCGACATTGTGGTCAAGCACGTTCACATGAATATATGCAGAGAAATGTGCAGGTAGGACACTCGACTGAGGTACTTACCCGTGGGCGCTGCAGTGGCCGCGGCTATGATCGGTGCGAGGACAACGTCAGAAAAATTAGAAAGAACGAAACGAATTAAAAAGAATATCAGTGATAATTCTCGCATATCTTAATTTTGCAGCCGGGACATATTTAGCATGTTGGGCTTCTTTATACCATTCTAGCTATCTCAGGCATGGCTATCATCACATAAGAATGGTTTGATAATATGATAACTTATGACAACATATGACAAGGTGCTGTGCAAGATATCAGCATAGTTAAATAAGAACGGATTTCATTGTTTGCTCTCGATGGGCTAATCTAACAAACTCCACAATACGAGCGTTCTTTTAAATTTTACGAGGGCTATTCAGAAAGTAATGCATCCAAGCCCACTACTTTGCCAATAATACTGAAGACGTTTTCACCTCATTATGAATGCACTGATGTTTAAGCTCTAGAAAGCCACGCCTTCGTGTGTCTTCTCGTTCCAGAGTAACGGAGCAATCCATACCATCCAGTGGTGAAGTTCGGTTGAAAGAGCGGGCTCTACTTGAATTTCTGACTGCGGAAGGTTGTGCGCCCATCAACATTCATCGCCGTCTGACTGCAGTTTATGCAAGGTGTTTGAAAGACCAAAATCGAGCCTCAGCAAGTCTTCAGGACAGGACCCAAGTTGATGGCCCTCAAGGGCCTCTGATGAGGATCCTTAACGTTAGGTAGATGAGTCGAGTTGGTGCTCATGCAGGATCGAGCAACACGAGATCGTCCCAACACCTGCGTTACGAGAACATTTGCACTCGTTGGGCACCACGGCAACTGACGACTGACATCAATGAGTCCAGGAAGCGTATCCAACGAGCGCAAATTTTTTAACGCAGGATGTCCTCAATGATGTGGTGCACTGAACCAAAGGAAATGGCCAATGTTGTTGGGATCTCGTGTTGCTTGATCCTCGTCCACCTGATGTTGATGATCCTCATGAGGAGTCATTGCGGGCCGTCTACTTCGGTGCTCGCCGTGAATACTTGATGTGGCTGAGTTGATATTTCACAGTCCTTGAACAACTGCGCACAGATCTTACGCACCTCTGTAACCTGCCTAAGACGGCGACGAAATTTGGTGGGCACACAACCTTCCGCAGTCAGAAATTAATTTACAGCCCTTTGTTTCAACCGGACGTCGCCACTAGATACCATGAGTTGCTCCATTAGTGTGCAACGAGAAGAAATTCGCAGGTGAGGCAAGTGACTTTCAATATCTTAAACATCAGTGCATTAACGATATACAGTTCAAAATGTTTGCAATACTATTACCAAAGTTGTGGGCTTGGAGGCTTTACTGTTTGAATCGCCCTCATATGGAAACTTAATAAATTTACTTCATCACTACAAAACACTATAAGTGTCCGTAAACAGTGCTTGAGTGCAGCGTGTTTTTTTTGTACTTTGAAGACGATTTTAAAGGCCTACGGGATCTCGAATTATGTCGCAAGAGACAAATTATATGTCTAAGCATACGTTCAGCATAAAACATAAAAGCAGTTCATGCCTTCAAAAGATTAATTACAATGTTATCTTTTCTTTTAGGGCTGTTTTATACACTTTCTAAATTATTCGTTCACTTTAGGTGATTACAGCAGGCGTCCGCGATAAGGGTGCCTCGTCATCAGAGCCACATGTAGCCTAGATTGGCGGCTCAGCGTAAAGCTCCAAGCAACTTTTCCTTATTCCTAGAAGCTGATTCTAATTGGAGCTTTGCACATCCTCACTATTCGTGACGCAGTCGCTACAGCATAATAATAATTGATAGTTCATGCCAGAACGACCTCAAGGACAAAGACTGCCATGTATATTGTCTTCAGTGTTGACCGGGGTTAGGTCCGGCCATACGGACCGCTTTGTTGCTCACTATGACAATGGTGTACGCAATTACACACTGTCTCTTCATAGTCCTGCATGTGTATTCAGGGAAGTATGCCACAATTCGTTGCGTCTACGTGGCAATTCCGAACATATCATTGAATAAATTACCTAGTTTCCGGTCGTAAATGAAGTACGCTTCGCAGACTACATATCCGTAGTCACCTAAATGAACCAATTTCACGAGGGTTTTCGGAATAAAATTAGCCATAATTTAAAAATAAAACATACTTGATGAACTCCAGCGTAGGCGCCTATTAGGGTGCGGAGGGGGAGGGCGAAACCTCCCCCTCCCGGCAATGCCGAAGCAAGTATCATTACCAAAGTGTTCTGTTAACCGCATCGTTTGAGGTTGCGACTAAACGCTTTTTCATTATTATCGGCGTGGACGTGCACGGCTCTTAATTCACGCTTTCGCTTTATTTCTGAAATCCTGGCAAACGGAGGACACGCGCATTACTCAAGCGCAAATAAAGTGTGTATAAATATGCGGGCGTCCCAACTATCATCAACTATCAACCATCAGCACTAGAGACAGCTGCTTAATCTGTATTTTCTCACTTCAACAATTTTTTAACTTTTACTGTAAACACCCTTTACAGGCACAATATATATCAATATACACACAGACAATGCTTATATTTCTGAGGGAGAAGGAGGTAGAAATTTATGAGGTATGGATAGCATAAGCCTCGAAAAAGAATATGTTACTGCATGTTCACCTCGCTTCAAATTGTTTTGCGTGCTTTTTCGACCCTGAATAAAAGTTGCACACTTCAGTGACCCCTTCAACATCCTTTTATCAACGGCGTGTGAAATGCACGTGAATCACATGTTGCTCAGTATTGCATCGCTTTCCAGTAAACAGTACTAACGACTCATGCAAAAAATAATGTTCTAATAATTTAGAACATTTATTAGGGATGGAAACATCAGTTGCACTCGGAGGTTATAGATATACACAGGGTGTCCCAAGTAAATATCATGCACTCAGATTTTTAAAATAAGAGAGAAATTGCGTTACTCGAATAAATCCTAGTGCATTTTGTTTCCGCTAACGTGGAGCAGCTACCAGTAATATTTCTATTACCGAGATTTAATAACGTAATTGTAATAATTTATGTAACTCCAGACGTACTATCCTATTATCAAATTGTCGATGAGGCATTAGTAGGCACAGACAAGGGATATCTAATTGCGGTATCTCCAGTGACGTACCAATTGCGTACTTATTTTTCCCGACTTATGAATAGATCCCGCGAAATATGAAAAAATACCGCGCAACTGCGGCACCACCCACGTCGTAAATCCGGAGCCCTCAAACACGCTCCACCCGAGTCGCAGTGCGCAGTTGCCCAAGAAGGTCGAGAATCGCGCCTGCACGAGTGGAGCAGCGTTGCGAACAAGTGCTTGCACATCGCGCCGAGGCTGTTAATTTGCTTGAAAATCTCATTTGCCTTTAATATATCTGATGCCACTCGCTGGGCAGGCCGATCGCTGGCATGCACAGCGCAACAATTTCCACGGTTTCGTCGCTGACATCCTTTAAACCGATCAAAATTAAGCAATCGGCAGCAAGGGCCCTTATGCCTCTGACGAGACGCCTCGGATTCCACGCCACGAACGAGAACATTGAGTGCAGCGCCAAGCGAAAGAGCCGCCGTGAACCTGGGTGTCGTTGCCGTATTTGATTATTTGGACAGTGTTTCCAGCACAACTATTAGATTCTTGAGTGGAGAATAGGCAAAGGGGCGCCAGTAGCCTGCTGAGGAAGCGGGCCGTTTATGGCCGCGGTAAGAGCACTGGCTGAAGATAATGATGAATAGCCGGGCAAGGGAACAAAGTTCAAGACCGCCAGTCGGCCTCTAGAGTCTGTAAAGGAGTACGTTTACCTAGGTCAATTCGTCAGAGTGAACGCTGATCATGAGAAGGAAATTCCTAGAAGAATAAAAATGGGTTGGACCGGATGCGGCAGATATTGTCAGGTCCTGACTGGAGGCTAGCCATTATCATTGAAAAGGAAAGTGTAATACGAGTGTACTTTACCAGTGCTGACATGTGGTGAAGGGACTTGGAGACTGAACAAAGAAGCTTGAGAACAACGAGCGCGCAAAGAGCGATGGAACGAAGATTGCTAGACATAACGTTAAGAGACGGAAAGAGAGCACTTTGGATCAGAGAGCAAACGAGTATAGACGATATTCTGACATTAGGAGGACATGTAATGGGCCGGTCATGTAATGAGCGGGTTTGATAACCGTTCGACCATTAGGGTTAGAGAATGGGCACCAAGAGAAGGAAGGGAAACGCAGTCGTGGACGGCAGAAGACTCGGTGGAGCGATGAAATTGGCAGATTCGCGGCCGCAGGTTGGAATTGGTTTCCGCAGGACAGGGGTAATTGGAGATCGTAGGGAAAGGCCTTCGGCCTGCAGTGGACATAAAACAGGCTGATAATGATGATTTGCAGGGTGATGTAGAAAAGCACTGGCATGCGATTCTGGCGGTGGAGCGAAGCGTACGCCTCGCTTCCTCCCAGCAAAAGCAAGGAGATCCTTCTTTCCTCCTCGCGCAAATAAAAGCACTGCGGTTTTGAAGGCTTGCCCAGCCGGAAAACGGATGTTTGTGCGTCAGCTCTTGGGAAGGGTCGTCGCTCGTCAATGAAGGTTACGTTTGTGGGCTCATGTAGTACGCAACACGGAAAACGAGTAGCTAATTGCGGCGTAAATGCCCCCGGTAAACAAGGCTCACCGTGGTATAGGCTACGACGTACAACTCCAGCAATTACGCTGCCCGTTAACAGTGTCGCACGTCATGTATGCTGGCGAAACCGCACATTGTCGCCACGAAGGGAGACAAAACATTTTTGTCTCCCTTCCACATTTTTTTTACCATTTTGTTTATTGCACTAACATCTGGATCTAAACTGGCACTAGAATTTACCGTTCTCTCAAATAGTGCCATTCCTATATTTCTTTATCTTATTTTTCTATCTTCATACGTAATAAAAGCATTCATTTGTAGGGCAAATGCTGATCATATTAGCGGTGATGCATATTTTGTTGAATCTGAGAATCAGCCGAGGGGCTATCTTACAGAAGCATTTCTGCGTTTACATGTGTTTGAATAGCGCGGCGTTGGAGTTGGGGCTGTGCTGAAGCATTGCATGCTAATATAGGCGTAGAAAGAAATTTGGAGGGGGCACCACTCGTGCCAGTGTACTTACCGGCGCCAGCCACGGCGCTAGCGACGGCTATGATGAGTGCGAAAACAAGGAAAAAAAGAAAAGACGAATAAGAGATATCGATTATTTTTATCGCATATCTTAATTTCCGAGTCTAACATCTTTAGCATTTCGTGCTTCTTATGTAAATCTGGAGGTTTTAAGTAAGACGAGGAACCTTACTCTTCGTTTTACGCCTCGTCTGAAGCGTTCCGATTAGTGCTCTGGGGGAACCTGTTTACCCATATTTTGAACACGGTGCTAAATGTTATATACTGCTTAACGACTATACAGCTACATACCTCACTGTATCAAAAGGATTAGGGTTCAAATGAAAATGAAAATATCTAATCACCTCGACAGCGTCAGTGATCGTTTGCCTGTAAACGTCCCAAATAATGCAGCGTATGTCCCCTGTATGTCTGGTGATGGACGAACAATCTAAAGGTTTACCTTTGCTGGAGCATCCTTTATTTTTTGCCTTAGTTTACGAAAGTTTACGAATTACTGAGTCACAAATCTTAAACGTATGGGAGTTTGAACATAGGTTTCTGGTTATAGTTAGCGTGGCTCCAAATCAGATCGTGGTTTTGGGACAACAAACCGCATAATTCATTTCGATTACCGTTACACCTTGATCCCTTGAGTTCGTCAACCAATTCGTTCACGGTGGCAGTGATTCCAGCGAACATAAAAATGATCCGCAAACACGTGGGCTTCACATTGTTCAACTAAGCTAACAATGTCATCAATGGAAAGTGAAAACATAGTAAGGGTCTTCAATCTGGGAAGAGTAAAAAGCTGACAAAATACGCCAATTGGCCAAGGGGCTATCTTAGGGAAGCATTTCTGCGTTTACATGGATTGGAATAGGCGGTTCAGAGTTGGGGTCGAGCTAAAGCTTCCCTAATGTACGCGCCAACAAAAAATGGCGTGTGAACACTCCTGTCATGGTGCTTACCTGTGCGCACCGCCGCCCTCGTGACTACGATGAGTGCGAAGAGAACGAAAAAATAAAATCAGGTAAATGGAAGATATCGACGACACTTCTCGCATATCTGAATTTCTGAGTCATGTGGGGTTAGTTGTATGGACTTGACCTCCTATAGAGTAGTCCTAATTATCCCTCGCTACCCAGTAGCTATAAGGCTTAGGTAAAGCTGGTGGCTCTAAGCAAGACGAGAAATCTTGCTATAAATTTTACGCCTTGTGTGGAGCGTTCGGACAGCTTTTGGTGTGTGGGAGCCTGTTTGCCGATATCTGATATAATACTAATAGCTTTTCGCTGTATCAGATCGAGTGCATCAATGTTCTCTTTTCTGTAAGGGTCCCAAATATTGCACGCGTATTCAAATTTATGTCTGGTGATGGACGAACGAGATAAATGCTCCATTTCGCACAGAGTCAGCATACAGCAGGCGCAAAACTGTCGATGATAACAACTGCGCGCGGTTGGGTAAGTATGCCGTAGCTCAAGTACCTAGAAAAGGGGGAGAACAAATTCTTCTCTGTGAACTCATTATTCGGAACAAGACAGAAAAGCTTGACTAATATCGAGGAATATGAATCAACGTGTCCTGATTAATCTAGAATACTCGCAAAAGTGTGCACAGCCATTACCAACTGCGCATCTGCGGAAAGCCATATCCTAAATCAGTGCTGCCGAGGGGAAACTTCATCCCATAGTGCCTTGGTGCCCTGCTGACTGTGCGCACGCCATTCTGCAATTGGCGACTTTTAAGTACTGAGTTCAAAAGTTTGCCACAGTGTGCTCAAGCATCTTCCAGTGATTATCTATACGCATAGTGCACTGCCTATAGAGGCGCCGCTCATAGCCTCCTAGCGGGCGCGTCCAACAGTACGCTCGGCAACAATGACAGACAACTGTTTGCAGCAAGGATGGCTGAAGTTCGCGGCTACGCTTTCTCCTCTGTTTGGGTACCAGAACGCTTTTTCTGCGGTGACAGCTGCAGGGAAGACGCAGGCTTATATGGGAGCGGACACGAACACGATATTACCGATGTTCGGGCAAACCGGTACACTCATCTGCCAGGAGCGTCCCGCAGACAAACGCAGGGAACGCCATTTACTCGAAGTGGAGCTCACGTTAACTAGTCGCTAGGTTTCCTTGAGTAATGCGATGTCAGTATTGTTTTCTTTAATTCTACCCTTGCCGTAATACTGCTTCTGTGCCTTAATAATAGGCGTGCGTCATAAGCGCAGACTGAGATCTCAGACAAATCTGCACGGTGCGAAGTCAGCGTACGGATTAATAAGAGCGCGAGTTAACTCCACCACCGATGCAATTCTGCGGCATACGCCGATAAACTGCCGTTCCCACTGCAGCTTTCGCAATCTGAAAAGCTGACGCTCGAGCTTTTCAGTGGTTTCTTGTTTCTCGAATGTTACTAGAGAGAGATTGCATATTATGTTTAGAGGCTGAGCAGTGCCAGCGAATGCAAATTGTCGCGGGCGGGATGGCGGGTTTAGTCCTCTCTGGCGTAAACTTCCCAAGAAAGAATTCTGTTGAGTTATAAAACAAACAAATCCCTTGGCGTGGTTAAGTCTACTCAGACATCGTCGAAGTGCTAAATTTCTCAAGTGTGACGCTAACTTTTCAGCGAAAATGAAACAGAAATACCATATGCAGCAACTATTAGCAATTATCATCCTCAACTACCTACATTCTTCCCACGATTCCTAACAAACCACAGTAGCTTTGGTGACTTCGGCTGCAGAGAATGAAGCTGTTAAGGAAGCATTTGCGAAGACACAGCGTGATTTACAAACGAGGCAAGAAGAAAACTTTGCAGTTAAAAAAAATCAACAACAGTTCTTCATTAAGCAACAAGCAATAGTGCAACATGCGCAAAGACACCTAAAACAGGTGCAGGAAAATGAAGTGCCTGACAGCTAGCTGGCGCGAGGATTTACCGGGCGCAAAAAACCAACAATTTCAGTTCTTGCAAGGTTCAGCAGCATTAATGTACAACAGGATGCATTGCTGCAGTCGTGCTGCCTAGCTAGCGCAAAGCGGTAGAGAACCGGCAAACGGCAGAAACGGCAAGCGGCGTTCAGAACATTAGCGAAATGCCTTTAAACCGCATACTGCAGTGCAGACGAACCTAACTGGCAGGCCGTGATCAATTTCGTCGCTTACCCGGGCAAAAAGCACCG
This sequence comes from Dermacentor andersoni, assembly GCF_023375885.2. Lineage (NCBI taxonomy): Eukaryota > Metazoa > Arthropoda > Arachnida > Ixodida > Ixodidae > Dermacentor > Dermacentor andersoni. The sequence continues at coordinate 83,365,353 of NC_092822.1, read as the reverse complement.
ACACGACAAAGGAAAGCATCAGAGCAAGAAATTTCCCTCCCAACGGCGGCGATTCGTTTGTGCACCGTTGCTTCCGCTGACCAGGCTTTGCTGGAAATTATCGGAACCGTGCCGGAGGCACGTTTTTCGCGGTGTTTGAGCCCACCACCGTTCAACCATGTTTTGACATTCCTTGAAGGTTTGACCACTAATACACATGCGAAGGTTGTTGCTTATTTTCCGCTCAAAACGTGAATAAAACGCAAGCACAAACAACGACGCAGGAAACTACGACGCGCGACGGCCTCGTTTCCCGAGCGCACTTTCCAAGCCGCCACCAGTGGCGCGTCTATCGGCGCGCACAGCGCGCATAGAGACGTTCGCAGGTGAGACACTCGACTAAGGTACTTACCGGCGGGGGCTACCCTCGTTGGAACCGCTATGGTCGGTGCGAACGTCAGAAAAGAAAAAGAAAATGGAACGAAATAACGAACGAGTCTGATATATTCAGCATGTTGTGCTGATCGCATCAGAGTGATTCGATAATGCAATCACACAGTGTTCATTTCAATGTTATTAAAATGTCGAAGTCGCAACTTTGAATTTACTTATCTTGTATCGATAGAAAAATATATTGGTGTCCTTAAAGACAATGCTAGAATATGGCGTAACACAAAATATGTACGGCCCCAAAAATGTCTAAGCGCGCACCAGCGACACAAATAGTTCAGTTCATTCAATCGAAAGAGTATAATTACAATATTATCTTTAGTTTTAGCACTTTTTTGTACAGTTTAAGTGATACCACTTGACAGCCCCGCGAAGTCTGCTTTGCCATCAGGGCCACCTGTAGCATATATGGGTGGCTCAGCGTGAAGCTCCGAGTGACCTTCCTTATTCCCATAAGCTGATGCCAATTGAAACTTTACTAAGCCTCACTGTTAGATGCGCAATCACTACATCATGCGGGCCGCTTCGTTGTTGCTATGGCAATGGCTCGTAAAGTGCGCCACACTACGTCACAACTACGTGCGCAGTCCACTCGAGCATTTTCGGAATAATAGTTGTCATGGTTGAAAAAAAATCGAAGAGAATGTACATTATGAATTGAGTGTAACAGATTCTCGCTACATCTTTCCTTTTACAATGGCGTCTTCAAACTTGCGGGCCCTTATTGCTCCCTCGGTGAACTCCAGAACTACATTGGAGCACGTGTTGCTCTAGTTCGACTACTGGTGTCTCAATAACACTCCAACTCGCATTTGACGCAGACTAATGATGCGGTTGCGTTCTGCACGGCACGTCGCCAGTGAGGACTACGATACAGTACTTCGGACAGTGGCAATGGTCGCGTATATTGATTCACCATATTAAAATTTTCGCGAAGAGCGACATGCACAGTAGGCCGAACATATATCGTAATCGAATCACACGAAGACAGAATTGGCCATCCAGATGCTGGCATGTTGTGTTTCCCATTTCCACTGCAGCGCATTTTAAAGCTGTCCTGAATCACCTTTTTCGGAAATCCCGAAAATGCCTCGGGACGGGTGTTCTACCTTCTAGCGGTAAATTTTTTAAACGACGTCACAGTGAGAGCTACAATTTTTATGAGGTTCCGCTTCCTCCTTGCGGTGATATTACACTGCGGTTTTCAATGCATGACTACCTGGAAAATGTACTATCCTTGCGTCAGCTTTTCAGAAATGTGGCTGTTCGTCAGGGCAAGTCACGTTCATGCCCTCACGTAGTTTATAAAGCGGAAAGCGAGTGCACATACCTATGCAAATGCACCCCGTAAAAAAAGCTCACCATTCCGGGCTGCAATTATACAATTGCTAGTAGGTGCGACGGGGTGTTACATTTCAAGAGGCGCCGGAAGCTTGTGCGCATGCGCGAGTAAGAGCGGATGCGAATAATTAAATGTGGGGGCTTTAGCTTCTTGAATATCTGACTGCGTAGGCACTGCGTGCTGTGTGCGTTTGTATCTAGGCGTGCCGACATTGCGGAGTGGGGTCGAGTTCCTTTACGCTCAGACGCTGGCTGCCGGCGCGGTCAAACAATGAAGCAGCGGGCACTGACGCCTCATTTGGCGACCGCTGTGTCGGACAGACTGTGCCTAACCTGCGGCGCTCGTGCTGAGTCAGTCGGGTCGGATCGGATCTTTCTCGCGCCCTTCAGTGATATACCTTCGAAATCACAGATGTTTCCGTCGGAGCAGTGGGGACCGAGTAGAGGCCGGGCCGCATATATAGAAAATCTAGAAGGCAGAGCACCTTATCAACCGCGGTTGAACACTAGTGGCATAATAACCAGGGTCCCAGTAACGTTGTCGTTATTAGTGAACTTGTGTCGAACTCGGTTACTGCTACATATTTTAATGATGTTTTTCAATTTGCCTTTACTGACACTTCTGCAGATGCTTCTTGAGCCTTCGCACTAGAACCTCCGTACACATCAATGCAAATATAGAAGTATCGCTTGAAGGCATTATAGGAGCTTTTTCTTAAAATTAACAACAACAAATATATCTGTTCTGACGGTGTACCAAATACCTTTTTTCGCAGATATGTGGAATGGGGAGCCTACCATCTAGAGATCTTATTTTATGCCTAGCTAGCACACTAACGGGTCCTGGATGACTAGCTAGTAGCAGAAGTAGATCCGGTTCACAAGTCTTGTGAAAGGAAAATATTGGAAAATATCGGCTAACTTTATTGACGTGTGTACGCTGAAAAATTTCAAAGTCAATGTACACAGACTTTGAAGACAAGGCCTTTCTCCGCAACCAGCGCGGATTTCGACGGCCCCTTTCGGCTGTTACACGTTGATAGAAACGATTACCAATTTTTCAGCTTCCTTGAACAATGGAAAACAGGTCGACGCTATATTTTTACATTTGTTGAAGGCTTTCGATTCAGTGCTACATAACGAATGAATAAACTGATAGAAATAAATATATAATGCAGTTATGGGGATCCGCTCATGCCTTATAGGTCGGACACAATACGTTGAAATTATAGGTAACATAACTACCCAATTGAAAACTACCTCAGGCGTTCCACAGGGATCTGTTTTCAGACCATTTTTTTCTAGTGTATATAAATTATATTGCTCATCACATAACTAACGTCATAATCATTTGTTTATTTGGAGACGACGGTTAAATATAGCGTGAAATTAATAACCAATATGTGTAGGCGTCATTTAGCCAACGCTTTAGGTTTTAGGTTGTCGAATGTGGGCCGCAATATGGAAACTGAAAATTAACGAATCAAAATCATGCTCAAAGTTAGGAAGAGAGCAAAGCATGTTATTGACGGTAATTTTAGGATGAATAGAACTCTAACTGAAGCTACAACGATAACATTATATATATATATGTATATGACAGCCCCAACGTGCTTACCCGTCGCGGCGACTGATGGCCGACCTACGATTTGTGGGAAACAAGTTGAATGAGATTATTAATAGCAGTAACAGTGGAAAAAAGTGCAATAGCAAAAGTGCAACACGACTGCGCGCAATGACATGAGTCAAAATATCAAAACCACGGGTCAAAACGTTGGTCGATCACATTTTAAAATGCTCGTACATTCCAACACAGTGGATGAAGCTCGCGTGCGGTCGACAGATGGCGCCAGTATTCGCTTCACACGAGCAATTTTAATAGATAACGCTATTTCAGAATCAGAATCCACTTTATTTCCAACACACTAATTGGGTGCCCCCAGGCAAAAAGCTGTAGCAGACAGCTTGACGGGACATGGGGGCCTACAGAGATCAACAGGCAGTGGATTTCACAAATTCGAACAATTGTAAATACATACAGACATTATGAAGAAATGAACTTGTTTCATACAGATGTAGCATACATGGTGGACAATATCACAGAATGCATCAACAGTGCAATATATATATATATTTCAATATATAATCAGTGACAACATTTCCGGCAAGTTCACGTACGTACAGGCGCATCTTGAGCCAAGCGATAATACTCTAACAGTGGTGAGCAGCTGAGAACCCTCACTCAAAAAGGAAAAAAAAATGTACGTTAGGGAAACATGTCCAAAGGGGCCCCGACGACAGCAGAGCGGCGCTGGCTTTGGATAACTGGACACTACTCTTAATACTTGCGTATTAATAAACAACATCTGCTCAGGTCAATGCAGCGGCGCACTCTTGGTGCCACGGCAAAAACGACACGGCCACAGCTCATATTTGGCGCGACCAGTATTATTTCACAATATCGCTGTATTTACTTATTTCGGTGGCAACGTAAAAAACCGAAATATGTGCCGCAGAGCACATATTTCCGTTTTTTCGTTATTACGCACGCGTTCACGCTGGCCCATCTGTAATAAATTGCTGAACAATTTGTCTGACGCTTTTCCCCAACGTAAGCCTCTTTATTCCAGATGACGCGAGGAAGCACATACTGATGCCACCATTCGGGACAGCACACTAGGTTGTAGCCCACCTTGTGTGATGTACTTTAACGTTGATGTGGTTATTCTATAAGAAGAGTATTGGGCCACCAGAAAGCGGGCTCTTTATATTTGTGTATTTGTTTATTTTTAGTTTTCGAGTGTTGTCATTGGTGACGAGTAAGTCGAGCAGTTTTTTGCGATTTCAACGAGGCTAGGGTAATTAACTTATATTTGATGTTAGGTGGCTGAAGCAAATGGCTAGGTTGGAGCCCTTCTGCGTCGTCTAGTTGAGTGAAAAAGTTTCTTACACAAGGTTCTGCAAAAGCTATGCGAAGAAATATTTTCTACATTAAACAGGCGTCGATATCAGGTTCATAGTTTGCCACGTGATTGCCTTGTATGCGAGGGGCGATTGTGCAGCATTGGAGTCGCGAGTACGGAAGAATGCAGGTCGCTGATGGCGGCATATTGAGAATGGCTCGGCGTTTCCGGTTGGCCACCAAGGAGAAAAGTCAATTCCTTCGACGAGTGCAAGGGAGAAATAAACGGGATAAAAAAAGGCATCTTGACTGCTCTGAGGGAGGCTCGGACATCCAAGGAAATTAGTATGTAGTGTGCTCCGAGAGATGGAGTAATTTTTGTAAAACTCGATCATGTACATTTCTATATGAACCTTTCCGCATCTCTTCAACGTCGGTCAGGATCTTTCTCCGGGCTCGAACCACAGCACCGTTTATGAACAGTGGCCGCACAGACCCCCAAATTCAAAAGAGGCCGCATCTCTTACCTAAGCACCGACAGTGCCTGTAGCTGCGCCTCTTACAGGCAGTGAAGGCTGTCAAGCCTACGTGCAACCACCTTTCTGCGTCTGTTACGTTGCTTGCCCGCGAATGACTCGGTTGCGTACAAAACCTGGCCGCTTCGTGCTTTGTTACCGTGCGAGATCAATCTGTTATATTTACTCCAACAAAATACATGTTCTTTCAATGCTGGATATGTGAAATGATATGTTTTCGACTTCCAACACCACTATAATAACCTCTGCCAAAAAGTCCCCGCTTCTTCAGCTTCTACGGCACCTTTGAAGTTCGTTTCTCAACCGCAAGTGGACCAAACATCGGAAGTGCAGCACCACAGTGACACCGCTTTGCACCAGCTGTTGCGTTAATGACCGTACCGCTTCTCTTTCCAAGAGCGTGGCGTTATTAACGACCATGTTGACGAGAAGCGCGGCCGTGGCGTCATTTTACGATTCCACAGTCTATGGGCACCTCTTTCGCTAGAAGGACGGGTCTATTCGATTTTGTGTTTACTAATGGCGATTAAATAAGGAAAGCTGAAATGGTAAGGTAAGAGATATGAACTAAGACGCATATCTCTTGGCGCGCATCAGCGACACGCTGGCCAGGCTTCAAGAAGCCGAATTATTTTCGTTCCTAGACTTGAGTAACTGCCTACTGGCCGGTTCCGATGGCTGAAGCCGAGCGCGAGAAAACTGCATTTATAACATGTGGTGGTCAGTATGAATTGGACGTGATGCCTTTTGGACTTTTCAACGGGCCTGCTACTTTTGAACAACTCGTGGACAGGACCTTCGGTGTCCTCTAGTGGTTAATATGTGTAGGATACCTCGAAGTTGTGGTTCGTCTCCGAATTTACCGACGCACCTACTTCGTTTCAGACATGTTTTGGCGTATCTCACCAGCGCTAGCCTGTCGCTCAACCTTAAAAGGTTGCACTTCGCCGCGCGGGAGATGATCAACTTTACACCTTATCCAATCGCGGCATTCTATTCGGTACTGCGAAACTTTGTGCAGTCAACGAGTTCCAAAAAGCCTGCTAGCATCAAACAACCGATGCTCATATTTCCGTCGCTTTGTACGCAATTCGCCATCGATCGTGCCGCGCTTGGCCCGGCTCCTACGCAATGGTGCGTACTTCTCCTGGTGTCCTCCATGCGATGTTGTGTTTGCTAAGTTGTGTCGTCTTCTTACCTCTCCACGTATTCATTATTTTGACCCGACAGCAGCAACTGCAGCACAGAGATGTCAGCGGGGCCTGTCTTGGCGCCGTGCTTCCGCAACGAAAGCCCAGCTACTCCGAGTACGTTGTCGCCTTTGCCAGTGGTAGGCTGACAAATGCCGAATTCTATTAAAGCGTGTCTGAAAATAAGTGCTTGGCTCAACTTCGAGCTCCCGAAAAGCTCCGCCCATACATAGACGACCGCGCATTTGACCTAGTAACGAGTCGCCACGCGTTTTGTTGGCTCGCGACGTTGAGAGATCCATCTGGCCGCATCGCAAGCTGTGCTTTTAGAATCCTGTAGTACAGCATTCACACCGTCTACTAGTGTGGAAAGCAAGCACACTGATGTACAACCTTTAAGTCCTGACTGGGCCTGCGGAACCACTTGGAGACATCTGTCCTCTTGACCGACTGAATTTGCACCTTAGGCCACGGCCAGTGGATAGGGCTCAGGTAAGGATAGTATTTGTATGTTTCTGAAGTAAAGCCGGTGCTGCGCAAAGGCACTGTTACGTAAAAGGATTCCAATATCTTGATTTATGTAACCGCCGCCGCAAGCCTCGGGTGGTGACCCGCGGCGTTGTCTGAAAGGACCAATCAAGTGCCGTCCAAGTTTCCTCAAGAAGAGTAATTGCGAATTTATTGTTCGAAATGCGTACACTAGTCAACGAAGTCACCAAACCCGCGGGTTAATATATGTGCGAGTTAACTCTACCGCAGATACGATTCTGCTGCATACGTCGATAAACTGCCGTTCCGCTGCAGTTTTCGCAGTTGTAAATTCCTTATGGGAGTTGCTTCGAGACCTGAAAAGCTAAAGTGTGACCAGCTTTTCGGTAGTTTATTGTTTTTTCGAACGTTACTAGAGAAAGAGGACGCGTTATATGTTTAAAAGCAGAGCAGCACCAGCCAAAGCAAACGGGCGCAGTCGGCAAGGCCCGGTTTAGTCTTCTGTGGCGTAAGCATAATAATAATTCAGTTGAGTACAAAATTCACATGCAAATAGAGACTGCGCTGTGAAACAAATCGCTCGGCGTATCCGACCAGCGCTAGCCTGCCACTCGAGCTCAGCAAGGAGGTGTGAGAATTTCCCGAGCGTGACGCGAAATTTTCAGCGAAAATGGAACAGAAATACCATATGCAGCAACTATTGGCAATCCTCGTCATTTAACTGCCTACTTTCTTATGACGAAGCTTCAGCTTGGGTGCTCCCTCCCATGTAAATACACGTAAAAGAAGAATTCGTTTCACTCGGCAACCTCCGCACCAAATCAGTTTCCAAAAAACGAAACTATGATGTTTACAACTCATACTCAGCAACAAAAATTCATAATACAACTCTGAATTGGATCTAATGGTACTTCTAAAGCGGAAGAAATTGATATGTAACACATGAATAACACAGAAATGTAATATTAAAATACAGTTTTGGCAGAACCCTTGTAAACTACGTAATTCACATAAAATATAAAATGACACATCGAGTTTGTCCGCTTTCAATGGTCTAATGGATGCCGTTTGCAGAGCCAAGATAACTGCTCTTGATGCCGAGCTATGAGTTTGTAAACTTCGTGCTTCTATATTTTTCAAATTTTCGAATTTTTGAGAATATCTAACACAATTCAGAACCCAAATCGAAAATCCACTCCATACAGTCATTAGAATTGAACTTTCTCTCTCAAATGCAACAAATTTCATTAAAAAAGGTCCAGGGGTTCTCAGAAAAATGTTTTTGGCCTTTCACATGTATTTGAATAGGCCGAGTCCCAGTTGGGCCCGAGCTAAAGCCTCCTGTTAACACATTTCTTAAAGAAGCACGACATCAATCTTTATTTAGCATTCATTAATTTACAAAAAATGAACACTAGGACAAAAACTAAAAGCTGCTTTTTTGCAGCTTGACAAGGTTCTTGCCCATATCCATGACAACGGGGACAGAATAATGTTTGTACACTTTAGTGTGTGCAATGCACAAATGTATAAGTGAAAAACGTGTGAGGCGAAATCTACAACCAGTGATACAATATGATACAGTACAAATGACATATATGAATATACAGTATATAACAGAAATACATAATTATTTTCAACTGCTGTAAAATTTATCATATACCGTTTTCTTGACATGCAGAAACAGATAGCAAATGAAGATGTGCGTAAATTTCTTGCAGGTTACATCCTATATGGGAAAATTGCATCAAAATGAAAAACTACTTAATTTAAAGGAGGCAAGTAGTGACTTCCCCTAGCCAAAGTAACGTTGAAAAAATAATTACTCAGTTTGAATTAGGAAGCCTCGTATTGTTTTCCTAGTAATGTCAGTTATCTCTACACCGTTTTCATGAAGTTTATTTAATAAGGATGGGACGCGACTGGATAGACGATTTGATCCATAATATGTACGGGAGAGTTGTAGCTGCCATCTCTTTCTTTCCCTAATGTTATACGATATATCTATTGGTTCTGTTAGGTTGCACAACCGCAAGAACGCTTCGTTATTATACTTAAAGTAGCTCTGGTATTTTAGGGCAAGGTTAATGTCATATAAACTTACTAGACAAATGATATTATACTTTGAAAATAATTCAGATGTATGTGCGTCGAATGGCGCGTTTGCGATCTGACGAACAGCCTTTTTTTGTAGTAGTAATAATTTATTGATATTTTCTTTTGACGTGGTACCCCGCACAAGGTGGCAATACATTAAATGAGACGAGAATAGTGCGTTATAAAGGATCAGCTTAAATTTACATGGTATCGTTTCACGGAGTCTACAAAGCACGCCGCAAGCTTTGGCTAAACGGGATGCAATAAGTTCCACATGTTCATTCCACGTTAGTTTTTGATTGAATATAACACCCAAAGTTTTAACGTTAGGAACGACTTCAATTACCTCAGAGCCAACGTGCAACAGTATGTCTTCACTCAGATGTTTTTGTGGAGGTGCAAAAATAACAGCTTTTGTTTTTGTTATATTTAATTTGAGAGCGTTAACCTTGCTCCATTCGGCCAATTGTTCCAGTGTGATATTTGCCAACAGCGACAGATCGCCGATATTGCGAGACTGAAAGAATAGGCTGGTGTCGTCTGCATAAATGATGAAGTTAGCGTCATTAGAAATGTTGACAATTAGTTAACGACATTCGATATCTAAGCTGTGCGCGGACGAAAAGAATGATGCTGTAATAAAAAGCACTTGCCAGTTATTTCGAAGAACAGAGCGTGCGTGATTTACAAAGGAGGCAATGTGAAAACGTTCCACTTGAAAAAAAATGAACAGTTCTGCATGAAGCAACTAACAATAGTTCTACATGCGCGAAGCCACGCATAAAATAGACAAAACGAACCATTTCAATTCTAGCAATCTTCAGCAGGTTAAACTTACAGCAGGATGCACTTGTGCAGTCGTGCTGCCCTGCTACTGCAACGCGGTAAAGCACCGGTAAATGGTAGAAGCGGCACTCGGAACTCTAGCGAGATGCTTTTAATCCGCATGCTGCACTGCATACGAACCGAACATGGGCAAGCCTTGATCGTCGCTAACCCGCCTTAATATGATCACGTGGAAAAAGCACAAGACTCCGACACCGCCGAACGGCGGGGATCCATTGTTAGCATTGCTTCCGCCAATCAGGCTTTGCGGGTAATCATTAGAACCTCATCGCCGGCACGTCCTTGCCGGTATTTTTGCACTATGCCGCGCAACAGTTCTCGAACAACATTCGCGCAACAACATTGCCGCGCAACATTCCTCGAACGCCGCCACCAGTGGCGCGTCCATCGGCGCGCACAGCGCGTACAGAGACATTCGCAGGCGACACACTCGACTGAGGTACTTACCCTGGCCGGCCTGTGTGGCTATGATGGGTGCGAAGACAGCGTCAAAAAGAAAAAAAAATACGACACGAATTAAAAAGAAATATATCGATGGCGATTCTCGCATGCCGTAATATCAGAGCCGGGCATATTCAGCCGGCTGTGCTTCCTTATACCATTTCAGCTATCTCACATATCACCATGATATTCGATAATGCAATCACACACAGAAAGCACTATTTTCAGGCCGGCCCGTGCGGGCGCGCGACAAAATGCTTCTTAATTTAGCCGGCATGCTTATGTTTTAAAGTTCATGCGGCCGATAAAAGTACTATCCTTGCTTCGTAGAGTTGTCGATTCTTCGCCTTTTGGGGAATGCGACCTCATTTTCATTTGAACGATCACTATATGTATAGAAGTTCTCGAATAAAACGTGATATGATAGTTCTGTAAATAGGATGTAATAGCACACCTAAAGTGGAAAAAATTAACCCATACACTTCTCTGCAACGCACTGTTATATTGTGAGTAGGATATTTACAGTACGATTGTAAACACGGTATCAAAGTCAACTAAGCTGAAAATTTATCTATTATGTTTGTCAGTTTTAGATACTGTAACCGATGCAGCTTAGCGATTGTCGAGATCTGTTTTATTGCAGTTGTATCACTTTAAAAAATTCCCGCATCCGTATTTCTTCAGCTTACAATACTTGAAATCGCACAAGTATCCCAGTAAAGAATTCTACGTTCTACATGCATTTGAATGGGAGCTATCGAAGTTGGCCCGAGCTTAAGCTTCTGATCAGCTTACCAAAGCTTGGCGCAACGACAACAATCGGCGACGTTTGCTTCCTGTACAATGCCGGCGTTGACAGCTCATGGCGATTGCGTTCGCCGTCAATACAGAACACTCCTGGTCGTGTACAACACGCCGGCGGCACTTGGAATCGCCAGCTAGACAAATGTTTTAACAGACGAAGATAGCCTCATGTACAACGGCGAAAGAGCCATTCCTTCGGTGTCAAAGCTCCGGAGCCATCACACCGGCGGTTCCAAAGATACATGAAAGAAGAAGCTCTTCCAAATGAACGGTTCTTATTTAAGTTATGTGAAGAAGACACGCCTCCATCCAGCAGCATCGCCAACACACTCGGCTCGCCCTGCTGGCACAGCTAGTCGTCTTTCGACACGGAACCTCACGCCGCCGTAGTAGAAGTTCCTGGAACTCCCCCGCCACTTGCAACCTTGAGCATTCGAACTCGAACGCTTCCGCCCATCATTATAGACACCAAAGAGCCGTGGGTAACGGTTCGAAGGCCTTCAGCAGTACAGGTGACGCCTCGTTCGTGCTTTACCTCGTTCGGACGGGTGAGCGCACAAGAGCGACGCCGCCGCAATTCATATTTTATTGACATCATTTGTTATCTTACTGGCGCTGCGCAACCCATGTGACATCTGAAAAGCTGACGCTCGAGCTTTTCAGTGGTTTCTTTTTTCTCCAATGTAACTAGAGAGAGATGCCATGTTATGTTAAGTGGCTGAGCAGTGCCAGGCATTGTATATGGTCGCTGGCGGCAAGGCCGGATTTAGTGCTCTCTGGCGTTAACTCAGACATCGTCAATGTGTACAAATTTCCCAAGTGTGACCCAAACTTTTTAGCGAAAATGGAACAGAAATACCATATGCAGCAACTATTAGCAATTCTCACCCTCAACTACCTACTTTCTTCACACAATTCCTAAGAAACCAGAGTATCTCTGGTGACCCCGGGTGAAGAGAATAAAGCCGTTAAGGAAGCATTTGCCTGTTACCATTAAGACAAGACACAGTAATTTACAAACGAGGCAAGAGGAAAGGCAAGAGCAACAAGCAATAGTTCAACATGCGCAAAGCCACATCTAAAATAGGTGCAAGAAAATGAAGTGCGTGACAGCTAGGTGGCGCGAGGATTTACCGGGCCGCGTAAAACAAACAATTTCAGTTCTTGCAAGGTTCAGCAGCATTAATGTACAACAGGATGCATTGCTGCAGTCGTGCTGCCTATCTAGCGCAACGCGGTAGAGAAGCGGCAAATGGTAGAAACGGCAAGCGGCATTCAGGACATTAGCGAAATGCATTTAAACCACATGCGGCACTGCAGATGAACCTAACTGGCTGGCCGTGATTGATTTTGTGGCTTACCCGTGCAAAAAGCACCGGCACGACAAAGGAAAGCATCAGAGCAAGAAATTTCCCTCCGAACGGCGGCGATTCGTTTCTGTACCGTTGCTTCCACTGACGAGGCTTTGCTGGGAATCATCAGAACCGTGTCGGCGGCACGTTCTTGGCAGTATTTGAGCCCACCACTGTGCAACAATGTTTTGACATTCCTTGAAGGTTTGACCACTAATATACATGCGAAGGGTGTTGCTTATTTTCTTCTCAAAACGTGAATAAGACGCAAGCACGAACAACGACGCAGAAAACTACGGCGCGCGACGGCCTTGTTTCCCGAGCGCACTTTGCAAGCCGCCACCTGTGGCGCGTCTATTGGCGCGCACAGAGCGCATAGAGAAATTCGCAGGTGACACTCGACCAAGGTACTTACCGCCCGCGGTGAACGCCGTTGGAGCGGCTATGGTCGATGCGAAAGTCAAAAAGAAAAAGAAATTGGAACGAATTTGAAAGAATCAGTGAGGATACTCGCACATCTTAATTTCTCAAAGATCACCATGATCGCATCAGAACGATTCGATAATGCTATCACACATTTATTTATCTTCTATCAATAGAAAAAATATATCGGTGTCCTTAAAAACAATGCTAGAGTATGACATGTCACAAAAATGTACGTCACCAGAAATGCCTAAGCACACATCTGCGACAAATATAGTTCAGTTCATTCAATCGCAAGAGTATAATTACAACATTATCTCTAGTTTTAGCACTGTTATTGTACCGTTTAAGTGATCACACTTGACGGCCCCCCGAAGTGTGCTTCGCCATCAGGGCCACCTGTAGCATAGATGAGTCGCTCAGCGTGAAGCTCCGAGTGACCTTCCTCATTCCCATAAGCTGATGCCAACTGAAACTTTGCTAAGCCTCACTCTTAGATGCGCTGTCACTACATCATACGGGCCGCTCCGTTGTTGCTATGGCAGTGGCTCTTAAATTGCGCCACCCTACATCACAACTACGTTCGAAGTCCACTCGATGTCCGCGTAGAGGCAACGCCTGCTGGTGTCTCAATAGCACTCCCACTCGCATCTGACGCCGACTACGGCGTCAGATGCGGTTGCGGTTGCGTTCTCCACGGCACGTCCCCAGTGATGACTACGATACAGTACTTTGGACATAGTGACAACGGTCGCGTATATGGATTCACCATATCAAAATGTTAAGAGGGACATGCACATTAGGCCGAACGTATCTCGTAATCGAATCACGAAGGCAGAATTGGGCGTCCAGATGCTAGAATATTGCGTTTCACATATCTATTGCAGCGCATTTTAAAGCTCTCCTAAATCACCTTTTTCAGAAACCTCGAAAATCCCTCGGGACGGGTGTTCGACCTTCTAGCGGTAAATTTTTGAAACGATGTCACAGTGAGAGCTATAATCTATTTTTATTAGGTTCCCGTTCCTCTTTGCAGTGATATTACACTGAGATTTTCAATGCATGACTAGCTGGAAAATGTACTATTCTTGCGTCAGCTCTTCACAAAGGAGGCCTTTCGTGAAGCAAGTGACGTTCATGCCCTCACGTGGTTTATAAATCGAAAAACAAGTGCACATAGCGATGCAAATACACCCCGTAAACAAAGCTCACGATGCCGGACTGCAATATACAATTGCTAGTAGGTGCAGCAGGGCGTGAAATTTCAGGAGGCGCCGGAAGTTTGTGCGCATGCACGAGTAAGAGCGGATGCGAATAATTAAATGTGGGGGCTTTAGCTTCTTGAATATCTGACTGTGTAGGCAATACGGAGAAGTATCTGACTGTGTAGGCAATACGGAGAAGTTTCTCCTCGCGTGTTGTATCTAGGCGTGCCGACATTGCGGAGTGGGGTCGAGTTCCTTTACGCTCAGGTGCTGGCTGCCGGCGCGGTCAAACAATGAAGCAGCGGGCACTGACGCCTCATTTGGCGACCGCTGTGACGGACAGACCGTGTAACCTGCGGCGCTCGTGCTGAGTCAGTCGGGTCGGATCGGATCTTTGTCGCGCCCTACGGCGATATACCTTCGAAATAACATCTCTGGTGTTTCCGTGGGAGCAGTAAGGACCTAGTAGAGGCCGGGCCGCAAATATAGAAAATCCAGAAGCCTTAGTAACCGCGGTTGACCGCTAGTGGTTGAAAGGGCGCCGGTGTCTCTTGACGCCCCTGCAACCGCTATGAGAATACGTCGCAGCACCATAACGCCTTCTACGCTGACCTAACGTTCACTTAACCAAACGTGGCCGAGACGCAAAGGGAATAATCCCCACGACGCAACCGTTATGAGAATACGCCGCGCCATGCTAGCCTCTTTTACGCTAACCTGACCTAACATAACGTAAACGTAAAATCAAGCTAATTTAACCTAACGTCGGTGAGGCACAAAGCCAGTAATTATCACTAAAATAACTTAACCTAACGCTAGCTTAGCCTAATGCTAACCTAACGTGGCCGAGAGGCAAAGACAATGATCCGCACGGTATACCCGCTGTGAGAATTCTCCGCGCCACCCTAATGTCTTTTACGCTAACCTAATCTAAGCTAACCTAACCTTACGTGGGCGTGACGCAATGACTAAAATTCACGGCATAACATCGTGCAATGGCGTTCAACCACGGTTGCTAAGACGCTGTGCGTTTACATCACTCAAAGGGGTCAGCTCAAAAATGACCCTGATAAGTCGCATACGAAAAGCCTGCCAAGAGCGAAGATATTTCAGGAGAGCAGGCCCGGCCTCTGCTACGGCCACTATTGCTCACCTTGGAAGGCGCTCTACCTTCTTTTGAAGGTAGAGCGCCTTAAATGCACTCAGCACCATCGCCGCAGGCGCGAGAAAGTCTGCCCGACGTGCCTTTGGACACCGTGGTCCGTGTTCACTGCTTCACCTTTTTCACCGCGCCGGCAGCTAGCGTCCGAGCGTAAACGAGCCACACGCCGCAATGCCAGCCCACTTAGTGGAGAAACGTATACAAGAAGAGCAAAGAAACTTCATAATGCCTAGGCAAAGTCAAACATTCAAAGAGCAAAAGCCCCCAAATTTTCTCACTTGCATCCGCTCTCACTCGCGCCTGCGCAGAAACGTCGGGCACCTTCGGAAGTACCATGCCCAGCTGTACATACTAGCAATTCTCAAAATGTTGCCGGGGCTGCTATGTACAAGTTATTTTGCAGATGGTACAGATCTTTTGCTGACTTTGCAGTACTTTTGCTGACCTTGAAGAGAAAGTGTCCGAGTACCGTGGAACTAATAAACCGGATAGGAAAAAAGCACGCCCCACCTCCAACCTTTGCTTCTCAGGATGCGCGATTATAAGGAAAAAGCTGAAATTTACAAGCACTGAAAAAATCTGACAGGCGGCGACGTCTCCCATTCCGATTATTTTTCAAAAGAAACAATTGCGTAGTGTAAAATGCTCCGGGATTCTGCGATACAATAAAGGCAGTACGCTAGCCGTGTGCGCTTGAATTACGACAAACCACACGTGAATTGACATCTACATCTGGGATCAATCAAGGCGCAGCCGCGTGGTTCTATGCTCGAACAGACGCTGGTGGTAGGGATGACCGAGAGCACAAAGAGTGCGATTAAAATGCCTTCTGCTTGATAGATTTAAATGTAAGTTTAATAAACAAAACTGGATACCTTCAATACATCCTGGCTGCTTACGATTCCCGTGTGATCACACTACTTGAAACGCGGCTGCGGGCCGAAATACAAGACGAAGGCCTTCAACCACCGAATTATAATATCACACGCCGAGACCACGATAGACGTGGGGGCTGTGTTGCTATTGTATTCAAGGCTGATATTGACTGTGGGTAAATGACCGGCATTCCAACACACTAAAGCTACTCGTGGGAATATAAGCTAGACAAAACAAGGATAAACCTTGGAACTGTTTATAGAGCACCTAATTCACCCACATACTATTTTGAAAAAAATGCACCTTCACATAGCGAGCCTTAAAAAGCGGAGCTATCGCATAATTATTTCTGGCGATATAAATATTTCAGGTAGCGATTGGTCCTACCTTAGCACTCAACATCGCGAAAATTTCCATTTTGGTCTATTTGTAGAAATAGCTTTCAGTCACGATTTACAACAGGTAGTTCACGAGTGCACACCCGTGCTTGGGAAATCGATAACTATATTAGAATTCGTGTTCCCAGACGAGCGATTGATTGATTCAAAACTGGCCTCTCGGATCACAGACTAGTTCCTAGACGAGTGATTTGAGCACTAAGACGTATTGCTTCAAAACTGGCTTCTCGGATCACAGACTAGTTCATGTGCTCATAATGCGTGCCGCTGTATACCCGGCAGTTGGTAGTACTACGCATGTTTCGTGTTTTGATAGAGCCGATGACAGCAGCATTATTGATCATCTTTGGCTGTTCGGATGGATTCAACCAAACCGATCACGTGAATGCAATGTGGACTGCATTCAAAGATATTCTTTTTTGACTGAATAAACAGGATTGTGCTAATTCATAAGAAGAAAATAAGAAGAAAATAAATGAACAGCACCCTTCGATAACCCTGCAAATTATACATTAAATTATTAGTCAGTGAAAGAAGCCAACAAAATATAACATTTCGGCGCTAAGGTCTTTATTGCGGACAAATATGGCTGCTGCTAAAAGAAATTATCATGACGTTACACTAACCAATTATACGAAGGACGATCCGCACCGTTACTTGGCGTCATATCTCGCATAATAACGAGGCTCCCAGTAACGTTGTCTTTATTAGTGAACTTGTCGTTAACAGTGAACTTGTGTCGAACTCGGTTGCGGCTACATGTTTTAATTATGTTTTTTCAATTTGCCTTTACTGACACTTCTGCAGATGCTTTTTGAGGCTCGCTAGCACGAAAACGGGTCCTGGATAAATAGCTAGTAGCAGAAGTAGTTCCGGTTCACAAGTCTGGTGAAAGCAAAATTTTGGAAAATATCGGCCAACTTTATTGACGTGTGTATGCTGAAAACTTTCAAAGTCAATGTACACAGACTTTGAAGACAAGGCCTTTCTCCGCAACCAGCGCGGATTTCGACGGCCCCTTTCGACTGTTACACACGTTGATAGAAACGATTACCAATTTTTCAGCTTCCTTGAACAATGGAAAACAGGTCGACGCTATATATTTACATTTGTCGAAGGCTTTCGATTCAGTGCTACATAACGAATGAATAAACTGATAGAAATAAATATGTATAATGCAGTTATGGGGATCCGCTCATGCCTTATAGGTCGGACACAATACGTTAAAGCTATATATATATATATATATATATATATATATATATATATATATATAGCTGTAAAACATATATATATATATATATACATATATATATATTTATATATATATATATTTATATTATATATATTTATATATACATAGATTATCGCCACCTGAACAAAATCACAAAAGAGAACGTGTACCCTTTGCCACGTATTGATGACGCTCTCTACTGCCTGTACGGTGCCACCTATTTTTCTTCTATCGGGTTATGGTCCGGCTACTGGCAGACATCCGTCGATGACATGGACCGAGAGAAGACTGCATTTGTTTCCCCTGACGGCCTTTATCAGTTCAAGGTGATGCCTTTCGGTCTCTGTGACGCGCCCGCCACCTTCGAACGAATGATGGACTCTTTGCTTCAGGGGTTCAAGTGGTCCACCTGTTTGTGCTATCTGGACGACGTTATAGTTTATTCGCCCACATTCGACACGCATGTAGAACGTCTTTCAGCAATTCTTGACGTGTTCCGCCGAGCCGCTCGCCGCCAAATCGCCGTCCTTGGACACCTCGTAGACGCCAGAGGCGTGCGACCCGATCCGGACAAAATTCGCGCCGTTACGAATTTTCCTGTTCCGAAGTCCACGAAGGACGTTCATAGTTTCGTAGGGCTGCGCTCTTATTTCCGACGCTATTGTGAAGGATTTTTCGACCATCGCACGTCCCCTTACCGACCTCTTAGAGGCCCCTTTTTCTTGGGGTCCTGACCATGCCTCATCTTTCTCGCAGCCGACTACTCCCCTTACCACGCCTCCAATTTTGGCCCACTTTGACCCGTCTGCCTCAACGGAAGTTCGAACTGATGCCAGTGGTCACGGCATAGGAACAGCGTTAGCACAGTGCCAGCGCGGACATGATCGCGTTATAGCCTACGCCAGCCGACTTCTATCACCCGCCGAGCGCTATTGTTCAATCACAGAGCGCGAGTGCCTCGCTCTTGTGTGGGCTGTTGCGAAATTTCGTCCATACTTGTACGGACGCCCCTTCTGTGTCATCACTGATCACCACGCTCTCTGCTGGCTATCCTCGCTTAAGGACCCCACGGGACGACTCGCTCGCTGGGCGTTACGCCTACAAGAATATACCTTCTCCGTGGTATATAAGACGGGACGCTTGCACCAGGATGCCGATTGTTTGTCCCACTACCCCGTCGACAAACCGGCTGCCGCATCAGCCGGTTGCCATCGCTTGCGTTTTCTCTGTGTCCCAGTTGCTTCAAATCGGCAACGAGCAACGGTGTGATCCTTCATTACGCGCCCTCATCGACCGTCTGGAGTCAACTCCTGGCGACGCCTCTCTCCGGATGTTTCTCCTTAAGGAGGGGACATTATACCGCCGTAATCTCGATCCACACGGCCTTGACCTTCTGCTCGTCATTCCATCGCACCTGCGTTCGACTGTCCTCCAGCAACTTCACGATGCTCCCTTAGCTGGACACTTGGACGTCTCACGCACATACGACCGTGTACGCCGTCGATTCTTTTGGCCGGGTCTCTCCCGCTCCGTGCGGCGCTACGTTGCCGCTTGTGAGCCCTGTCAGTGCAGGAAGAAGCCCTCTACACCTCCAGCTGGATATCTCCAGCCGATCGACATCCCACCGGAACCCTTTTTCCGTGTTGCTCTAGACCTGCTTGGACCGTTTCCTCTCTCGGGCTCCGGAAATAAATGGGTCGCCGTCGCTACCGATTATGCTACGCGGTACGCAATCACCAGAGCCCTCCCGACAAGTTGGGCTACTGACGTTGCTGACTTTCTGCTCTATGACATTTTAGTGCATGGTGCTCCACGCCAATTACTCACTGACCGTGGTCGCAGCTTTCTGTCGGCAGTCGTCGAGGACATACTCCGCTCCTGCTCGACAAAGCACAAGTTCAGCACGTCCTACCACCTGGGGGTGGGGTGGACCAACGGCCTCACGGAGCGCCTCAATCGAACCATCACCGACATGCTTTCCAAGTACGTTGCGACCGACCACCACGACTGGGATCTTCACTTACCATATGTGACGTTCGCGTATAATTCATCGCGTCACGACACCGCCGGTTATTCACCGTTCTATCTCCTATATGGCCGAGAACCCGTGTTGCCCTTGGACACTTTGCTGCCCTCGGCCACACGTTCCGCCACTGAATACGCCCGCGACGCGATCGCACAAGCCGACCACGCGCGCCAGCCCGCCCGCACTCGTCTCGAGGCCTCACAGGAGCATCAGAGATGCCTCTATGATTGCCACCATCGTGACGTGCACTTTCCTCCGGGTTTTCTGGTGCTTCTCTGGTCACCCGTTCGCCGTGTGGGCCTTTCCGAAAAGCTGCTGTCGCGCTACACAGGCCCTTACCGTGTGGTACGCCAAGTGACCGATGTCACGTATGAAATCATCCCCGCCGATCTCTCAGCGTCATCATCAGCTGCAAGTGACATCGTTCACGTGGCACACCTTTCACCGCGGATGTGTAGATTAAGCACCGGGACGGTGCTTCTACAGCCGGGGGTGATGCTACGGAACAGCCGCCACAGTGTGGCTGCACTGAGGAGGACGAAGACGACGTGTGTGCCGGTTTGATATAGCGTCGCCATTTTGGCCTCCGTGAGCTTACCTGTAAATAAATTGTAAATAGTATTCGGCTTCAGCTTCACCTAACAATATGTTTTCGACTTCCAACGCCACTATATTAACCTCTGCAAAACGTTCCCACTTCTTCAGCTTCTACGGCACCTTTGAAGTTCGTTTCTCAACCGCAAGTGGGCCAAACATCGGAAGTGCAGCACTACACTGACACCGCTTTACACCAGCTGTTGCGTCAGTGACCGTACTGCGTCTCTTCCCAAGAGCTTGGCGTTATTAACGACCATGTTGACGATAAGCGTGACGATGGCGTCATTTTACGATTACACAGTACATGGGCATCTCTTTCGCTAAAAGGACGGGTCTATTCGATTTTGCGTTGACTAATGGCGATTAAATAAGGTAAGCTCAAAGATGCATATCTCTTGCCGCGCATCGGCGACACCCTGGACAGGCTTCAAGAAGCGGAATTCTTTTCGTTCCTAGACCTGCGTTCCAGCCTGCTGTGCGGTTCCGATGGCCGAAGCCGAGCGCCAAAAACTGCATTTATTACATCTGACGGTCTATATTAATTGCACGTGATGAACGGGCCTGAAACTTTTGAACAACTCGTGGACAAGACTCTGGGTGTCCTCTAGTGGTCAATATGTTTATGATACCTCGAAGTTGTGGTTCGTCTCCTAATTTACCGACGCACCTACTTCATTTCAGACATGTTTTGGCGTGTCTCACCAGCGCTAGCCTGTCGCTCAACCCTAAAAGTTTGCGCTTCATCGCGCGGGAGATGATCATCTTACGTTACATCTTATCCAAGCGCGGCATTCTACCCGCTACTGCGAAACTTCGTGCAGTCTCCGAGTTCCAAAAAGCCTGCTATCATCAAACGACTTCGCAGTTTCTTGGACCGATGCTCATATTTCCGCCGCTTTGTACGCAATTTCTCACCGACCGTGTCGCGCATGGCCCGGCTCCTACGCAATGGTACGTACTTCTCCTGGTGTCCTCCATGCGATGTTGTGTTTGCTAAGTTGCGTCATCTTCTTACCTCTCCACGTATTCATTATTTTGACCCGACAGCAGCAACTGAAGCACATAGAGATGTCAGCGCGGCCTGTCTTGGCGCCGTGCTTCCGCAACGAAAGCCCGGCTACTCCGAGTACGTTGTCGCCTTCGCCAGTGGTAGGCTGACAAATGTAGAATCCTATTAAAGCTTGTCTGAAAATGAGTGCTTGGCTCTACTTCGGGCTCTTGAAATGCTCCGCCCATACATATACGACTGCCCATATGACCTAGTAACAAGTCGCCACGCGTTCTGTTGGCTCGCGACGTTGAGAGATCCATCTGGCCGCACCGCAAGCTGTGCTTTCAGAATCCTGTAGTACCGTATTCACATCGTCTACCAGTGATGCAGTGAAAGTAACCACACTGATGTACCCCCTTTAAGTCCTGACTGGGCCTGCGGAACCACTTGGAGACATCTCTCCTCTTGACCGACTGAAGTGGCACCGAACAAGACCATGGCCACTGGATATGGCTGAGGTTATTTTAGGTTTCCGAAGTAAAGCTGGTGCTGCCCAAGGGCCCTATTACGTAAAAGGGTTCCAATATCCTGATTTATGTGACTGCCGACGCAAGCATCGGCTGGTGACCCGCGGCGTTGTTTGAAAAGACCCATCAAATGCCGTAATGATCTTTCTATCGATAAACACATGTGACGCCGCCAAGTAAGTGCCGCCAAAATTGCCTCAAGAGTAATTGCGAATTTTTTGTTCGAAATGCATACACTAGTCGACGAAGTCAACAAACCCGCGGGTTAATAAGAGTGCCAGTTAACTCTACCGCCGATACGATTCTGCTGCATACGTCGATGAACTGTCGTGCCGCTGAAGTTTCCGCAGTTGTAAATTCCTTATGGGAGCTGCTTCGAAACCTGGAAAGCTAAAGTGTGACCAGCTTTTCGGTAGTTTATTTTTTTTTCGAATGCTATTAGAGAGGACCCGTTAAAAGCAGAGCAGCACCAGCCAAAGCAAACGGGCGCAGTCGGCAAGGCCCGGTTTAGTCTTCTGTGGCGTAAGCATAATAATAATTCACTTGAGTGCAAAATTCACAGCGCAAGTTTCACATGCGCTGTGAAACAACTCGCTCGGCGTATCCCACCAGCGCTAGCCTGCCACTCGATCTCAAAAGGTACCGCTTCGCCGCGCTTCGATGCTCAGGCAGCATCGAGGTGTGAATTTCCCAAGCGCGACGCGAAATTTTCAGTGAAAATAGAACAGAAATACCGTATGCAGCAACTATTCGCAATCCTCGTCCTTTAGCTGCGTGCTTTCTTAAGACGAAGCTTCAGCTCGGGTGCTCCCATCTAAATAAACGTAAAAGGAGAATTCGTTTTGCTCCGCTACCACTGCACCAAATTTGGCGACGTTTGTTGCATATCTAGTGACCGTTGATTTAGGTTGTCAAATTTTTATAAAAATTTGGCAAGAATCAAAAGTTTCTAAAAAATGAAACTATCAAGTTTACAACTCTCACTCAGCAACAAAAATTGATAATACAATTCTGTGAATTGCTTCTAATGGTACCTCTAAAGCCGAAAAAAATTGATATGTAGCACATGAATATAAAAAAAATGTAATATGGTAATGCAGCTTTTGCAGAACCCTCTCAAACTAGGTAATTCACGTAAAATATAAAATGACATATCGAGTTTGTCCGCTTTCAATGGTCTAATGGATGCCGTTTACAGAACCAAGATAACTGTTCCTGATGCAGAGCCATGAATTTGTAAACTTCGTGCTTATATATTTTTGAAACTTTCGGATTTTTGAAAATCTCTAACAAAATTCGGAACCTAAATCGAAAATCCACTCCCAGCAGTCACTAGAATTTAACTTTCTCGGTCCAGGGGTTCTCAGAAAAACGTTCTTGCCTTTCACATGTGTTTGAATAGGCCGAGTCCCAGTTGGGCCCAAGCTAAAGCTTCCTTTTAACACATTTCTTAAGAAAGCACGATATATAAGCTGTGCGCGTGCGAAAAGAATAAAGCTGTAAAAAAAAGCACTTGCCAGTTATTCCGAAGAACAGAGCGTGATTTACAAAGGAGGCAATGTGAAACTAACAATAGTTCAACATGCGCGAAGCCACGCATAAAATAGACAAAGCGAACAATTTCAATTCTAGCAATCTTCAGCAGGTTTAACTTATAACAGGATGCACTTTGCAGTCGTGCTGCCTAGCTACGGCAACGCAGTAATCAGCTGTAAATGGTAAAAGCGGCACTCGGAACTCTAGCCTTTAACCCGCATGCTGCACTACATACGAACCGAACATGGGCAGGCCTTGATCGTCGCTTACCCGCCTGCAGATGATCACGCGGAAAAAGCACCGACACGGCAAAGCACGAAACAAATTTCCCGCCGAACGGCGGTGAGTCATTGTTAGCATTACTTCCGCTAATCAGGCTTTGCGGGTAGAACCTCATCGCCGGCACGTTTTTCCCGGTGTTTGAGCACCAGGCTACGCAACAGATGGACATTCCTCGAAGTATGGCCACCACATGCATGCGAAGGTTTTTGCTTAGTTTGCTCTCAAAACGTGAAGGCAGACCGCACGATCAAGTACCGCGCACGGCCGCTTGCTTTCCCGAACGCGCTCCGCAACGCCGCCACCAGTGGCGCGTCTATCGGTGCGCACAGCGCATAGAGAGACATTCGCAGGCGACACGCTCGACTGAGGTACTTACCCTGGCCGGCCAGGGCGGCTGTGATGGGAGCGAAGGCAACGTCAAAAAGAAAAAGGGGAAAAAATGAAACGAATTAAAAAATATATCAGTGGCAATTCTCGCATACCTTAATATCAGTGCCAGGCATGTTCAGCCTGTTGTGTTTCGTTATACCATTTCAGCTATCTCACATATCGCCATGATCTCATCAGAACGATTCGATTATGCAATCACACAGACAGAGCATTACTTCCAGGCTGGCCCGCGCGGGCGCGCGACACAATGCTTCTTAATTTAGCCGACATGCCTATTTAAAGTTCACGCGGCCGATAAAAGTACTATGCCTGCTTCGTATAGCTGGCCATTATTATGCTATCGCAACTGATTCTTCGCGTTTTGGGGAATACGACGACTATCAAGTTTACAACTCCAACTCAGCAAGAACGATTGACAACACAATTCTGTGAATTGCATCTAATGGTACTTCTAAAGCGGAAAAAATTATAGAAATATGGAAATACAGAATAATATGACAGTTCCGTAAATAGGATGTAATGGTACATCTAAAGCGGATAACATTAAAGGGACACTAAAGTGAAAAATTATTTCTTCTGCATTAGTAAATTACCTTTCTACAACACCAGAAACACCACTCTTACAACGATAAAACGTTTGGTAAGCCAGAAAAAGCGCAAGAACGAAATACGGGTGGCGACGCCTACTTAAGTTCCCGCACCTGGGGGCTGTGACGTCATGGATCTTTACGGCATCTTCTAGGGCCTACTAATTATATATAGCGGTACAGATTGACTACATTGCGTTCAGGAAGGAACCAAATATTAAGCATGGCGAATTTCGGGAACCTTTATTCAGCCAACGCGGCCCAAATGCGGAAACACACTTTGGAATCCATGACGTCACGCTGACGTACCGGCGCTGGGGTTTCGGCGCGAAATTCAAATACTGATACTTGGACCTTCATTTTCTCATCTAATAATCAAACAATTGTTTTGAAATGACTGCCTGCAGGGTTCTCAAACAATGCTTCTTTAGCCTAAACTTATTTATTGTTTCGCTTTAGTGTCCCTTTAACCCATACACTTCTCTGCAATGCACTGTTGTGAGTAGGACATTTACACTACGATTGTACACACTGTAGCAAAGTCACGTAAGCTGAAAATTTATATATTATGTTTGTCAGTTTTACATACTCTAACCGATGTAGCTTAGCGATTGTCGAGATCTGTTTGTTTGCAGTCGGATCACTTCTTTCTTACAATACTTTAAACATATATTTTTAAAAATGTTGAGGCTTGCTTTAATAGTCACTACAAATTTTATTGAAATCGCACAAGCATCCCAGGAAAGCAGCTCTGTGTTTTACATGCATTTAAATGGAGCTATCGTCGTTGGCCCGAGCTAAAGCTTCCTCTGAAGTCTTTATCAGTTTACCAAAGCTTGGCGCAATGACAAGAATCGGCGACGTCCGCTTCCTGTACAATGCCGGCGTTGACGGCTCATGGCGATTGCGTTCGCCGTCAATACGGGACACTCCTGGTCGTGTACAAGACGCCGGCGGCGCTTGGAATCGCCAGGTAGAAAAATGTTTTAACAGACGAAGATAGCCTCATGTAAAACGGCGAAAGAGCCATTCCTTCGGTGTCAAAGCTCTGGAGCCATCACACCGGCGGTTCGAAAGATACATAAAAGGAGAAGCTCTTTCGAATGAATGGTTATGTGAAGTTATGTGAAGTTATGTGAAGACACGCCTCAGTCCAGCAGCATCGCCAACACACTCGGCTCGCCCTGCTGGCACAGCTGGTCGTTGGGGTCTTTCGAGACGGCGCCTCACGCCGCCGTAGTAGAAGTTGCTGGAATTCCCCCGTCACATGCACCCTTGAGCATTCGAACTCGAACGCTTCCGCCCATCATTATAGACACCAAAGAGCCATCGGTAATGGTTCGAAAGCCTTCAGCAGTGTAGGTGACACCGACGTGGAGGACTGCTTTACATCGTACGGACGGGTGAGCGCACATAAGTTTGACGCCGCCGCAATTCATATTTTGCCATCATCATTTATCTTACTGACGCTGCGCAACTCTTGTGACATAACTGCCAAAGCGACATCACGACATTCACTTAGCTGTTTCGTCGACCTGCTGCCCGCAAACTACTCACTCAGCAGCACAGTGGCGAAACATTCACGAGATACATTAAAGAAATCGCCGACCTTTGCAACTGTGTTAACGCCACCATGCCCGAAGCTCATGAAATTCAGCCCATTCGCAAAGTCTTCAATAACGGCTCATTCCATTGTCCACCAAGGTTGTCCACCAAGAAAAATTACCTCGATGAATTACCAAGAAATACCTCGAGGAAGGAGGGAGGAGAAGAAATAAACGGGATAAAAAGCGGATCTGGACTCATCTGAGGGAGGCTCGGATATGCAAAGATTTTAGCAAGTAGTGCACGTGCTTTGAGAGAGACATTTCTTTAAAACTTGATCGTCTACATTTCCATGTAAACCTTCTCTTGAACGTCACTCGGGACGTCTTTCTCGCGGCGCCTGGCATGGCACCATCCACAGAGCTGTGGCCGCGCCAACTCGCCGACTTTACTACAGGCCGCGTCTCTTACATGTGAAGTTGGGGCAGCCTGTGTACATGCCCTTTCTGGGTCTGTTGCGCGGCTTGTCGGCGAATGTTTCGGCCTCGTAGAACACCTTGAATCTTGGTTCTTTGTTACCGTGCCAGATCAACCTTGCCATATTGAGTCAAATGAACTACACGCCCTTTCCATGCTGAGTAGTCGTCAAACCATTTGTTTTCGAGTTCCGTCGCCACTACACTAACCTCTGCCGAGAACTCCGAGCATCGTCAGCTTCTATGCCGCCTTAGAAGTTCATGTGAAGTTGCACTGGCAGGCTCCGATGGCTCAAGTCGATCGCCAGAAAATGTAACTGATGCCCTGTATGAATTCAACGTGGTGCCCTTCGGGCTTGGCAACGCGCCTACCATAGCCTTAACTACACCTGGAGAATAGGCTGCGGGCCTCAAGTGGTCTATGTGTTTGAGTTAATTATACAGTGTCGTGGTTTCGTCTCCCGATTTTCCTACCCCCCTGCTTCGCCTTAGACAAATTTTGACGTGTCTGACAAATACTAACCTGCAAATCAACCTCAAAAATTACAGCTTCGCTGCCTGCGAGCTTACCATCTTTGTTTACGCCGTAATCCAAGCACGGTGTTCTACCCTACCCTGCAAAACTTCGTGCAGTCAACGAGTTCCCGAGGCATTCACATCTCAAACAACACTACATTGTTGAGGGCCTATACTCGTACTCCCTCGCGTTACGTACGGAATTTCGCATCGATCATGTCGTCCTTGATCGAACTCCCAAGCAATGGAGCGTACCCTCCTCCTCGTCTCTTCCATGCGACATCGCGTTTGTTAAATCGCGTCCTCTTCTCAAGTCTCCTTCCACCCGACACCAACTTAAGCACATACAGACACCAGCGGTGTCTGCCTTGGTGCCGTTCTCGCGCAACAAGAGCTCGGCCCCTGAACATGACTACTTCGCGGCACTTCGGCCTCTTAGCATGTTGCGCCCATACATATATACTGCCGCGCCTTCTACGTATTAACATTCACCACGCACACTGCTGACTCGCCCAACTGAAAAATCCATCTGGCCGCCTAGCACGCTGGGCACTCCGAATCTTGTTGTAACATGTTCGCATCGTTTACGACTGCGGACGCAAGCACACTGACGCCAGCGACCTGTCCCGTTCACCTCAACGTCCTGACTCGACCTGCGCAGCCACTTGAGCACACTCTTTTTCATCTCTTGACCTTGATCCATCTCTTGACCTTGATCCACTGGCCATGACCTTGCTCGCCGCCAACTTAGTCAAGTTCATGGAACAAGGTCATGGCCAGTGGATCGCTTCTCTTTTCGCCTACCTTTCTGAATCGCATACCATGCCTGCATTGTGGCACCTCCGATGCCCAGCTTTTTCGCCATCCGTGATCGGCTGCTCCACCAACGCTAGTACGCACCTGAAGACCGCAGACGGCTATTGTTCGTCCCCCGCAGCTGAAGATCACAAATCTGCCTCCTTTGACGACGATCCGCAACGTGGCCATGCCGGACTACTTACGACATACATACGTATTCGTCGTCACCAGTACTGGTGGAGAATTTGTACTTTTGTATCAAAGTGCATTCTGTGCTGCTTTGGCTCAACATCACAAATTACTTTTACGCGCGTCTGGTGCCTTGCAATCGCTTTCTTGCCCTGCCAAACCCTTCGATCGCGTCGGCATTGACCTCTACGGCCCGCTAAAAATGACACCGAATGGCAATCGGCGGCTCATATTTGCTGTGGACCATTTGACGCCCAACGCCGAGACTGCTGCTTTACCAAACGCTACAACGTGTGATGTGGCCTCTTTCGTCCTACATTGCTTCCTCCGTCGAAATGGTACACTTTTTCTGGAGCTATATTATGTGTGTATATATATATAGTGTTTCACCTACACCTAGAAGTTACCTGCGAGTGCGACGGATGGCCGGGCTGCGATTAATAGGACAAACAAAAACAATTAAGTTAATAGCGATCCCAGCGAAAAAAAAACCCCTGTAGCCAGAACACGACGGCGCGCAATGACATCCGTCAATGGAATCGGATCCACGGGTCAAAACGTAGGTTGTTCACACTTCACAATGCTCGTACGTTTGAACACAGTGGCTGGCGCTCGCATGTGGTCGACAATTTGCGCCAGTATTCGCTTCACGACACCAATCCTAATAGATAACGCTCTTTTGATGTGGAATCAGTGATAACATTCGGGATTTCAAGTACATGAAGCGATAAGTGAATCGATAATATTCTACCATTGCGCAGATGCTCAAGAACCCGGCCGTAGCACAGTGGCGCCGACTGTTGGATAGCTAGACTGTGTTCGAAGTCGAGAGTAGACGGAAGCCCGTCTGGTTGGGATGATGCTTACTTAAAAGGAAAAGGTCTGGACACCGACCACAACGGTTTAAAATAGTTGTGAACAAAGCTCCCGCGGGGGAGCCGAAACGTGGATAGCTATTTTAAACTATTTTGTTCGGTGTCCAGAACTCCTCCTTCTTAAGTATGGAGATTGTGAACAAGGCTCCCGTGGGGGAGCCGGAACGTAAATAACTAATTTGAACCAGTTTGGTAGGTGTGCAGGCCTATTCCTTTTAACTAGACAGTGTGCCAATTACTGTTAAATATAAAGAAGATTTTCTAATGTCAGTGCAGCGTGCAGTCTTCGTGACGATTCCACCACTCGCCTTCTAGACGGGCGATCTTTTGGTAAACGCCGTACGAATGCCGTCGATGGTTATCGTTGCACTAAGCTTTGTGATTTTTAATCAGGAGAACTTAACTGTCTCTCCCAGATGCAACACATTGTATTGAAATCACGCAAGGGTTATCTCAGAAAAGCATTGCAGCGTTTTGCATGCATTTGAATAGGATGGTATCGGAGTTAGGCCCCACCTAAAGCTTCCTCTTAAGTCTTGCTTAATTTAACAAGTCTTAGCCCAACGACAATCATCGACGGCGTCCGGTACATCTATGAAGCCTGCGCTGACGGCTACTATCGTTGGCGCCCGCCGGGGACACAGAACACTCGTGATCTTGTACAAGACCACGAGCGCAAGGTAAAGAAAATACACTTTAGCATACAACGACAGCCTCCTATACAAGGTCAAAAAGCGACTCCTACAATGCCACCTCTTCTTCGGTGTCAAAGCTCAAGGCCTATCAAACCGGCGGAGGCGAAGACACACATGAAAGAAGCTCTCGGGAATGAACATCTTATGTGTTAAGTGAACAAGAAGGCGCGCCTCCATATGGCTGCATCGCAAGCGCTTGGTTCGCTCTGCTTGTGCAGCTCGCGGGTTTCTTTCAGACGGCACCAGAAGCTGCATCGCCGTTTCTTGAACTCGTGCCGTCTCTGAAAGATACGCCAATAAATCTTATTTGAAGGTTGCTGGAATTCCCCCGACGCTTGCACCCTGTAGCTTCGAACCCGAATGCCTGCGCCCATCATGACCGACAAAAAGACCCGCCAGCATCTCCAACCTAGTCCTTCATTTGCACCAGGGTTCTTCGGCAGCGTGATTCGAAGGTTTTCAGCAATACAGAGGACATCGACATGAAATACTAATTCAGGTCGTATGAACGGTTGAGCAAGCATAAGTGCGACGTGGCCACGATGTTCAGCAACGTCACCTTTTATTTTACTGGCGTTGCCAACTCTGGTACCATAACCACGAGAGCAACATCACGACTTGGTCCACTTCCAAGATGTCATACAAGTGTTCGGTCGACCTGCTCTGCACAAACTACGCGTGAGCCGATACACAGCAGAATGGTGAAAATAAGTCGTCGACCATTCTACATGCGAAAAAGCCGCCATGCCCCAAGCTGATAAAATTTAGCGCATTCTCAAAAGCATCAATGACGGCGCATTACAGATGTTCCTGGCCAGGAATATGCGCACTGTTTCTGAAGTTGTTACCTTATGTCAGTGCTAATATCAACTGAAGCCGCGCACGCTGAATCGGTAGCATGAGTCGACCGTCAACTCGCTTATCCCCAGTCCCGTTATCCAGTCCACCACACCACTTCAGCAGAATAAAGACTTCATACGCGGGGAAGTTGCCCGTCATCTTCCCTAGGGCCCCTTCACTCAGGAGCCGTCTTGTCTACATACAAGGCTCTGCACTTTCACTGCCGTAGTGAAGGTTCCCTTCGCTCACCACCTGTTGTGCCTGTATATCACTCGGAATAAAGCATGTTTCAGTGCAGATCTGGAGTGCTATGTATGCTTCATCGTTTACCAAAGGCGACTAAATTAGCGTCAACCGAGACCGACCGACAAGCAGTTATGTTCGGTATCGTCTGCTTATTGACCGCCTGGCAACGACAGTGTCGCATAAACAATGACAGCTCACTTCAAAACAACGCCACCTTCCGATTACCGCAAAGGCCATTCTTTCAATCCTGGAAGGTTAAACGTCATGAAGAGGCGACCAATTAATGAAAAGGGCTATTCTACAAGACTCCTGTGGAAAGTGCGTCACTACCTGGTTCACAGCTAGCCACGTGGTTGCCTCGTATGCGGTGGCGTTTATGCAACGTTGAAGGCTGACTACGGAAAATGGTGGGACGTTGATGGCGGGTATTGGCAACGGTTCGGAGTTTGTTACTGGCCACCAAGAACAGTGAATTCCCTCGACGAGTGAAAGGTCGAAATACAGGGGATAAATGTGGATCTTGACTGCTGTGAGGGAGGCTGAGATATGTAAGGATTTTATTATGTAGTGAGCGCCGAGAGATGGAGCCGTCTTGTAAAACTAGATCATTTCTATATAAACCTTTCCCGTTCGCTTGAACGTCGCTCGGGACCTTTCTCGTGGCACCTGGCATCGCACCATCCACGGCACCTTAGTCGCACAGACCCACGACTTGAAAACAAGCCGCACCTCCTACCTATGCACCGGCAATACAGCCTGTACCCGCGCCTCTTGCGTATGTGCAGGCAGTGAAGCCTCCTTTCTGCGTCTGTCACGATGCTTCTCGGCGAATGTCTGCACCGCGTAGAACACCTGTACTCTCCGTTCGTTGCTACCGTGAAAGAGGAAACTTGCCATATTGATTCTAACAAACAATTTCAACGCTCAAGAGTTTTCAGTTCCAATGCAACTGCGCTAACCTCGCCCGTATACTGCGAGCTTGTTCAGCTTCTACGCTACCTTAGAAGTTCTTGCGATGTTTGTCAGCCTGAAGGGGGCCGAACATCAGAAGTGCAGCCCAGCATTGACACCGTCATACTCCAACCGTTGCGTAAAAGACCGTACCGCGTCTGCCGAAGGGCTTAGCGTCATTAATCACGAAGTCGACGATACACTACGCTGTGGCGTCATTTTACAATCCCGCAGTTCTGTGCATCTCCTGTCGTTCGCTTTCGCAGGTCTGTTCACTTTTGCGTTGAATGCCGCCACCGATTAAATAAGGTAACGCGCAAAGACGTCTATCCTTTGCCGCGCATCGGCGACGCCCTGCACCGCCTTTAAGAAGTTCTTTTCATGCCTAATTTTGCGTTCACGCTACTCGAAGGTTCCGATGGGCGACGCCGATAGCCAGAAAATTGCATTTATTACACCTGACAGCCTATATGAATGAGAATATGAATGAATGAATGGGACGCGCCTGTACGTTGGAAGTACTTGTGGACGTTGCGTTGCGTGGCCTCTAGTGGTCAATATTTCTAGGTTACCTCGACGCTGTCGGGCGGCCCTCCGCCCGCCATTGCGAAACTTAGTGCAATCGCTAAGTTCCCAAGACCTACTAAGATCAAAGAACTCCAGTTTTTCGACGCGATACTCATATTCCGATGCTTTGTATGAAATTTCCTATTGATGATGTCGCCCTTGACCAAGGCTGCTACGCGATGGCGCAGACCTCTCCTCCTGGTCTCGTACATACAATGTTGCGTTTGCTACGTTGCGCCATCCAGTTACCTCTCCACCTATTCTCCATTTCGACGCGACAGCGCCAAATGAAGCACATACAGGCTTCACTGGGGCCTGTCTTGGCGCCGCCCTTAAACAACAAAAACCCGGCTGCTGCGAGTACGTCGTCGCCTTGTCTAGTAGTAGGCTGACAAAAGCAGAAGCCAATTACACCGTGTCTATAAAGGAGTGGTTCCGCCCATACATATAAGGCCACCCATTTGATCTAACAATGGGGTCACCACGCGCTTTGTTGGTTCGTCACGTTGGAAAAGCCATCTGACCACCTCGCAAGAAGTGCACTCCGAATCCACCGACGCTACATTCGCGTCGTCTACCACTGCACAAAGCAAACACACTGACGCAAATGCCCCATCCCGTTCACTTCTTGTCATCTCTCTAGCTTCACTAACTGTCACAGAACAAGGCCATGGTAAGGGGATCGCTTGTCTTTTCGTTTACCATTCAGAATTGTGTACCATCTCTGTCCCTCCGACGCCAAGCTGTTACTTTCGCCATTCGTGACTGGCTGCTTCAAAAACGCAACTGCGCTCTCGGAGGCCCTAGATGGGTATTGGTCATTCCCACACATGACCTGCCGGATTGTTTTAAGACATGCGAACGTATTTGTTATCGCTACCACTGTCAGGGACCGTGCACTTTTGTACGAAAGTTCGTTCTGTGCTGCTCTGGATGTCAATGTCACAAATGGCCACTTTTATGCCACTCTGGTGTCTTGGAGCGACTTCCGAGCCCTGCCAAACACTTCGATCGTGTCGGCACTGGCTTTTACGGCCCTCTACGAATGACACCGAATTGCAATCGATGTTATTGTTGCTGCGGGCCATTTGAGACGCAGCGCCCAAACTGCTGCTTTACCAAATGCTGCAATGTGGGATGTAGCCTCTTTCGTCCTACATCGCCTCACCTATCAACATTGTGCACTTCTAGAACGCCTCATGTGATAGAGGTCACGCCTTACTCTCCGAACCTCTGCTTCCGAGTGTCACCTCATTCATCGAATGAGCACGGCATACTACCCGCAGACTAACGGACTCGCAGAATGGTTTAAGCGCACTCTCTGTGAGGTACTAGCGATGAACGCGGCATCTAATCCTGGTAACTGCGGCTGGGTACTTGCTTTTGTAACGTTCGTATACAACTCCGCGATTCAAGCTACTACAAGATTTTTACTTTTCTTCCTCATGTATGCACGGAAGCCTTCGCATTCTATCGACACTCTCTCTCACCATCCTGACGCTTCCGTGTGTCCACCTGTGCAACGATAGTGACCGACAAGCCGAAGACTGCCCCCAGCTCGCGCACACCTTTGTATCACAAGAATAGCGCGAAAAGGAAGGCCACGCCGACTTACTAATTCCCACTAATGCCCCGGAGTCAGCTGCATGGCTGGGTATTCCTCCCCATACTCTCGGGATTTCCTCGAACGCTTTCCAAAACATGTAAGGTCTAATCGTGTCTTGGATAGCACGTCCGCGGTAAATTTTTTCATCGAGATACTTTCTCCATCTGACGACATGCTGCGGCCTGGAGCGTACGCATTCGCGGACGTGAAGCAGTAGGCGCGCCACCGTCCAGCAGCATAACCAATGCTCCGCACAATTTTCTCGCGTTCCTCGTGGCTGGTGTCCTTTGAAACGCCTATCGACCGCACTTAACCAGGCTTGCCGCCATTCTCTTTGTTGAGGTCACGACGACAACCAGGGAACTAAAGCGCCACACAAATGATTTAGTCACGTTTGATTAAGTAGTCTTCGCTCCCGGAAAAACGCAGTATGTTTCTTCAGATTTATTTGCAGGATTTATCCTGGGAACCGAAAACAAAACAAACGACATAACATATTCATCCAGCACTGCTGGCCACGGCGCCTCCAGCTCCGCTGCGTGAATGCACCTTTTCTCCTCTTTAGTGTCTGCTAACACGTAGTGATAAATGCAGGCAATAAATTTGCAGTCAAGTGGCCACGGCCATTGAACCATTGATTGTCTACGGGAACCTGCCGTATGGCGACACACGGCAGTCACTGGCAGCTTCAAAACGGGCGAGTAGACTACCTCTGTTTTAAAAGCATTGCTGCGTTTTGCATGCATTTATTGGACGGTATTGGACGGTATTGGAGACTCGAACGCGGCAGTCGCCGGCAGTTCGAGTCAGTAGAAGACGCTGTCGCTGAAATTGACGCACTGCGCACGACTGCAAATTTGGCTGAGTCGTGGCTGAGATGTTCAAAGCTTCCTCGTAAGTCTTGCTCAATTTAACAAAGCTTAGCCCAATGACAACCATCGACGGCGTCCGGTACGTGTATGAAGCCGGCGTTGACGGCTACCATCGTTTCGCTCGCCGTGGATACAGTGCACTCGTGGTCTTGTACAAGACGCCTGCTGAGTTGGGAAGCGCAAACTAAAAAAAATGTATATATACTTTGTAAGACAACGGCAGCCTCCTATAAAAGGGCAAGAACGACTGCTACAATGCCACCTCTTCTCCTTCGGTGTCGAAGCTCCGGACCTATTAAACCGGCGGAGACGAAGACACATGAAAGAAGCTCTCGCGAATGAACGTCTCTTGTTTAGGCTGAGAAGAAGACACGCCTCCTTCCAGCAGCATCACCAACGCCCGGCTCTCTGTGTGTGCTTGTTTGTGCAGCTCGCGGGTATCTTTCAGACGGCGCCACACGCCGCATCGCCATTTCTTGAACTCGTAGCGACTTTGAAAAACACCGCCAATAAATTGTATTTGTAGGTCGCTGGAATATCCCCGTCGCTTGCACCCTGGAGCTTCGAACCCGAACCCGAGCCCGGCAGTCGCTGGCAGCTTCAAACTGGCGAGTAGACGACCTGTTCTAAAGGAGGAGCTTTCGAAAAAAAAAAAAAAATTCTACGCTGTCTTATTTGGATAGTTGGAGAAGTATGGAAGAGGCCTTTGCACTGCAGTGGGCGTAACCATCATTCTTCTTTCCATAGGTCGTTGCTATAGCTCAGTGCTATACCTTCTTAAATAAGCTTCTTAAAAATAAGCTGGGTCATGGTTTCTTTGCGGCCCAGCAGATTGGGTGAGGGAACAAACGCGAGTTAATTACATCTTAGTTGAAATCAAGAAGAAATCGGCATGGGCAGGACATGTAATGAGGAAAGGGAAGGGAAACGTAGCAGTAATACTTCATTTGGGCCTAGTTGGGCAAGGGACGGCAAAAAGTTAGGTGGGCGGATGAGATTAAGAAGTTTGTCGGGAAAACATGGCCACAATTAGTACGTGATTGGGATAGTTGGAGAAGTATGGAAGAGGCCTTTGCACTGCAGTGGGCGTAACCAGGCTGATGATGATGATGATGATGATCACTGGCTGCAGAATGACTATGGCAACAAGGAATATGACGACACGCGGCAGTCGCCGGCAGTTAGAGTGAGTAGAAGACGCTGTCGCTGAAATTGACGCACTGCGCACGACTGCCAATTTGGCTGAGTCGTGGCTGAGATGTTCAAAGTAGCCTTTGCTATTACATCGATAGTATTTTTTCCTGGGCCTCTCGGGGTTGGCGAAAAAGCCATTTAAGCTTGGTGCCTATTTTAACGCACGAATGCGCTACCATCCTCTGCTTCTTTCGAGGACGCTACTACACTACCGAATCTTTCTGCTGTGCAGTTGTTCTTTTCACCTGCACCTAGGTACTTACCCGTTTGCGCAAGGGTTGGTCGAGCTGAGATAAATAAAAGAATGAAGATATTAAAAGAGATACCAGGTTGAAAAGAAGTAACACTAAAGCACAAACACGGCTTCGCGCTATGGCGTCCGTCAAGGACTTAAGTAACACTAAAGCACACGCGGCAGTCGCCGGCAGTTCGAGTGAATAGAAGAGCTGTTTTAAAAGAGGCTTTAGAAAAAAAATGTCGCGCTGTCGCTGAAATTGACCCACTGCGCACGACTGCAAATTTGGCTGAGTCATGGCTGAGATGTTCAAAGTAGCCTTTGCCATTACCTCGATAGTATTTTTTCCTGGGCCTATCGGGGTTGGTGAAAAAGCCCATTTAAGCTTGGTGCATGTTTTAACGCACGAATGCGCTGCATTCCTCTGCTTTCGAGGACGCTACTACACTACCGAATCTTTTTGCTGTGCAGTTGTTTTTTTCACCTACACCTAGATACTTACTGGTCTGCGCAAGGGACGGTTGAGCTGAGATAAATAAAAGAAAGAATTAACTTATTAAAAGAGATACCAGGTTGAAACGAAGTAGCACTAAAGCACAAACAGCTTCACGCTATGGCATCCGTCAAGGAATTAAGATCTACGGGTCCTAAAGGAGGTAAATCAAGTGTTCTCAATGCTCGTATATTCCAACGCAATGGCTGGTGCTCGCGTGTGGTCGACAATTTGCGCCAGTATTCACTTCAGGCGAGCAATTCTGATAGATTACGCTCTTTCGATGTAGAATCAGTGACAACATCCTGGCATGCAGTACATGTACATGGCAGTACATGCAGTACATGGCATGCATCCAAGTACATGCAGACGCATCGCGCTTGCATGTACTTGAAGTTCCCAGGTTAGAGGCTGAAGTAGCCTCACTTTTAAAAGAAAAGATTTAGTGAACTCGGACTGTAAATACGCTATAAAACGTGCTCAGATGGGGCCCCACTACAGCAGAGCGTCGCCGACTGTTGGATAGATAGACGCTGTTCTTTTTTCTGGTATTGTTAAACATGCATTTCTCGTGTCAATGAACCCGTGCAGTCGTAGCTGCCGCTTACACCGCGCGGACTGGGCAGATCTCATGTTTGACGTAAATGTCTGTTAAGTACCGAATTTTGAAATTCTGCAAAGGTTCTCCGAATCATTTCTTGAACCTCCCTTCTAATTTGTTCTCTCACGCCTGCAGGGCCTGACGGAATTCTCGATGGAAATCGTCGGATTTCGCGGTTAGATATAGCAGATTCTGCGTACGTGGCTTTGTTTTGTGCTTGGGATGACGGTGGTGTTTGCTGTGGGTGGTGAGCAGGTTTAGATTGGAGATGGTTATTGATATGCAGTGCCGTTACGCCGTTAGCCCACACACCTCCCTGGCGCCAGCTGGAGCTTTCGTGGTCTGCGGTGTCAGGGCCGGCCTCTTGGTAGGCGATGGCGTCAGCCTTTCTCCCTGTTCCTGGGTCGGTTGCCTTCCCTGGGACTAAGTGGCGGTGGCAGCGCACCACATTGCGTGCCCGCGACTTCCACTACCTTCTTTACATAATATTGCACGTTAGGCCCCAGTGGTCATTTGCACCGCCCTAGCGTCCAGCGCAAGACGTGTGGTTACTTTAGTGATACCCCGAAGGGGACCACACTGTCGGCCCTAACATTGAACTTACGATTAATTTTATTTACAGGCCGAACCCAGCCCACGTGCGAAGGCACGTGCCTATCTAGATATTTATACCTGCCTAGACCTCACATTCTTTACAAGAATTGGGAGGAACATGGACATAGGGAAATAAGGGTGAAGCGTTGGGAAGGGACCTCTACATTCTGAGCATCATCCAGTCTATCCCGAATTAGGGTGCCTGAAAGAAAGATTAATATCACTAATTGGACTGTTTCTGCGGAACAAGAAAAGTAGACGAAGCTGCAAACTACAACGTCTGGCTCGAATGTCCACTTAGTTCTTGATAAAGTGAAAGACATATCAATGACGCACAAAACCTCCGATATTGATCCGCGTCTTTTAAAACTATGGGAGGCACGCAGGGGTCTAACCAGGAGGTAGTGAAGACGGAAGCTCAACAGCAGACTCGACTTCCGCGTTGCCATAATTCCAAGAAAACGGAGGAACATGCGACTCAGGTGTTCCGAAATTTCCGGCTCGAAGTTTCAGGCACTTTCAGGCTCGAAGTAAAAATACGAAAGCTAGGGTAATTATGGAAGCGTTTGATATCAGTAAGAAAGGTTGATTGTGTGTTAGTTAAACGTCGTTATTGTATTAGTTAAAAAAGTTTGTTTCTTATCTTAGCGCACTTGATGTTTGAATGTGCTTGTTGCGAAGGCGCTGAGTGAACTTATTGACACGTTTCTTATCTTAGCGCACTTGATGTTTGAATGTGCTTGTTGCGAAGGCGCTGAGTGAACTTATTGACACGTGTATTTAACTTTATCGGGCGACCACGTTTCGCCGCCTAACAAATGTTATCGCACAGCGCAGGACGCGCCTGCATGTAAAAGAAGTTTCTGCAATGTTATAGATGGTTCCGTCCACTGTCTTTCACCGCAACTTGTGTAATTTGATTGTATCTATGCGCGACGCGAATAGTGTAGAACTTTGTCCGATCTATAAAAGCCGACGCGCTTGACCCGCTGATCAGATTTTCAACGATCGCTGACCGTGTTCGCCGCTATCGTTGTGCTATATGTGTAGCCTGTTTTGTGGGCACAGGTTCGCCCAATAAAAGTTAGTTTTGTTGTTCGCAGTATTGCTACTGTGTTCTTCAACGTCACCATCACGTGACAATATGAACTGGTCTTCTGTAAAAATAAAGCACTTGTAAGCGACGCCCTGTCCCTTTGCCTAGTCTTGAGTTTCGTGGGTTGTTCTTTCATGCATTAATATATCTTTTTAAGGATGGACACCAACTTCCACAACAAGAAGTTCTCTTGCCATGTTTCTAGTAGAGCGTGCCCATTTATGTGTGCGTTATTTCCACGATTCATTGACGAATGAATTTCGCGTGCCGTCGTCAACACGTATTGCCCAAGGAGCATCGCTTTCTGCATCAAGAATGGATTGATTCTAGTCGAAGTAAGTGTCATCTTTCGCCCGGTGCTATCGTCTTGGGAACATGTGAAATGAATTAGCAGCATTGTCAAGTCGAAGCTGTGGCACATAATTTGTCTGCTTAACGCACCGCCTGCCTGGCGCAATACCCTGGCTGTCTTGCCGGAACGAACATTTGTTCTATTGTAACGTAGTAGTGACGGCGAAGAAGGCAGCAAAACTAGTTATAGAAACTAGCGTTTATTAAGCGAACTTGAGGCAGAATCTGAAAGGACAAAGGCATTGCTCATTTCCACAATTTCCTCAATGTACGTGAAGGGCGTGCAGCATGCAGTATTTCTGGACGCAACGCTGATGGAACAACAAGGTAGCTGGCGCCAACTGGTGAAAGTTCTTTAAGAGCAGGTTGTTTTGTAACGTGAACGAAGACAATCCGCGCTTAAATGCCCCTGGGACTACGTCGGTTTTCCTTGCAAATACTCGGCGAGGCCTTTTAGCTCCGGGTGTGCTCGTTGCTGTTTAGTGAAGTCGTCCGCGCTTATTATTCCGAGGAAGGCGTCGCCGTCCTCGTCGTCCTGCGGCGGCGGATTGATGGGGGCCCTTGATAGGCAGTCGGCGTCAGGGTTTTCGTCCGGACTTGTAGATTACCATGACGTCATATTCTTGCAGCCTTAAGGCTCCACCTCGCCAGCCGTCCTGAAGGGTCCTTTAAGTTAGCTAGCCAACACAACGCATGATCGTCGCTGACGAATTTGAATGGTCTGCCATATAGGTAAGGGCGGATTTTCCTGTAGCCCAAGTTA
This sequence comes from Dermacentor andersoni, assembly GCF_023375885.2. Classification (NCBI taxonomy): domain Eukaryota; kingdom Metazoa; phylum Arthropoda; class Arachnida; order Ixodida; family Ixodidae; genus Dermacentor; species Dermacentor andersoni. The sequence goes on along the minus strand of NC_092822.1, from coordinate 83,325,189 downwards.
TAGCGAGGCATTCCTTTTCAGTCGTAGAATAATTGCCTTCCGCTTTTGACAGCGACAGGCTAGCATACGATATCACCCGTTCATGGCCGTCTTTCTTCTGGTCTAGGATGGCACCAAAGCCCAGGCTACTGGCGTCAGTGTGGTTTTAAGTATCGGCGTCTTCGTCGCAAAGTGCAAGTACCGGCGACGACTGCATAAATGCGTCGGCCTGCGGCATTTGCCACTTGAACTCGACATCAGATTTGGTTAGGTGTGTTAGTGGCTCCGTGATGCATGAAAAGTCCTTGACAAAGGGCCCGTAGTAGGCACACAAGGAATCTACGCACTGCCTTCTTGTCGATGTGCTGCGGGAACTTTGCGATGGCAGCTATTTTCTGCGGGTCGAGGCGTACTCCGGATTTGCTAATTACGTGGCCTAGGAACAAAAGCTCATCGTAAGCGAAGCGGCACTTTTCCGACTTCCGGGTGAGCCCTGATTATATGATCGCCTCTAATACTGTCGCAAGTCACCTAAGGTGGTCGTCGAATTTTGTGGCGAAGACAACGACGTCATCCATGTAAACAAGACACGACTGCCGCTTCAATGCTGCTAACACTGTGTCCATGACGCGCTGAAACGTTGCAGGCGCCGAGCACAGTTAGAATGGCATGACTTTGAACTCGCGAAGGCCGTCTGGCGTGATGAAGGCGGTCTTTTCGCGATCTCTCTGGTCGACTTATATTTGCCAGTAGCCAGACTTGAGGTCCTTCCACAAGTATTTAGCGTTGCAGAGCCGATCCAATACGTCGTCTCTCCGTGGAGGTGGGTATACGTCTTCCTTCGTGATCTTGTTCAGTCGACGATAATCGACGCAGAAACGTAGGGTGCCGTCCTTTTTCTGCCCCAGGACAACAGGAGATGCCCACGGCTTTTCGACGGCTGGATGGTGTCGTGGAGCATTTCGCCGACTTGTTGCCCAATAGCTTCGCGTTCTCGCGTCGAAACTTGGTAAGGGCTCTGGAGTAGTGGTTGAGCACACTGTTCGGTTATGCGACGCTTTGTAACTGGTGTTTGTCGTATCCTCGATGACGTCGAAAAGAAGTCTTTGTACCATCGGAGAAAATTCCTGAGCTGCTGCTGCTGCTTGCTCATGGGGAGACTTGAATTTACGTCGGTCTGGTTCGGGGACTATGGTCGGCGGAGTAGATGCGGTAGAATCTGAAAGGACAAAGGCATTGCTCATTTCCACAATTTCCTCAATGTACGCGACTGTCGTGCCATTGCTGATGTGCTTGAACACTTGGCTGAAGTTGGTTAGCATCACTTCCGCTTTCCCTCCGTGGAGTCGAGCGATCCTTCTTGTGACGCAAATTTCACGGTCGAGTAGGAGCGCGGTAGGATGGTCACTTGATCTTCGAGCACACTCAAGGTGTGACCACGAGAGGTCTCCAGTGGTATCACTTTGTCGCGACAGCGTTATTGTTTTCGACTTCAGGTCGATGATTGCGCAGTGTTGGTTCAGGAAGTCCGTGACAAGAATGACGTCTCGTGAACACTGTTGGAGGATAACGAAGGTAGCAGGGTAAGTCCGGCCAATAACGGTAATTCTTGCCGTGCAGATTCGAGTCGGCGTAATGAGGTGTCCTCCAGCGGTACAAATTTGGGGGCCCTCCCATGCAATCTTAACCTGATTCATCTGGGTGGCGATGTGCTCACTCGTGACGGAGTAATCGGCCCCTGTGTCGACTAAGGCAGTGACTGTGTGGCCGTCGAGTAGCACGCCTAGGCCGCTGGTTCTTTGTCTTGCGTTACAGTTAGGTCTTGGCGTCGTATCACGGCTGCGTCGCGTTGACCCGTGGCTGGAACGTCGCGTCGTCAGGTCGTCTTTCATCAGCGTGTTCTTTGCTGCCAGACTTCGTCGGGACGGCGGTATGTCGTCGTTGCTATGTCATCGAGATAGTCGTTTTGGCGTCTTCGTCAGCGGCGGAGGATCTTCGTCAGTTCGACAAACAGAAACCGCGCCTCCATCGGTTGCTGCTTTTAGTTTGCCGGATATGGGCTGATGGACAGGCCCCAGGCTGGGCCAGCGTATGGTCCTCGCTGCGGCGACAGGTAGCGGCCTGGTGACGGCGAACGGTCGTCGAGAGTTCCACTGAGCGACGACTAAGTAGTCGGCGATGTCACGTGGGCGCTTACCAAGCTGTGGACGCGGCGCTTTGAACGCGAACCCTCTCAGTCCCCAAGTCTCGGTAGGGGCATCGGCGGTACACATGGCCGGCTTCTCCGCACTGATAGCGGAGCGGGCGTTGGTCGGGGGCTCGCCAAATGTCCGTCTTCCTCGCGTAGGTGCGCTGGGCGACGGGTGGGCGTGCAGGCGGCGGCGGCGGCGGACGACGGAACTGCGGCGTCAAAGGGCCCTGGCGCGGTCGCGGAGGGGGGCCTTGACGGCGTGCGACGGCGGCGCAGGTGATCGCTTCTGGCTGGGCTGCGGTAATTGAGGTTGCATCTCAGGAACCCAAGCTATCGCTGTACCTCTTCTTTCACGATGTCTGCAAGCGAGGCCACTTCAGGATGCGACGAAGGCAAGACCTTGCGCAGTTCTTCGAGCCCAATGGCCCTGATGGTCTCTTGAAGGTCGTCGAAACCCAGTCCTTGGATGGCGTACTGCGGCGTGAGCACCTGGTGGTTTTATTGCCGGGTGGCCTTTCCAGAGCTTTCTCGATCGTCGATGCCTCTGCAGAAAACTCAGTCACGGTCTTCGACGGGCTACGAATAAGTCCGGCGAAATTTCTTGCTTGACGCCCCGCATCAGGAAGCAGACTTTTTTCTCCTCCGACATTTCCGGGTCAGCGTTCCGGGAAAAACGGGTCTTCTTCGTGATGATCGCGATTGTCTCATTTGGCAGCTGCACTCTGGTTTCTAGTAGAGCTTGGGCTCGCTCTTTTCGCACGACGCTTGTAAACATTTGTAAGAAGCCGCTTCGGAACAGGTCCCACGTCGTTAAGGTGGCTTCTCGATTCTCGAACCAGGTCTTGGCGGAGACATGTCGCAGCTTGTCTTCACTGTCCAAACTGTAAAACGTGGCGATCCTCTCATACGCCTCCAGCCAGCTTTCCGGGTCCTCAAATGTGGAACCGCGGAACGTCGGTGGCTCCCTGGGCTGCTGCAGAACTACTGGGGCCGCTACGGCTGCCATTCGGGCTGTCTTCTTGGTCGTCTCTGGACGATCTTCTCTGACGACCTTCTTGGTTGTCTCTGGTAGAATACCATGTTCTGGGGCAGCTGCTGTAGCCGACGGCTTGCTCGGTGTTGTCTTTGCGGTCCGGTCTTCGATTACGGCTTGTCGGGGGTATCCGGTAGAAGAACGTAAAGCACCTCCACCAGCTGTCATGTAGTAGTGACGGTGAAGAAGGCAGCGAAACTGACTTGCGTTTTTAACCTGTGCCCTCACACGCAGACTACACTCAAAAGAACAACGATAGCGGCGAACACACTCGGCGATCGTCGAAAACCTCATCAGCGGCTGAAGCACGTCGGCTTTTATACAGCAGTCGTCGAATTTTCCAGACTAATCGCTGGGACCCGCGTGCCTTCCACAAAGTTCTACGTTATTCGCGTCGCGCACACATGCGATCAGATTACACAAGGTTCGGTCACAGACAGCGGATGGAAGCATCGATAACATTCCAGAAACTTCCAATAAATGCAGGCGCGTCCTGCGCTGTGTAGAATACGTGTCACTATGAAGAGATTGGCCTCCCAGATGACAGGACAACTCTGCATGTGCATGTTCAACTCTCTGCACAGTGAAACAACAATGAACAAGACGAAAGTGGAGAGGGCTTAAGTGCCTGGGAAGATATTCGTCTACCACGTAAGATGACGTATCAAGAAATCCTATGAAGCATCTCTTCATAGTAACACGTATAATTGTTTGTCGTTAACCTGGCGACTTCGGTTGTCGAAAGCCTATTGCAAAAAATTAGAATGGCTTTGGGAGGTGGTGCATGGAATAGAGTTTCATACAATAATTACTAGAAGGAACTCTGGCGCTAGTGTCTACGGGAGTTGCAATGAAAGCGGTTGTACCGGCGTGGGAATTAAGTGAAGTACGTGGATTTGCCTAAACTTCGTCCATTTGGCTTCAAACGGCATTGCGAGTTTGTAAACTTGTCATTTTCGACAATATACTGCGTGTTACATAAATAATGAACATTATTAAAGTTGTCCGGCGGCACGATTGGAGCACAGGATCTCTATAGCACAGAAGCCTGATATTGAACTCATTAAGCCGCGTACGCATGCATCGACAAGCTAATGAAACGCCCCAATTTATCCGGGCTTGCCAGTGCTTCGAGACGCTTGGCGCGTTTCCATTTGGCCATCTGGATAAGCTCAATCATTGCAATTAATAGCAATTGCGCGTGTTCGCGGCGTCTTCTGCAAATCGAAGAGTGCAGATGGCGCTGAAACTTACGCCAATAATCATGTACCATAACATACAAAGCCACAAGAACGTCTAAATTCAGAAGCACGAAGATCAAAAGAATCCATGTACTTGCCATCATTCGCATGGTGGTACTACAAGTAACTAGTACAACTAGTAAATAGTAGTAACTAATTAGTAGTAACTAGTGGTAGTACAACTAGTAATTATTGTAGGAAACTGTGGTGCTTAGGTCCTTTAAGAAGACGTGCGGCCGGTGGCCATTCCGTATATGCACAAGGTGGCCCTCAATTCCAAGAAGTTGGCACGCGGACATGGTTTTCTGCTCGTCTTTACAGCCCTTAAGGAGCTCGGAGGCCTCTGCTCTCGCATAGGAAAACGACAAAGTAAAAATCACCGCCGAAGCACTCCATACACCTGGTTAAGCAGCGAAGCTGAAACATGCCGCCCCGGTGATTATCGCTGGACTAGTCCCAACGGTCCAATAAACGACGGCTTGGTAGGCTGCCGCATCCTCGGTACGTAGTTGCTGCTTGCGCTCGGCAGCAGGAGCCTGTGCTTGCGCACAAGCTGCACTATCGGCACGGCGGGATTAGCTGACTGAGCTATGGCGAATCCTCGGTTGCCATAGTCATAAGTTCAAATCCCCTAATCAGGTTTTCTTTTCTTTAATGATGGTGATCTTGAAATTCACCTCCTACAGTGCACAACTTCTGCAGGCTCGGAGTGACGCCTACACCGGCAAAAGATGCCGAGAGCAAGTGGTGCTTTACTAATCCAGGTAAACACAAACTAGGAAGGCCACAATGCTTCAAAAAAACACTTTCTCAACAGATCAAGAATTGGCCTCCCTCGTGCAGCATTGGGCAACCCCCTCCCAAATGAATCACTCAATTACCGAATGGCACTCAGTCCCCAGCAGCTGGGGCGCAACTGATCAAGGCGGCGGTCAGACCTGTAACGCAGCGGAAGGTGCTAAGAACCTCTGAATCTGGACAGGCCGTCAATGGAAGCTGACCCTTGCAACGTTTGACACCCGAATCCTCTCGAGTGAGTCTAGCTTAGCAGGACTCCTTGAAGAATCATCAGACATTATTTGGGATATCATCGGCCATAGTGAGATTAGAACTGGTGTGGCTTATACATTGCTAAATAACGAACATGTCATCTGCTATAGAGGTCTCCTAGATAAGAAGCAATACGGGGTAGGATTTCTAATCTATAAGGACATAGCGGGCAACATTGGCGAATTCTGCGGCATCAATGAGATGCTAGCTGTAGTTGTAATCAGACATAATAAGAGGTATCGTATAAAGGTAGTACAAGCCTACGCTACAACACCCAGTCACGATGATGAGGAAGTAGATCAGTTTTATGAAGATGTTTAATTACCGATGAGAAAAGTGCAAACTCGGTGCAAACTCGGGCGACTTCAGTGCATAAGTGGGGAGAAAGCAGGCTGGTGAACAAGCACTTGGCAACTACTGCGTCGATTCCAGGAGCGCTAGAGGAGAGATGCTGGTAGAATTCGCAGAAAGAAATAAGCTTCGAATATGGAACACCTTCAGGAAGCGTAGCAACTGAAAGTGGACCTGGAACATCCCTAATGGTTAAACAATAAATGAAATTGACTTCATAGTTTCTGCTGATCCCAACATAGTGCAGGATGTAGAAGTGATAGGTAGGGTAGAGTGCAGTGATCGTAGGTTAGTGAGGGCTAGGATTCACCTCAATTTGAAGAGATCAAGCTAAATCGGTCAAGAAGAAACAGGTCAACCTAGAGGCAGTAATTGTAAACGTAGATAAATTCAGGCTGGTACTTGCAAACAAATATGCAGCCTTAGAACAGAGAAATGATAACGACAGAGCTAATGAATGAAACCGTAACTAGGTTGGCTTCAGAGGCAGCAACTGAACTGGGAGGCAGGGCACCAAGACAACCAATATGCAAGCTCTCCCAAGTAACAAAGGGCCTCATAAAGAAACAACAAAATATGGAAGTGTCCAACTTAAGAGATAGGATAGAATTCGCGAAACTGTCAAAACTGATCAACAAGGCAAAAATAAGGGATATTGAAAACCATAACGTGAGAAAGACTAAAGAAGCCGTTAAAAAATGGCTGTGGCTTAGCTAAGGTTAAGCCCAGGATGCGAAGCATACTAGCCTTTATTTTAGTTGTTGAACCACTGTTTAGCCTGGTGAACTGCTGTTGCTTGGCTATATTTGGTTCGGCTAGACGAAGAAACAACTCATGCGTTACTCTGCTTCGCCTTCAAGAGTGGAACGCGAAAGCGTTCCCGTCGACCCGCCAAGAGGTGTAAGACAATGGGCTACGGCGCAGCGACTACGCGCCCCGCATTGGACGCGGTGAGCGTCGAGCAACGCAGCGTTCGGCGCGGCAACGAAATGTGCTCCTGAGCAAGCGACGCACGCCTGAGCCTTAGAAACAGCTCGTTTCTAAGGCAACACCGCATTCACTAGAGGCGCTTTTGTACCGCTTCGAAGCATCGTACTCGTGGCTCAGTGGTAGCGTCTCCGTCTCACACTCCGGAGACCCTGGTTCGATTCCCACCCAGCCCATCTTGCAAGAGTTGAGCCAAAGCCACCTAGAAACAAGCGCAGCTGCTTATATACCGCCGCGACGCCGCGAGCGACGGCGCGAGTTGGAGCCCCGTTTCTCCTCTGTCGCGACCTCACGGTGTCACGTGGTATTGAAGGCGACACCGCCACGCCTGAGGAGCTGGGTTGAGCTCTAGTAATATGCTTCGCATAAAAATTGACGCAGCCTGAAATCGGTGAGGAAGAAACTTTGCATAGGACAAAGCAAGCTGTATGCACTGAAAGATAAGGAGGTTAATATCATCAGCAATCTCGAAGATATAGTAAAAGCAGCGGAAGAATACTATACTGACCTGTACAGTACCCACTGAGTCAGGATACCTCAATTATAAACAGTAATGAACAGAATACAGGAACTGTTTTACGGCCTTACTGGGGGAAGCCTTACGTACGCTAACGATGACGTCAGAAGGGCCTTGCAAGACATGAAACGAGGAAGAGCGGTGGGAGAAGATGGAATAACAGTCGATTTATTCAGAGATGCAGGAGACAATGCATGAAGAAGTGGCGGCTCTTTATACGATGTGTATATAATAGACTACAAGGGTCCCAGAAAACTGGACGAATGCAAACATTACACTAATTCACAATAAGAGAGATGTCAATGAATTGAAAAATTATAGGCCAATTAACTTACTCCCAGTATAAAATATTTACCCAAATAATCTCCAATCGAATAGGTACCTTGGCAGCCAACGGAATAGGCGGGCTTCAGGAAGGGATACTCTGCAAAGCTTCACACATCCATGTCATTAATCAAGTCATAGAGAACTCCGCTGAGTATAAGCTTCTATATGGCTATCTAAGATAAGAAAAGGCACTTCATTCAGTAGAGATAGCAATAGTCATAGCAACATTACGTAATCAAGGCGTACAGAATGCTTACGTAGATACCTTGGAAAATATTGACAGGAGGTTCTACAGCTACCCTAATTCTACACAAGAAAAGCAGGAAGATACCTATAAAGAAAGGGGTCACACATGGAGACACAATCAATCCGATGCTATTCACTGCGTGCTCAGAAGTATTCAAGCTATTAAACTGGGAAGGCTTAGGACTAAAGATCGACGGCATATATCTCAGCAACCTTCGGTTTGCCGATGACATTGTTTTATTCAGCAACAACCGGTAGTAGGATTCACTTAACTTGAGCTACTTGAGGCGAAGCAGTCAGTTGGTTAGTAAGGCACTACGAGAGTGTAAGCTCTTCAATTCGTATCACTGTGGTGCCACGGGACAAAATCTATACAGTTTCATTTTAGCTTGTTCAGCCTAAAAGCGGGGTTACCGTATAAGCGGGACCGTAATGCGCGTGCGTAGAACGCTAGACGACCCGTAGCTTTTAGCTTATGCATTATTTCTGAAGATTAACACTACCGTCTCTACGTGGTTTACGTAGTTTACGTAAAACGTGACAGCACTCCCGGCCGGCAGCTCCGAACACAATATCGCGTTGCTTTTGTATAATTCACTTGATTTGCCGCAAGCGACTGCGCAAAGGCATTTCGCTTAGTGTCTGACGTCTTCCTCAATAGAGTATTATGAATAACTCGGTGGATTTTTCTAGGCCGCTTCACTTTTCGTGTTTGTTGAGAAATATCGTGAAAAACTTTCGGGATGATAGCGCCACGTATCGGCTAAGTCAGGAGATGGGCGAGTTGGCGTATGGCTCTGAGACGGAGTTTTCAGAGGCCATGGTGAACATCTTGTACTGCTTGTACGGACTTAGCCGCGGATCACACTACTGAGGCTTGAAACAGCTCACCCTTTCCCATATATTTACATTGAATGGTCGACCTCCGTCGTTCCTGTGCGTAGGTACATATTCCCCCACTGACTTGTCTCCAGCCTGCTTCTCGCCTACCCTGGCATTTGAGTCGCCCATCAGTATGGTGTATTTTGTTTTGTACATGTTGACGTGCCTCATAATGAAATCATGATTTTGGCACGTAAAACTCCAGACTCTTCTGTTGTATATATATATATATATATATATATATATATATATATACATATATATATATATATATATATCAGTATATATGTATACTGATATTCCCTTCCCTTCGAATCCAGTCCGTAACCCTGAATGACCATCGGTCATTAAGGGTTACGGACTGGATTCCAGGGGAAGGGAATATCAGTATACATATATACTATATATATATATATATATATATATATATATACATGTAGTAGGCAAAGAGGGATTCTTCAGGCTACCTTTCAAACGTAAAGAACTTGAGTGGTGCTACAAGGTAAACAGAACAAGTATTTAATGTCGACAGTTTCGATCGGTGGACCGATCTTCATCATCTTCATCATCATATATATATATATATATATATATATATATACATATATATATATATATATATATACGTACATACATATATTTCTCTTATATCTTATTTTCTGTGGTCTCGCTTTATGGAGATATAGTGGTCATGCTAACTTAAATTAAGTCAATTTTTCACGTGCAAAAGCTACGATCGCATGAGGCAATGGAAGCCAGGCGCTCGTTGTGTTGTACTTTTTGTGTCTGCCGATATATATATATATATATATATATATATATATAAGACGAATAAGAGATATCGGGGATATTTCTCTTATATTTTATTTTCTGTGGTCTCGCTTTATGGAGATATGGTGGTCATGCTAACTGGGAGACTATATATATATGTATATATAGTCTCCCAGTTAGCATGACCACTATATCTCCATATATATATATATATATATATATATATATATATATATATATATATATATACATATATATATATATTGTTACGGTTAATGTTATTCCGGCTTTATTTAAGGGACTAGATTGATGGGGAAGTCTAGATGGCGTCCCGAGGCTGCACCAGCTTCTTCCTCTTCTGCTCGCCCGGCTCATGCCGTAGCAATCCCCGGTTGCCAAACGAAGCCCGCTGGGCAAGTGCAAATCATTCAGAAAGTGTAGGGTGAAACCGCTTAAGACGGACAACATGTACTAACTGGGCCTGGCTAGACCGACGACCAGCGGACGTCAAGCGTTCCACCACGTACGTCAAGTCACTAAAGCGATCTACAATTACGAATGAGCCCGTGTACGGCCGTGTGTGTGTGTGTGTGTGTGTGTGTGTGAGAGAGAGAGAGAGAGAGAGAGAGAGAGCCCGTGTGTGGCCGTGGGGTAAAACCGTTTCGCATAAGCCACGTTTACGTCCCGGAGTCCACAACCACACAAAGTCTCCTTTCGTGTACGAGACGGACTGGTGTCGGCTGTCATAGCGCCCGTTCGATCGGTGTTGCGATGCCACAGTACGAAGACGAGCGATACGCCGGGCTTCTTCGGCAAGACAAAGCGTCTTGGCAACAGAGTACTCGCTGTGAAAGCCAAATGGTAGTATATAGTTTCAATGCAGCTTAGCGGTGAACGTGCGTAAAGGAGATAAAAAGGACTGTAATCGGTCGTCTCATGCTTTGCAGTATAATAAGCATAGGTAATGAAGGGGATTACGTCATCCTAGTCCTTGTGATCGGAAGATACGTACATGGCCAGCATGTTAGAGTTCTGTTCGTACGTTCTACAAGCCCATTTGTCTGAGGGTGATAAGGCGTTGAATGACGGAACTGCGAACTGCAGAGACGAAGCAGCTCTTCTACGGTGTCCGCAATGAACTGACGACCGCGATCGCTAATGACATGGGGCGGGGGGGGGGGGGGGGGGTGACCATGTCGGAGAATAATGAATCGAAGCAAAAACGTCGCAACGGACGCAGCTGTTGAAGATGGTACGGCCGCCGTTTCCGCGTAACGGGTCAGATGGTTGACACATACGATCACCCATCGGTTGTCGTTAGATGATCGGGGAAATGGGCCCAGAAGATCGATACCCACTTGTTCAAATGGCAGGCGAGGTGGCGGCAGAGATTCGAGAAGACGTGGCGGAGCGGTCGTAGGCGCTTGTAGCGTTGACATTGTTCGCAACTGGCGACGTAGTGCTTGACTGTGTCCCGCATTTTGGGCCAGTAAAAACGCTCATGTGTCCGGTTCAAAGTTCAATGAATCCTAGATGGCCAGAGGTCACATCGTCGTGCATGGCTCTCAGTATGTCCGTTCGCAGACTGTGCGGCACCACCAGAAGGAAGCGTGCGCCTTTAACTGAATAATTGGTCTTGTAAAGCAGGCCGTTGTGGACACAAAATCGACCGATGGCTCCAGGACGCGATGCGGCTACAAATAGAGGTCCCAAACTAATATCATTTTCCTGCTCTGCTTTGAAAGTCGTCGAGTCTGGGAATGTAGAAGAAATGGGAGCAAAACAGTCATCAAAATTGTCTTCGTCACACTCCGTCGTCGTCAGAGGAAAGCGGGAGAGACAGTCCGCATCTGCGTGGCGACGCCCAGACTTGTAGGAAATAACGAAGTCGTACTCCTGCAGTCGAAGAGCCCAACGTGCCAGTCGTCCACTCGGGTCACGGAGATTCACCAACCAGCATAACGCACGGTTGTCAGCAACGATAGTGAACGGGCGTCCGTAGATATAGGGCCGAAATTTGTGGACAGCGAAAACAGCTGCCAAACATTCTTTCTCGGTCATAGTGTAATTGCGTTCCGCCTTAGTCAAAGAGCGACTAGCATAAGCCACAACGTGTTCAGCTCCATGATGACGTTGCACTAGTACGGCACCGATGCCGATGCCACTGGCATCAGCGTGCACTTCCGTAACTTCCGTAGGTGCGGATGCATCGAAGTGACGCAATATGGGCCCTGACGTTAGTAGAAATTTTAGCTGGCGGAACGCGTCGTCACAAGCCGATGTCCAGTTGAAAGGGACGGCTTTTTGGAGAAGACATGTTAGGGGGTACACCACGTCGGCGAATCTTGGGACGAAGCGACGAAAATACGAGCACAGGCCCAAGAAACTTCTCAACTCCCGCACTGACTTCAGTGCTTCGAAGGAGCTTACTTCCTCAATCTTCCCTGGATCTGGCCTCACACCGTTTTTGTCGACCAGATGCCCAAGTACTAACGTCTCGGTTTCCCCGAAACGACATTTCTTGGAATTTAGGGTCAAGCCGGCTTGTTTGAAACAATGCAGAACAAGACTGAGATGGCTGTCAGGCTCGCTCAATGTGCTGCCAAAAATCACCACATCATCGAGGTAGCACAAACAAATTTTCCATTTAAGTCCTCGGAGTATAGTATCCATGAATCGTTCAATTGTTGCTGGCGCGTTACAAAGACCGAACGGCATAACGTTATATTCATAAAGACAATCTGGTGCCACGAAGTCCGTTTTCTCCTTATCGTCTGGGTGCATGGGTATCTGCCAATACCCTGATCGCAAATCCAGTGATGAAAAGTATGCAGCGGAATGTCGGAACAATCGATGACATCAATTCACACATCCTTTTTGGTGACTGCATTCAGTTTCCTGTAATCAACGCAAGACCGCCACGATCCATCCTTCTTTACTAAGATTACTTACTGGTGCTTCTCACAGACTAGAGGACTCTTGAACAACACTTTTCCGCAGCATGTCTTTCACCTCCTCAGCAATAACTGTCCTCTCTGTTGAAGAAACGTGGGAAGGCTTTTGCCGAATGGGGTGCGCAGATCCGGTGTGAATTCTGTGGCGGGCACGAGAATGCGGGAGTGAAGGCTGCTTGTCGCCGTGTGTGAAATCGAATACAGAAAGATGTGCCCACGAAACTTGTGCGAGAGCGTGGCGCTCGTGTGAGGGCAGTGCCTTGTTGATCATCCATAGGATCTGCTCTTCAGAAGTGCTTTGTTGAGGATCGCTAGTATGAGACTGCTCCTCCTCGCTTAGAAGTGTAATGGAGCTGTAAGTAATCTCGTCAAATTCAGCGAGCTTAATCTCACGCGGGAGAACAGCAGGGACGCAAGAACAATTGAAAGCCCACACATTTGAGGCGCCATTCACTACTCTCATGACAGAGCGTGGTACAAGTACATCTTTCCTTGCGCAGCTCGACGTAAGTGGCTGGACTTGCGCGTCAAACGATGAAAGGTCGGCAGCAGCGAAGTTGACAGGGATACGTGACAGCGACCAAGGCGGTAGAAGCAAATCGTTGGAAACAACACAATAGTTTTTCACTGGTAAGGATGTGTCGGCAAGGCTGGCGAGAAGCGCGCTATTCAAAGCAATTTTGCCTGTGCCACAGTTAACGGATGCACCACAATCCTGAAGAAAGTTAATCCCGAGAATCACATCATGAGTGCACCGCGGTAGAACGAGAAATTCTGTTTTAAGGTCTCCTCCGAACAAAACACTTGCAACACAAATACCAAGGGGAACTAGACACTCCCCACTGACACCACGAAACGTCACATCACCATTCCACGGGAACAACTTTCCGACCCAGCCTCTCTTTGAAAGTCACACTCATGACGGAAACGGTAGCGCCAGTATTGACTAATGCTGTTGCAGGTGTACTATCAATTAACACACGCACTTTGTTCTTCATCATAATAGGCAGAGGAGTATTTCGCAGAGACGCAGACTCTCCGGCGACCTTACCTCCATCGGCCGCGCCGGCTAGTTTCCCGATGGCGGTGGTGACACAGCACGTCGCCGTGGTGACGGTGAACGGCGTTGGCGACTGGTTGGGGCGTCAGGCTGCGGTCTGAAGCTGGCGAGCCACTCCTACTATATTGACGGAAGGTATTCCGTGCTGGCGCGCCTGTGGTGTTTGCAATATCAGGGTCTGTCGGCCAACGGTCGTCATAACTGTCACGTTCGAAATTAGGCCAAGTTGGTGGTGGGCCATATCTTGTCTGTCGGGGCCGGCGACAAAAACGAGCAATGTGTCCTGAGGCGCCACAGCTGTAACACAGGCGATGCGCGACCGACGTTGTAAACCTCGGCGTCAAATCTGGGACGCTGCGAATAATAAACGCGATCTTCTGAATTCCAATTCGTGGTGGTAGCTCGACGAGTTCGTTGATCGTGCGTCATGTCGTCGGGAAAGGTACATCGGTGCTGTCGCAGCTGATCGACTCGACACTCTGCAACGCCTGGCATAGCAGACAATGCGGACACAGCAGATGCATATTCTTGAGGTTGGTTGGGAGCACAGCCAAGCTGTTCCGCCCCTTTGGTGTGTCTTCGCGGACAATTTGCCTTATAGTTGCCGCAAGGTAAAATTGAAAACCGTAGTTGTCATTGTCTTCAACGCTTGCCACCGTTGTGACATTTGCTAACCTGCCGAACTTTGGCGTGATACGGCGCAGCTTCAAGGCCTCAAATGTGCGGCAATGCTTGAGGTCGGCGACCGAGGCGAAACTCTCCTTTCCGATTAAATAATTGTACACATCCTCGGCTATGCCTTTGAGAAGGTGTCCAACCTTGTCCTCTTCGGACATTCGAGGATTGACCATTCTCCAAAGCTTCAGGATTGCCTCTATGTACCTAGTACAGGTCTCACCTGGGAATTGAGCGCGCTGAAGCAATGTCTGCTCCGCCCGCTTCCTTTTCGTGGTGGAATCGCCGAAGCACTCTGTGAGGGTAGTAACGAAGCTGTCCGACGTAGTGCATATATCTTCATGGTTCTCGAACCATACTAGCGCAGTGTCTGTGAGGAACAGAACCACATTGTCGAGCTCGCCGACCACGTCCTCGCCGAACTTTCCTGAGAAAGGGCGGGGCTCTATCTGATGCATCCAGGCGCCGGTTGTTCGCACTGGAGCTGCCAGAGAAGGCTGTTGGTCACCGCTGTGGGACATGGGGATCTCAAGTGGTGTTGGGGGCAGTCGAGCGAGGCGTCGGCTCTGGCGTGGTACTTGCTGCAGCAGCTCCGTCGTCTTGGTCGAAGTATCCCGCATCTTCACCACAAGACTGTTACGGTTAATGTTAATCCGGGGACTAGATTGATGGTGAAGTCAAGATGGCGTCCCGAGGCTGCACCAGCTAACGTCACCTTCCTCTTCTGCTCGCCCGGCTCATGCCGCAGCAATATTTCGTGTCTGCCGCGGATCGGCAGACACAAAAAGCACAAATACAACGAGCGCTTGGCTTTCATTGCGCTAAGGCGTCGCGCAACTAATGCCGAGGATGCAAGTTGGGATAGCGGCCGCAACGGCAGTATTTTGATGGGAGGTTGGAAAACGCAAAAATGCAAAAGAGCATCTGCGTTTTACATTTATTGTAGTGGGTGGCGTTGCAAGTTGGGCCGAGCTAAAGCTTTCTCGTATTATATTTGGAGGTCGGTCAATCGACCAGTGTACTTACCCGTAGGCGCACCTGTCGCCATGACTGATGACAGCGAAGAGAAGCACAAATAAAATAAATCAATAAGACAGATATCGGTGGTATTTCTCGTATATCTTATTTTCTGAGTGGATCATCTTTATAATTCCGTGGTTGATACTGTTCTCGCTTTATGGAGATACAGTGGTCGTGATGACTTAAATTAAGTAATGATTTTTCACATGCCAGCACTGCGATCTCATGAGGCATGCCATAGTGGGGGATTTCAGAAAATTGGACCTCCTGGGTACCTTAACATAAGTACACGGGTGTTCTCGCATTTCGCCATAGCCCAAATTTGATCCCGCGACATCGTGTTTGGCAGCCCAACACCACAGCCATTAAACAACCACAGTGGCTGATCGTGATGCCTCGTTCACTCGTCAGTTGTAGGGCTTGCGTATACCTCCGATATTAGAGAAAAGTATTTCATGTCATGTAAGAAGATAAGAAGAGAAACAATAATCAGCAAGACTTCCGCCTTGTCTGGAGCGATCAGACGCTGTATTCATTCATTAGTGGTGAGCGAGAGCCTGTTTGCCGATATTTTGATCAGATGAACCGCATTCCGCTGTATCACCTCGAGTGCGCCAATATTCGTTTTTGTGTGAGGGTCCCAAGTAATGCTCGTGTATGGAAGAATTAAGCTAGAAGTTCTTTTGCTGTCGCATGCTTTAGTTTATGCCTTAGTAATACAATGTTTACGAAACAGTGAGTCACAAATATTAAATATATGCCAGGTTAATCTTTGGTTTCTGGTTATAGTGACACCTTGATCAATGATATTCGTCAATCTGAGTTCAACATATGAAAACCTGTACTGAAGTCGTTGGTGGCAATGATTTTAGTGAACTTAATACAATGATCCTCGTCAATAGGAAGTTACAATATCATAAGTGTCCGAGAACTGCCCCTTGAAGGCCAACGCCTTGAACTTCCCTATGAAACGGGTAATGGGTCAGACACGCAAAGCTGTCTATAACAACGGTTTATTAAATAAGCTGTAACTCAATGAATTAGGTATGGGGAAGGACCTACAACTTCTGAATCAGCTTAGTATGTGAAACAGGGTCGAAACCTTCACTAAAATCCAAGGCGTATAAATCACCCACCCCTGCTTTATCAAGGATACTCGCAAAAGAGAACTGTTACCAACTGTGGCACTGCGGGGAACGCTATCCTAAAACCTTGTTGCAGAGCGTAAAATATGCCTTCGTTTTCTAAACGCTGTTATAAATTTTGTGGCAGCGTGCAGAAGCATACACAAAGAGAAATTTGCAGATAGAACACTCGACTAAGCTACTTACGAGTCCTTGCTGCAGCTGGAGGAGAGAGTGCGAATACGAGAAAATAAAATTAAATGAAAAATTTGTGGTAATTCTCGCATATATTAATTTGCGAGTCAAATATCTCTAGCATTCTGTGCCTCTTCAAACCGTTCTAGCCCTCTCAGAGATGGCTATAATCAGATTAGAATGGTTTGACACTGAAATCACGACACAACGAAATGTGCAGTATATCTTCAAATTTAACTTAGAGAATCGCTGCATTGTTAGCTCTTGGTGCCTTCAGGTAAAAACGTCCAGTTCACAGATTTCTCTTCAGATTACTTGGTTAAACTGTCACAAATTTACTTGTGTTCGATGACCATCAATAAAAACTGTCAATTCACGCAAAACACTGCTAAAGTACCGTTTGTTTTTTTCTTATTTGCAAGACTTTCTTACATTAAAGAATTTTGTCGTGTTACGTCTTTCAGCGTACATCTTTCGCAAGCAAAACTAGTGCCACTTGTTCAATAAAAACGCTTAACACTAGCGACTAGATTGCTCGGTGCCGCGCGCACCAGGCGGCACAGCGAAGCGTTGTGTTTTGCCGTCAAAGCCACCTATTGCTTAGATGAGCGGATCAACGAGAAGCTCCGGGTACCGTGCATATCTTTATTCCCAAGAGCTGATGCCAATTGTACAAGCGCACATCCATTGCCAAATGGCAATGGATGTGCGCTTGTACTCTGCACAAGTTAATTTGAGACGGAATGCAGCAGTTGTAGTACAAAGGCATATCACGATAAAGGGTGTTTGCATAAATAAAGTGAGTAAATAGGCACATACTTTTTTCATGCAATGGTAATGGGGGACGGCTCACACGTCT
This sequence comes from Dermacentor andersoni, assembly GCF_023375885.2. NCBI lineage: Eukaryota > Metazoa > Arthropoda > Arachnida > Ixodida > Ixodidae > Dermacentor > Dermacentor andersoni. Next base: position 83,307,727 of record NC_092822.1, on the reverse strand, counting down.
TATTTATGTGGTTTGCCTGATTTCTCCTGCCAATTTTCAATCAATTTTAAATTTGGGGATGTTATAGCTAGTTCTGCGAAAAATTTATGTGATGTCGGTTCGCATAAAGTTGTTGAGAAACCACTGTGTTCATTACGAACACATGAGACAGTCAGAGGATAACTGCTCTGGAGCGGACATTAAGAAGACCTTTATTTCATGCTCACAAAAGAACACTCAAAACACAAGCAAAAATTTATATTCACACACGTTCAGCGCGAAGCTGCAAACATTCACATGTAGCAGTTCTCCAAGTTACTAAAGCAATGCATTTGGAGAAAAGTTCTTCCTGGTCCGCGGTTTGATATTGTTTGGGTGATAAAGTGGAAAGTTCTCATCATAATGACGGTGGCCCGTATGCTTTGAAATGACATAGGAATTAAGGTATTTTTGCACAGGATACGAAAAAAAAAAGTTCGCGTTTCCACTCCGATCTCTCTCTACGACAATAACGCACTGCAACGGAGTCTGTCAAGGTATTCAAGTGAGTGGCACGGAAGCATACCCTCAAACTTTGTTTCTGTTGCCATCAGCGGAGCAGCGACTGCTGTTGCGGCAGTTTCAAACATTTCGCTGGACGTTGGCAGCATACTCAGAGGGATATAAATGTAGCATTCCACCAGTCACGCAAAAGCAAAGCACACCAAGAAAGCTCAGCAGTCATCGCGAGTCGAACGGCAGTCTTACCTAAGCCTTTGTTTCGTACGTGGACACTTTGCTCTTGCATTCAGCATTCAGCAAAGTTAACGCAGCTAACGTACACAAAACTGAGGTAAATTGAGCTTCGGCTTGCTTAGTACACTTCCTCGAATGCAGTGGGCGAAAACGAAAAATTCTAGTCTGACAAGAGGCTCCTGCACAATCCAGTTCACTGATGGAAACAGCCTGCCATGAGCACCGCTGACTCCACCGAACACTGCTGGAAGCTGGTGTAGCGCACATCCTCCCGAAAGCCCCTGAAACTTTCACATCGTCTTTTTCAGAGAGGAACGAGACCTAAAATTGTTTCACAGAAAGAAAGCGTTGCATGTGAAAAAACTCACTGATCCTGGAACTGAAACTAGACCTTTCCAAGGCGGTGTCCAGAACATCTGAGCTAAAATAAAAACTAGCAGATGACAGAACTAAGGTCATTGAATAGCCACTTAGAAGGATAGGAAGATGCATATACTAAATCCTTTCCACCGAATCTTGTAAGCGAAGGAAACTCCATAAAGTGGGAAGGTGGCTGATCGCAGAGTAAGGGTCAATTCATTGTGATCTTAAGCCCATGAACACTGAATGTGGCGAGTCAGTCCTAAGTTTCAGAAGGTGGAGAGTAATCCACTAAATGTCGAGTGTAGAGCGAAGCTACAATGGTAACACATATGGGCTTCGAAAAAAGAACTTCGCAGTTAGAAATATGTCGTAAATTATTACACTTCAAGAACGGGGATATTCAATATTGCAAATTAGTTGTGCAAGATTGTGCAACATGGAGAAATGTTTAGTAAATTCAGAAGCTGTAATCCACCCGAATCTGCCTTGAAAATAAAAAGGTCTCTTACGGGTTTCTTGGAAAGCTTCATTGTTGAACAAAATTTTGCCCTTGTCTAGAGATGGAATGCGGGTTCAACGCCGTTCCAAAGTGGTCACTACGTATGAGCTATCCAGGCGGCTACGAGATCACTGAGCGAGGGCGAATCGCCGCGCTTAAGTCCGCAGGCCTCGGCGAACGTTTATGCAAGTCGAAAATTCTCATCTATTTTAGTATCAAGCTATAAAAAAACATGAGCGATTCTCAAAATAAAAAGCAAACGCCTCGTGATTTAGGGACAATCTATTCCCCAGGCGATTCACCCGAGCTAACCAGGAAGCGGGCAGATCGAAAAGCGGCAGTAGAATAAATTTTCACTCGAAGCACAGGGACAGCGAATAGTGCAAGACACATGTACTTAAGTCCGAAAAGAGAAATTTATCAAAGCTAAAAATTGTTATTCACATATGCTCAGCGTGAAGCTGCAAAGATGAGATGTTCGAGTTCTCGAAATTACTAAAGCAATGCATTTAAATAAGAATTCTTCCTGGTCCGCGGTTTGAACGCAGGACCAACGTTTTCCTTTGTGGTTAGTTTTGGGTGATATCGCAAAGGAGGAAAAGTGTCCCTCAAGGGGAGAAATTATTCATCCAGCTGAGTCTACGAGTAAACTAACGTTAGCCAGAGAATTCAGTTTTGATTATTTCTGCAAAGAAGAAGAAATGTTCATGAAGGGGCCAATGCTGATCCTGTGTGGTCAGTTTTGCCCATAAAGAGGCCAAAATAGTCATTCAGAAGAGCGTGCCAGAAAGCCCCAAAGATTACCTATACGGGTTTCTTAAAGGAATTCGTCATGGTCTAGGGTTTGAACCCAGCAAAGAACGCCTTTCCCGGTCTCACGCTCTACATTAGAGCTAACCAAGTGGTTCTAATATCGTAGAGTAAGGGTCAATTATTAGACAGTCCCAAGCACAGACAATAAATACAGCAAAATATTCTCCGAAACTTATTAGGCCTAGAGGAAGGTTTATGAAAGGAAGAAATTGTGATTCAGCTGAGGGTTTTAGCAAGCTGCAATAGGAGCCCACTTAAGTCTTTTCAGAAAACGAGCTTTGCGGTTGCAGACATTTTCCTTACTGAGGAGATTGAACCTAGAACAATATATTCAGGAGATTGAACCTATAACAGCTAACCAGCTAACAAGCAGATCGCACAGCGTTGACGAATCTCTCATAAACCTGCGCAACAAACGACGCACAACATGAGCAATCTGCTGCCATAAATCTCGCAAGGTGGAGAAATTAAATTAAATTATGGGTTTTAACGTGCCAAAACCACTTTCTGGACTCCGCGAATTTCGACCACCTGGGGTTCTTTAACGTGCACCTAAATGTAAGTACACGGGTGTTTTCACATTTCGCCCCCATCGAAATGCGACCGCCGTGGCCGGGATTTTGTCCCGCGACCACGTGCTCAGCAGCCCAACACAATAGCCACTGAGCAACCACGGCGAGTTGAGATGGAAGAAGGCCCGTCAAAGGGAAAATGTCATCCAAGTAAGTTTAGCACCGAGCAATAAAGGAAATCCATACAGCTTTTTCACAAAACAAGCTATATATGTTGAAAAATATGCTTGCTCCTCTGGGGATTGAATTCGGGAATAACGTCTTTCATTGGTTGTCTCTGTACGTGTGACTTAACATGAAGCCTAACAGATGATAGATAGATGAAGGACAGTGAGTACGGCAAATAAATTCTGTGGCGGAATTTCGCATGATGAAGCAAACTTCATGAACAGAAGAAATAGTAATCCATCCGTGCCTTGTATTGAAGTACAAATTCTTCCTTTTCTGAGAACTTGGCATGGCAGCAGCGCTTCTCTAAGGCGGTCACCGTCTATGCTAATGAGTAGGCATCACAGATCACATAGTGATGACGAATTGCAAGACGACTTCAACAGGAAGCTGGAAATATAGCATATTAGTTCCGCGAACTTCCGCGAAGTTACGCAAGATGCGCGAGAGCTAACAAATCGAAGAAATAATTTTACCGCATCTAACAGAATCAATAAAAATATGTTCCCACGGGTAAACAGAAACAGCTCCAACATTTCCTGGTGCGGCACAAAGATTGCTCTTCCATGAAAACGAGATTCGACAATCACCAATTGCTAAATATTGAAAATAACGAAAGAATGCAATCAACTACTCCGTCAAAGGCCACACCTTATGCCGTCAAAAGAATACAATGCACATAGGCCTGTATAGTATATTGAGATATTATGGCATATTTAATGGGCGATTGTGTTGTACAGACAGGAGATGCCCATAAATTAGGGCTGTCAAGAGGAGTAAGGTGCACTAAGCTGAAGCGGTCCTCACACACGCCGCGTTATCACTGCTACCGCAACCAAGGGAGGGACATACCAGCTCACGATATTCCCTACTTGCATAGCAAAGTAGTAAATGATTATCCGAAGTGCACATCAAGGAGAAAAACAATTCTTATGGACATCAGAATAAAGCAAGCAATTATTCATAGAATTATTCATAATTTTTCACAACGCCGACTGTAAGTTGAACGCTGCGGAGAGATGGGGAGGCGTACAGATTAGTTATACGTATGGTGCGCTGGCAAAAATTTTGCCGGTGTTTTAAAATATACCGTAGCTGACTACAAGGTTCCGATAAAATGCAGTTTTTTGGCAGTTTCGCGAAATATGTTACGCTATCTTGAGTGTTGTGCTTAATTGCAATACTCAGAAGAATCCTCCACTTCGTAAGTATGTAGTTTAACGCGCCATTTCCCATTCCAGTGATCTACAGCGTTCTATGGAGCACCTAACTTAGCAGCTTCGATCGTTTTATTAGTAATCGTTGGGCATCGGTAACGAAGCCCTCGATGTAATAAAAAAAGTGATGTGGCTTATAGGCTGGCGCGCAAGGATTGCTTTGCTCTCAAAGGAATAATTTAGAGTGGTATGCATCCGCTTATAAATGGACAGGGAAAAGACGCAGGTACTCAGTGCGTGATTTAAGCTAGTGGCATACTTGCTGATTACTACAATAGCCATTATCAGAGGAAGAACGACGCTTTAAGACGGGACACAAAGGAGGAATTGCACACACTGTGGTTCCTCCTTTTTGTCGCCCCTTGAAGCACTGTTCCCTCTGTGATAATGAACAAAGAACCCCGCCAGCCAATCTATGCAGCGATAAGCAGCCATCAGCTCTCAGACACGGAGTGCCCGAGAGCACTGCAAGTACGACGCACAAGCGGGCACTCACGTGCCCTTTGTTAGAATTTCGCGAGCTCTCTTTCGGTGAGACAAAAATATGGACACAATAAAGATTGTGAAGCTGCCCAGTTATATGTTTCTGGGAACAATATGAAAGAATCTGTATGCAACTTTTGATTCGCATTTACTATTTCTGCACTCGAATAATTACTGTTTGCCAAATATGCGGATACAAAAAAAAAAACTACCGCGTAACGCTTTAAACAATAGCTAACATCCATTTGATCATCTTCAGCTTGAGTAATCCGGTATATTTGTGAACTTGTGATAATATCAGCTGCAACCAAATTCCCAGCCACTACTTAAGTATTCCATGATATTCACTTTGAAAATCACCAAATTTACATTCTAGGTTTCGGACAGAGACCCCTTCTTTGAAAAGCCGGCACCCGGTACTCGTAATTAGAATTTTCGTTTTACCACCACATTTTAATACTCAGACATTTGCAATGGCTAACAAGGTTGTCGTTTGCACCTAGCTGATATCTACGACGTTGAGGTAGTCTGCGAAGCGTCACCATTCGTTATTAAGGGCGCTATGTTGCCGGTGTGTCCCTATCCTAAGCTGTGCGTTTTAACGAAATGTAGTTGTTTTTCCACTTAGTGATTGCGTTTCACTAGGCCAGCCGGGCTTTTGTTGTAGCATTGTCACGAATAAAGTAGTGGAGATAACTCGTGTAATTTCTGGTATAATTACGGAAAGGCACACAGGAAAACACGGACACAACAAGGAACGAAAATCCACACACACACACATATACGGACTATATGATCTAAAATATATCCACAGTATAAAGGGAAAGAAGCGTCCACCTGCGAATCATGGGCAGCTACGGGTATTCGCGAAAGGTAACTGTAGCGCAGAACAATACCCATTTCAATATAGAGGCTTGAATTACGCACGTGTTAGCACTAATAAATGATATGGCAATCCTCGGCCATGGATAAGGCAAGCTTCCTCGCTCTTGTAAGTGCGCAACACTATATGTGAATTTGCCTCTCCACTTGCAACTGCGCCATGGCAACGAATCGTGACGGCATTTCACCGGTTAAGGAAGGTTTATACTGAAAGTCCGATTTCTGTAACGACCTGTCTGCACTACTTAAAAGTGACCGCAGCTAACAGCAACATTATGAAGGACATCCGTGCGACGTTATGCGAACTTGTTGGTAGCCTTTACAATACACCTATGAGGCCTGTTTGTGGAGTATGGGTTTATTCGTTAAAATGAGTCTTCGAAATGGTTCACCACGCATTTGAATAGCCGCCTCTTTTTACAACGAAGCTGTATATGGCTAGCCGATTCATCCGCCTGTCGCTTGTTCGCCGAAAACTTCGGCGCAATCCCATGCGCATGCAGGAAATAGAAAATGGAGGGGGGTGCGTGATTAGCTGCGCCTGCAGTGACTTCATTGCTCTCCATCGCAGCCAGGCACGCGAGCAGCATTTTCTCTCTGGTTCCGAATTATGTAGACCACGCGTCATACTCATTCGTAAGGAGCAGGACGCTTTCGATCAGCGACGTCGCGAGCAGGACTGCGAACGAGCTCGCCTACGCCGTGCCGGTGCTGCAGCCCGGGCACAAGAACAGGCTCATGCAGCTGAACGCTAGCAGCAACTGCGTGCCGAAGATGTGGCAACCTACCAAGCCGTAGTTCAATGAACCGTAGGGATTAACGCAGCGATAAACACCGGTCAAGGCAGGAAAGTGGGCTCGTTGGTGTGCCATCATTAATGAAAAGCTAGCGCAAATTACAGGGACACAGACAGAGAAGATGACAGGACGAGTCGTCTTCGTCGTTTTCTCTGTGTCCCTGTTATTTGCGCTAGTATTTTGATTAATTATAAACACCGGGCCCGCACGGTTCAGCTTCGCTGGTTAGTCATCTATACCGAGTGCTTGTGCGGAGATTTTCTGTTTCTATTCTGCAGCCGTGAAGTTTTATTTTGCTATGTTTTGCAGATGATGCTATTTGTGAACGATAATTGTTGCCATGCCGAATGCTTTGCTATGGAAGAAGACGAGTCTAGAGGTGCGCAGTAGCATTTTCGTATGGCACACTAAGCCAATTTTTCTATTGGAGCTATTAGTATGGTTTAAAGTAAGTTATTACCCTTATTACATTGCTCATTAGTTATTTCTCCACATATTCAAACCTAAAACACTAAGCCCATTATTAGAGCTTTCATGTGAATTAAAACAAAAACGAGGCAGGTGGTAAAGTCATATCATCGTCCACTTCCAAATGACAAGAATAGTATTTTATAGTGCTGCCATCAAACAAATTGGGCATAAATAAAAGCCTTGTAGAGCGCGCAAGAAGCTCAGTATTTAGAGAGAGAACCTCTGATAGCTTTAATTAAAAAGGCACGAAAATTTATGATTAAGAACGATGGTGGCCAAAATAACGCACTGTGCTTTCTGATTTGCACAAGTCAGAACGAACACAACTTGCAACATCCTAAATCAGAAGCAACAAAATCACAAAAAACTCGGGCTATATATTTGTTTTACACAGGTTCACTCTTTGCCTCACAGTGACGATGCAAGCGGAATCGCCGGCGCAACTCAATCCGGAAAACCTCGAAACAACAGAAAGAGGACATATTTACTCAATGTCATTCCAAGATCTCAAATCTAACTGTACTTCGCAAATGAGTCAATACTTGTTAATTGTTAAAAAATGGTAAACGCAGCTTGCTGTGGATGGGTTCTATCGCTGAACATGTCACCGCCAGCTTATTTACGTCTCCTGCAGCATGGAAGCCTCCGCAAGCAATCTGCAGTTACTCGTGTCTTGCGCAAGCCAAATTAATTTTCTGCTTACAAATTTACTAATCTCACATTCCCTCTTTTGGCACCTCCGCTGCAACTTGAATGAACCACCAGTTGTCTGCGATATGCTTTGCAGGATCTGCCAAGCTGTATTTATTGCTCTTAATGTCCACTAAAATATCGGCTACTCCCGTTTGCTCTCTAAGCAATAAAGCTGTCCTCGCAGTCACGTAACCATAGGCCTAGCTTTCGACATCCCTCGTTGCGCAGTCCTTAGCTCCTCAAAAGTTTCTGCCCATTGTGTTTCTACGCAAAACAGTGGAATGTTTGCGCACTTTGGTTTTAGGCAACCGGTCATAATATGGTAGCTATGATACCGATTTTGTGTATCGCGCTACTTACTCTGTCGCAGTTCGACATTAGTTATAACAAGACGGTAATAACGTCGGTATGCCCCGTCAAGGCATACCGACGTTAACCCAGCATCGCAATCTGCTACCTCAGCGAGAGATAGTACTGAGCGATGACTACTTAGTTTTTGCCATAAATCTCATAATATCTTCAGCAATACCAAATTTCAGCATATTGGCAAAGGCAACGGAGATTGTGCCTCGAGGCTTAATGTAACAATGTCCGCACAAATTGCAATATCGCTATTCCATTATCACTTATGTCGCGACGTTCGTTTTTTCTTTGCATCACAGGTTTTGCCTCAGTGCTTGCCAGAAATATAATCTGGTGCCCAGTACGTGAACCACTTGTACCAGATTCCCATTTATTCGCTGCCCTCCTTAATACTAAGGGCTATAAGAAGTAAACGGCGTCAAATTTCCTAATAACCAGTGGGTCCACCTTAACATGTCAATTTGGAAAAGAATCGCTGGTGGGAAATGTTATACAAGATGCGGGATCTAGTAGGTGGAAGAATGCGTTTCATACTATGACAACAGCTGATGCCAGATATCCTTGCCATCTGAACAAGAGTTTACGATGGAAAATGACACTTGAAGTGACTATCAACATTTACCTAGGAGATTGACGCGCCACTCGATGCCTGGTCGGAAACAAATACCCATAAAGTGAACATTATGCTCGGAAGAAGGACGACGAAACAAATATTGAAATCTTTCTTTGGATAGAGGACCAAATCGACCTTGGCGAGCGAACGCTCGTTCGTTATCCGAGCTTTGACGAGATATATATCTGGCACTCTGCCGTATGAAACAATTCCTGACCGAAAGTGTTTTCACTGTCGAAGAAAGGGAAAGTGTACAGTCGTATTCTCCTTGTACTGATATATGGGGTAGAAGCTTGGAAGTTAAAACGAAGCTCGAGAATAAGTTAAGGACCGTACAAAGAGGGATGAACGAAAATTGTTAGGCGGAGCCTTAAGAGACAGCGACAGATCAGTGTGAATCAAAGCAAGCGGCTATAGCCGATATTCTAGTTGACATTAAGAGAAAAATATGAGTTGTGCAGGCGATGCAATGCTTAGAGTAAATAACCGGTGGACCATTAGAACTGCAGAATGAGTGCCAAGGGGAGCGAATGACAGCAGAAAATTAGGTGCTGTGATACAATTTTGAAATTTGCCCAAGCAAACTTGAATCATCTAGCGCAAGACAGGGGTAATTGAGAATGCTGGGAGTGGCCTTTGTCCTGCAGTGAACAAAAAATTAGCTGATGATTATGGTAATGGCGATTATGACCATATCGGAAAACCTAGGAGATCAAAGATCGCTTGAAGGAAAGTGTAGGTAGTGGAACAGCTGACATGCTTACATGTGACAACCACTGCCAATGATATCTTACAGAACCATTGCATAGACAAGCGTAGGTGTAGCATACGCGAATGCCTGCTGCTCTAAGCAGCTTCTAAAAAATTTTATCGGAATGTTACGATGTGTCTGCGTTATTCTTCAGTGCACGAGTGCAGAATGTTTTCACACCAAAGGGTAATATTTGCGCAACGTATGCTATTGCACCAATTAAAAATTAGTTATTTGTGTTAGGATTGTCATTTATTATCCTAAATAAATGATGAATAAATGCGTTGACATACTAGGATTTGCTGATTTAACAGTGAACCGCAAGAAAAACAGAATGAAAGCGCCAAGTGTTTTCAATGCTGGCTTCAAAAAAGTTTACGAAGTTCAAGAAAAAGTACACATATTTGTACATATAGCAAATGCATGTCTGAAGGAAGAGAGGCACAAGATATCTATTCGAAAGCAGTTCAAAATGTGGTTATAGATGCGAGCCTCTTCCAACAAATCGGTAATATTTGTATTATTGGGAAACAAACAAGCAACAGAACGAACGCAGAAATCGTAATAAACGTGAGTGGATGTTAGGACATGTAAAAGGGAATGCGGCTTTATGAGCATATAGCGCTTACTAATATGCTATATGACATACTGTTCCACAGTATTGACTATAGTATGCCAATGTCAAGGCCGCAACACTACTATCCGGACTGCGTGCTCGAGCTAGTACTTAGGTCCCCTGAGGTCTCGTGTGCACTTGAAGTGAGCGAATACTGTCCGTGCAAGCAGTGCCAATATAAACTACTTCGTTTTAAGTATGGTTGTCGCAAACGACATCTGAGAGGAAGCCAAGTGCAGCTGTTCACGAAAGTAGACTACGAACAGATAGAACGTAACTCTGCCAGCCTGCAAGCGTTGCGCACGCATGAACACGTCAGTCCTGTAACTCCTGCGCCAAATGCCAATGTATAAGTGTCGCGGCAATGAGCCATTGTATAAAAAAACGTTGAGGCTGTTTAATGGACCTCGTTGGAAACTACAAGCGGCAAAGCATTGTTTAAACGCATAAAAAAGTTGTGAAACTGCTAGTTTCTGTGTTCAATGGCTAACACATCATAGATATCAAAAGCTGCTGCCAATGTACGTAATGCGGCATACGCAGCGATCATCTCCAAGGCCAAGTTGCCTTTGGCACGACGCAAGTATGGTGGCGATAGCTGCCTAACGGCTAAGACAACGGGCTGCTGTGCTGGAGAACACGGCTACTATCCGGCCATTTGACATACTTTTCCAAATACGAGCTTTTCGAGAACACAGCGGTGGCTCAGTTATCAAACATGCAGTACAGCAGCCACAGTTTGGAAAGTCTCAGGTATGGGCAAGTGTCAATTGCACAAAAGGCAACGACAGCTGCAAATTATTTCCTCAGTGCTACAGCCTATTAACTAAAAATATCTCCAAGATAATTCAACTGGGTGCGGATGCAGGAGATGTCGAGGAACGGCAATGCAGTCACATTTCAACAAGACGTCTAATTTCGCCCTCGACATCAGCAAGATATACCTGGCAAGTTTCAACCCCAAAGGAAGTCATGCGAATGCATAGGTTTTGTTACGGGGCAGTACATTTGCAGACGCAGCAAGCAAGGCTTCATGTAGGGCGTCACTGAGCTAACCATGCTGCCAGAATGAAAAATTATTGTTCGCGGTGGTATCGGGAGACAAGCGCTCAAGCAAAACGCTTTAGGACTTACCAGTGGTCTTTTTCATGCTGAAAAAAAAGAGAGAGAGAAGACAAGAAACGTTAGCACCACCTTGCAAAATATAATAACGAACTATCGCTACGTCGGTGACACTGCCCTCATACCATTTTCCCCAGCGATGGCAATATGCTTCCACGTTGAAAACGAGCGAAGAGCTGAAATTCCAAAATATTTTCGTGGGACGGCGAAATCCTGCAAATAGGATGCCCTATATTTAAACAACATGCCGACAAATTGTCGAACGCATCATTGCAAAGTATGGTCTTTTCTCTTCCTCTGCTTATCCGCTATACGGCCCTCTTCGAACATTTGAGAGCAGATTGTAAAGCTGGCTAAATATTATTTATATTAGATAGCAGGTTGCTTTCCGTGTATATCCTTCTCCGTGGCCCCAGGCCAAACAACGCTATTGCAGCCTGAAGTTACAAGAAGCGTGATTGAAGAACACAAATGCACTCATTTTAGTACGTTTCGGCCGCTGTTGGAAGACAGAAAAGAAACCGAAATAAAAGGAAGTTTTACCTCAGAGCTAATATGATTTGCATCTTCGAATACATGTTAAACGCATAAAGGGCCTCCCCAATTGAACCAATGCAAGTGAAATTTGCGTTATCGAGAACAGAGCCTAAATCTATCTATGCTCATAAACAATATTCCAACATAAAGCCTAAGTTTTTGCAGAACTTCCGAATATGTTTCTGGAAATACAAGCACGAAGTTGCGAAGCAAAAGAACATTGGTTCTGTGCGCTGCACTTGCAACTAATCTAAAACGAGCAGACGTGAGAGGCTGCAATGACGGCGCTGCGGCGAGATGGAGCAACCTAGCGATGAAGAATGGGAAGGTCGTGGATGCCTAAACATAATCGCTTCGAGGAAGTTTGTGTGGTGAACGTCATCGTTCGCCTTGCTTTGGACGTGGTGCATTGATGGCGATGCATCGTAGTGTTAGGCGAGGCCATGCTTCTTCGCAGTGAAAGCAAAGCGGGCGGGGATGGGGAGTGCACCATGCGTTTGTCTATTGTGGCCGCTCAAGTGCCGCTGCCGGCTACCGACGAGGGTTACGGTGCCCTGTCACGTCGCCGGAGGGAGTAGGTGACAGCGTGTGGTGGCGGCGACGTAGCCCATGCTCGGGTGAGGCGGTTGAGAACCTTTATTGACCACTAAATTTCTTCAAGGACGATCTCAGCATTTGATGCAACTTGGGGCTTCGAAGCTAGAAACAGCCTTCGTACATCTTCCCTTAGCTACCGTAAGTAATTCGCGCAGTCTGGTATTGCGCATTTCGAGCATCTCCTCACATGACCTGGCCTCTCACAAACTCGGCTACAGTCTTCCGTGGATTGCACATCAGTCCAGCGAGCAGTTCTCGCTTTACACCGCGCAGCAGGAAGCGAACTTTTTGATGCGAAAGCATCAATTGCCATATTGAGCGAAAAAGCAGGCGTCAGCAGCAGCGAAAGGGCACCTGAATTCCCATGGGTTGCGACGCCACCACACGTGTACACCTCTACGGCGCAAAGCGGACGAATGGGTACAGCTGCTGCCTCGCTGCGCCGCCAAGTATTGGGTGAGGGGAGAGGGCATCGCCGCGATGCAACGTCACCGTCGCTCTTCTTGCTCTGCGAAGTCTTATCCGCGCCTTCCTCGTCTGCACAATCTCTCGCCTGAATTCTAACTTCACGTCGGTAATCGCTAGAAATAAATTGATGCATATACAAAAACAAATTCCACACAGAATACTTTGGCGGTATTGAATTGAACTAGGGCGCTAGAACAGCGCCTACTAAACAGGAAGCCTCTGCAATCTACTTTATCACAGTATGCTACTTAGACTAAAATTGGCATTGCTAAGACCGGCGTCACGAAAGCGGAGACCGCGCCCTACTCGCTGGCGTCCCCGTTAGGTTCTACGGCGGTCGGGCACGGTGACATGACGGCACGGATCCAAGTGCCACGGCCAAGCGTCTGAACGCATTCGCTTGCCCGCGAGGGGTTCATATGGTTCGAAGGGCCGCTCAGTGGCGTACGATTGCACAATATTCCTTTCGCATTCAGAACTCGTAAGGCCCACTTAGGTGCCCCCGGATTTTTTTCACTTCGGCCATGTCGGATTCAACATGCGGAACAGGCAAGCCATCTCCACGGTGAAAATCACGACGTTGTCAAAGTCAAAGCGGAATTTATTTACATCGCCAAAAATTACCGATGCGAGCAGGCTCGGGCAAAAAGTGAACACAATCACTTGAGGGAAGCCCGAGCCCCCCTGTACAAGGCATACAGCGAAAACGCTAGGTGTAAATGACATGGTATTGTTCTGGCGATTTAACAAGGGCAAAAACATCTCGGATATACATGAATTTGTGAACAATGCATAAGAACAGAAAAAACGCAGCATAATAGCGATAAAAAGAAACCCAGGTATTCATCGCAGCAAGATAAAAAAAAATACATAAACGTGGTTTTCAAGAAGACATTAGTGAATTATTGCACTTCTCGGGTCACCTAGTGAACATGTTTCCGGAATAATACCCCTTGACAATAATTTAGTCAGAACAGCAGGCAGGGTGTGTCGGAGCATCTGTTTTCCGTACATTATACAGGAGAAGGGAATGTGCCAAATTTCTTTCTTACCAAAGGAGTATTCTGAAAGATTTTATCTGAGGCAGGGTAATTCAAGAAAACTAAGCTGGTTATTTGGATGCATCGCTTTTATTTTAATGCTAAGTAACATTCGTACACGGTATTATTCGGCAAAATTTGGTAACGAGCAAACAGTTCCTGAGCGTGAGCAAGGTAGTCTACGTTTGCAATGTAGCGTACGGCTTTCTTTTGAAGCATATATATTTTATTAGTGTTTGTTTTAGTGGTAGTACCCCAAAGCAAGAAACAATTTAGGTGGGATATAAAAAGTGCATTGTAAATAATTAATTTTGTATGTTCGGACAGAAAATGCCCCAATTTTCCGAGAATACCGGTGCACTCAGAATGAACGGAACTTCAGTGTCCCAGCTCAGGGTCTTGTTAAAAATTACTCCTAAAATCTTGACAGTGTCTACAAACTGTACTTGTGAATTGCCTATGTACGTATTTAAATCGGGTTAACTGGGAAACTCTTGTACAGTATAGAACCACTTTAGTTTCTTTTCTGTTTATGAGTAAGCGTTATGTTTACCAAGAGCATTGTTAATAACAGAAACCAGAGATTGTATGGAACCACCTGTGAAAAATAAACTTGCATCGTCAGCATAAGTTACAAATTTCTGCTGGCTATCAGTCAAAACAAGGTGATTTATATATAAACTTAAAAGTTGAGGTCCTCAATTACTACCATGTGGGAGACCAGCAGTTATAGTTTGAAATGGAGATATATGTGGCCCTATTTTAACGCATTGTACTCGATGACGTAGACACGATTGCAATAGCTTAAGTGGAGTGCCACGAACGCCATAAATGTCTAATTTTTTAAGTAAAGTATTATGATTAAGGTGATCGAAAGCCTTCGAGAAATCTATGAAGATCCAGTACATTCTTTATTTTTTATTCAATTCTTTATTACTTTCTCTTTATTTAATTCTTTATTCTTTTTCAATTCTTCATTTTGAAAAGCGTTGAGAATAATCTCTTTTTGAAACAATAAAGCCGATTCAGTAGATTTACCTGGCAGAAAGCCATGCTGTGCTGTTGATAATATAAACCCATTGCAAAATTTCGTTGACCGTTCTTCAATAATTTTCTCCAGACTAATCGAAAAAAGCGGTAAAATGGAAATCGATCAGTAACTTGACATGCTATTTTTATCACCGCTTTTATATAATACTATTACCTTAGATTTCGGCATTTGGTTTGGAAAGGACCCGCTTGATAAGGCAAGAGTTTAATTTAAGTTTATCCTGCTGCTATTAGAGTGAGAACAAATTTTACAGGTGTAATTTGTATTGTATTGTATTGGGTTTTATGGCGCATAAGCAACTCAGGCTATCATGCGCCAAACACATGGTATAATATATTTCAAAAATTTGGTATCCTCACCGAAGGTCCTTGTCCGGACAAGGACTCTGAGGAGCCCAACAATCAAATGAAGACCTCAGCCTTCTCAGGACGGAGAAAGTGGGTGAGGTGCATCATAAGATTTGAAAGCCCTCTATATCACAAGACCTGTTCCTAAAGGAAAAAAAATGCTGCTCGCTTCAGTGTCATCCGTCGGTTCCAAAAATATACTATTGCTATTCCGTCGTATAGTGTTGCAAGCGAAATCCGAACTCAGACCGGTATTTAGAGTATGTAGCTTCACCTTCAAACCAAAGCTCTGCAACTATTGACGTAGACTGTACTCGGTTTAATAATTTCTTAACTTTTTGCAAACTTGTGCGCTCCCATCACAGAACTTGTCAAACTCATTTTGCAGAATGTTCCTTTTTCTGTTTTTCAGAAAAGACGTTACTTTATTGCGGTATTGTTTAAACTTGGCTAGATCAGCAAGGGACTGGGTTCTGATAAATTTCTTGTGTAAATATTTTTTTCATTTGAACCATTCTAACGCAATCTCGATTTATCCATGGCTTACGACTTTTAATGGACGTTTTTACAGTTTTCTCAGGGAAATGATCATGGTATGCGCGTTTAAAAGAGGTGATGAATGCCTGATACGCCGCATCCACAGTCCCAGAGGAAAAGACGTCATCCCAGTTTTGATTTGAAAGAGTAGAAAAAAGGACGCGGGTATGTCCGGAGTAATATTTCGCGCAGTATTTTGCAGTAAGTTGTTTATTTGTGGCATATTTCGGGAGCACATAAACGGGATAACGATCGATGATAGAGCTGCAATACACCTGAAAGTAAGCTACTAGTATTTACGTTAGAGATAAATACATCAATAAGTATGGCTATCTGCATCGTAACGCGTGTAGCCGTCTGAGTTAGTATGCAATTAACACTCGATTCCACAGTTTAGTAAAAGAGCTTCCTGCGCAACAGATCGTTTCAAGAGATCAGTGTTAAAGTCGCCCCCAAGAATTAACTTCAACTTCTTGCTTCTGTAGCTGAAGAAGAGCTCTAGAAATTCAATAAAGGTATTTATGTCGGCATTAGGGGGTCGGCACGCTACGGAATAAATATATTTGAGTGGTAAAGAAAAACATTCAACGTCGTTGCACATAAACGAACCCCGAATGCAGCTGTCATTTGACAGCTGCATTCCGGCCTGTAGCAAAGCTTCATTTTGCTCTTTGAGCACTTTGACTTTGACGCTCGCAAAAGTCATAAGGAAGTCGCTGAGAAACAGTTCCCAATTTCTCAGGTTAGATTCCGAATTATCAGACAACGTCCTGCCGGTGCCTTCTAAGCTTGGCTTCGCAGATGCAGAGGCTGAAGGAAGCGACGCTTTCGTGTGTCTCCATCAAAACCTCCCGTTTCTCAGTTTATGATCTGTGAAAGGCAGGTGGTTCTTTCAGGTGGTTGCATGAGCATAGTGAGACGCGGGGGGCTGTCATCGCGGATTATGACATGGTGTTTTCTCTGGTCTGCTCAGTTAGAAGAACGTGCTTCTCGGACTATTTTTATGACCTTAAGGTCGCCCGAGGCGACGTTCGCGTTCTCTACGCGGCTCAGGCCTTACGAATTTACGGGGGCATCTAGAACATAAACAGTTAACCACCTTCACCTGACGTTACGTTGTGGCGACGTTGAAGAACCAGAAGAGCGAAAATGGTGAGCAACGCATATCAAATGTTTATTGGGTGAACTTATGCCCAGCAATGTAAAAAGACTCAAGACTAAGGAAATCTAAGAGTACGGCCGTTGATTGTGGCAATCTGATCTCTGGGTCAAATGCATGGGCTATTTTGAAATGGATCGTAAAGTTCCCGTGTATTTGCTGGTTATCGTATGTGCTATGGAATGTACAACTCTACTGGCGCCATGATAGCCTGCTTGCGTAAGGTTTGGTGACAAAATATACATTTCATACAAATATGCATAACATTTCTCAGCCGGTAATACACAAGCACCATTACAATATGTAACGACGCGAACCAAAGTGAAAGGACAAGGACACGACAGACAGTCACTCAGAGCGAGCTAATTCTAAGAAAAAAAAATTTGACTTGTATAGGAGAGGTTTCAGGGTGCGCCAATACGTATGTGCAGCGCAATAATGGAACCGCGATTACATTGTTAAAGAAGCATTTCTACTTAAACGGACAATCATAGAACCGACGTGTTGTGCTGCGCAGAGTAAGAGGGTGTACTTTTTTGATCATCACTATCATGCTATATTTATGTCTACTGTAAGACAAAGGCCTCTCACATTACCCAGGTCGCGCGCTAGCTGATTCCAACTTGCGCCACCAGGTTTCCTAATTTCATCATCCCACCTAGTTCCTGCCGTCTTCGACTCCACTTCCTCTTCCTTAGCATCAATTCTGTAACGCTACTGCTCTACCGGTGGTCTCCCATGCGGATTACACGGCCTGGCAAGATTCATTTCTTTCTCTTATTGTGAACTACAATTGGGGTTACCAAGTTTTTTTCTGATATACACCGCTCTTTTCCCGTTTCTTAACCTTACGCCTAGCATTCTTCGTTTCATCGCTCATTGCGCAACGCTTAAGTTGTTCATGAACTTTACTAGGCTTGAAGTCCCAATCCCGTAAGTTGTCACTGGTGGAATGCCCTTAGTGTACAGTTCTTTTTCCAACGACAGTGGTAAGCTCTCACAGCCATTTTTATGTTAATCTCAACTTTCCTCTCGTGATCAGGGTGCCTGTGAATAATTGGTCTAGGTAAGCTTACTCCTAAACAATATCTAAAGGCTGACTGGCGATTGTGAATTCTTATTCCCTTGATAAGCTGTCGAACACATCTTTGTCGTCCGCGTAATAAAGTTCCACGTTACTCTACACATTCTCGGTTAAGGCTCTCAATAATTCGTTGCAATTCATCGTCAATGTTGCTCAACCGCACAATGTCATCTGTATTCATACCCTTACTAATCCTCCATGCTAAGCCTTCCAAGTCTCATACCTTGAATACTTCTAAGCACGCAGTGAATAGCATTGGACATATTGTCTCCTTTCCTGATTCTTTCATTGATAGGTTTTTTTCTCCACTTGTGCAGAAACAAGGTAGATGTAGAATTTAGACATTTCTCAACATACTCAGGTATGCCTTCTGTACTCCTTGATTGCGCAATGATTCAATAAGTACTGGTTTCTCTAGTGAATGAAATACCCTTTAATTTTCTATAAAATTCAGATAGAGTGTTTCGTTCTACTGCGCAGATTTTTCGCTTTCATGATTGATGACGTGAACGTGATCCACTCTAGAATATCCCTTGGTGAAGCAAGCCTGTTCTCTTGGTTGAGGGGAAGTGCTACCCTTATGCTCTTGTAAATTATCCTGGCCAGTGTTTTATACAATACTGAAAGCAAGCTGACGCGCTTATATTTTTTTTCAATTCTTTAACATGTCGGGTTTTATAGGAATTCGTAATATTCATTCGTTTGTATAGCGTTAGCATTGAAATTTCGAGGCATTGACTGTAAAGGGGTGCAAGCTTTTCAAGCATATCTCCTTCATATTTCAAGAAACATATTTTCTTTCCTGCAACTTTTTCCCAAGACATGCCTTGAAATGCCCTTCTAACTTAACTAGCTTTGGCGGGAGCACCTGTATCATATTAGCCACTAAGACTAATGAAGCTTGCGTGTCAGCTCTGCGTGCTGTACAGGCTAGCATTGAATTATGCTGCTTTCACAGCGTGATCCAAATTACTTATGACATTACTTTGCCTATCTTTCACTGCTTACACCTTGCTTTTTTAATATGGCCACGCATTTCAGTATCAGAAAAACACGTGTTAGGCTGTATGTGGCTTCAGCGGTTGGCACGGTGTACGAAATACTGCTGACTACCGGTTGGCCAGACAGACCGCCGAGTGAATGACTGGGAGAGGAAACACGAGCTTTCTGTCAAAACCAAGGCAAGTCGACGTTTGGATATGCACCACGACTCCCGCTGGTGTTAAATCCTACCAACATCCATGTACTCGTCAGGCGCAAAGATGCCTTGGCACGATAATTAAGTAATGGTTCCTTACTACTTCAGTAATTCACTTGCCTGCTCTGTGCAGCTCCTACCATCAATTCATTGATTCTACATTTGAATAGTCATGCTCGTTTCGCAACGCCATCCCCGTAGTCAGTGAACGCATTTTTACATTTTGTACTTATTTCAAGAAATTGGCCAATAAGTAAATGATTTACGACTGCAAAATACTAGTTGTGAAGCTACACGTAGGGAAGAAACAGTGTTTATTGACTTAGTGCGTGATGACTTCCATAATTGTTCCGTTCAGCTTATTTGAAATATGGTCGTTGCCGAAGTAGATCGGATAATTCCGACGCACACATTGATTTCACATCCGCAAGCCACTTGATACAGCTCGCATATTACGAGAATATTAACTAAAAATGGTGTTATTCCGCTAAACTAGAACACGGGCTTCTGAGTTTGCTCTCTGATCTACACCGCTCACTTCCTGTTTCTTAACGTTACGTCTAGCATTTATCGTTACATTGTTCTTTGCGCGACCCTTAAGTTAATCATGAGCTTCTTTACTAGCCTTCTTAGCCTTCTTTACTAGTCCCTTCCCCGTAATTTATCACTGGTTATCAGAATAAAGTGGAAGAGCTAACGCATCTTCGCAGCACGATTATCTATTTCCTTTAAAACGCTCTAAGAACCATCTCATTTCTAAAGCCTTGTCTACCAAGTTAAACTAACTAGACATATTTTGTTTTAACATAACGAAGTTACCAATGATCGGTAATAGTTTTAAAATTCGACAAGGAATCTCATGCATTCTCGCAGTGGTGCATGCGCGTTCAATAACGTAATTTGTTTGTCTATTTAAAACATCCCGTTAACCACGATAACTCATCGTAAGTACAAGGTTATGCGTTTTTTTGTCTGTCCATATTACTGAGCTTGTCTGATCAAATCCCAGCGAAATCACTCTTCTCTAGGTTATGACTCTCAGCAATATTTTATAAAAATGACAGCTTTTACAAAGTGCAAAGTACAAGTGCAAATAAAGATTTCTAGTAGCGTTGGGTTTTTGGATTAGCACTGGAAGAATCGTAGAGAAACGTATACTTGCGGAACAATCGAATTTTTTTTGGATTCTTCGTTTACTGCTCTACCAAGTTAAGTGTCAAAACCGACACGTATTGTTATTTGGGAAGTTGCGTAACGATGCCTGGCCATCAGTCCCGTAGAACCGCGTAGAGCGCAGGATGCTGTGGTTCTAGACATACTGCGCCCACCGCGGAAGGTTAGAAAAACACCCACATAAGCACAGCAGGGGCCCCAGGTCAGGTGTCTACGTCAGGTGGTTCGACTGTAGGAGCGTCATTCAAAACGCACGGATTCGTCCTTCACGTCCAGTGGCTCTTTCTTTACTTCCTTCTTAAATAAGGATTTTGATCCATATTTTCACAAACAACAGTTAAATTTGTTAATTTTCGCTTTTCCTTCCTGTTTGGCTGTTGCTTGGCTCCTTCCCTTCGTAGATCGTACAATTAGGGTAAAAACCAGACGATGTTATGGCTGACAGACATATTGCTTATGTGTTTAAGGGTTATTGCAAGGCTTGATGATGTACGCTGTTTGGCTTTATTTTAATTTGCACCTAATCTAACCCGTATCCCGCGTATATGTTCCGTGTATCTGCCAGCTTCGCGGCGAGCCGTCACTCGAGAAAATAATTAAGCATAAGCAAACGTTAAGTGCAAGTGGCGTTATCACCGGCCGCAACTCGTTGCACGAGCATACAGACCAGCTGACTACGAACCGAATCCCTTTCCTCATCCCTGGATCAGTCTAAACAGAGAAGATTGAACTACCACAGCAACATGACACGCATGACCGTTGAATAGAAGGTGACAACTGAATGGAACTCGAGTTAATCGCGCAGGCACCGAATCGATAAAAAAAATTGGCCTTACACTGAAGGAGTTGCCGATAACTTCCGCCATCCGAAAGAAGTGAAAAAGGCGGTAAAATGTTGACCGCCGAATAGCTGTCAAGTCTCGAAGTTGATGTGGCAGCACTTTAGGAATGTGTGTGAGGAATGTGTGTGGGTGGGGAGGGGGGCTGGGCCCCCTTGTGAACGTGCCGGTCTCTAACATATAATATGATCACATTGCAGGAGTGGCAGAGTAATAACTTTGACAAAGCGGCGATCTGACTCGGTGAAATTTGTGCCGTTCGTGCAGTAGCCTGGACACCGGTGGTGTTAAGTAAGATTGCGCAAAACAAGCTCTTGAGTCTTTCTCGGAAACACTAGCTACGCGCGTTTCAAGCTAACATTTACACTACTAGGACGAAGTGCTTTCGTTCACGCAGGAATTCGTGAATTAGAAACTCATTTTTAATGTACATTAATAAAAACAATAATGTTCATACGAAACTAAAATTGCACTTTAGAAAATATTCTAGTTTTTTTTTCGCAATTAAGGCGCGCTAAGCGAAATTAATACCAGAATATGATCAACAACAACAAAGAACAAGAGCAACAATTTTAATCCACCTGCCACGTTCTGTTCACGTTTACGACTACGCCATTCAAGCTTCGAACAATAACCTACTAAAGCGCGGTTATCTTAGATACCGAACCAAAATTTCATGGGCACGCCTGATCACTAAGAGATTGCAGTTGAAATCCACATTTTCATCAAGGCAAGAACTTATTTTACGTCTGACAACGTAAGGTCATTGTATTTTCCTTGTATATTCATAGCCATGTTTTGTCTTAGACGACGTATAGGGGCCAACAGCAGGACGTTACCGATAGATAGCAAAGAAATCTGTTATACCAGCTGTAATACGATCTGTTTATGAGCAACGCCGTAGTGGGGGACACCGAAATAATTTTGGCCAGCTGGGGTTCTCAAACGCCCGGGCACAAAACAAACGCCACGCCGATATGCGTCCGCCACGGCCGGGATTCGATGCTGCGACCTCGGAGCACGACGCCAAAGCCACTAAGCAACCACGGTGACTAGACAGACGAAGCGCTTTCAACCAATATTTCATTGCGTACACAGAAATATTTACTGGAGCTTGAATAGGCAGACGGGAGATGAGTATATGCCGAAGTAGGAATTGGCCCATCCGCAAACTAAATAACTATTTGTTCTTTCTCTAAACGTAGACGACTTCAGGAAAATAGCCATGACGAAGAATATAAAAAAGACCACAAACAAATGTTTGCCATCATCCAAGTGCAACATACACGAGTTCCTAGGTGAGGAGAGATATCGCAGGCAAACTCACCCATGTAACCTTTTTTGATGGTGCGAAATGCCTCGTATATCACGCGCACACTCGTAACCATAGCACCATAGTATGTTGCATTAATTACATTTTGCACGACAACCACAAAGGAAGCTATGCCCGGATTGGTGGCTGCCAACACACGTTTTCACTAAATTAACATTAAATTAAATTGCAAAGAGGTCTTTACCCGCTGACATACCCAGTGAGACACTCCGGCATCAAAGCGGTCCATAAAGAGAAGCACCTATCCAGTGCTTTAAGTCAGCGTCAAAGAGTTCCATTAAATGGACCCTCACCCCGGCGCATTCAAATATCTGTTATAAGCTGGAAGTTGCAACGAGCTCTCTAGGGAGCGTTCTGCCGCAAGAAAGTTTTAGATTGGCTCATTATTAGCCGAGATAGAAATATTTCAGTGCCGCGAACCGACGATTTCAGGAGGCGAGAGCCATTGCCAAGAGACACTCTTTCCACTTGCACCTTCTCGCCTTCGAGAGTAAAATTCCTTCCCTGCGATCTCCCACACGGCAGCTCGAGGATCGCGTAACGCATACGTCACGGGCCCCGACTTCATTTTTTTTCCGTTGCTTTCTTTTTTTTGCTGCGCGGCGCACATCCGCTGACGACGTCGCGCGCGAGCTGTTCTGATTGTCTCGTTTAGCACAGGGCACGGTCTTGCACGCTGTGCACGAGGGCACCTGGAGGAGTATTCTGCAGGAGTCCATCTAGTGGACTGTCCATTTCGGCCGCTGTTGATTGGATGCAGCTGTACGAGCGAGGAAGAAAGGAGCGGCCCCAGTCAATCAGCAGCGGCCGAAATGGACAGTCCACTAGGTGGACTCCCACAGAATACCTCCTCAGAGTCACTGTATAAGTTAGTGTTGCCCGAATACTCGGGCAGACGCAAGCGGTTCATAAAACATGATCGACCGCTTGAACAGGGTAGAAAACGATATACTTCTGTTGTCTAGCCACGCGACTGCACGACGTGGGAAGAAGCAGAAAAAAGGGAAGTACATCTCCCTTGCTGCGGTGTGAAGTAAAACAAGAACACAAAGACATTTCATTTGTGAGCTTTGTTATTCCTCTAAGCTTTACTTCGTCTATCCTAGCTACATATTACACAAATAAGAGATGTTGGCTTCAATATTTCTCGAAGTCATTTATCACCCCGAGCGACGTCACAGCACAATACGTTATGTAAGCGCGGTAGCACTTGTACGTCATCCTCCAGCTTGGAGTGCGGCGGCCGTGAGGAGAAGGGAAGACGGCGTTCGGTTTGAAATCTGATACCTTTCGACGGCGCGTAGCGACGTAATACTTAACAGAAATGATAGTCAGCGCGCATTGTATGCCCAGCGTTTGTCAGCTGAGAAAAGGCCAGACTTGGTGAGCGGCCCTTTAATGAACATTACGTACCCTATTCCGTAATATATAATGACAGCCATCAAAAGCAAAAAGGTTCTTGAAGAGCGATGCGTATGTACACCTTGAAACATACTCAGTGGCTCAAAGTGCTCCGACGGTTGGTTTCGAACCCTGTTCGGTCAAGACAATAGCCCGATTTTCTAACACTTCGACCATATACTGCACAGTGACCAAGGTTGGCGGGAAAACTGTTCGATACAAAGATTGATATATAGATACAGGGCCCCGGAAAGCGCGTGAACTTAGGAATGGAAACGCATTATAAGCTTGCCGTGTGATCATCGCGAATCCCCCAACGCAGGCCATCTAACCGAGGACACTACTTTGCTGCATATCCTTTCCGTCACCTCAAACATTCGTATATTGTAGACTAAGCAAATCGTTGCAATGTAGCAAGTGTATAAAATCAAGCCACTGCAGTCACGTAGTCGTCAGCATGCAGTTCAACGAACAGTATATCGTTGTTCTACTTGTGGCTATTGTTGAAAGGGTGCAATCCACTCCTCCATGCAACGACCTTATATATATATATATATATATATATATATATATATATATATATATATATATATATATATATATATATATATATATATATGGTAGGAATGGCACGATTCAATCATTGTCGTTTCTTTAACACGATATATACCACGGCATGAATGACATGCATGCATGACCTGACATAGATAAAATGAAATGACACAAATGTAATGACCTGCATGACATGCGTGTTATGACATGAATGACATAGATTACATTACACGTCTCGCGTGTCAGAAAATGAATGAGAAGACA
Organism: Dermacentor andersoni; assembly: GCF_023375885.2. NCBI lineage: Eukaryota > Metazoa > Arthropoda > Arachnida > Ixodida > Ixodidae > Dermacentor > Dermacentor andersoni. The sequence continues at coordinate 83,283,010 of NC_092822.1, read as the reverse complement.
TGTATGCCCAGTCATGTCATGGCGTCAGTGACATCACTTGCGTATCAAGGCATGTGTATCATGACATCAATGGTATGAATGGCGTAATGGCGTCTTAATCGTTCCTTTTACTCGGCTTATATTTTACTATCAATGGCATGACATGCGTGCATGACCAGACAGGCACCAAATAACTTGTATATCATAACATGAATGACTTGCATGTCATGACGTCAATACTACGAATTCGATGCCAAGACATTTCCGTCCTGAAATGACAAGAATGACAAGACGTCATGCCGCACCATTCTTGTCATGTCATGCACGCATTTTTCGTCACACACATTCTGATTCATATCCAGGTAAAGGAACGATGACGATGTCCCCAGCGTATGTCGTTTGTGTCATTCGCTGCAATCTTGTGACGACATTCGTGTCGTTCACGCAATGGCTGTCGTGTCGTTTCATTTATGCCATCAGGCTCCTCATACGTGCCTTGTAAATAATGAACAAGACATAAGGGACAATCATGTCATGACATAGGTGGCATGGCATTATTGAATTGAGTTAAGCGACATTTCTTTAACTTCTTGTATTCTAGATATGTGTTTTATGGCATGTACACATGTCAACAATTGCATGTAATGGCATGTATGTCATAACAGAATTAGCAGCAATACCATCAATGCATATGATAACATATCGGTACGCCAAGCCATGTTATCATTGCCATGAATGTTATGCATGACAAGAATGACAAATTAATATCATACACGCATATACATGCATACAGGGCATGACATGAACTTACACGGACTCAATGAACCAAGTTGTCTGCTAAATTGAGACGATGGCCATATGCTCATATTTGTGATGCCGCGATGATCATTTCAAACTTCATTTCAGCTGCGTGATTCGACCCTAAACCATAATATTGGTCTCCTACATGTGCTCGAGCCAGGTGTTACGCGTACGAAGATACCCACAGCTCGGAATCGGAACACCGTGTGCTGCTCCAACCGCTTAAACAGCGTTAGAAAAGCAAGTTTTCCGCGAGCGTTGATTTCCGAACGCAAGACAGCGACGGCCACTTCCTCGTTCCTCCCTAAGTTGACACCAGACTTTCACGGCTCTTCTCGCCGCTCAAACATCGAGGCCTGTTCTTTCCTGGTGAACACACCGTTTAAGTACGACAATGCTGCATCGAATTCCACAATGCAAGCGTCACAGGCGAGGGGTGCGCCACACCAATCTTCAAAGTGGTGATAAAAAGACAGGGGCTTCACATTGCGCTAGACTTTCACCGCCTAGTCGCTCGTTTGTGTCGTGCAAGCGATATCACTTCCTGCCACATGTGAGGATTAAAATGTTGCATTTGTTACCCATCTCGCCTCTTAATGACGCTCGTTCACATGGCTTCGGTCGTTCATTACTTGGTCACCGTCTTGTTGCTATCGTCACGGACACGGGCTGTCGCGTTAAATTTGGTTCACTGTGATCGCGTCCCACACAGATACACTGGATTTAAATTAACACATCGGTCACCGTGACAACACTTCGCAGAACACCATCGAATGCTCCATAACCAGCTGCTTGCAAAATTCTTCATAAGGCTTTGATTTACTCGGTGCGTCAGATCAGGAAAAGTTTCTTCTTTTTTTCTTCTCATTGCCAAATTCACGCGCATATTTCTCACTAGCTAACAATAAGACAAAGCTGCAGGCTCACGCACGCTCACTGGCGTCATGTGTATTTCATTATACAACTGATGGGCGTATTTCATCACCAAAGTGCAATGCGCGTGGCTTGTCCAGATTCGCCGTTCCATCTGGTTTCGGCTTCATGTAAATAATCTGTAAACGTGCCTGGAATCGGCATACATTGAATGGGAATAGTATTTCTTTAGGCATTAGCTCCCTGGCACACGTGCGCCCGCGTGACAGCTATACTTCATTTACCCTATATCCATATTCACTCTTCACCTCATCGCACCCACCCCAATACTTCCATTTCTTTTACCTCTTCCTCAGTGCTGATTAACAGACTTATGCGCACGAGCTCAGTTCGACCTTTCTGCATTTTCTGTAAATGAAATCCCTTTTCAATCGTCTGACATCTTACGTGCTATTATCTGTGAGGAAGCTCCGTCCCTTGCGTCTGCCACCTGCGATAACGAATACAGGGCGCGATTATCAAAAGGGACTCAACATGGCATTCGTCATGAACCCCTTATTGTTTTCAGTCACTGAAATGCCCGTTGAAGCAGCTAATTCTTGCAAGAACCTAGCAGTGAACTTTATTCTGAGTTTGGCTGGTGTTCGCATATAACACCGTGATCTTAAGCGAAAATGGAACTTTAGGGTTTTATTAAAATTTTAGTTATTATTCAAAACGTTTCACTGACAACTTCAGTCACTGAACGGCAATCACCTATCACCAGTCCACCACCTTGTGATACGAAGTTTTCCAGAGCGTATTCATGTTAAATTATACTGATGAGCTAGTTGTTCACGCATGATACTAATGAAGAAGCGCACTTAAAACAGGCAAGTTCACGCACACGTGACAAGGATATGCATCAGCTTCATCGTCATCAGTTTGTCTGTTTCGGGTGGGTGATTAATCAATGACGTGTTCATCACTATCAAATATTTTGTGTTATCACCTTGCCGGCTTATTACCCCGAAAGCGCACCATTAAAATATCAAGTGAAGTTAAAATGCAGTGTGGGTACGATTTCACGTCTCGACGAGACTCACTACTGGTGGCTCATGGGGGCCAGGATGTACGTTCGCATTTCATGTTGCCAAACTTCATGCTCATGTTGCCACTTTCGCCTTTCGTGCACCTCACATTTCTGCACTGTCTCCAGCGTTGAGAGAAAAAGGAAAAGAAGTGGACTGTCACAAAAAGCAGAAAGCCATGTGACCTCCCTGTTAGTGTCTAGCCCGCGGATGGTACTTGAACATCTGTCAACAATTTAGGGGAGGCTAGAGAACTGATCGAATGCTGACAGAGATGACGCTTATAGCTACAGGCACCATCGCACGCGCAGCTATCCTTTCACCGCTTCTACTGTCGTCCGTGCCGTAGTGCTAAGAACAAAAATGCTATAAACTGACCATAATGACTTTTCATTACATGTTGTGAAATGTGCTTTAATCTGGTTCATTTATGGCCACCGCGTGCAGCCTTTCCTCGCTTGTCCTTATTTCTTTTTGCCACATTCTTCTATTCATTCCCAGCCAAACTCCACAATACACTCCCTATAAGTTCTTTACATGCGATCCATACAGTTTACAACATGCAGTGTCTCCGAGCCAGGGCGTAATTAGTCGGCGAGAAAGTGACTGAGCAGGTGCGCTAGAATCAGGGCCGAGAGACAAAAAAAGCTTCCGTAAAAGAATTATTCACTTGAAGGCGCGTATATTTGTTACGGAGAGGTTAGTCGTGCAACCACTGTTTGAACTCCGAGCTGGCTACTTGGCGCGCAGATGCCGCCAGAAGGTAAATCTTCCTTCTGTAACGTTAATCTTTGAATGAATAAAGAACAGCTTGCCGCGCAAAGTAGTTTGCTGAATATTATGGCAGGATGAGTCATAGGCGGCGGGTTTCGATTTTCTTTGGAGCGCGGTGGTGGGTTGATGCTCGGCGAGCTTCTGGAACCCTTCCACATTTATACATGTCCTTTGTTCGCGTGGTCTCGAGACTAATGTATTTTCTTCTGTACGAATAATCCCGCGAAACGTAGGCCCGCGCGGGAACGTCGCGCCATCTTTTGAGATGAAGTTGATTCATTTTTGTTGTCGCTCCCACAGCAGCTACTTGGCGTGCAGTGTGCAAAAGGACGGATATGAGGGAAGAAGACGCTACCATCTTGAAAGCAATCTAAGCATCTAGGTACATCAAAGTCGTTATTATATCTAACGTCAGCATAAAAGGAAGCGTATTTCAGTCTCAAAGAAATCCAGCATTAACAGCGAAGACTGAGATCAAAATTTATCATGGAAACATTGTAGCGGAAAAAAGTAAAAGAAGATAAGGTTAATAACAAGGCCGCAGTACCCGATAACATCCCAATACAGCTAATCAAGAACTACGGTCCAATGACTAATGCCCTAGAGCCACTTATTAGAACGAAGAATATCGCGGTTAGATGGCGTGAGAACAAGAAACTTAGTCAGAAAGGCAAACGTGAAAAGGATAAGACGAGCTCTAACAGGCCACTTAATGTAACCTTTGTGATATGGAAAGCGGCATTGCAAAATGTGAACTTAGAACTATTTTGGCGTGCAACGAGAAAAATGATGTACTCGAGGAACTAGCTACAGAATGGGTTCAGACAGAGCGAGATGCTTGGGGAGGATTTTTTGTTTCTGCTAGCTCGTTGCATACAGCATTCAGTGCCTCAAAATGAATCTTTATGGACAGCATTTCTAGATATTAAAGGGGCCTATGGGGAACTATTAAAGGGGCCTAATTAGGGCATATTCTCAAGCTCGCACTTATAGACGACAATTTCGTGACGCGGCTGAAGGAGATATATAGAGACAACCGAGTACAAATTGTATGGCCACAAATTGTTAATGTACAGCCCGCGGATGGCACTTGAACATCTGTGCACAGTTTCGGACAGGCGAGAGGAGTGCGGGAAATATGACAGGGGCGGCGTCAGAGCGCGGTTCCGAGCTGTAGGCGTCATCGCACGCGTAGCTCGCTTTTCACCTCTTCAACTGCCCTCCCTCCCAAAGTGCTGTGAAGAATATGGTGGCAACCGTCCATAATTATCTTCATTACCTCTTGTGCAAATCCGCTTTATTCTGGTTCAGTTGCGGCCACCGCGCGCAACCTTTCCATGCCCTCCTCAACCTCCTCGACCTCCTCAACACTTTCCCTCTAATTTCTTTACAGGCGATCGGTGCAGTTTGCAAGTATGCAATGTTTCTAGGATAAGTTGTGATTACTCGGCAAGAAAATGACCGTGCAGACGCGCCCGATTCTGGGCACAAAGACCAAAAAAGCTTCCCTCCATTAATTATGCTCGTGAATTCGCGTACATTTGTTGCTGCGAGGAGACGTATGCAACGATTGTTTGAACGCTGAGCTAGTTCTTTTGCGCGCTGATGGCACGAGACTGTATATCTACCTTCTGTAACATTATTATTCGAAACAATAAAGGACAGCTGGCTGCGGTAAGTAGTTTGGCTGAATATTGACAGGATGAGTCATAGGCGGAGAGCTTTGTTTTTCTTTGGTGCACAGTAGTGGGCTGGAGATCAACGGGCTTTTGGGGCCCTTCCATATATATGTATCCTTTGTTTGGGAAACTTTGAAACAACTTCATGGTCTTCTGTAAAAATAACTCCGTGAACCGTACGCCGCCACGGGAACCTTGCGCCATCGTTTAACACCAAATTGTATCAGTTCGTCTAGTTACTCTGCAGCCTCTAGATGGCACTACGTGCTTAAAAGATCTCTAATAGAGCATCACTTCAAACAAAGCTGCGAAGAGGTTGATACGAATGGATCCTTTACACGCATAGGTAGCGGTACAAAGTGCCTAGGTTTCGAAGAAGGGGAAAAAAGGATTAAGGACATTTATGCAAAAATGATCCACTTAACAGCATGTATAGCAGAAACGGATCCCCTCAAGTATGCGAGGTGGCAATTTGCAGCCGCGCCGTTTCAAAGGGGAGGCCAATAAATCATAACAATCATCATCCGCTCCTACTAATTGTTGCGTCATTCCACTGTCAGTTACTGTTTACCCATATACGTGCGCTTTCAAAAGCGTGTGAGCATAAAATTATGTGTAAAGCTTGGCATGACTGCCCCACAGACGTACCAGTTTCTTCGTGATGTTTACGGCAACGATACATTGTCGTGAGCTCGACTGTTCAAGGGGAAGAAGAGGTTCGCCTTAGGAAGAACGTCGGTGGAAGGCGACACGCGACAGGGACGGTAATAAACCTCACTGACTGAAATAAAGGTGCTTCGCTTCATACAAATATTGCAGCATGGCCGCAGTGCTACAGTGCCCACGCTGTCAGATGTGCTACATTTTCAAAGGACAACCTGCCACGAACCTTTCTTTAGCGTAACGAATGCTGAATGATTGAATACTGCGGCGCTCCCTCACACAGGTCGTCAATTTTTGCAGTTTCTTTTTCTTTCTCTGAAGCACAGAACGATTCCTCGTTCGTCGATAGTGTCATTGACGATATTTAAACAGGGTGATTTTAGCATGACTCACAGAGAAAGAGGGAGAGCGACGAATTGCTCCCAACGAGCTTTCTGGCGTAAGGAAAGGCGCGGCGGCAGAACTAAATGATAATAATAAATTTTAGTTTCGTCATTCCGAAGTCATACGCGATGTAGGAGGCGGACTGGAAAATATGTCATAACTACAGCTTGACAATCACGCACATTCCCGCACTACGTCACACTCTTCGCGATAGTAAAACAACCGGCCACATTTAACACACAAATCTTTGAGGCTTACAGAATATACATGATCAGGACAGTGTAATGCAGAAAGGAAAAGTCCTGTTAATGGACAGTAACAGAACAAGAGAACACAAAACAGCATAAAGAAAGAAATACGGAAAGAGAAGAAAAAAGTTCGCGTGGTACAGTTTGCATAAAAAAAGCCGTAAAAAGAACATTCAAAGAGTAATTCGAAATAAACGCAACATTTCCACGTAATATACAGCTATCATAGGATAGGTCGCATATGGGGTAACTGTGAGATGCTTTAGCAGGAGCGGAAATACCTTCGGAGATTTTTTTGTTCGTATTTTCACGATTGATATCTTTTTCTTTGTATAGTGTTTGACAACATTCGTAACTTATTTTTCATAATGTACAAGCCATAAGATGCGCGACATTTTTGCACTTTTCAATGATCAGTCATGTCCGTTATATTCAGGTATGTGTCGGCTTAAGATATCCAGGTTTCGTAGTACATAGGTATTATTTTTACTTTAATTGATATTGCGTGTTAATGCGCTAATCCTATTTTTCCCGTATGCAATTGGGCTACATTTAGTAATGAACTAGGGTGAGGTAGAAACTCTCAAGTTTCCAACCACTATCATAAACAGCTTTTGTTCCCTGTGCATTTTATGAAGGTTCTCTTTGTGTTGTAGAAGGTCAAATTAAGTGCCAGTAGTAAAGCCGGGAGCAAATTAAATAAGAGTACATCTCGTGGTTTAGTCTGGCTATCGGCCTATATCGGTATATGAATCCAAACACTAAAGAAAGCTATTCTAGCATGTTATTTATGTCTGCACGCCTACATACCATCCCGAAAAAATTACACCCAGGGTTTTCGTAGTAAGCGCAACTTCTACTGGGGTAGTCTAAAATTAAGGTGTGGTCAGGTCCAAGTTTTTAACATTGAAATAGAGAGCTTTCATTTCATGAACGTTTATTTTTAAGCCATGTCATTTTCTCCACTTTTCTAACTTATAGTATTTTACTTCACTAATTGTTAATTTGCCAATTTGGGTACCTTTCGTGAGTACAGTCGTACAGTCCACGTAAATAGTAAATTTAGCAGTGGTACAGGTGGTGCCAATGTTTTTACGTATATATTAAACAGAAACGGTTCCCATATACTACCTTGCGGTACGTCGCAGGTTAAGGCTAGGGGGTTCGAGCAAGAGCTGTCTAAGCCGGCGATTCATTTCGTGTGTTCCAAATACGAGCGAACTGCTCATCAAGACCTACGGAGCAGTTCTTGATTTATACAATCAAATGCCTTCGTAAAATGAATGAGCACACCAAGTACCACATTTCTATTTTCTATGGTATCTCCAATATATTCTGCTGGATGAAGTCAATGCCCGTCATGGAAGCCGTAATGCCAATTTACTATACGTTTTCCTTTCTACTCAAATTTAGTAAATCATGTTTGAGTAACTTTAAGACGAGATTTTGAAAACATACGTAGAATAGAAAACGGTCGGTAGTCGCCCATATCAATCGTGATATTTCTTACAGTGCGGCTCTCTGGAGCCCGTTCCTGCGGTGAGCGTTATGTGCCTTGGCGTCGTAGCCCGGCGTAACCGAGCGAATGAGCACAGCGAATGATGAAAGCGACAGCATAGCGCAGCGAGAAATGAGAGACCCAAAAATGAAATCGGAGACGAGGGTGCAGCGCCACCGTGCAGCCGAAAGCGGAGCAGAGCATTGCGAAAGCCCGAGAAGGAAAGCGTAGTGCGGCGACGATGGCTACGAGATGGCGCCAAGGTGGCGCTCGCCATCTGCGAAGTCTACCGACGGCGGCTGCTGTGAATCGTACCCATGAAATGGCTCTCGCGATGTCCAGGTTAGCCAGGCTGTCGTGCCGCACTTCGCTCCATTTGCAACTTCCCGCATGAGGGACATGCAGTCGACGCCAGCCAATATGTCACGAAGTAAAAACAGGCATGTAGCGGCGCTCAAATTTCGCATTCGGGAGTATCGTAAAATTCCAACTACAGCGCAAAAAATACACATACACAAAAAGAATACACGAAATACGCGGACAAGCGCTACTACCAACATTTTATTCCAATCGGCACACCCTCCGATTGTATAAAGTGAGCCATGCACTAGTGTTACGCCCCTTATCCCATGCGAAGTTGATAAACATGACTGAAAGCTAAAAAGGTGAACAATGCTCCTGCCTGCTTTAGATAGCAGAATTCTATAAGTCCAGTTTGACCAGCACTGAGGGGTTACAATTCCTGGATCTCAGGCTCAGCTTTCGCGCACACAGCATCACCTGCATCAAGCATATGCATCAAGCATAAATCACCTATATCTTCACAATCACACACACTCTCCCTCTCACAACGGCACCGGATTTTCTGTATCATGAGCCTCTTAACAATTCCGCATTAGTAATGTACTCCATTTGAAAAGCTGCTTGCAGCAATCTGGAGGCTACACGCATTCTTAGCCAATAGAAAGGCCGAATGCGCCTCGAGATGGGCTCATCTGAACCACGTCGTCGGCTCAGCCTCTGCTTGCCATCCTGTTACATGCTACATTGCTGATGTAATGATGAAAAAAGTATTTGGCACCGTAACCATAAGCTGCACGGATATGCATGCGACAGCAGGGCTTCGCTTTACTTGTACGCTTTCCCAGCAGTTACCTTGCAACCTCCTTAGCAAGTATTACGGGCGAATGCCCTTCACCTACGCCACGGCATCTGCCCGGCGGCTACTTGGCGCTTACTCGCAGCCGTCATCACGCACAATGCTGAAGCCGGATAGCAAATTAATGAAGCAGCGAACATTTAGACTTTTATAATGAGAGCAGCATTCCGGGCCAGTTGTTAATCCATTACTTAAATGATGTTGCGCGACAATAAACCGACACGGGCGTGACAGAAGGCGACACGCCAAGCGCTTGGTGTGTCGTCTTCTCTCACGTCCGTGTCGCCTTTTTGTCGCGCAATATAATTTAAGTAAAGGCTTCTATAGCGTTCCGCACAAAATTGCAGGAGCGTTTGGCAAGCGATCGAAGCGCTAGACAATACATCCACCTCTAGCTTGTTCGTGATTATGATGTCATATATTTGTGCAAGGGGCAGAAATGGCCAAGGAGATGATAACATTCTTGAGGTCATAACGTTTATTCTAACATCTGGCAAGCAGTCTAAGCTGCTATGATGTCAAAGAACTGTTCTACCACTAGAAGCAATGCAGCATGGAGAGGTATACGGCAGTTAGTAGGCCTACAGAAAAGTGCCTTTCTTTCCCCTCAGATTCTAGTTCTCGACACTCCGGAAAAACGTGGAGGACGGTCACAATCTCACCTCATCTGCCACAGGCGGATGGTTCACAAACACTCAGGAAGTAATTGCGCGTACCACATGTATGCCCTATTCTCAGGCGACAGAAAAGAACATCACTTCGTCGTGACCTTGTTAGTGATGTCCAATTACCTAAATGTGGTCTAACTACATGGAGCTTATTAATTGTTTCAACGCCCCACATGCGCTGCAAGAAAGCTGGAAGTATTCTGCGCAAGTCGGACTTCAAGTCTAGGACACGGACAGGCCTGGCTGCGCCTCTAGTTCTTGCTACGGATGTTGCGTTTTCATTTGCGAGCATGTTACCCTCAATGCCTCTATGGCCTGGCACCCAACTTATTATTACACGTTGGGTAGACCTGTATTGGGCGGAGAACTGAAAAAACCTAATTGATAACAGGATTTTTGTGCTTTGGGATTGAGGTTGGAGCATTTACGACAATAAAGGAGTCTCTGAATGGAACTACATGGTATAGTTTTCATTTCCTTATGTATTTTTCTGTAGACAACACCGCATACTCCTCTGCTATCAAATGGTTGTTTCCACATGACATGTATCCAAGTTCTAAAGGGACGGGCCTACTTCTGCGTGAGAAACATCAGCATCGGACATTAATACATCGGCGTGAAACTCTGGGCACTAGTATCCGAACTGAAGTTCAAGGAATTATGTACGAATGCCTGTCTCTAAAGCGTGTTTTTCGGTTTAGACAAGTGAAGTGTTACGTTTACCTGCTGCCACCGCCATGGTGGCATTGGCTTCACTGGAGCCATTAATCAATGTCTAAAGCGCGGAACACGCATTTCTTCACTGTGGTTCCTCACACGCACTGAGAAAGACTGTCGTACATCAGGTGTGTCGTAAATAACTGTGCCACATGAGGTATAGTTCAGTATACAATAATCAGAAGGACGTTCACAGTTTTAATGCAGCCTCAGAAAGTAATTAATTCCACTGTCGATGCAGATACCATCAACGCCGGCTCACTTCGCGAGGGTCCGACGGTCGCTGGGAGTCATTCAGGTGCTGCCTCCTTAACAGCCACTTCGGCAAGGCTGTTCTCTTCACAGTAACAGTTACAATTTCTTCCTATTTCTTCTAGAACTGACAGGATCACGAGTGCGCGGCGTGCTCCCATTCAAATTTTCGCAAGTGTCAGACGAATGTTCATTTGCAGTGCGTTCAGTACAGCTTGGCAGCCGCCACAGTTCTGAGAACGGTGGTCATGTCTTTGGCGTTTGAAACATCGGAGTTGTTTGGGGGCCTGCTTCAATGTACGGCCTGACCCGAACCACGTACCCTCCTTCGGTAGTCTCGGGAACGACATTTGATTCGAAATTTATATGCCTCGTTTCAATCTCCTCGCCATCACATGTCATCTTAATCCTTCTAATATTGATCGCATTTCGCTCTTTCCAGCAATTCAAGAGCTCAGCCTCACTCACTTTTATGAGACCATAATCAAAGACGACACCACCCATGATGTTCATAGTACGGAGCAGAGTCAGTGTTGCAAGAATGTCGCCAAATGATACTATATTCTGTAGTTTTCTAGGCCGTTTCTTATCGCGGAGTTTCAAGAGCGCTTGTCAGCGCTGGCAAGCATTTTAGCTGTATAATATGGGCGTAGCGTTCTTGTCACACATTTTGAGGCGCGGAAGGGTGAGATCACTCACAATGTCAGTTCCGGTTTCTCACTATGGATTACATGGTAACCTGGGACGTTTTAAGCTTGTCGGGTAAAATTTTCAAGTATTTCTTCGATGCGCCTCGTCGCCTGGGGCCGATCAGGAAGTGCGGCAAATGTGCTAGTCACAAAGGTATCTCTAATTTGGCGGTAAGTGCAGCCACCCACCGTGAAGGCCAACAAGGAGACGCTACAGAATGTGTGAAGGCAGGTCCGGCAGATGCCAACTGTACGCTACTACTATAACCAAATATATACAACCAAGCTTGCTTGTTCCACGCCATGTTTTCCCTTACCGCCTGAATAATTGGGAGTAAAAGGAAAGAGAAGCGAGGACAGGACATATTAAAAGTAAAAGAGAAAGACGAGAGTTCGAGAGGAAGACGGCAAAAGGCCACTACCGATTTACACCGGGAGGGTCGAACCGGGGATGCCACCTACCTGAAGCGGAGAAAAAAGGGGTGCCTGGCCTCCTTTGGGGGCCCTCAGGGCCCAAACACTCGATGTCGGCTAAACCCCTACGGTCATATTCTTCCTGAACATGCCTACGCCGCGCACGGTTACATTCGCGAGGCTCCAACCCCCATTAAAATAATGGGGTTTTACGAGCCAAAAACACTTTTTGATTATGAGGCACGTCGTAGTGGAAGGCTCCGGATATTTCAAACACCTGGGTTCCTTTACCGTGCACCTAAATCTAATTATACGGTGTTTTCGTATTTCGCCCCGTCAAAATGCGGCCGGGATTTGATCCCGCGACCTCGTTCTCAGCAGCCCAACACCATAGCCACTGAGCAACCACTACAGGTGCCAACCCTCATGTGCACGTGTCCATTGCGTCGCACCACGCCAAAGGCCTGCTGTCGAAGACGCCCCAGCGGGGCCTGACTTGTTCAATTCTTCGGCACCCCGAAAGGGCGGACTCAGTTCTTGCGAAATTCTTACGCAAAGGCAACCTAAGTGCGTCTTCGGTAATGTCGTTTAGTACATGGCGACTTTATACGCTACAATGCATTTCTCTACATGTTTTTGAAAAACCGTCATGTCCTGGATATACGCAAAATATAAGATTCCTAGGACGTCTCTGCCCCTGTCGCAAGCTCTTTCTTTCGCGGCGACCAGACGTTCGGCAGAATTTCTGAACAGGTCACGCAGCTTTTCTTTTCGAACCGCCCACGTCGTCAAGTTGGCTTCGTGATTCTCATACAACACGCGAACCCTGCCTTGAACATAGGGTATTAGGTTGGCGTGCATAAACATAGCGTGCGACCTGTTATGGCCGCTAACCGACGCTCTCGTGCGACGCGACCCGACCTTCAACATCGACGGAAAACGTCCCGGTGTAAGTTACGGGGGTCACGAGGGTGCAAGAAACCACCGGTCAAGAAGCTTGCGCGCACGGAGTCGCGTCGATGGTCATCGTGGCGGAACTGTAGTGGCATCCGCGGTGAAGGTCCACTGCCGCGCCAACTAAATATAACGGCGTGTGGAGCTACACTGATGTAAATAAAGGAAGCATTCCTTGGCTGGGAGGCCACTTCGCTATTGCTTACTTATTTAGCTAGCTTATCGATGTCCACCCATTACTACCAATCATCGACTATTACATTATTATAACAATTATATTTGTTTAATTGACCAATTCTTCACCTATTATGCAGATGTATTGTATCAACTGAGATGAAATGACTTCGCAACAGGTGTTTCTGCCAAACCGCATATTTTTCTTTGTACTTTTTTTTCATTTTTTGGTACGACCTCGACGCGGCGACGGCGATGGAACCAGTATTTCTTTTTCCTAACGCTATCGATCAATGTAGCTCACACAGGTATACGCGTACCACGCTGTGGTCTGTGGTTCGAATACTGGTCAGAACTACTTTTTGTTCTAACGCTACCAATCACCTATTGTAACGCTATTATGACTGTTACATGTTTTAGTGTATAGCAATTATGTATTTATTGCGCATATAGAAGGCCTCACGGGAAACAGTGAATTTGGCTGGGGCACTCCCCAAAGAATGCTTACGAATGAAAATGCTGCGGCAGGCAGCATAACGCCCACGGTCTTCAATCAACACTCAACACAAATTAGCAATGTGTAGAAAACATTTGAAAACATGTTGAGCCATACGCACTGAAATTGTTCCTCCACCGCGTGATGTGTGTGGCTAAAAAATATGAATAATCTTAAACCTTCATCCATGTCTCCGGCTATGAAGTAATTGCTATGGCAACAGCCTGCTCTCACAGCTTAAATTAAATTATTGGGTTTTACGTGCCAAAACCACTTTCTGATTATGAGGCACGCCGTAGTAGAGGACTCCGGAAATTTTGACCACCTGGGGTTCTTTAACGTGCACCTAAATCTAAGCACGCGGGTGTTTTCGCATTTCGGCCCCATCGAAATGCAGCCGCCGTGGCCGGGATTCGATCCCGCGACCTCGTGCTCAGCAGCCCAACACCATAGCCACTGAGCAACCATGGCGGGTACTCTCACAGCTGATGGGGTCATTTTAATTCGATAGCAACTACATGCACACACCAGGGGAATTTCTACCGTATAAAAAACGCATAAAGTACAAGGGCAATAATATTGTCGTCATGAGCCGTACACTGTGTGTGTGAGTGTGGTGAGCCGGCAAACGCGGGTCAATCTCGCGTGCGCGAGCGAGGAAGGCGGACCGGAAGCGCGCCCTCTCCATTCGCGCACGAGGCACCGATGGGAGGCGAGGAAAAGGGGGAGGGCGTTATTCCCCACCGCCTGCTGCTTACGGTGCAGCCGTGCGAGCGCCGTATCTTCAAAGCAATCTGCGACGTGGCCAGAGTGTGCGCGAACGTGCGGGCCTCATCTTCAAAGCTATCTGCGATGCTTACAATGCTTACAGAGCGCGCATAGTGCCGGTAAATTCGTATGCGCTGTACTTTCGACGTTTCGTTGGCGTTGTAGCGAGAGAAGCGCCAAGATCGATTCGCTCGCATCTGCTGCCGCGATTCCTCGCTCCAGCATTTTGTCAACGAGTTTCCGCGCTCATCCAGTGAGATGTGTTCATGTTAACATGCGGGCGCGTGACACCGTGCTTGTCATTTAGCAAAAACACTGGTTGGATAGCTGGTATGAATATATGGGCGCGATAACGTAAAACTGTTCCAAACTTTTCTATTCCGATTCTGCGACCAGCCCTCCGCGATTGGAGAAACACTTTTTTGGACCACCGCCAATTCATCTGTCTGTCACGCGACGTCACCAAAACCGCGATAGGTCCCCATCTGATATGACGTGCACACACTGATTATGCATAATTTGACAGAACAAAAGAAAAACAGTTATGTCTCAGTCGACGCCTTTTCGCCATGAGCCCTCGGCTATGAGTCAAAAGCTTTAAGGCTGCTCCGACTTCACCTGCCTACCAGGCGATGTCACAAAACCGCAGAAACTCACGGCGTCAAAGTGACGTGTACGCGTTAAAGATGCATTAATATGCGAAACAAAATGGAACTTCTGTGTTGCTTGCGGTAACTTCTCAAATCGCGAATCACCAACGAGCCTACACAAGCACCCTGCTATTTTCCTTAGTTCCTTGAACATAGGCCAGTTTTTTATTGTGACCCATTTTTTTTACCCCTTTGCCTGAGGTCCGCAGGTAGGTATTTTGCTTTTTAAACACACTTCAGACTTCATCTATTCAAAAATAAATTCACAAGCGGATGTGGAATGGAAGCTCTGACTTCGAGGGCAGTAGACCAGTGCTCTAACCACTGAGACTGTGGCCCGAAGTTATAAGCATTGTGGGCCCCGTCCGCGTAGGCAGTCTTCTCGATCCAAAAGCGGCGAGAGCTCTTTGAGCGGGTTGACATGTGCGCCACGTGCTAGCTTTTCGTTTTTTTTTTTACTAGACACACCTCGCGCTTTGATTCGTCGTGCCAGCCTATAAAGGGAACATTTATTCGTATACTAATCACAAACATAATCCCAGGATACAAGGTTGTCAAAGATTCAACACAATACCGGTGTACATAGTTGCTGACTAACAAACGAAATCCTAACAGAAAGCACTATTTTTTTAGCACGTTTGTCCAGTGGTATAAACTAATTATATTGTACATGCAGGCTGATTTCGGCGATGTACATCAATAGTGCTCGATGATTGGCCCCATACAGCCAAGAAACCAATACGGGGCGACCAATCATACTTCAAGCAACAAAACAATTTCATGACTTCAATAGCGCTGAAGACGAAAGTATTTCAGACCTTGAACAAGAATACGACAATTTTTCGGCAAGAGACAGTGATGGCCACACAAGTCCCAGTGAACTGTGGTTGGATTTTAGAAGTACGGTACATGAGTGTATTCATCGGTACGTCTCGGTGAGGAAAAAGAAAATCCACAGCCACAGTCCATGGATTACACGAGAAATAACGCAGCGAAGGGGGCTTTCAAGTAAAATTTCGACGGTTTCACGTAGTAGACACCTAAGAAATAAGGTAAAGCAATCAAAATTTTAATTCATAAATGTAAAACTGCACAATTTTCTCAATTATGACCCCCGTAAAGTCTGGACTCATGTAACGCAAAATAAAGGATTCTACACATAACTGACAACAAATGACGTGGAAGTTGGCGACAGTTAACAAATAGCGGCAACATTTAAGGACTATTTTTCTTCTGGTTCCTGCGTGCTGACGGTCGGTCTACTGATTTCAGATATATAAGCCTTCACATACGTGATCTTAGTATAAGCGAAGAAGGCATTTTTTCCGCCCTTCTTCACCTGAGTACAAAGAAATCATCTGGACCAGACGATATTCGGAATATGTTTATTTTCAGGTACGCGGAATGGTGTGGGAAATTTCTTTTTATTATTTTCTGTACTAGTCTACGAGAAGGTGACGTTCCCATTAATTGGAAACTGGCTAAGGTTCTTTCTGTGCATAAATCTGCTAGTAGGTTCCATGTTGCTAATTACAGGCCAATTAGTTTGCTGTGCACTGCAAGTAAAGTGATGGAACACTTCGTTTTTAAACACATCGCCTCATGCTTGGAAGGTAATTTTTTTTTGCCAAAGCTCAACATGAATTTCGTCGCGGGTTACCTACTGTGACACAGTTAATAAACACCACCAATGATTACTGCAAAACACGTGACGAAGTAGAACAAATAGATGCCATTTTTCTGGACTTTGAAAGAGCCTTCTACCGCATACTGCATAGTAAACTTTTAGAAAAACTTAGACACATTTTACACAATCAACAAATTTTACAGTGGCTTGATTTATACTTATCTCACTGGTAGCAGTACGTCCAGATATTCAGTTCAATTTCACCCATCGCGTCAGTATTTTCTGGAGTGCCACAAGGCTCAGACCTTGTGTCACTTCTTTTTGTTATATATTTATATGGCCTAAAAACTCTCCTGTATCGGTCCCTTTATTTTTCTGCATATGACTGCGTATTATATCATAGAATTCTTACTGAGGGTGACCAGCTCATTCTAAAGAACCACTTATGTTCTGTTAGTACTTGGTGCAAAACAGGAAGATGACATTAAATGTCACGAAATGCAAACAAATGACCTGAACCCGAAAAAAAGACCCATTGAAGTAGCCTTACAAAATTTATAGAGCTTCTCTCTAACCAGTAGAGAAATTTAAGTATCTTGGTGAAACGATCTTCTCGAACCTCAGTTGGAGCCCCCACATTAAAAACATCGGTTCACTGGCATCCAAAAGACTATAGCTAATAAGTCACCGGTTGAAACATGCAACCACTAAAACGAATCTTGTAGCTTATACTTCACTTGTGCGTCGCTTACTGGAATATGCTGACGTTGTTTGGGATCCACACACTCAAGCTAATGTAAAATGTATTGAGAGGGTTCAGAGAAAGGCACTGCAATTCATACACAACGTCTATAGAAGACAGCTATCGATATCTGATCTCAACCGCTCCGATCTTCCCACTTTGGAATCTCGTCGATAAATTCACCTTGTGAATATGTTACTTGCAATCAATAATTATCATAGCAAAATAGAATTCCATACTTACATGCACTTCAACAGAACACGACAGACTCGGCACAAACATGATTAAACAGTTATAATGCCTCAGTGCAGAACCAATACATACAAGCTGTCTTTCTTTCCAAGAGCAAGTGACCTTACGATGAGACCACCTTACCATTTCCCGATGCATTTTTTTTAGCAATCACTTCTAGCCAATAAGTTTCGTGTGCTCGGTTTTTCACTCGTACGCGTTTGATGCTTTATTTTTGGATTTGAATGTGACGCGTTTGCGTCCTGTTTTGTTTGCTCCTGATTTGCTTCACAGCAACATTACAGTGTGCCTATATGGTTCTCTGTTGTAGTTGATACTGTTGTCGTTTTCTTCATGGACCATTAACATGTAAAGGTCTTCTACCCACGCCTGCCTTGGCTTCCAAACGGTGGCCGGCAGTATTGAATAAAATAAAATAAATAAAATAAAACATGGTTTGGCGGTTTCGTGTGTACCCTCGTCTCCGAAATTGGTAAACATGTATCAGTACTTTCTTCGAGCAGCTAACGCTACGTATAAAATGTGTAACGATGGGCCGCCTTCACAATGGGCAAAGGTCGAACATGTTTAAACAGTTGTTTGGCGGACTGTAAATGACATCGTTGTTTTAACATAGGCACCACATGCCATATCAGTAGCCAATTACAAGTGTATCACACGTAGTCGCTGACGACATCCCAATCTGCGTTTGTCCTGCTCACGCTCGTCCAGTACCTATGCGGCACCCAACAATGGGCAGCGGGCAACAACAATCTCGGGTCAAACGCCCGAAACAGAAAGCATGACGCCGGCGTCGCAGCATCTTGCTGGTGAGGCGAAGCGCACGCGCACGCGCGCACACACACGCGCACACACACGCACACGCGCGCACACACACACACACACACACACACACACGCGCACACACACACACACACACACACACACACACACACACACACACACACACACACACACACACGCACGCACGCACACGCACACGCACACGCACACGCACACGCACACACACGCACGCACACGCACACGCACACGCACACGCACACGCACACACACACATACACGCACGCACGCGCACGCACGCACGCACGCAAACAATTGCGCTTCGCGTAATTTCTATCTGGATCTGGATCTGCCCCCAACTTTAATGCGAAGCCTCGCTTTAGGAAAAATAAAGGAATTGGTTACTGATGTGGGAATCGAATCTGTGCTTTCGAGTGCAGCTGCCCTGGCGCTCTAACCATTATGCTACAGTATTTTCTTTGTTATATTGTTCGCAACAATACGTATGCACATACAAAGCAGCTCACTTGGTGATAAAAAAAATACATGACGTGGCTAGACTATACTAGTTTAAAGGTCTTCAGAGCTGCCATCACATACACCAAACCATCAAGTTCTTGAAACCGCTCTGGCGGTTCAATTATCTGCTTCAGTGCATCGCGTGTGTGCATAATTCAATTGTATTTTGCCGTTGCACTCACGTGTCCCTCGTCCCAAAGCCAGCCAGCTCTTCGAAACGCTCTCCGCGTGCAACCCGTGCCACATCATCGTATTTTGTTCTTGTGTGAGCTCGTGCTTTGAGGCGCCCGGTCAGAACTCACTGTGTCCGGGCCGGTCCACTTTCTCCAGCGCTTTCCCCGCAGCAGTTGACGCTACGTAGAAAAAATGCGACGTTCGCCCAACTTCATGATCAGCCGAGGTAAACATATTTTAACATTTCTCCGCTGGAATGTAAATGCCGTCGTCGTTTTAACATACGCCACGTGGCATATAGGAGTACGTACGGTTGTGAATTACATTGTTGTTGGAGACGTCACAATCCGCGTTTCTTTCGCTTTCGCTCATCAACTTCCCCTATAAAACCTAACAATCGTTATTTCCTCAGCTAACATCGAACGGCCAGCGTACCTATCGTGCCATTGCTCTCACACGATCTTCTTCGACGTGGTCGTCGTGCAGCTGACGTCACAAACACGTACCCTCATCATTTCACACGCACAACTGCTGAATGTACATAAATACATTGGTTGACCAGGTGACGCTTCTCGCATCTCCAAAAAATGTTGGATTATCCAGGTGCCTGCAGACTTGCTCGCATAGTATCGTTCCCGGAGTGTGTGGGATTTGGACCATTTTCTGTTTCACTTTTTTTCACGTACATCGCACCAGCCTCTGGCTCCGCTGTGCAGCAAAACTAGCATGCCGCTTATACAACTGTTTTAGCGATAACCGTTCTAGCGGCGTTTTTTAGCGCGATAGCTCTACTACTCCCTGTACAAACGCAGAAAGCGCGTGGTTCCGCAAATGTAACCTTCAAGATTCAGCCAAGGTCAAGCTAGTACTTATTCTGCCTCTACTGGCTGCGGCTGCGTACGCCGTGTGAATGCCGATATCTTGAAAGCGATGTGCGATCTGGTTAAAATGCGCGGTCGCACGGGCCTCATCTACAAAGCGATCCGCGATGTTTACAAAGTGCGCCGAGTGCTGGTAGATGCATATGCGCTCCGCTCTCGACGCTTTGTTCGCTTTGAAGCGAGACGCAGCATGACCGTCAATTCGCTCGCTGCTCTGCCGTGCCGAGCAGCGCATGTGTCTTTTCCCCAAGCAAGCGAAACCGTGCTATCGCTCGACAAACTTGATTTAACCACGTTGAACCACGACAAATTTTTTCAGAGGCGTTTCTAGGCGAAGCGGGCATACGTTTCTACCAAAAACACAAGTTTCAAGAGGCTAACAAATTTCTTTTTTCATTTACCTTTTCTTACGGCCTTGATCGTAGTTTCCTGAATGCCTAATTTGGAATCAGGTTGTAGTGTTGCCTCACTTTTTTAAGATATCTTGAGAATCGCGCCTGGTTCTAGATATTCATCAATTCAACGTTCAATTTGGCAATATCATAACTTTGCATGCGGAATGCAGGAAAGGCTGCCCCGCTATCATATCAAAAGGAAACGCCCGGCTACGAAAAGTGCGACGAAGCTTGAAATTTAATGTTGCAGCCAATTGAGGCAGATACTCATACGGTACGTTTGGCCTGGTAAGTATCTGATAGGTCCTGCCGTATGAGTATTCGCCGCGACATGCCATCATTCAAACTTCACCTCATCCTTCGTCATGGAGCATTTCCATTTCGATGTCAGACAGCTTTAGAATAGAATTTGTAGCAGAATGCAAAGTCCTTACGTACGTTATCGGGTTTCTATTGTTTACGTGTGCTTTGATACCGTACGAATAAAGGGAAAATCAGACAACCACCCGTTCGTAGCAATTGCTAGAAAGGAAACCCATACGGGTTCCTCGAAAGGACAGCCTCAAAGTTGAAGAAAAATTCGTCCTGGTCCGAGACTCGAACCCGGGACCACCGCCTTTCCGGGGTAGCTGCTCTACCATCTGAGCTAACCAGGCGGCTAGCAGATGGCAGAGCGAAGTCGAATTTGTCGACAACACGAAGCAAAGGCAAGTGTTTGATGTAGGACGAAATTTTCTTCAACTTTGAGGCTTTCCTTTCGAGGAACCCGTGTGGGTTTCCTTTGTAGCAATTGCTGCGAACGGGTGGATGTCTGATTTTCCCTTTATTCATTACTTCTGTCCACCTTGCGGGTTTCCGCAGAACTACTACGTCATAACGTACGATGTTTGAAGAACTTAGCGTTCGTGATGTCACACACGCTAAGAAATAGCGTTGTCCATCATATCGGCACCCATGTCTCCCGCTTTAGCGTGTATTCCCGGCATGGCTGCGCTCTCGCTCTCGCTGATCGCCATTGACTAGTGAAATGAGCTTTCGCTTTCTGTTTACTCACCTGAAACATTAGTTATGAGTCAATAGCGCGTCCATTCTACGATAAATGTCCACGGCGATGCAATTAGCATTCTACAGTTTTAGAATTGCGTTTGTCGCCTTACGTACATTAAATGCCAACACCTCTGGAGGACAATGCGATACGCTTCCATGCAATATATGACGTTCGCCGTACTGGAACGAAAATGCAAAGAACATTTTAGAAAACTGGGTGCCATCCAATGTCTTGCGCAAAACGTATCCAATTCAAGACAATCCGTTAGCAACCCTCCTGTCGTCGCTGTGCAGACGCGTCTTGTTGGGAGCACGAATGCGAGAATTGCCGAACTATCTCCGAAATTGGACGCGTCAAGCGATCATAATTAACGTTTTATGGAAGTTTAGAGGAAGCGAAATCTTCAATAGTTAATGGCGGTCAACGAGCGCGAGAGCGTAGCCATCACGTTATTAAACGCTGACATATATGAGCCGCGGGAGCCGCCATGTTCCACAACGCTATTTCTTAGCGTGCGTAAATATTACAGCATTGCAATCTGTTTGGCGTGTTGGTAAACCGCCTTGTAAAGCATACTTACCGCCAGCGCACAAGGATAGGAGAGAGACGACCTTGTAAATACTAGGAAGGCTAAACTCGTCAAACACCGCACGTCTTCAGAGCGCACGGAATACTTAGACACAATATATGTCCGTATAACGCGCATTGAGGACAAGTTTATTTCTTTACGCGCGTCATACATTTCCATTTTGTTTGCGCGATATCCGCACCTAGCACGTGTGTGATTATACATTCATAAAAGGTTGTCTCAGTAGACATGGCGCGTGTCAGAGACATGGATCACTACGTGTTTGCCCGAATAGGGTATTTGCGGCTGGCTGTTGCCTGCCTAGTAAACAACCTGGGTCAATAGTGATGTGCCGTTTGGGTATGCGCCCCAATGGATGTGCAATGGCAGCACAAGGGGTACATAGTCTTAAATGTGCAAAGCGATAGCGCCACATCAACGTCGAGCATAGGCTCTTATGGATGGCCATTGCAAGTCGCGATGGCAATTGTTCAGACAATTTGCAACCGACGAAAGGTTGCTGCTGCACCTGCGATGCCGTGCCTTCGACCTGTGCTGGTGGTGGTGAACATAAACGTCGTCTACACAGATGTGTATATATATAAAGAAAACATGAGTAAAGAACTGTCTATACAAAAAAAGGTGCACACAGATGAATGAAACGTAATGCCTCAAGTGCATTAGTCAACGCGCTGCACTTGCGTATATGTCAACATTGTGTATATCTAGCTTTTCCGTCATCATAATCACCACAGTAATCGTGATAGTATTCATCATAGTGTACTAAACATATGTCCCATCTAGAAACCAAGGGCGAAAATAAGAAGGGGCTTGCCCCTTTTATTACTGTGCAAAGTTGCCTTCGTACAAATTTTATTTGTATTCAGAAACAAACATTTCGTGCAAAATGAACGCCACAAAGAGAACACGAGGAAGACGGAGCGCTCTGTTGCGTTCGTTGTTATCGTTCAGCGCAAGGTTGTGTTCGTCTTCGCCTCTGTGTGGCGTCCATCCTGCGAGCGACTCGTTTATTTCTGAAAATAACCAGTTGGGCATAACGCGATATTCATCTTCAGTCGGTAGAGCTTTTACAATTACGGCACGGCGTCTACCCAGTAATATTAGCAGGAAACTTTGAGGGCGCTCACCACTGCCCTAGCGGTCGTTATCATCATCATCGTCATCATCGGGGGAAGGAGCGGAAGCACGCGCTGTCGCGTCTCGTGCGACGGCCTCCGAACGATGCTCAGAACCAGCCACTTCCACGTAAGCACGCCTCTGTTCTTTTCTCGTTTTGACTCTTGGGCGTCTATTCGCTGTATGCATCTCTGCAACGGATGAACCGGCGGTCGCCATTCTAGTTCAGCAAGCGGTTGACGCGAAGCAAGCGTTGGTATTTCCGCATGTTAAGCTTTTCGCGTCGATTAAGCGTTCCGGTGGGTGCGCTGTAGTTACGCTGACTCGCTCTTCAAGTACCGCCTTGTGTACCTGAGATGTAAGCGTTAACGCCGTGGTGATGGAAATATTTTGCAGCGAAGCTGTTAAGGGCTACTTCCCCCAGGACCGTGTCCGTGTGTCGACACAAAACTCCAGCCTTCTCCTCCGGCGTCCGTTTCAGATGCCAGCCACGGCTTCAGTCTCCAGTTTCTCGCGAATTCTCTGTGGCTCCGAGTTCAATGTAAGTATCTTGCAAAAAACTATACTCGAATTGGCCACTAACATGACTCTATCATTAGACCGAGTTTCAGTTACTTGTCATAATTAGGTCATAGTGAAGTTGTAAACGTTTCATCATTCCCGCCTGCTGTCAATACGTGGTCGTCTACGGAGGGAGCATAGTCACAAAAAAGGGCGGTAACTCTTGTTTTATCGAAACTATCGCCAAACAAATTGTGTGACAATTAGCCGCTACGGTGACTCTACCATTACGCCGAGTTTTCATATTTTTTTTCGCAAATACTATAGATTGCATATAAGTTCCAAATATTGCAAAATCCCGTCTGCCATGCGGCGTTACTTGCACACGTCACTCCTTCATAGAAGAATAAGAATAAATCGCTCCACAGTAAAAAGATGTATTCTTTGTCCGTGTCCTTCAATAATAGCAATAATATTAATTATATATATACATATACATGCGCCGATTGAGGTAAAACACCGCAGCTTCACTGCTCGTCCTTCACAGAGTGGAAGGGCTGATGACTTCTTAATGACAGGTCAGGAGACAGCGGGAAAGGGCTTCCTAGTCTGCGGCTACAATGACGCCTTCGACGATGACCCGTGCTCGTGGGAATATTGCCAGGCGAAGGCACTATGAAATTATTACGTTGGCGTAGGAAGAAACTTTAATCTCTCGAAGAGCCTTTCTTTTATTTCTTTGATTTATTTTTGTACTCTGTAGACTTGTCCCCCCCCCTATTTCGAAATGGATCTTGAAGCCCACGCTTAATTTAAATGACGCCTTTCGTGAACGCGTCAAAGAAAACGCAATAAGCGTCTTGGGCGCGTTCGCACCAGGCGTTGTTTAAATAAAGTCTAGCATGGGCTTCAAGGCAAGATGCATTTCTGAATACCGTGGTTATTGTGTTTTGGGCACGGTGCTCGGTGTTCGCTGCGAAGTAGTTGTTCCATCATCGGCATACAAAAGACATGGTAATGTAGGCGAAAATTTAGGCGTTCCTTGCACGCTGCCACGGTATTCACCGGCTTTCTTTATTGTTAATATCCCTACCTGGTGTGATATCGAGGTTTAGATTTTTAAACCGAACCGATTCGCCCTCCGGGGGCGCTGGTGTGATTCTTCAGGGCTTATTTAGGTGGCTTCACGGTGAATGAAGACGTTCTTCGCCTCGGTGTCCGCCTCCATCCGCGTGTCTTCCTCCAGGGCGCCGTCACAGCGTGCCCAACTTGCCCGGCATGGCGTTCGTGGGGGCCACGCCGACATCACATTTAGACCACGGGGATAGGCCATCCACTATGTACGACGATGCCTTCACGATTCCTGGGGAACCGCTTTGCTGCCGCGGAAGCCGGATTTTCACCGGACGCTACTAGCGTTGGCATCTGCGCCATGTCCCGCTCAGCGACGCCTTCCGCCGCCATTCTGACCACACCTTGGCGACGAGGGATCCTTTTGCGTCGTGGCCACATGAGTGAGGACGCCCGGATTTCGTCTTTACTGCAGCCCCTCTGCTACGCTCCTCCTATGCATTATTGCTGACTTTCTGCCTGCATCGACGCTATCGCGGCGTCATCTCCTGCCTGCCCCGTCGACGCCACACCTGGCTTAGCCAGCGCGAGATGACAACGGCAGAGGAATAGCAGTGGAACAGACTTATGTAATTTCCCTCTCCCTTTCTCGTCCTTACGTTCCGCTAAACGTAAAGTTTCTGCGAACGATCCCATCTACTAAATCAGTCTTATTGACAGGGATTCGCGTGGCCAAACTTTTAGCAAAAAGCCCATAAAATTCGTTGCCGCTATGCTCAGACACTTTCCGCATCGTTTAACGGTGCATGTCGAATGCCTATTTAATTCTGTAACGGAGAACCCCCCAAAATGATTCTGAAAGCTGTTTCAACAAGGCAAAATCATTGCATACGTTTTTCATTCTTTTTCAGCTGACTTAGGCTTCAAAAGCTGGCCTCTGCTGAGCGCAATCTTGGGATCTTTAAGCCAATGTCTGTATCTTTAGGGATCTTTTGGGATCTTTAAGCCTGCAGGGAATGTAGCATTTGCATCCGTAGCTTCAACAATGCGAAAAACTGGGCCACGATTTTGTAGCGATGTCTTCCGTTCGATACTATGCCGATTCTATTGTTCACTGGTTATGCCCCGCGGTAAAGTGGGCAGAGCGTCAACAGCGCGAAACGGAATGACGCCGCAAAAGCCATCGCCACGAAATGGTGTTCCTGCGTTACGAACTCACCAACTTCCCGGCAAGAACTGTGGGACCCGTAAGCTAACCGTGAAAACGCGTAGCTTTCGAGGCGTTTGCGCCAGCGTTGTTTCCCATTACTGCGCTGATGTCGGGCATTGTTTGCTGAATTGCGCATTACGTTATCTTTCGGCTTTTCCGCTTCTTCGGAGGCATACGAGAGCATCTTTGGTGCTCTCGTATCACCAGCACTCTGTTTTATATCGCAACATTACCCGCAAACGCTTTCACGTGAGCGCATTGCTTGGCATGATTGAAGCGTTCATAATTTGAGTTCTTTGTTTGGGTGCTTTGTATGCGCTCTGCTTGAGACGCCATACAACCATCATCAAGCAAACACGGTAGCATATCCAAAGAAGGCTTCACTTTAATCATCACAGCCGTTTAATATCCATCGCGGTTAACAGGAAGAAACATAAGGAGTGCATGGTAAATGTAAGCCACGATCTGGCGTCCAGCACGGGCTGTGCTTGGAGAACTCTGGCAACTACACTAACCGTGGCTGTAAGCGCAAGTAACGCCTTGGAATCTAATCGGTGATGCGCCAAGAGGGCTAGGGTTCCTCCATCCTTCAAAGCAGGACGCTTGAAGTGCAGTGCTACGCGCTCGGCTACAGAAAAACCGCCTGTTCATTTCTGCGTGCCTGTGAGTGTGACGACAGGCGCCACTGAAAGTCTCCGCGAACCAACCAATCACTTTAATTAGAGCCACCGTGCAGATTCAGTGTAGGCAGACTTGCCGCTGGTAGTTGTGCGACGTCACGGTCTTTGTCTAGCTTCTAAATCGAAGCTTCGTTTACAATTTCGGGTTTGGCCTAAGTGCTTATTTCTGGGTGCTGTTGGGTTGATCGCCATATGGGCGTATATATCGATATATCATCATTTCCATCATCAACCACCTATTTATCTCCACTGCAGGACGAAGGCTTTTCCCTGCAATTCCTGATTACCCCTGTACTCCGCCAACGGATTCCAACTTGCGCCTGTATATTTTCTCATCTCATCACCCCACCTAGCTACTAGCGAGCCAAGCATGCAGCGAAAGCGGGCATTAAATTCAGATTCCATCATATTCATTATCACTGTGGAAGTCGTGTATGTTACAGGGGCTCCTCGCATCTTATGATTCTAGTGCCTTTATTTATCCACTGGTGTTATCGGCTGTTAAGTCTACATCAACATGTTTGGCATTTATTCGGTACTGCTTTGCAGTTGATGCTCTAATAATTGATTAGACTATGCGAGGAATAATTCTTTGTCTCATCAATATTGCTGGTCTCAAGGCACGAATGTCTTCTTGAAATGAGAATGTTAAAAACGCTGTGCCATACAGGTTAACGTAGACATCGCAAACAAAGAAAAGCAACGACTCTCTACATCATTTGCTCAAGACGCGAACCACACGCTACCATGAAAATCACCCGCCGTGGTTGCTCAGTGGCTATGGTGTTAGGCTGCTGAGCACGAGGTCGCGGGATCGAATCCCGGCCCTGGCGGCCGCATTTCGATGGGGGCGAAGTGCGAAAACACCCGTGTACTTACATTTAGGTGCACGTTAATGAACCCCAGGTGGTCGAAATTTCCGGAGTCTTCCACTACAGCGTGCCTCATAATCAGGAAGTTGCTTTGGCACGTAAAACCCCAAATTAAAAAAAATTAGAAACCATGAAAATCGGTTACTAGATAACTATAGGGATTGATATTCAACAAAAAGCTACGCAAAGATGAAGATACTGAAGGCTCTGGTCATTCTACAAGCAAGGACATCGTTCGCCACCATGTACATACCTAAAAAACAATTGTGTGTGTAAATACTAAAGACCATATTTTAACGAATATATCGTGAGCAGTTGCATCCACGATTAAGGTTCCAGAAGATAAAATAACTTAAAACGATAACGATTGCGCCAAAAAGCGGCACAAATCATCGAAGCACTGCGTAGTACGCAATAGCACATTAGAGATACATTTCATTCGGCGTACAATTCTTTTGGTTATGCTTTCTAAACAACCTGCGGAAAAAGCGTGTTTGTTAGTGTAGGTGCTTAGCTTGTACCCAAACTACCGGAGTGACATCTGAAACCAGCTGTAGTTCCTACTTTTTCCCAAACCTTCTCTTTTTCCCAGTGTATATTGTGCCAGTTCAGAGCTCAATGAATTACATTGACTGCACCCAACCGATGTGCCCTAATGACAAGTAACAAAAACCCAGGCGTAACGAATTCGTGTCCTATTCTTTCTTTCTTACGCCCAGTGCACGAAACAGCGTGGGTCCCACAAACGTGCACTGTATGACGTCGAGCTCCACAGAGCACTGGAGAAGCTTCTACACGGAAGTATTCGCCACATAAACTGCAGGTACGAACATGGCTCATTAGCTGACTGCACAAATTATCGTCCCTTCCTCGATTTGTTTAGTTTACCAGTCAAGTTGACTTTGTTGACGTATATATTTCCATTCAGTCATTTTCTTGAAAAAAAGTTGCCTATACAAATACCATTCACGCAGACTTGATGCCTGGTTCGCCTTGTGTAGCAGCTTTGGTTTTAGAATTCGTCCGACGTCTAGCCATGATAGGAGCAGCAACACCCAATTTGTTATAAACAGTTACTCATGAGGTGTAAAGTTTAATATGGCATTTATGACATACAACAGGTGCCTCTCCTGCGAATGCTTAGACGCATCGAACACTTTAGTGCTGGAAATAATTGTTTAGCCACTAGAGCCCGTTGAAAATAATTTTTTATTATTCATGTAGCTCGACGGAGTGCGTGTTTTTAACAATGTTTCATATAAAGTAGGCTAGGATGTATCCGTTCATAAGCATTAAAGATGTCGTTGAATGAGTGAAATTCTTTGTACCTCTTCGAGAAGCGAGAATGACGCTGACTCAGTTACTCTTTTACTAAATGCAATGTCATACCAAATAACGTGATAATGCGGTCTGCTCCGCCCTCCCTTCTGGGATGACAATGCGTCCGCCCTAGGCAAATATTCAGAGAATGAGAGAATTTTCTCGCATTTTATTCTGCTGTCTGCGTAATAGGGTTAAATGAACGCATAATTTTACGTCACCTATACTGGTCTGCACGACCCTTTAGGATTGCATTATTATTATTGATTTTCGTTGTTCTCAGCTCATGAAGACATTGTAGAATTGAACGGAGAGCATCCAGTCCAGCCCGTAATGTTAGTGTCGCTATAGCCTGGACAGCCTGGTTACGAGCAAAGAGAGAGACACCGCTTCGCACGCACTGCGAAGTCACTGAATGGCTTGTAATCAACAGCCCCATAATTATCATTAGCAATGCACCGGAAATGGGGCTAGCACGAGTTTCTTTATTATTATTATTATTATTATTATTATTATTATTATTATTATTATTATTATTATTATTATTATTATTATTATTATTATTATTATTGAGTGTAACGTGCCAAATCCATAGGCTTATTGCGAGGCACACCTTAGTGGGAGACTGCCGATTCATTTTGACCACTTAGGGTTCTTCAACGTGGATCTGAATCGAAGTGCACAGGCGTTTTTTTTTACATTTCTCCCCCATGAAATAATGGCTATTGCGGCCGAAGTCGAACATCGCCATAGCAATTTATTCCTAAAGCCGTGATAGCCCGTGACAAATTACCAATTGGACTTCAGTATCTCCATGTCAATTAGTGGCACGTTCAACAATTTTACTTGCTGTACTTGCATACAATATAGGCCGGTAATTAAGTCAATTCACTTGCGCTGGAAAAGCACGTTCCCAGCTTTCCAGTCGGATGGCCGAATATAGGACTCGTCATGCGCTGGGAGGAAATCTCTTCGCGAAATGCAGTCGGATAAGCCGCGGTACTTTCGAAAAAGTTCACGTCAATTCAATCCGAATGCCGCACCGGCGTTGTGGATTTGGTGGCGCGCTAAGTCGGAGGAATCGAGATCAAATCCCGCCCGCGGCTGCCACATTTCGATTGCCGCGAAATGCAGAAGAGCACCCGTGTGTCGTGCATGGATTGCATGTTAAAATACCCCAAGAGATTAAAATAATTCCGGAGTCCTCCATTAGGGCGTGCCGCATAATTATATCATGGTTTTGCACGGTTAACCAACAGTTCTATTCAAAAATAATTTCCTCCGCACCTGCACGAGACGCAATGCTCACACTGTGCATCTGCGGAATGATCCTATGAGCATTCCTATCAGTATGTCGCAACAGTTCTTGTCGGGAAAAGGCATACCATTCGCATCCACAGATAAATAGAGGAGCACCTGCTGACGCCAGCATTAGACCCAAATTTTGACTAGCAGTGTGGGCCTACTAAATCATGGGGAGCCAGATTTACCGGAAATTTATTTTTCGGGTGTGTACTTATTGATCAAGTTCCTGACTTTGCCTTTAAAAGGACGACAGTTTCAGAATAGAAGCTTGGCATGTAGACAGACAAATTGTACTCATTGTTTATTAACTCATGTTTATTTCGCAATACATTATTTAATGACAATTTTACATCAGGAAGAATTTTCGGCAGTAGTAGTGGTCTTATTGCCACAATATAATACAGTGGCGACTTACGCACGGCAGCTGCGTTGTTGGAGAAACAGGATCAGAGTAATTAGAGGAATTGTTCGTTGAGTAAATAAACTGTGCTTCATGTTCTCTACTCTACTAGACTGTGCAATATATTTTGGTATAGATAACTGTATGGAGAATTTACAGAAATTCGCATAACCAAAATCTACATTTGTTAGCGTCAATGCTAGTTTGAATTGCATTTATGGAGCTTACATTCATTCATGCAGTGGCGATTTCGTGCTGTCTGTCCTCGCTTGGAAGCGGATAGATTGCAGAAAAGGCTGATGGTATTTCTTTTAGAATGCAGTCCTCAGTCCTCAGCGAAGGGTTGCTAAATTCTCCTCCCATCACCCTTTCCGCGGCCCTGCCCCCATTGCAGTGAGAGTTCTCTATGACAACGGCCTTATGCTTTTGCGAGGGTAGCTGTAATCAAATTACACTCCTAAGCCGCTATAACGTAAATATGGGCCCTATAACGTAAAATTATTCCAATATGTTTTTATTGCAATCTCCTGGGGTGAAACTTGCGTAATCGTCGACGCAAGCATCGGGCGGTGATCCGCAGAGTTGTCTGCACAGACCTATGAAACGCTCTCCTCGTTTATAGGAGGTCACTTTTGTTTGCTTTAAAAGCGAATTACATTGCCTACACTGAACGGCTTGTCTTATCTAATTGGTTGTCAAGAGGCGAGGAGCACGCTCCAGTGGAGAGGCATTTGAGGGGGCCGAACCAGGCCACTGAAACTCAATAACCGGATGAATAGGGTGGCGCCGGCGTCTGCGATTGGTCCGCTTTCCCTGACTTGGCTTGCGGTGGCTGGTCGAAAATCGAAACAAATCCTCTGCGAAAAATAGTTGGCAACGTGAGGTTGTAAACGTACCGAAAGTGCTCAAAAATATTACACTGCCACGAAAAAAATTTTATTGTACGCAAATAAATCCAAGCTCTCTGGCAGGTGCGAGTAGCCAGAAGAGGGGCGCAACGGCAGTCCAAAATACTGCAATCAGTGAAGAAGCTCTCTGTGAGCAGCGTGCATAAGTTCTTCGGAATCATTTGACACTCGAAGGTCACCCTTTTTCATCGTCCAAATTATCTGAGGACGGAATTCCCGTAGACAATGAACTCTTACAACTGCTTTTGCCCACATCCTGCGGTAGTGATCCTGTCTCCTAATCTTTCATAAGAGTATTGTCCACTCACTCCTCGATTACGGAGCTAAACTTTATCATTCTGCACCACCAAGTGCAATAAAGAACTGTTACTTTCAATCGAAAGGTGAAGCATCCATTGCGATAGAAAATTATTACACAGGCATATCAAGCAAAGAAAGTATTGTTATCGGCTGTATATATTGACAAATATTCGCTTACTAACTACAATATCAAGCATTGTGTCAGTACGCGTACCCAAATATGAACACATCACAGTCGATGATCGCGGGCACTTGCTGTCAAAATGCTGGCGTGAGGAAACTAGGCAGCAGCAGCAGCGAGCGAATCGACCTACGTGTTGTCTATTGCTTCAACGCAAACTGAACGGTGAGAACACGGCAACACAGACGTACGATCGACGTACGTACAAACGACGCCGCGCAATACACAGTTGCTACAGCAGTACGACGCTGCCCCCCTCCCCCCCCCCTCCCTGTGGATTGCGCGCGACGAAAGACGGCGCGCTTCCTCCACTCTTGCTGACCTTGCACAAGAGAGATTCAGCCGCCCTCGTCGGCTCCGCTCGTATGATTCCACTGACACATACATTATACGGCGTGCGGCGACGCTGTTTCACCCTTGCACTTTATACGGAACATGACGGTGGCAGGAGAAATGCGCCTGGAATGTCATATAATTGCTATTGCAATATAATCCTCGAAGCTGTTAACGATTTGGGTATCCGCGACTGATGCTTTCAGGACAAGTCCGATCTAGAGCTTAAAATTGGAGTCCAATCAGTGGCTTCTTCATATACAGTGGTCATATAGCAGTTTTACATATTTTGTGAGAGTGAAGGAGAACATTGAACATACTTTTTATTCCGCCATGAAAGATATGCATCTGCTACACTCTTTAATAACTCGACTGCAGCAAGAGAGCCGTTCTATTAGCGTGCAAAAAAACCTCAGTGAAGATATGGGTGCTTTACAACTTGAACGTTGTTTCATGGGTCTAGCGAAGCGGTTACTGCTATGGCAGTGGCAGTTCATACAGTGTGACACATCGTTTGTAGAGGTCACTGAACATGCTCCAGAGACACACATTGCAGTGTACTTCTAGAACATCAGAAGGAGTACTCGTGCCCGGTATTTGATGCAAATGCATCAAAATCACATGCAGGATTGTCTAACGCAGGAATGGGTCCCTCCTTTTCAGAATCCGACATCCTGCACCTTGAAACAAGCATCTTCACGGCAGAGACCTAGGCAATGTAATCAGCTGTAAAACATGTCAGCAAATTCAGGTTGCTAAAGACAATTGTATTCGCAAGCTCCTTCAGCGTCCTGAAAGCTGTAATAGCCCTAAAGTAACACAAGAACCCTGTAATCAATTATCTTTGTTCTCTTGTATATGCTACTTATACACTTAACGAACATGCTGTTCTATTTTGGGGGCCCGGGCATGGAGGCATCGAAAGCAGCGTGCTTGCAGGTGAAATGGCAACGTCCATAGCTACAAAGACAACAATACTTCCATAGCTGCTCCTGCCATGGACATAAAGCCATTCTCGTGCGAAAAACTGAGCAAGTATTGTCAACAAATATTTGACACTGAAACGTAAAATACCCTGCATCTAATTGAACCGCGTTAAGAAACTTTGCCTTCAGTAAAAAAATGCGGCAAACTTAGGTCATTTTCTGCCAACTTGGAAAAGGCCACGCAAACGACACCCTTACCTGTTGAGCGGTGATGAACCTCCTGTCTGTGGCAAATGTGGCGAGACGCGGTCGTTCCACCACGTCTTGTTGGGGTATGGGAAAACAAGCAATCAGAGAACAAAGGACTTTCATTTAGCCCACTCGATGCAAATCCCGCTAGATCCGACGATGTTTCTAGCACAGAACCGCTGTTTCAATAATAAAGCCCTTTTGGGCGTTCCACAGGATGTTCACATCTTGCGAGTCGTAAAGCCAAAAGATCCCAAGCATATCCTCTCACCGAGGGCTCCTGCCACGATATTACGCTTTTGTAGAGCATGTGCCTCCATCCACTTACGTTCATTAGACCTGCTGCTGACACGCATACATTTTAGTATATCATTCCCTCGTTGCAATTCCTTTATGTCCTTCGGGAATCTCACACCTAACATGTCGTAATCTTTGTTTTATGACATATATATTTTGCGCACTTTACAGCTGAACTAGGGTCTTTTACAGCATTGTTATATCTACCCTTCGAAAGTCAGTTCATGCACCAATGACGGGTCATCACCAGTTTCCGGGTGCTACTTGCACCAATACCATCAAGAATCATCCCTAATGCTTTAGAAATGGCGTCGCTGCTTCATAGCTTCCCAAACGGTGCTGATCGGCTTCTGTACTTTATTGTCCACAAGTAATGCGATCGGTAAATGAGAGAGACCAGCTAGGTTGAGGACGCAGATAGGTGCAGAATACGGCGTTTCCTCGAGAAATCCTGCAAGCTAATTGACTTGTTGTTAAACTCGCTATGCCGCAATCAACCAGAATACGTGTTGAATGCAGAGGTCCTCCTCTTTCCCGTCACCCTGCCGCTGGGCGTGCAAAACTTCAAGCTGTGTTAATAGGCATTATGTGGCCTTCACGTAGAGGGGGGGGGGGGGGGGGGGGGGGTTATACGACTTAAAGTACAACGTGCCGCTTGGCTGACTTATGCACATGTACTTGTGCCACAATAAGGGTCTCAAATATATGCATAACACTCAAATATTCTGTGCTTACCAATTCTTTCAAGAGTATGGAGCGGGTTGGGTGTTATGGAAGCGTGTGTGTCTTTGAAAAGACTTTTTATTTCTGTGCAGATGCACTATTCACCGCACGTGTACTCATATGTTCACCCATGCACCAATAAGAAGGAGACCTTGTGAATTGTTTCAAAGAGAGCTCGCATTACGCATGTAGTTGGTCTGCTAGATTAAATTTTTTTTATGTGTGAGCATTGTATGGCCAGTACCCCAGCTCCGTCACACGAAAATGGACACGGAACGTGTAATGCACAAAAATGCGTCGTTTGCCAAGTTAAGACATTTAATCGTGATAATAGCGCATATGTAGATGATATGTAGCTTTATAAGCGATAAGAAACGCCCACAGAAGTGATCAGAGAGAATTCCCATAGAGATACATAGGACTTCATATATAGAATATACATGGAGAAGCTGAAACTGAAATTTGCGTGCAAGACAGCTTGAAATTTGGCGGTTGGCCAACTTGACATTTGGGGTGCGCCAAGCTGGAAATTGAGGGTCGGTGAACTTAAATGCGGAAATGCGTGAACTGAAATTTAGGGCTCGGCCAACCTAAATACAGGGGTGGGGCGCTTTAGGAATGGGGTGAACAAAATAAGTTTAGCGGCGGCCGAACTGGAATATAGAGGTCCGGTTACGGATACTTATACAACTCCAGTGGGGTTTCTGCGTTCTTCTCGAACTTAGACACCAACGAACTTACACCAACGAACTTTCAGTATGGGGCTGGTGTTCCCTACATGATAAAGGTACTTCGAGTGGTACCACGCCATAGACTTCCATTGATGTAACTGTGGATTAAGTCAAATAAACGTGGAGGAAAATAACTTTGGTAGCTGTTTTCTCTGTGCAGTTCACCCTCGCCATGAAGCAACCGACCTACAATTAGGGTACAGCGAACTACCCCATTACCCGAAAGTGGGTAGTATAATAAGCTCAGTAATCCAAACACACAAAAAACATGTTCCAGCTTCTAAGTTGCAGCCATTTGAATTAACGGAACTTGCATGGGTGTGTCTTTAAAACTCGCATGTAGGCTATACGGAACAGAAAATACTTTCTAAGGACGACCCCTCCCACACAGGCTTGTGTCATTGCCATAGCTTTGCATATTAGTGCCAGACTGCTCCCTCGCCCTCAACAGTCGATGTGCACGAAAGTGTGACAGCTTACATCATCATCTTCTTCATTATAATCATCATCATCAGCCTGGTTACGCCCACTGCAGGGCAAAGGCCTCTCTACTTCTCCAACTACTCCGGTCACGTACTAATTGTGGCCATATCGTCCCTTCAAACTGCTTAATCTCGTCCGCCCAGCTAACTTTCTGCTGCCCCCTGCTACGCTTCCCTTCCCTTGGAATCCAGTCCGTAACCCTTAATGACTATCGGTTATCTTCCCTCCTCATTACATGTCCTGCCCATGCCTATTTCTTTTTCTTGACAGCTTACAGGTCAAACTAAATGTAATGAGGTGTTTCAAACGCATTGGGCTATTGTGTCCTTCGAAAAGAAGTCACTACGCCTCAAGGCCCTGGCTCAATGTGGATTCAATTTATTGCGTAATATTAGACACCACAGTTATGTCGACGTCTGTCACAAATGTTTCTCCATCTGATATGACGTTCAATATGAGCTGCAACACGTGAGCCCTAGCTGCAGTGACGCTATCGATAAATATGTGAAGTGGGTGTCGCCACTTGATCAATGCGCCTACCCAAGGCTTTCCATCGTCTGTTTTCTTCGCGGAGAGAAAATACACTGGCCCACTGAGCAGCTATCGCTCCATCGCCAATAAACACGAAGAAAAACAAGAACAGTTACGAAGCTACGGTGCCGTGCACCATGACGAAACAAGCAGCGCAAAGCGATAAGTATTTAGGGGCTGTTCTGCGGGTCACTGTATTATCGCTCGGCGAAGAAAGCACACAGCGTCAATTAAGGTATGCGCATCTGTAAAATGGCGAAACGGTCTCCCCTATTTATAAAGTGATGCTGTGCGTGCCTAGAATCTGGCAGATCGCGTTCGGGTGTAGGCCAACAATTTTTCATACGTGGGCCGATCCCGAAGATAGGGCAATACCGGGCCGACGCGTGGCAGAAGTGATCTTGGCCACTAGGACCACACAGACGCAGTTTCGCTGGTCATCCTTCTTCAGAGAGTGGAAGGGCAGTAAGTGTTTTTGGGGCTGCGGCCGTGGCTCACGTGCTGGAGCTCATAATGAGGGCGACAGTACCTTAGCAAAAAGCGTTCAGAAACTTTTAGGTGCACCTATGTGGCCTGATTCAAAATACACCTAATTCGCAAAATTAATTTTATCTTCAAACAAAGTTGAGGGGCGCCCTGATCTCGCATCGTCCTTGAGGTCTCCGCGCTGGCCCCATTTGAACGCCGAGCTTTAGGGCATCAATTACAAATTTCCGCACAATTCTTCTACAAGTTCATAGGAAATTTCATATGGATTTTTCGTTCCATCTTTTCGCCCATCCACTTTTCACACAAAAGCTTGTATGCACTAACTGCATTCGCATGCACTTTTATATTTTCATACAGGCGTCCGCCCCCTAGTATATGTCAACAAGGTTGTTCAGCGGAAAGAGCAGCGCTGCTACACCCCTTCCCACTTCTTTGCTGACTCACTGCATGAACTTTTGAGACAGAGTATTATAATGACTTGAGAAAGCGCATCTCCAGAAAATATACCAGTTATGGCAAGAGCACGCACAACGAACCTCTGTAAGATGTCTACCATGGTGCTTGGAGCCAAGGTCCTGCACGCTGTCTCACTCAAAACATCCTTCTGTAATCTGTTTTCCCAGTCATGTTTTTCAGTTTATTAGGTATTTCCTTGTTTCACGCTGTCATGGTCATTATGTTCATTTTACTTTTCTGACTGGCGCGAGAGCGTGTCCTTGACAACGTCGATTATATCCTGTGCAGTTTTCTCATTGCGACTAACAGTACTCACATGGTTATTGAAATAGAAAGTGGCAAAGTGTAATTGCTACATCCCATTATAAGATAGAAATAATAGTGTGCTGCTGCTCCACACATGAAAATGAATCTACGGCTGCTGTCATTAACACAGAACAACTAGGGAACGTAAAACAGAAAAAAAAAAGACAGCTTGAGCAAGTCATTTTAAATATTATCTCAAAGCTAGTGAAAGTTTCGGACAATAGCGAAAAATGCCATTGAGGAAGCGTGTGGGCAGCAGTGTAACATGTGATCGACAGTTAGCATTGTTTATTATTTGCCATGGTTAGGCATATTAATCGCCTTTTTTTTTACTTTTCACGATACAAAAATGCAAGCAACTATGTCATTGTGGTTCCCAGTATACTCGGAAGTGTTTACCTATGTTGGGACATTCCAGTAGTCTAGCTCATGGATATATTTCTTTGCAACTGAGAACTTTGTTCCGTGTCCAACTTTGCATTCAGGCTACCTCCTCCCGACATCGAGGTGGGAATTATGAAAATTCATCAATAAGCTGAAACGTTCGTGGAATTGGTCCTTGCCCTGGATGTCTCGCCTAGTATGCGGGTGGTTTTCCTTTATTTTGCGCTCTTTGTTAAGAGTAACCCTGATGAATGTTCCATTATAGGAAAGAATTAACATTAGAAATGTTGACGCGGCATATGTTCTTAACTCGCTACTGAGCAAGCATTCTAATGTATGCATTATCCACTCAAGTACAAAGTCGAATAATTAGACAACACTATTGTGTCAGCTTGTATTGTCAGTACCAATGAGACACGCGCTTGTGCAGCACATATCAAAAGCAGCACCTCCACAATGGTGCAGGGTACTGATTTGTGTGGCTATTAGACAATTTTATCTTTTTAAAGGTTATGGCAGTATTGACTCAACAGAGAATGCAGTCATGCTCACGACGTCAGAATTTCATTAAGTACTGAGAGCACAGTTTTCGGATAGTGTGCCCACCATTTGCATCCTTTGCGATGCTTGCGTTGTGCCAGAGTAACGTGATTTTGCTCATGATTTTACGCCAGGAGCAGCGCAGATGTATGTAGTGGTACAGACTATTCCACCACAAGCTGCTTTTCACACAAGGTTGCTTTTCACAAGGTTGCTTTTCACATCCGGAATCGGCTCGTTGTTACGCTTATGGTTGAGGTAAAAAAGTCAAAAACATCCTCGAGGCTGATAGAAATGCTTGCGCCACCTTTATTGGATCGCGTAAAAAAACGTGCCGATGCACATAAACATAAGAGGTCCTAATGAGCGACTTTCCTCAACCACACATCTTCACCGAGTGGTTCGAATGGCTTGCCAGAATATGTGTGAAGACTTCACCATTACTAGCTCCCCTCTAATACCACAGAGTCCCACCATAAGTATATGCCCTTTAAAATGAGACCCAAAAGCAGGAATTCATTCCACTCTTTGAAAAAAATAATGCTCCATAAACACCGCATAAACGATAGTGTACATCAAAGAGAACCTGTCATGGTTTTGAAAAGACATGAATTAATTTTTGGCGGCGGCGTTTGACAGCTGTAATGTTACATGCACGATATTTACTGTGTATGTTAAGGGGCCATGGTAGAATTAGTAAAACGGCGTCAAGACATCCACCAGCACATTGTGATCAAGTTCTACTTTAAGAGATGGGATTGTTTACCTTCTTGCTGTTCGCATTATAATTCGGAGTTGTACACGATACGTGGCCGCTGGATGCCCACTGCAGAAGGCTCCATAGGGGCTCTAGACCTGACCTGCCTTTCTGGAGATCGCGAGGCATAAAATTGCAGCTGCGGCGGCCACACTTAGATGGGGTGGCAATAAGGAAACTCTTGTGTACCGTGTGTCGGGTGCGCGTTAAAGAACGCCAGGTGGTCGAAATTAATCCGTGGTCCACCTCACATTCCTATGTAGGTTTAGGCGCGTAAAAGCCCACAGTAACGTTTTTTACACTGAGAGGTGAAGCCTTCGGCTATATTATTGTGGTGAATGTTTAATCTGTGCAAACACACAAAAGAATGCTTCAGGGCAACTCGTATGTATTTTTGGCATGTGTGGAGTTTGGGCGGGGGGCAGCAGTGGAAGGTATCTTCTGTGTGATACCATCGACCACAAAGTATATAATTGAATACATAATATATCAAGCACCTGTTTCAAATAATGCGTGACTGGCTGTTTTTCAGTCAGCCTCAAATCAATCTTTATTTTCCCGTAACAGAAACAGGAACTGGATGGTCATTTTGGGCTAAAAGCTATGAGAGTAGCTTGACGGGGCCCAAAAGACCTTACATGGCAACATCACCTTGGCACACGATCAAACACTCTAGTAGACATATGCATATATGTCAGGCAGAAAACATTAGTCATGACTGCATTATAAATAGCTATGTCACAGTGCACCGTAGTAATGACAGCGAAATACATATATGCAGGAGAAAAATAAGAAAAACAAGACAATGGAAACGGCATGTTATCACTGAAACAACATATCATAACTGAACAAACTATTGTCTGACTTGCTTCCTATTGTAACCTGCAATATCTACATATTTGTTGAAAATAAACGGTAAGTTGCAGGCTAGCGATTGGTGTTTGTAGCAGCATGTACGGAAATGCGGACTAATCCATTTGTCAGATTTTCTTGTGTTTATCCTAGGCTGACGGTGTTCTAAGCATGCTAGTCATTCAATGAAGTTCTTTACTGATGTTTCAGAAAATTGCATCACATATAATAATCGGTATGTGTAAAGGTCGTATCCAACAACTGAAATTAGCAAGATTTAAGGTTTTGGAATAGCACAGTTGTTTTGAGGGACATCTTAGGGCAGGACTTCCCGAGTATTCTTACCGGCTATGGTGTAATAACGAGCGCCTAAGTGATGGCACACATCTTTGCTTTATTCAGTGCCCATGGGAATACACAAACGCTCACGTACCTTAGGTGGGGTAGGCTAGATAACCACTAGAAAAGTTCAACTGGGAATGCAACCGGGACATGCAAGCTCTACCGCAGCAGAGCTAGCAGCACTCCACCTTGCTGTGGACCTACTGTCAGAGGAGCTACCAACGACTCCGGCAGCTATCTTCTGCGATTCCAAGGCAGCGCAGCTTTGCCTGCAGAGTCCTGACAAGGCTAGCCTTGGGGTTGCACTGCTCTCCTCAAGAGTGGCGGCCCTTCAGGATGCAGGATGCTCACTATCCCTGCACTGGCTACCGGCGCACGTAGGGATCCCGGGCACTGAAGAGGCAGACACTCTTGCAAAGAGCGCCCACCACTCATGCGTCCCCATCAGCCCTGCTGTAACGGCTGCGGACTTCACAAGACACAGGCTGCGCCGGCACATCATCGCCTGCCGTCCGGATAAACGGGTATCCCTGGGACTGCTTCCACGCCACTTCCACAGCATGGCCTCCCGCGAAGGGATACCTCGTTACTTCTCCGACAGCGGGTTGGCTGCTACTGGACGGCAGCCCGCCGACAACGCCTTGGGAAAGCCACCTCGCCAGCCTGTGCCTCCTGCGGTGACCCAGAGACTCTGGAGCACCTTCTGCTGGCCTGCCCTGCTCTCCTGCAGCACCGGGGCCGACTTCTGCAGGAGTTCTCCCGCCTGGGGCTCCCATGTTCACGACAGGAAGACATCCTCTTCCCCAATCGTAATCAGCTACCAGCCTTCCTAAGTGTCGTCGAGTACCTCAACTCGTCGGGGCTCTCGGCGAGACTCTAGGAAATTTCTTCAAAGACGAATAGCCTAACGGCTATTCACCACCTCGGTCCTCCTGATCCGCCTCATCCTCGCTTTTGCTGGGCCACCTCCTATGGTCTATCACCAGTGCATTCCTGCGATTGAAGCCACTGGGCCTTCCCGGCCGGGCTGCTCCGCTGCTGCCATGGCGGCTCTCTACCTTTCTCTCTCCTCCTAGCTCCTTCACTTCTGTCTCCTTCAGACTAGAGCGCACTAGCTCAGGTCGACCTCTGTCGTTCCTATCACTAAATTCTATTCATTCATTCCCATACCCATCTCCCTGCTGGCGCTAAGCCGTGCTCCCGCAAGGGTTGGAGAAGATAGTGCCAGCCTTTCCTCCTTTCCCCACAAGAACCACTTCTCTCTCCAATCATCTGTTCAAGCTGAACGATTGAGGTTCAGGCATTTGTCGAATGTGGATTCGCTCGAGAAAAAAACTATTCACTACTATGTTTATCGATTTTTTTCCACTTCAACGTAAGATTAACATAATCCTATAGCTCATGTCAACATTTCGTTTATCTTAGCATTTCTGATGCGTAAGCATTCTTTCGCGACTACTCCAGCGACGTCATACGAACCTTCACGCAACAGGTGTTATGCCTTGTAACACCACAAAAATTCGTATTTTCGGAAGTTTAGACAGGCGTTATAATAGTGTAAATGTAGATTAAACTGACAGCGTTAAAGCGATGCGAAACACTTAACTGCAAAAAATAAGCCTGATTATACAGAATGCCCACTGAAATACATAGGGCTGCATAGAAAATCCATGGGGAACCTTATGGTATGGGTGGGTCAATTAGAAATTTGAGCGTGGATCAACATGAAATTTGGAGGTATGTCAGCTTGAAATTTGGAGTGGGCAAACTGAACTTTACGGGTGAGTTAAATTAGGGGTGGGCCAATTCCCGCGTACTATATCTTACGGTACTGTATCAAACTGTAGTCCGATATATCTTGCGCAGTGGGGAATTTGTTTCTGTTGCGCAATGCACGATTAGCTGTTAGCTCGGTGCATTCAATGTAACTGCGGATTGTAGCCGCATTCACGAGGCGGTCGTAAATAATTTACTCTGAGGCTCAAAATCCATAATTATTTAAAAATGGTTATGTTATATTTATAAGAAAAGTGTTACCTATTAATATATTTATACATTTATTTCGTTATTTCCTTATATATAGGAACCTTAGATCAAACACTTCAGAAAAGCTTTGCTCTACACAAGCGCGAACATGTGCGTTGGATCTGCATGATGTCAGTGTCTTTGTATCGCTCTATCGTTTCTTTTTCCTCAACTTTTTGAAGGCTCCCTGTTGCAAGTTTCACTCCGATAGTGGGCCCTTTATTTTTTTTATACACTATGTCTTCTCGACCAGACAGGTATATCGAGTTGACCACAAAATTTTTTTTTTTCTCT
Source organism: Dermacentor andersoni (assembly GCF_023375885.2). Taxonomy (NCBI): domain Eukaryota; kingdom Metazoa; phylum Arthropoda; class Arachnida; order Ixodida; family Ixodidae; genus Dermacentor; species Dermacentor andersoni. The sequence continues at coordinate 83,240,511 of NC_092822.1, read as the reverse complement.
TTTCAGAGGCTGCCTTGCAAGGAGTAGCTGCGAACCGTAAGTCAAACTGCGGTTTGATTGTCCCTTCCTGTCTGCTCTAACCACCAGACATGCACACCCTCACGAGGGCCTTCGACACCCTCATCTGCCCACACTCTCTGGTGGTGAGCTGAGGGTGAGGTGAGGTTGGGCGGACGTTGTGTGGTGAAGGCGAGGGATGGTGCGGTGACGATGTGTTTCTAAATGAGAAAAAGACGATTCACATTTTTGAAGTATAGAACATCCACTCAGATTGTACGCGGAGTGGGTCTAAAATGAAACGTTTTGAAGTGCACGGGCAGGAAGTGTCTCTAGCGCAGCTGTACTTCGAGGACCACTCTTGCATAAAGTTATAAATGGCTGTTCGTGTTAGCTGTACCGAACCCTATTGCATGATGTCGCTACATAAAGCAGCAACGAAAGCGGGAAGAGTGACGGCAACAATTTGATATCGCTAGAGTAATCTTTTTTTTGCTTTGATCACCCCCGGTCACGTCACTCCTTTATCCAAGGTATACACCCTGCAAGTTACTATTTCTTGCTTTATTCATGTAACAAAAACTCCAGTTTGAAGATTTTCGGGCACTAATGGCGTTTGTTGGCCTATGAACTAAAGGAAACGCCAAGATGAAGAAATTACATGTCGGTAAATAACCTAGAACTCGTATACAGTAAAATAAACACTTGTTTTAGTTCGAAGCTCGTGCATTGCAACTATATTCGAGCGACATTATTTAGAGTAAGCATTCAGCTAAGTGATTTAGCTCAAGTTACACGACGCCGAGCTCTTGCGCTAACTTTCAAGAATGAGGACAGCAGAACAGTTGCTTATAATATTGAGCGGTATTAAAGACGAGGACAGGGGAACAGAACACAAAGCTACGACAAGGCGGTAACTTTCAACCGATTTATCACGGCAACACGTAGAAATACATAGATAACATGCGCAGGTTGCAGAAAAAAGAGCACTCCTCAGCCTAGCGGGGCAACCACTTATAAGAAAAATCTATCTCCGACTTAAACAACCTAATGTAAGTGTAACGCGGTCTTGGCTTTGAACTTTCTTGAACTTTATTTAGATACGAGACAACGAGCAGAACGACAGCGTTGGAGCAAGAGAGATGCGTACCAAATTAAGCAATTAATTAATTAATCACCTAATAAGTTATTAATTATTTACTAATTAATTAATCAAATGATTGATTAAATAATCATTATTTCATTAATTTTTGAATGAATGAATGAATGTTTATTTTCTACTTAATACGATATTAAGAAAGCTTCGAGAGCGGCCCTTTTTACCCGCAAAGTACGTGTGTATTACACATCATTTCGTGGCAGTTCATTAGCAGTGAGGGAACATACATAACGTTACATATTTTCACACAATGTATATGAGTTTACACAGACACTTACAACAATACAATTTGACATATTACTGGGTTACAGCTGGTTCTTAAAATAGACGGTGAAAAAATAAATGTCCCCTTTTTCACCTTTTCCTGTCCCTGTCCACAAACAGAATAGTGCAGGTTATACATGTAAATTACCATAGTACACTCAAATGCAGCATATGGCTATGAACGTGTATGTATGCATGTAAAAAAGAAAAAAAGAAAGGAGCAATTTAAATATATCTATGTTGCAATTATCACTCATTGAAACATTCATTTCCTAACAATTACTTCATGCGGTTTTTGAATGCATTTCTAGTCATATTCAAATTAATGTTATCTTCCAGCTTATATGAAATTGCTAGTACTTGGCAGCTGGTTGTTTGTTTACCATATTTTGTCGTTGTTTTTAGTGTCCCTTTTCTTTACTCTCATATCATAAGGAACTTCATATTGTTGTCGAGTATATATAGCGCATTGTTATGTATGCACTGTAGTAGCTTAAAATCATAAACGTCGTTCGCTTCAAGCATTCTGTATTTAAAAAGTAATGGCAATGTGCTTAGTTCATGACATGGCCCCTGGTAGTTTTCATAAATGCGCAGTATCTTCTTTTGTAGAATAATTAGCCATTGAAGTTAGTTTTTGTTGTGGTGTCCCATACCAATGTTCCGTAGTATAATCCGGAGTACAACAGTGAAGTATATAAATTTGGTTTCCGCCAGATAGGAATTAAGTCTGCAATTTTATACAAGCATCCAACAGATTTGGAGAGTTCGGTGGCTGAATTATTAACATGTACATTCCATGAAAGATGCTCTTCGAACCATACACCAAGGAACTTTGCTCCTCAAACCTTCTTATCTGTTGCCCCTTTAAAACTTAAAACTATTTTCCTACTTACTCGTTTGTAAAGTGCACGAAACATTACATGCTTTGTTTTCGCTAATCTAAGCTGCAGCCTATATTCCCGGAGCCAGGTCGAGAGGGACGCAAAGTAGGCGTCGGCCCTTCTTCCCACATCTTTTAAATCGGTGGAGCTTAAAAAGATGCTAGTATCGTCGGCATACATAGTAAGTTCAGGAAAGTAGGCTATAGTCACAATGTCGTTATTGTAAACAAGAAATAAAAACAGGCACTAATTTGACCCCTGCGTAAATGCTTTTGTTAAGTTTAGCATTTATTATGTAGTAGTTTTTAAACTACCACAAAACGCTCAAGTAGTTTTTAATATTCTGCACGTCCCATCTGGGAAGTTTGTCCAGTAGGGTTTTGTACTTTATTGAGCCAAAAGCTTTCCTTAAGTCTAGAAATAAACCAAGTGGTAACTTATTAATGCCTACGTTTGTAAGTCTGCCATCTTTAATATAGCACAACGCTTCTTCAGTTGAGCTGTTTTTCTCAAAATCCATATTTGCTATTTTGTGCTTGTAAAAAAAAAGAAATCAGCCTCTGGTTAATCACACTTTGTTTTCGACAAAATGGGGGCAGCGATATCGGTCGGTAATTTGATAAATTATTTATACGGACCCCTTTAAATATAGCTTCTGCTCGGTATATCTTAAGTTTCTGTGGGAAAACACTGGTTGTTACTATGAGATTAATAATGTGAAGAATTATGCCCGAAATAAGATGAGATATTTCTTTAAGTCCTTAGAACCAATTTTGTCAATTCCAGGGGTGACATTACTTTTCAGCAGCCTTATCGACGTTTAATCTACGGCAGCAGATGTTGGTTGCGCGAATGTTGTTTGTTCTAACATGGGTGTAGCTGTAATATTAGTCTCACAATCAGTGGCACTAAACTCTTCATAACATCCTGCATTTATGAACTGGGCATTCGTTGTGTTAGCCAGATCCTCACTACAAATAGTTTTACCATTTATAGTTATTGCTTTAATATCATCTAACGGTTTCTTCTCATTCGTTAGTGCATTTTTTTGCCGCGCCTTCTTACGGTTATCGTAAATGTTCTCAAATTTTTCTGTGCCATAGTTATTTTCAGCTTTTCTTGAATCAATGTTAAGAGAATTTTGTATTTTCTTCTATCTACAAAAACTTGAACATCCGGCCAACTGAGGAATCCGCAGTATAACTTATTCTTAACCTTTATACGGTGGTATAAATTGTTTTTTTCCATGGCTTTACGTCTTTCTTTTTTATTTCTACGCACCACGATTTCCTTGATTGGAAATACTTGGCCAAAATAGCTATCAATCATGCGAAAATAAAACAATCATATGCAATGTCGACATCCCTCTACTCTAATCTAACGCTTCAGTCATGCCCTTGAACTAAGTTAACAAATACTTCGCGTGAGCTATCATTTAGGTTTCGTCAAAAAGGTATCTGCGTAAACACCCGTAAAATAAATTGCACCAGGGCATGCTGCATCCATCTCGCAGCTATCCGGGGTTAGCGACTGGCTGCAATATGGCTGCAATGATTTGTTTTTTCACGGTAAAAGACTCCTTTTTCTCGGATAATGAATATGCTTTGGAGGTTGGATACGATCTCTTACATCACCGCATTATTGATAGTACACTTATGGGGTAAGTTGGCTGTTGGGCTGGCTTCTTCATGGTTTTGCAAACCGAAACAGCACCAGTAACGGGACAACAAAGTGGGACATACACAAGGCCTGTTATCCTCTGCTACTGTGCAACGGAGGAGGCATCAGGCCAACCTGAAACAGATCACGGTGCGTGCAGGCATGTATGGAGCGTTTCAGTAATGTGACATTTGTCCAATATTCATTACTTTTTTTTTTTGGCCAGCCACATTTTGATTGTGACGCTTTGTGCTCCAGAGCATCAGCAGAGCATCAGCAGCCTACTAAATAAGCATGTCTACTGGGTAAGGTTCCAATGTGCACCTTACGCAGGTTATGGCAGTTATGCTTCCTTCTTGCTCTTTTAGTCCGACAGCAAAACCGTTTCTCGGTGTAACGCCGGTATATGCAGAAAAATGGTTTGTGTAGTCTTGACATTGGGCTGCAATTCAAGCCACGAAGATTTACCTGCTTTACTCACGCCAGAAACAACTTCTTTCACCTTTGAGTAATTGTGGCTTGGTAGTCGGTATTTAATTAGTGTTTCAATATCTGTCTCCTCTTCGAGTTCTTAGAGTCGCGCAATATAATGTAAGAAGTCCCACACGTTTTCGGGGTGCCATTCTGGCTTTAGTCAAACTTTCTTGCTCTCTATGTATCTGACATTAAAGTATAATGACCCGGCATCTATTACGTTAAAATAAATTTCCCTATTTGCAAAGTTCTGTACTCTTGAACCTAAGTCAATTTCGCCCACCACATAGTCTTTCAGTCAACTTTTTTTTCTGTTTTCTCTTGGCTTCTGCCCGAGAATGGCTCTCATTGAACAGCAACTCGGGGTTTTTCTTTGTTTCCATTTGTTTGTTTGTTTGTTCTTAAAATGTGAACTCGAGGAACAGGTAGTGTTTCTTAGCTCTCATAAACACGGACATAATAAATTGTCTGCGTGTTAGCGATGCGGTGGTCATCACAGGTGAATCAAGCAGCAAGGAGCTTGCATTTTCATGCTTAATTATCAAACAATCCGCGTACTCTGAAGCTTGAGAAATTGGCTTTACGATGTAATTTTCGCTTGCAGATGTTCACATTCAACAAGGTGCTACAGAAATTAAAGCATTCTATTACTCTATAAAATATTTTCTAAGAATAAATCCACTGCCTTTTTTCTCGTTTCTCCATCATCTAGAAATCTGAAAACACAAATGAAGTAATCTGACAAGTAAATTGGTTAAATTATTTAAATTTATTGCTCCAATTCATTTGGATGCACAATTGTTGACATGGTTGCCGCAGATGATAAGCAAGGACACTCGTGTAAACGTAGAGCGAAATGTGAGACATGCGGCTGATTTGTAAGGTATGCACGTATATCAAAATCGCACGTGTTTTAGTTACGCACGTATTTCAATTTACTGGCGCTACTATACCATGAGCATTCAAGTGATAAATTTAGTTATTAGTAGTGTCTGTTCAACATCTACCCAAACTATTTGCGCGATAAGTCTCTAGCGACCACTAAGACCAATAATAAATATTTTCAATTCATTGGCGGCAATCAGTTCTGAATTAAAGGCGTCTGAAACGAACTTACTTCTGTTCTCGCGGAAACATTAACGGCATAATAATTTCGACTGTCGTCCTTCTTTCGACGTCCAGGTCTGCAAACTTCGGACTGCGTACTGGTCAACGCCGAGCTTAGTTGTCCATCATGCTAGAGCTTCTACACAAGAGCATTCGCCACACAAACTACAGGTACGGACATGGCCTATACACGGCTGATTGGGAAAATACTCGTTGCCTTGGACTGCAAACAGCCTCCAGGCACTTGCAAATCTAGCTGTGCTTTAGATAAACTCCTCAGTGCCTGCTTTCTCTACACAGACCCTCATTTCTCGCTTGATAAACAAAAATGTCGGACCTTAGACGAAGATCTGCCTATAACTTAAGTAGTCCTTGCAGAATCAAATGCTCACAAGTCTCCTTTGGTATACTCTGAATTCGAATAGAGTGACCGGTCTATTGAACATTTTTCCCACTTGTTCTTCCATGCTAAATAATAAGAAACGAGCGTTTTACAGTACTGCTTGCAAGTCATATTCTTCCATAGATTGCAGCATAGCATCTCCAACACTAATGAAGTACCTCCACTGGAGTTTAATTAAAGACCCGTGCTGCAGCGAGAACTTTCCTGTAGTGCTGAACGCAACAAAAAAGGATAAATGCTTGCCACACATTCTTGGGGGGCAGGGCGAATCGGCTCAATCAGCGGGATGTCATCTGCAGCTTAAGCACCTGATGCTCTTGCATACTTCGCAGCTTGTCTTATCGATGGTGCATTCTAATGAATCCCACAAACAAAAGGAGTGGCAACTAACGATGCGTTTTATGGCAGAATGAAGAATATAGTAAAGCGCACAAACTGCACAATAAGGCGTGGGAACGCCTTCAGGATTCGGGAACTGTGGATAAGCTATTTACATTTCGAGCATGTAAAATAGCAAGGAATAAAGTCGCGTTTACGGGCTAAGAAGGCAAGTTGATAAAACTGTCTTCGGTACAAGCGCTTATACAGGCGAGCGGAAAGCATGACATGAAAATAGTAAAATAGAAGTCCAGCAGTAAAGCGAATACCTTTGCTAAATAGGGAGAGAGCTAGTCTCGAAGACCAAGCAGAATTTCTGTGTGCCAATTTTAGTACGATCGCCAGCTCCACGCACATTTCTTGAACTTTACGTAGAAACGGACAACGATGAGGTATGCTTTTTTCTTTTCTGGAGGACTTTTTTTGGACCCCAATGAGGAATCCTTACTTGTACACTTTCTTTCTTTTAAAATATTTCAACTTTATGCAGTCATACCGGTGGCAATGTTTCATGTACAAGTAGGTTTTAAATCATGTAATATTGCTGTCTGCAAACGACTGGTGCAACTTAGTTTACATAAATCGTTTGAATGGTCAAATAAAACGAGTTTACTTAAGACATTAAAAAGCACTTGCATGGTCTTTGTAAAGCAAAGAGGCGTGACGGCTGACAGTTGCTCGTGCCATGGACCTGAAGCCATTTTCGCGCGAAAAACTAAGCAAGTATTAGCAACAAAGCTCGGACGCTGAAACGAAAGATGTGCTGTACCTAATTGAGCGGCGTTTCTGAAATGGGCCTTCAATAAAGAAACTACGACAAACCTAGATAATTTTTTGTCAACATAGAATACTCCACGCACACGACACCCTTACCAGTTGAATGGTGATGAATCTCCCAACTGTGGCAATTGCGGCGAGACGCGAATGTTCCCACACGTTTTGATGGGCTATGTGTAAACAAGCAATGAGAGAAAAAAAGGACTTTCCTTCAGCCTGCTGATAGCAAATCCAATTACATCCGAGAATGCTTCTGGGCACACAACCGCTGTTTCGACCATAAAACCGTAAAGAACTTTCAACAGGATGCTACGATTTTGCAAAGTCGTAAAGCGGGAAGATCACAAACACATCCACTTATTGGTGGCCGCTGTTACGATATAACGCTTTTGTAGAGCATATTCCTCCATGCCCATGCGTTCAAAGGTCCTACTATAGACACTCATAGCTATTATTGTAAGATCGTCTCGTTGCAAATCCTTTATTTCCATCGCGCATCTCACATTTTACGCGTCATAGTAGTGGTTTTATTACACATATATTTTACGTACTTTACAGCGAATGCATTTAGGAGTCTTTACACCCATGTTACACTAACCTTGCGAAACTCAGTTCTGGCACCATTGACAGGTCGTTATCGAAGTCCTGGCGCTACTTGCACAATTACTATAAGAATCATCACAAATGCTTTACGAATGGCATCGCTACTACTCAGCTTCCCAAGCTCGAGTGATCGGTTCCTGCGGTTTATTGTACTGAAATAATGCTGTCGGTATATGAAAGGATCCGGCCAGATTTAGGGCGCAGATAAGGGTAAGATATGGCATTTCCTGTGGAAATCTTGCAAGTTAAATAGACCTATTACTTTTCAACTAAATGGCTAAGCAGCAATCGATCAGACTAAGTAGGGATTACGGTAGTCTGGCTCTTTGTCGTGGCCCTACTGCTGCGCGTGCAAAGCTTCAAGCTATGTTGTAAGGAAATAAGAATGAAACAACCTGTTTAGTCCGCCATTTTTGTCAACTTTCCCTTCATCTCTTTCCGCACCTCCAGTCGCAGTCGTCTTCTTACTTAACTTCACGGAGGTTGCGCTTCAGGCACTTCGCACCTCTTAAAAAGCAAGATAGCCTTGACTTAGACATGGGAGGGAGGGGGGGGGCGGGGGTTACGACTAGAAGTTCAATATGTCGCTTGGAAGGCATCTGCACGTGAACTTGTGCCGCAATAAAGAACTCAAATGAGTGGATGGCACTCAAACTTTCTGGACTTACCAATGCTTTCTAGTTTACAATGCCGGTTAGGTATATGAAGGCGGATGCATCTTTGGAAAATTATTTTATTCCTGAGCCGATGCACTATTCAGGCATGTATGCTCATGAAGTCGCCGAGAAACCGATAACTAGGATGCCATGTGAATAGTTTAGGAGAAAGTTCGTATTACACATGAGCTTGTCTGGTAGAATAAGCTTTGTCTTTAACGCGTAATGCGTAAGCATTCTTTGGGGAATACCCAGATCCGCCATGCCAAAATACACACGAAACGCGTAATGTCTCGTATCCGCACCAAATTGCGTCATTTTGAAAGTTAAGACATTTACTCGTTTATGATAATGCACATTTAGATGATTTGTAGCATTTGTTGGTGATTTGTAGGTCGCAGTACGTGGCGTACGCGGTCATTCTTCTCTGCGTCGTGGCCCTGGCGCTGGGCTACGTTTTCACTACAACAGAACGTAAGTGCAAAACTGGCTTAAATTTCTGCACATGAACTTGTGCCATAATTATGAGCCCAAATGACTGGATGACGCTAATACGTTTGTGTGTGCTTACCGATGCTTGCAAGAGTATAGAGCTGATACTATAATATAAAGGCTGGTGTATTTTTACAAAAAAAAGTCGTTTTATTCCAGTGCAGATGTGCTGTATCGGCGTTTGTTGATGCGGTCGCTTACACACCAGAGTGCACCAATCCACAACAGCAGTCGGCTGAGCATTAAAGCGCCGACCGAAGTCCGTAGCCGACCTCGGATCGGCGGTCATGTCGCTCTACTGTCGGCAAGGCACCCCACCTATCCTCACCTAACCTTAAAATAATGCAACCTAAACTTTACGAAATCAAACGACTGAAATGTTTTTAAAGATCCAACAGTATTGAGCTCAAATGAATCGACGGCGCTCATATGTACTTTGCTTACAATTGCTTTAATAGCATTCAGCGGGTTGAGCTTTACGAACGCGGGTGTATCGTTAGGTAGGGGACATCTTATAAATATGTTGATTATAACTTGGTTCTCTAGGAAATAGTCTAGGTCGTCTATCCAAACCCGTTCATCGGTTTTCTGGAGTTATCACCGCATCATTTCAAATGTGCTTTAAAAGGTGCCGGAAATGAATTGTTTTGCCGTTAATATATTCACTAAACCGGGAATCCTGGAAGCGTTTGCATTCTGTTTCACCTGTTAAATCCCCAAAAGAAATGCGGTCCAGACGTCTCCAAAGAACCGCAAATGAAACATGGAAAGGGCTTAATTTTAGATTGCATCTAACCAGTATTTTTGCTATATTTGTAAATTTGTCAAACTTGTAAAATAACAAAATCAGCTCACCGACGCGACAGTACGTATATGTTATCCACGCTTTGCCGCACAATAATTGGTGAGTGGTTTCCAAGGCTTAATTCAACCATATATTTCATTTCTTAAATCGATGCATTGCCAAAAGAACCGAATTCCAGCAGATAGAATGGCGCAAGTAGGAAGCAATAGAAACCTGATTTAGTTATAAATTTTATATTTAGAAATTTCCGTGCCCAGCTTATAGAAGACCTCCCCTGCCCCCCCAGCTGGAAGTGATGCCTGGGAATGCTGCTATATTTTACCTTTCAGAGGCCTTAAAGTACTTGGTTCAATAATTGGTTAAAGACGGTGCACGTAATATTTATAGTGAATCGGGAATATTTGTGCTCGAGGCCACTTGAGCGGTGCGGGATTAGCAAGTACTGCGCACTGATTCGCTGGGATTGCAGGTCTACCTCCGCTTTATGAAGTAAGCCTATCACCTTGCAGGCACAAGGGACAAACGATGTTGTTATTCACGCGTTTTGGTTGCAAATATATTGAACGGTGTCAAATAGCTCTCTCCATTTTGCTTCGCAATTGTGTTCAAGGACCCATCATGACGACAACGGCCAACAAAAAGACCAGAACAGCACAGCTTGAAACTACCACGACGGCGACAGCCCGGCCTCCTCACATACCCGGTGAGAATGGGGAACATGACGCACCGTAAAGAAACCACAGAGCTATATATAGCAACGGGAATTGTGGTTGATGATGCATGCGATCACATGCATCAATGACGGTGTTCTTCATCTCGGACTATAGTTTATAAGCTCGATGTATGCGAAGACTGTAGTGAGAAAGTGCCTGCGGGTTGGTCTCTTTAGCAGAGACATGTCGTGTTAATCTGTTAGCCGTTCACCAATAACGCCAAATTTATGCGTAAAATCCAAGAAAACCCGTCTTCGAAAAAAAAATCATCTGCCATCCACACTGCGCGTACATTTACGAATATGCTAAGTAAGACCCATATAGTGCGGCCCGGGGCGATGATCCCGAAAGAACAAGAGATTGCGGTCTGAGACAGGTGCATGCATCACATCTTATTTCTTTCCGCGGTCAATCTGAAGTATTGGAAGCAGCACCTCTGATCTCAGCGTTTTGTCAGTGATATATACGGCGCTTCGATATGTATAGTGTTTTCGCCTTACTCTGGTTTCCTTCTGTATCCATTCAAATCTACTTCACGTTAGTTAAGACGAATGACTGCAGTTAGAAAAAAAGATAAGTGCGTTCACATACTGCACTGGTAGAGCACCGTGACATATTTGTCGCCTGTAATATTGCGCCCTCTAAGGAAGCATGGGTATGAATGCGCCTCCACTCGTTCACGTGAGCAGTCACTATCAACCCCTCCTCGCCAGCCTGCTCATCAGTATGGTGAAAAGAGTGACGTGTGCTTCAGCCGTTCTGCGGTGCGATACCTCGGCGCACGCTCCATTTTTTAAAGGACGCCAACCTGCCAGCGCAAACTTTAAATTACGCTGGCTCGAAGCGGGAGTATTGGCAGACATACGACCACGACAGCTCGCGCATGCGCAATACAACATCTCCACACCAGACGCCTCCTTTGCTGCAAGAACGCAGTCTGGCCCGTCGTCGCAGATCCCCCATCCATTTGTTACCGCCTGCAAATATTTAACGGATATGTGTATAAGACCGCACGAAATTCCACAATGTAAGAAAGATGCACACAAAAGGAAGTGCATGAGGACAAGCGTTTGCGATGTGCACGTGCATGATATTAGTAAGCAAGCCTAGAATATACCTGCAAACTATTCTTCCGCTTCCTACTTCACTCGCTCTATCCTGCGGCTATCGTGAACGCATGGGTTAAATCCCACTAATGGCATCATAGACGCCAAGGATAGTTCGTAGAAGTCAACCACTGAACACACTGACGATTGGAATTACACATAAAAAGAAATTCACACGAGCGATGCCCAGTCCTTCAATATTCAGCATGCGGGGAAGCTGCTCATAGCATGCTGTAACCGCTTCCTTCTCGTTCCCAGGCACCTTTGCCAGACGCCAAGCATGAATGATTGGAATAAGTGCAGAAGTTCAAGGACGAAGACACAGGTCATTGCTATGGGCCCGCGGTATTCAGAGTACATGCTATGAGCTAAGGAGCGAGGAAAGTAATCTTAGTACAGTTCATATAGCTGTCATCAATACGCCTTAACTTCCGTGGGAAGGGAATCCCGTGCTAATTGAATTCCATCTCACGCATAATTTGTGTGCCCTTGGATAATAATTATCACTAACCCTTTCCCTAGCAAAAAATGAGGGTGTAAGCGAAGCTTGTCTTGCGTGCGCCTGACATTCGACACGGTTATGTAACCCCCAAGTAATGGTGCCGCTTTGTTTTAGCCTCCCACTCTCTCAGCTCAGGATCCTGTTAACGTTGCTGTCGCATTGCCTGCGCTGGGGTGGATGTAACGTATAGATCGGTGCGCCAACGGTGAGCCCTTTCACGGGCGAGTTCTCGCCGCCACTCGTCGAAGGCTACCTGTTCCTTGGAGGAACACGCAACGCGTGGTGTCCCATGCGTGTTCCGAGACTGAACAGAACGGAAACGAAGCCGGTGCTGCGCTCGCCAGACCCTTTCCTGCCCTTTCCCAAACCGGCGGAAGCGTAAGGGCTCTGATTGGTTGTGCGCGTGGCGTGACCGCGCGCCTATGCAGCTGCAATCCTCGCGAGTGGCTCACGATCCGGCGCAGGTGTCAGCTCATCAAAGCGCCCTTTCCCACTGCTGCTGTGCTCTGAGAGCAACTGTGTTTTTGCGTGACTAGACCGCCATCGAAACTTGTAAACCAATACAAGGTTCGCTTGAAAAAAGTGGTTTGCAGAGCCCCTATAAGCCTTTCCTTTAATCATCGTGATAAACTGCTTTCTTATCAACTACTTTCCGATACGTCGGACAGTCTTACATGGAACATGTTTTATGGGGTCCACATTTGTCCGCAGTAGTGGAGTGGGGAACGTGCTTCTTTGTCGAAGTCTCCATGCCGTTGCTAGTGTTCTTTTAATGATTTGTCAAGAGGAAGGTATTTAAAACGCGCAATTCGCTAGTATTCGAGGATTTCTCCATAAGTCGACATTTGTTCGCATTGGGAGCTTTTATTTCTCGATCTTGTTCTGGGGACCGCAGTGCTGTTTGAGAATTTGTCTAAACGACTCTGCATTAAATGTCGGCGTCTTTTTTTATTTTTATTTTTTATTTTGTGTTTGTTTTTCGCAAACTAGTGCGTTGTTTCTTCTAATCGTTTAGGAAGCGTCACAGTTAAATACATTTTTTAGTACCCAAAAACACGCAGGATTAATGGGTGCGGTTTCGGCTAGTCCTTACTGCACTATGCACTATGGTTTGTACTAAACCAGAAATAAATATAAAGGGATTGGAGGTTTAGGTAAATACTGCATTGTGCCTCGTGATCAATTTGTGGTTATGGCGCGTAAAAACACAAGTATTTTTCAAGCTTCCTGACCCTTTCTTTTTGTCTGTTCTGAAAATTGCTGAAGACCGCAGCTTGTGCAGCGCTGTGTTGTGTATCGCATTCCCTACGCTAAGCTGTGTGACCTTACCAAAAGTGTAAATATACCGGGCGTTATATAATACTGGACTAGTTAATGAATCCGCCATGGCTTGGAAAAGCGATCGAAAATAATGATTCACTAATTAACTATAATAAATGAAGCTATTATTGCTGGTCTCAAGGCCCAAATATCTTTTTATTGGCTCTTATTATACAGGAGAACATTAATATAGCTGTGCCGCACATGGTTAATTGTTTCCGCCAATAGAGCAAGGCAACGACTCTTTCCATGCTTTCTTTAAGAAGCAGTGAACCGCGCGCTACTAGGCAAAACATTTACGAGATAATTATAACGATTGACATTCAACTAGATGCATTGCCCAGTTGAAGCCCAGAAGGTTCCAATCAATCTTCAAGCAAATACATTTTTCGCCATCATGTAAATACTAAAAAGAGCTTATATGTGTTAATAAAACTCCTAACATTATTTCAACAAATAGATGGTAACAAATAGAGTTTGCATCCATGATTAACACGGTGCCCACAAGTTCCACAACATAAAATATTGCTTTTAGAAAGAAAACAGTGCCGCAAAAAACGACATCTGCGTAATACTCATTAACACATATCAGATATATCCTATTTGGTGTAAAATCCTTTCTGTTATGCCCCCCAAAGTACCTGTAGAAAAAAACGATTGCAATTGCATAGATTCTGAACTGGTACCCAAACCGAGGAAATTACTTTCGTCTTGAGTTGAACTGCCTACGTGACAATAAAGCTTTCGCGTAGATATTTTTTTTTCCTCAATGCATTCTGTGCCACTTTAGATCTCAATGAATTAGATCGACTGCAACAAACCAATGTGCGCAAATGAGAACTAACAAAAACAAATGCCTAATAACTTCGTGCTTTGTTCTTCTTTCTTATGCACAACTGCACAAAACAGCATGGCTCCCGCAATTGTGCACTGTGTGACGTCGAGCTCAACAGAGCACCGGAGAAGCTTCTACAAAGAAGTATTCGCCACATAAACTGCAGGTACGAACAACGCGTATTACGCTGGTTGCGCAAGCCATCGTCTCATCGTGCATCAGTTTAGTGCATGAGTCGCGTTTACTTTCGTGACACATAGTTTTCCATTCAATCGTTTTGGTGAAGTGGCACAACAGAAACAAATACTACTAACGTATACTGGCACACTCGTACGCCTTCTATAGCATCTTGCGTTTTGGAATTCCGTCCAGCGTATAGCCTTGAGCATATGAGTGGAAACACCAAATTGCCTTTGAAGAAATGTTTACTCGTGATGTGTAAAGTTGAATGCGATATTTTTGATTTAAAACACGAAACTTCCCCTATGATGTTTAGCGACGCTGCACACTTCCTTTCTGGATACGACTGTATAGCCGCTACAGCGCTCTGAAAGTAACCTTTTTTATTTTGGTATTGCTTAAAGGGAAGCCTCTTTTTCATAGTGCTCAACATAAAGCAGCGTACGGTGAATATATTTATAAGCAATAAAGAGTACGCTGACTGCATGAAATTCTTTTCTTTTAAGTCGTATGCAGGTGTACCGTCGTGCTTCTGCAAAACGCGACAATATTTTTCAGTATGTGAATCTTTTGCTACATACATTGCCGCCTCATATCACATGCTGCTACGGTCTACCTAGCCCGTGCTCCTGGAATGACAATGCATCCAATGGCGACTTCCCCAATTCGCCAATCAGCATGAGTCCGAGGAAAGGAAGTGCGTAACGTTACGTTAGGCTTTGAAGAACCGATATTATATATATATATATATATATATATATATATATATGTACACGGTACAAGAGAGCAGCAGGCTGCTTGTCAACCAGAGCAGCTCAGGCAATCTCAACCTCGCGCCTCCCGGACGACTCGCGATGTGTCTGCAGCGCCGGGCATTCCTCTTCCCTACAATCGCCCCCATAGGAAAACGAGCCATCCTGGCGACTCATGGTGCGCACACAATCATGGGGTCGTAATGCGGCTTCAGGCGTTGTACGTGGACGCTTCCACGACCACGACAGCGTTGGTCCGTAGGCGGCGTGACAGGCTAGGCTTTATAGTTCACAGGCGACGTCTGCGCGACAACACGGTAGGGTCCTTGATATTTGGACACAAGCTTGGATGACAGTCCTGCAGCAACGGCGGGGACCCAAAGCCACACAAGGGAGTACGGAAGAAAGTGACAATGCGGGTGATCATCACCATGTCGAGACTTTTGTTGCCATCGGTCGACGGCTGTAAAGGAACGGACGAGCTGACGGCATGACTCTGCGCAGCGGGCAGCTTCAGAGATTGGCGTACATTCGGATGAGTCGGGTCTGTACAGAAGAATGGTGTCGAGGGTAGTCGAAGGTTCGCGGCCATACAAGAGGAAGAATGGGGAGAAGTTTGTGGTCGCCTATGGTGCAGTGTTGTAGGCGAACGTGAGGAATGGTAAAATGAGGTCCAACTCAGTGTGATCAGAGGCGATGTATTTGGAGAGCATGTCGCCAAGGGTGCGGTTAAAAGATGCGATATTCAGCAAGGAGCGCGTTTACGACTTCGGAGAGAAAGACATGTCCTCTATCACTCAAAAGTTCGCGAGGCTCACCGTGACGGAGAATAAAGTTTTTCAGGAGGAAGGATGCTATATCACGGGCGGCGGCAGCAGGCAGAGCGGCTGTTTCTGCGCAACGCGTCAAATGGTCGATGGCGGCGACTATCCAGCGGTTTCCAGAAGCCGTGCTTGGAAGAGGTCCATTCAGGTGAATGCCAATGCTATCGAAAGGCCTGGCAGGACACGGGATTGGCTGGAGTGGACTAGAGACATGCTGAGCAGGAACCTTGCGGCCTTGGCATGGAGGGCACGACTGAATGTACTTGCACACAAAGGTGTACATGCCACGCCAATAAAACCTGGAGCGAAGCCGGGTGTACGTCTTGAAGACACCCGCATGTGCACACTGCGGGTCAGTATGGAAGGCAGAACATATTTCACCACGAAATGTCGAGGTATGACCAGCAACCACTTGCGGACATCACAGACGTAATTCCGGCGATAGGGAAGTCAATCCCGAATTTCGAAGTGAGATGCTTGGCGCCGCAAAGCTCGAGAAGGTAAAGGAACAGTCGACGGGTTTGAAAAGAAGCGGATAAGAGTACTAATCCAGACATCCTTGCGTTGCTCCGAAGCCATGTCGCAGCCTGCTGGGAACGAAAGTACTTGGTCAACGGCAGAGAGGTGGGCATCGCTTTCGGTTGACACGGGCGAACGGGAAAGCGCGTCGGCATCGGTGTGGCAGCGGCCAGACCTGTAGACAACGCGCACGTTGAAATCTTCCAACCGCAAAGCCCAGCGAGCTAATCCACCTGAATCCGCCGTGGTTGCTCAGTGGCTATGCTGTTGAACTGCTGAGCACGAGGCCGCGGGATCGAATCCCGGCCACGGCGGCCGCATTTCTATGGGGGCAAAATGCGAAAACACCCGTGTACTTAGATTTTGGTGCACGTTAAAGAACCCCAGGTGGTCGAAATTCCCGGAGTCCCCCACTACGGCGTGCCTCATAATCAGAAAGTGGTAAAACCCCATAATTAATTTTTTTTAATCGACCTGAGGGGTCCTTCCACGTGGACAGCCAACCAAGTGCGTGGTGGTCTGTAGTCACGTCTAAGGGACGGCCATAGAGGTAGGGGCGAAATTTACCAAGTGCCCATATTATGGCCAAACATTCCTTCTCCGTAACGGAATAATTCTTCTCGGCTTTGGTGAGGGTGTGGTTTGCGTATGCAACGACGTATTCGTCAAATACAGATTTGCGCTGCGCGAGCACAGCGCCGAATCCAACGCAGCTGGCGTCGGTTTGTACTTCAGTCGGAGCTGTCGGGTGGAAGTGACGCAGTATAGGCGGCGAGGTCAGTAGACGACGCAACTCTTGGAAGGCATTGTCACAAGCGGACGACCAGGCGTTGTCGTTCAAATCGCTCCGTAGAAGCTGATTCAAGGGAGTGGTGATGGATGCAAAATTCAGAATGAAGCGGCGAAAGTAAGAACATAGGCCAAGGAAGCTGCGAAGTTCCCTTACGGAGGAAGGTTTGGAGAAATCAGCAACTGCACGCAGCTTGGCGGCGTCAGGAAGAATACAGTGTTTAGATACTACATGGCCAAGGATGGTGAGCTGACTTGCGCCAAAGTGGCATTTCTTCAGCTTGAGCTGAAGGCCGGCAGCAGTTAGGCACTGTAACACTTCCTCCAGCCTACAGAGATCGGTGGGAAAATCGAGCGAAAAATAACCACATCATCTAAGTAGCACAGGCACGTTTTCCACTTGAAACCACGCTAAAGGTATTCCATCCCACGCTCAAATGCAGCGGGGGCGTTGCAAAGCCCGAAAGGCATTACACGAAATTCATATAGGCCATCTGGTGTTACAAAGGACGTTTTAGGTTGGTCTTCGGGTGCCATGGGGACTTGATAGTAGCCGCTGCGTAGGTCGATAGAAGAGAAGAACTCCGCGCCTTGGAGACAGTCAAGGGCGTCGTCAATACTCGGAAGAAGGTAAATATCATTAAGAGTTATTTTGTTAAGACTACGGTAATCGACATAGAATTGAATCGATCCATCCTTCTTAACAACAACGGGAGATGCCCAGGGGCTATCCGAAGGCTGAATGACGCCGCGTTTGAGCATGTCAGCTACTTGG
This sequence comes from Dermacentor andersoni, assembly GCF_023375885.2. Taxonomy (NCBI): domain Eukaryota; kingdom Metazoa; phylum Arthropoda; class Arachnida; order Ixodida; family Ixodidae; genus Dermacentor; species Dermacentor andersoni. Next base: position 83,222,538 of record NC_092822.1, on the reverse strand, counting down.
TCGTCGATAACACGGCGCTCTCTCACGGATACACGATATGGTCTTTGTCGCAGTGGCGCACTGGTACCTGTGTCGATGCGATGACGAACAGTTGACAAGTGGCCCAACGGAACATGCTGGCAGTCGAAAACCGAACGGAACTTGTCGAGAAAGCGTAGAAGTTGGGCCCGTTGAGAAACAGTCAACGTGTCGGCGATGGAGCTATGTAAAACATGGTGCGAAGTCAGTTCCTGCGCGGGATTACAGGTCACTCCGGCGACCTCATGAGTGGCGATGGAACCAGTTGGCACGTCAATGATGGCAGCAGGGTGGACACACTGGGCACGGCCAACGCAATCCCCACGACGCAAATTGAGAGGGCAGGACAATCGGTTGCCGACGAACAGTCTGCTCACGCCGGGATGAACGTCCAAAAGAGTGAAAGGCAGCGGGGAATATCTGCGAGGAGCAAAAATTGCAGATGGTGTAAAAAGTACGCTGCCATTGGCAACAATGTTGCATGACACTGTGGCAAGGGCAGATGAGTGTGGTGGAATTTTAACGTCTTCGGCAACAAATACATTATCTTCAGGTTCACGAGCGTCAAGGAGTGGGGCATTACACAGCGTTTGAAATTCCACTTCAGCACGAGAACAGTCGGTGACGGCCTTATTAGTGGAGAGAAAGTCCCAGCCCAAAATAAGATAGTGAGAAGAACACAGCACCAAAAATTCGACGGTGTAGGAGGAGGCCGTTGATCACAACGCGAGCAGTACACGCTGCTGCAGGCGTTATGCGGTCTGCGCTGGCAGTTCGAAGTGACACATTGGACAGTGGCGTCGTAACTTTTCTGACCGAACGGCAAAGTTTGGCACTAATAACAGAAACTGCGGCACCAGTATCAACGAGGGCGAGTGCAGTGATGCCGTAAACATATAGGTCAATAACATCAGCTGGAGAATGGAGAGGCCTTGGTCTGTTCGTGGGTGACACAGTTCTTGCCTCTGGAACTGCGACGATTAGTTTTTCCGTTCCGTCGAAGAAGGACGAACGACGCATCGGCGAAAGCGAGCAGCGTCGAGGCGATGGCGAACGGCGGTCAACAAGAAGGCGGTGTTCCGAGTAGGAAGACGTCTGGCCAGGGTTCTGAGACCCGGAGGATGGCGGGTATGGGGAAACGTATGTTGCGGCGTCGAAGCTACGGCGGTAGGACGTTGCGCGGCGACGACAACATTGTGCAACGTGACCAAGTAGACCACGTGCAAAATATACTGGCCGGTTGCCCTGAGTGCGTCATTGGCCACTGCTGTGTGGGTACCACGGCTGAACGAAGTGAGGAGGGGGACGCAGTGGCACAACTTATGGGAATGGCGTAATGGTTGGGGGTGTTGGCCGCGCGAGAGCCTCGGCGTAGCTGAGAGGTGCAGTGACCTCGGGAAAAGCAACGGGAGTCGGCATCGGCGGAGTCTCGCGGGCAGAAGGGAGAGCTACGCATACTTGCGCGTGGATGACCTGGCGAAGGTTGGCCGGCAAAGGCGAAGGTGGTGGCGTTGCTGAGGACAGCAGCGAAAGCTGACGAGCGATCTCAGCACGGACGAACTCTTTTTATTTGGCAAAGCAGGGAGTCCATCACAGGAGCCGCGCTCATGCTCGCGAGGGTTTCATCGAACTCAGGGTGCGCGGCGTGAGCAGACGCTGTCTGCAGAGCTCATCAAAACTCTGGCTAAGCTCGATTACCTGAGAAACATTACCTGGGTTTTTGGACAGCAGCTTATGAAAGGCATCTTCAAAAATGCCCTCCATGATGTGACGTACTTTGTCCGCCTCCGCCGTCGTCGGGTTGACACGCCGGCCGAGGTCGACGATATCCTCTATGTAGCTGGTGAACGTTAGACTAGTTTGCTGGGACCGGCGTCGTAGGCGTTGTTCAGCGCGAAGTATGCGCACGCCAGGGCGGCCGAAAACTTCTGCGATGCCGGTTTTGAAGCTAGCCCAAGTGCGGAGATCGGCGTCGTGGTTTTTGAACCACAGCTTGCCGATGCCCGATAAATAGAAGATCACGTTGCCGAGCTTGAGGGGATCATCCCATTTGTTGGCGCGTTCATACTATTCCAGCCAATCTTCAACGTCTTTCACATCGTTGCCGCTGAAGATATCCGGTTCCCGCTGACGCTGGGCAACGGTACATACGATAGATGGAGTAACCGGTGGGGATGTCGGGCTGGGGTCGTTAGGCATGACGGATGGCAGAGTTCGGGTGCGTAATTCCAGGTTCGGGGAAAACCGCAGCACCTCCACCAGTATCTAATATGAATACGGTACAAGAGAGCAGCAGGCAGCGTTTCTCAACCAGAGCAGTTAAGGCAATCTCGAGCTCGCGCCATATCTATATATATATATATATATATATATATATATATATAGATATATATATATATATGTATTGTAGTGAAGGGGAATGCCCGGCGCTGCAGACCCATCGCCAGTTGTCCGGGAGGCGCGCGCTCGAGATTGCCTTAACTACTCTGGTTGAGAAACGCTGCCTGCTGCTCTCTTGTACCGTAATCATATTACATTCTGGTGAAGGCGCTGCGGTTTTCTCCGACCTGGAATTACGCACCCGAACTATGCCATCCGTCATGCCTGACGACCCCAGCCCGACATCCCCACCGGTTTCTGCAGCCATCGTATGTACCGGTGCCCAGCGTCAGCGGGAACCTATCTTCAGCGGCATATATATATATATATATATATATATATATATATATATATATATATATATATGGGATTTAGGTTGCCGGAACCCGGGATTTATTGCGAGGCACGCCGAAGTGTGAGACTCCCGATTAATTTCGACCACTTGCGGTTATGTAACTTGCATATGACTGTAAGCACACATGCCTTTTTACATTTCGCCCGCTTGCAATAATGGCTGCTCTGGCCCAAATCGTACACACTAGCTCGAACTCGCAGCACATCGCCATAGCCACGGGCCTACAACGTCGGGTGGAAAATTTATTCCTGATGCCGTAGTTGCGCTTGAGAAATTATCAATTCGTCTAAAACATCTTTGTCAATCTATGACGAGTTCAACAATTTTACGTGGTGTACTTCCAAGGAACGTAGGCAGGAAATTAGGATAGTCTTGAGCGTTATTGACTTGTCCTAGACAACCACGAACCCTGCTTTCTAGCCGGACGGCCGAATAGAACGGGACAAATACTAAGAGAAAATTTCTGTCCGAAATAGAGTCAGATAAGCCGTGGTACTTTTCGAACAGTTTGTGTTAATTTTATTCACATGCCGTAGCAGCGTAGCGGATTTCGTAGCGTGCTGCTACGTCCGCGGGAACGAGATCAAATCCCGGGCGCGGCGGCCGCATCTCGATTGGCACAAAATGCAGACAGCAGCCGTGTACCATGCATTAAGCGCAATTTAAAAAAACGCAGGGGTTTGAAATAATTCCGGAGTCCCTCATTACTGCACGCCTCAGAATTTTTGTGATATTTTTCGCACAAAAGTAAGCTTTCTTTTTTTTCATTTCGTCTACACCTGCACAACATGCAACATTACATTCTCCATAGGCCGAGTGATCCCATGAGCAATCCAATCAGTACTTGACGGAAAACAACATATAATTCACATCCATAGATAAATAGAGGATCACCCGTTGACGCCTACACTTTGCCAAAACTTTATATATCAGAGCGAGCTAAGTAAATAACAGCAAACCAGGTACACGTGAAATTTATTTTTCGGGTGTGTAGTAATGAAGTCGACGACTTCGTCTTTAAAAAGGCCACTGTCTCATCAGCATAACTAAAATAGAAGCTTGGCATGTAGACAAAACAATTTCTACTAATTGTTGAATGAATGGTTTTTCTTTCGCATGATATTTTTTGCGGTCCCGGCAAAAGAACAATTCACTATCCCATGTTCTCCCTACACAATTGCGGACACACTAGTAGTCTGACTCAGTGGTGGGGACAGGTAATCTAGAGTGCAGTGCAAGGCATTTATCTTTTTGGGCATTTGTTGTAATATAACACGTTCGTCATCTGGAGCGCGTGGATATCTTCGGCGTTCGCAATATTTATGAACGCCGGGAAATCGGGAGATGCGTATGAAATCTTTCGTCTCGAAGGTGATTTTGTTTATTGTAGAGGTTTCCCACTGTGTTTACTAAACACATGATGGAACAGTATTGTCTATACCTGCTCGATATCATGACCACGAATTATAGATTCTTAAAGCGTCCCCTTTGGAACAGGGCAGTGGACTGCATCAAGGTCTGGTCATTATATTGCCCAATGTCCTCCCTATCTTAAAGAAATAAAAGAAAAAGAAAAACCACAAATAATTCACTTCACTAAACTTTCTTAACCCCTATTGGGAAGTTGCTTTTCTTCGCCTCCGCTGTTTGTCGTTTGCCTACATTTCTTCTACCAGTCTTCCAATTGCCTCTAACTAGTCTGCACTGCGGACACGTTTACTTTCCCGCTTAGTCTCGCTCAATAACGCGATGGCAATACAACCATCGTGCATGAGGCTTTGGGTGGTCGAATTGGAGTGTGTCCTTACTCTGATTCTGTGCTAATAGCATAAACCTCGACAGGCATCGTAAGACGGTTTCTGTCAGACCTTTCTTTTTCCTTCGTATATATAATCGATATACGATTAGAAATTATTTGCATCTCGATCTGTATTTGCCCCTGTGTACTACATCTTACGCTACTGTATCCCACTGTAGTCCGCTATATCTTGCGCAGAGCGGAATATATTACTACTGCGCAATGTATGAGAAGCTGTTAGTTCGGTCCAATCAGGACGGCTGCGAGTTTTAGCCGCATTGGCTGAGGCGTCCGTAAATAGATTTACACTGAGGGTCAATATCCATAATTATTTAAAAATTGCTATTTATATTTATAACACAAATTTAACAAATTTTAAAGTATCAATTTATTTCTTTATTTCTATATAGGAAGCTCAAGTCAAACATTTCAAAAAAGTTTTGCTTTGCACAGGCGCCAAAATGTGCGTTGGATATGCATTATGTCAGTGTCCTTGCAACGCTCTGTTGTTTCCGTTTCCTCAACTTTTTCAAGGTCCCCGTTATGTTGCAAGTTTCACTGCGACTAGATGTATACTCCAGAAAGCTTTTGCTAGTCACAAGATACTGGGCCCTATTTTTTTTTATACATTATGCCTTCTCGTGCAGACATGTATATCGACATGACCACAATATCTTGTTTTTTCTGTTTTCAGAGGCTGCCTTGCAAGGAGTAGCTGCGAACCGTAAGTTATACTACAGTTTGCTTCTCCGGTCACGTCTGGTCTCACCACCAGACATGCACACCCTGTAGCACACACACCCTGTAAAGCCGGCTCTAATCTTCCATTTAACTAGTACACGTGGATCAAGAATTTGTGGCAGGCTTCGATGTAATTCAGTGTAACCGTGCCGTGAAGGTTAGGAGCCGAGGTTATCCATGCCGAACGAGAAGTAAAGCGAGAGATGCTGATATCCTCATGGCGCATGCGCACAGTCCTTACGTATTTATTTTGTACTTCTCTTTTAAAGCGCCTAATCATCGCAATCCTCCTGTTTGGCATCTTCGCCTTAAACTTGATTCGAAGCGCCTTCCTTAAAGCCTGAGAGTAAGCGCGTACTTGTACGACGTATTTATTAAGGCAGAATAAAAGTTAACACTAGTTCTATTTAATCACGGAAGACAATTTTGTTTTTTCTAATCATCATCATCATCATCAGCCTAGTTACGCCCACTGCAGGGCAAAGGCCTCTCCCATACTTCTCCAACTACCCCGGTCATGTACTAATTGTGGCCATGTTGTCCCTGCAAACGTCTTAATGTCATCCGCCCACCTAACTTTCTGCCGCCCCCTGCTACGCTTCCCTTCCCTTGGAATCCAGTCCGTAACTCTTAGTGACCATCGGTTATCTTCCCTCCTCATTACATGTCCGGCCCATGCCCATTTCTTTTTCTTGATTTCAACTAAGATGTCGTTTACCCGCGTTTGTTGCCTCACCCAATCTGCTCTTTTCTTATCCCTTAACGTTACACCCATCATTCTTCTTTCCATAGCTCGTTGCGTCGTCCTCAATTTCAGCAGGACCCTTTTCGTAAGCCTCCAGGTTTCTGCCCCATATGTGAGTACTGGTAACACACAGCTGTTGTACACTTTCCTTTTGAGAGATAGTGGCAACCTGCTGTTCATGATTTGAGAATGCCTGCCAAACGCACCCCAACCCATTCTTATTCTTCTGGTTATTTCAGTCTCATGATCCGGATCCGTGGTCACTACCTGCCCTAAGTAGATGTATTCCCTTACCACTTCCAGTGCTTCGCTACCTATCGTAAACTGCTGTTCTCTTCCGAGACTGTTAAACAATACTTTAGTTTTCTGCAGATTAATTTTCAGACCCACCCTTCTGCTTTGCCTCTCCAGGTCAGTGAGCATGCATTGCAATTGGTCTCCTGAGTTACTAAACAAGGCAATATCATCAGCGAATCGCAAGTTGCTAAGGTATTCTCCATCAACTTTTATCCCCAATTCTTCCCACTCCAGGCCTCTGAATACCTCCTGTAAACATGCTGTGAATAGCATTGGAGATATCGTATCTCCCTGTCTGACGCCTTTCTTTATAGGGATTTTGTTGGTTTCTTTGTGGAGGACTACGATGGCTGTGGAGCCGCTATAGATATCTTCCAGTATTTTTACATATGGCTCATCTACACCCTGATTCCGTAATGCCTCCATGACTGCTGAGGTTTCGACTGAATCAAACGCTTTCTCGTAATCAATGAAAGCTATATATAAGGGTTGGTTATATTCTGCACATTTCTCTATCACTTGATTGATAGTGTGAATATGGTCTATTGTTGAGTAGCCTTTACGGAATCCTGCCTGGTCCTTTGGTTGACAGAAGTCAAAGGTGTTCCTGATTCTATTTGCGATTACCTTAGTAAATACTTTGTAGGCAACGGACAGTAAGCTGATCGGTCTATAATTTTTCAAGTCTTTGGCGTCCCCTTTCTTATGGATTAGTATTATGTTAGCGTTCTTCCAAGATTCCGGTACGCTCGAGGTTATGAGGCATTGCGTATACAGGGTGGCCAGTTTCTCTAGAACAATCTGACCACCATCCTTCAACAAATCTGCTGTTACCTGATCCTCCCCAGCTGCCTTCCTCCTTTGCATAGCTCCTAAGGCTTTCTTTACTTCTTCTGGCGTTACCTGTGGGATTTCGAATTCCTCTAGGCTATTCTCTCTTCCACTATCGCCGTGGGTGCCACTGGTACTGTATAAATCTCTATATAACTCCTCAGCCACTTGAACTATCTCATCCATTTTAGTAACGATATTGGCGGCTTTGTCTCTTAACGCACACATCTGATTCTTGCCTATTCCTAGTTTCTTCTTCACTGTTTTTAGACTTCCTCCGTTCCTGAGAGCCTGTTCAATTCTATCCATATTATAGTTCCAGATGTCCGCTGTCTTACTCTTGTTGATTAACTTAGAAAGTTCCGCCAGTTCTATTCTAGCTGTAGGATTAGAGGCTTTCATACATTGGCGTTTCTTGATCAGATCTTTCGTCTCCTGCGATAGCTTACTGGTTTCCTGTCTAACGGCGTTACCACCGACTTCTATTGCGCACTCCTTAATGATGCCCATGAGATTGTCGTTCATTGCTTCAACACTAAGGTCCTCTTCCTGAGTTAAAGCCGAATACCTGTTCTGTAGTTTGATCCGGAATTCCTCTAGTTTCCCTCTTACCGCTAACTCATTGATTGGCTTCTTGTGTACCAGTTTCTTTCGTTCCCTCCTCAAGTCTAGGCTAATTCGAGTTCTTACCATCCTGTGGTCACTGCAGCGTACCTTGCCGAGCACGTCTACATCTTGAATGATGCCAGGGTTCGCGCAGAGTATGAAGTCGATTTCATTTCTAGTCTCACCATTCGGGCTCCTCCACGTCCACTTTCGACTAACCCGCTTGCGGAAAAAGGTATTCATTATCCGCATATTATTCTGTTCTGCAAACTCTACTAATAATTCTCCTCTGCTATTCCTAGAGCCTATGCCATATTCCCCCACTGACTTGTCTCCAGCCTGCTTCTTGCCTACCCTGGCATTGAAGTCGCCCATCAGTATAGTGTATTTTGTTTTGACTTTACCCATCGCCGATTCTACGTCTTCATAAAAGCTTTCGACTTCCTGGTCATCATGACTAGATGTAGGAGCGTAGACCTGTACAACCTTCATTTTGTACCTCTTATTAAGTTTCACAACAAGACATGCCACCCTCTCGTTAATGCTATAGAATTCCTGTATGTTACCAGCTATTTCCTTATTAATCAGGAATCCGACTCCTAGTTCTCGTCTCTCCGCTAAGCCCCGGTAACACAGTACATGCCCGCTTTTTAGCACTGTATATGCTTCTTTTGTCCTTCTAACCTCACTGAGCCCTATTATATCCCATTTACTACCCTCTAATTCCTCCAATAACACTGCTAGACTCGCCTCACTAGATAGCGTTCTAACGTTAAACGTTGCGAGGTTCAGATTCCAATGGCGGCCTGTCCGGAGCCAGGTATTCTTAGCACCCTCTGCAGCGTCACAGATCTGACCGCCGCCGTGGTCAGTTGCTTCGCGGCTGCTGGGGACTGAGGGCCGGGGTTCGATTGTTGTATTCATATAGGAGGTTGTGGCCAAGTACTGCACCAGGGTGGCCAATCCTGCTCTGGTGAGAGAGTGCGTTACCGGTTCTGGTCACCGGGATCAGGCCGCACTCCAGGCCTGTTTGTGCAATTTTCTCAACACACGGTTTTTTTTTTTTTGTATTTTCCGGTGGAGAATTGCGCGGCACCGGGATTTGGATCACGGTCCTCTTGCACTGGAGACGGATACTCTACCGTCCCCGTAGGAGTTAAATTAAAAATTAATTTATGGGGTTTTACGTGACAAAACCACTTTCTGATTATGCACGCCGTAGTGGAGGACTCCGAAAAATTTCGATCACCTGGGGTTCTTTAACGTGCACCTAATTCTAAGTACATGGGTGTTTTCGCATTTCGCCCCCATCGAAATGCGGCCGCCGTGGTCGGGGTCCGATCCCGCGACCTCGTGCTCAGCAGTCTAACACCATAACCACTGAGCAACCACGGCGGGTCCCGCAGGAGTTGTACGCCTCATTTAACCTACAGTGGTGCCCTAATAATAGTACTTGTTTATTTGCTCTTCCCGAGCCAACGTCATCAAAAATAGCATCACCATTGTTTTTTTAGCGCCGTTCGGGAACACAAATTCTGGTCTTCAACGTTTTCATGCGAAGTTCCATTTGAATAAATAGTGATTCCTAACAACCTTATGTACAGTCGCGCGGAAAAGGCCATGGTGTCAGCGAAGAGCTAAGTACTTTTTTACAGTGCAACTCCGCAAAGTGTAACTGGTTAAGTGCCCTGCATGGCCCATACACAATTATATAGGCGCTACCACTTTTGGGGCAGAATTGGTCTGCACACATTCTCCCGCGACTCTACGTTTAGGTGGCAATTTAAAAGATAGTATCAAAATTTCTTACGGACTTTTTCTCTCCATTTATTTACGGCAGCATTTCTGATACAACTGTGTGCTCTGCCACGTCGAGCTCCATGAAGCTTCCACATCGAGGCAGACCGTTCAGCACATAAACTGCAGGTATGTGCATGGCGTGGCTCTGCCACTGCAAAAACAAGGGTCCGTAGCATGAACCTGCGTGGAAAGTTAGTTACGCTTTCGCTCATTTGTTTAATTTTAGTTTATGAAGGCAGCGGAAGTGAATATCTCCGAGCTTATTCTTCCTAATAACTTGCACGTCACATCGAGCTGGCTGTTCAGTGCAACAGTTACATCCAACGTGTACGCTATTTTTGAAATGTGGCCGCTGGTAGTGAAGAGCGTCAGCATATTTTATCAAACTTTTACAGCCACACGCAGTCATTCTGCGTACTCCACGACCACTCCTGCACAGTAGGTGTGGGGGCTATCCTGTACCTAGGAAGACATGGTGAGAATGGAGAACACGACTCTTAGTAAAACCCACGGAATGATATAATGATCATATCGTGCCAATGGGCGGCACGATATTCTACACAGCACATACGGGAACATGAGTAGACTGGCACGTGCACAACACATACGGCTATGTGTGTGTATATGTAGGTGCCTTATTTTTGTGCATCAAAAGGAAGAAAGCAGCTATACTAAAGAATTGCTGCAAACTTATGGACACACATTTTCTTCATAGGTGAGGACTTCAGTCAAAGGCTAAGTCATACAAAAAAAAAAAACTTTGCCATAGCGCGGAATAAAACCTAGAAACGCAAAAGAAAAACTGGCTGCAGTTGCCCTGTTACTCGAAGTCAAATGCAACCAAAAAAATAATGCGCTTGACTATAGATTCCTGAAGTAATTGTAAGACAACTCCAAGACACTCGGCATTCATTCTACAGCCAACAAAAACTAGCGATGCTGCTTGTTCCTCAAAATGGGCTTCATTGCTGCTTCTTATATGCTTATTTACGTCGCTTCTTCATCAAAAGAAAGGTCGCATTGCTTGATGTGTTCCCCACTAATATTAACGGACATTTATTAACAGCCGATATTTGTTCACTAGCATGAGGGACCATCTCAGGATCTTTATGTTTGTGACGAATACTTGTCTTACCACTTACAAAAATCATAGAAGAAATCTATTCAGGTAGTTACGCCGTACTGCGTTGACGAATCCTATCACTTTCGAACAAAAATTAGCTTCTTCGCGACCTTCAATCAGGTTTTAAAAACCACCTACTGACCGAGACAGTACTTATAAACAATAGAATTCATGATTCAAGCCTTCATCCAGAAAGAAACAGCCATAGGTGTTAGCATTGATATTTAAAAAGCATTTAATCTTCTTAATCACTCCATTCCTCTTTATAAGTTACAAAACTATGGCGTCCGCTGTGTCACTCACTATTCAATAAATTCCTGACTATCACGTATCACGCAATATGTTGACACAGGATTGGGGACATTTCTATGCAAATAATAAAAGCCGGTTTACCCTAAGGATGTATCCTAGGATAACTATTATTCAAACTGTATGTTAAGGATACTGCAGAAGCCATAATTTAACCACATGTAATAGCACATGCTGACCATCAGCTGCTCGTTGCTGACTGACGTGAACTAAACCTGGAAATAAGAATCGACCAAACACTTGTAAAACTAGAAACATGAGCAGAACTAAATTGCTTCGAAGTAAACTCCAAAAAAAGTAAAGCGGTACTGTACAGACCAAAAAGGAAAAAAAAGTCTTTGGCAAATACAGGCGCATTTGAATATAAAACTACAGAGTTAGTGAACCCGGTAAAAACACTATGTTTAATTTTCTCAAGTCAACGAAGCTGGAAAGAACATGTAAAGCACCACCAGTCTAAAATTTATTCTCCTGTAGGCATTATTTCCCGTGTCATCACTCTTTACCTGCTAAAATCAAGCTTACAAGCTTATCATATATTTTATTAGGATATTCGCATCTTCAATATTGCAGGCTTGTGTAGTCCGAAACCAGTGTCGATAACCTCACGAAATTAAACCCGCTCCAAAAACGGCCTGTTCTCTAGATAGCGACTGTGGCATATCTTCAGCCTTCCGTCAGCCCTTTTCTTTATTCAGTAGGCCATTTTTTGAACTACAGTCTTGCACTGCCATATAGATTAAACGTAAAATATGGCGGCATTACCGTTTCTTTAGTTGGCCTCCAAGAAAACATTGTTAAACATACAAGACATAAACAGCCATTGCTACAACCAGAGGAAGTTACGGCAAGCTTTCGCTATGTTACACGGTGCCTACTTTGTTAAACTACATGGAGAAATTAAGCATTTGTTTTATTAAGAGGCTGTATCCATTGTCAAAAGTGTTTGTTTGCATCAGCTACCTCCTGAATAAAATTATAGTGTATTCTCCAAAATAATTTGTCTAATTGAACGATTACAATAAATCTTCGTCATTATTGTATCTACTGTATGTTGCTATTACTCATCATCACTTGTCACTACACGATACAGTTATCACCATATTTCTCACATTTTTTTGTTCTAGCTGTTCTATGCTTTGCGCATGCAGGATTAGTTGTTCAGGCTGTGCATTACGGTATTTTCTGTTAAGAAAATCAAAGATGCAGCATCTGTTGTGAAGAAATTTCTACTGGCCTTCTTCTCCTGCCTAATTTACCACGGTCATCTTCAATATCTGCATTCTCTATTTCATTTATAATTTTCATGCATTGCTTCTATCATGCATAGCGTATATATCTTCTGTATTTTCAGTAAACTCATATATGCCAAAATAATTTTTCTTTCCTGCACTGCCATACGCCACCATGTAAAAGTGAGCTGGCAACTTTCACCAAATCTTTGTAGCTTTTATTCCTGGCACCCCCACCCGGTCAAAATAAAATAAAATTGATTGATTGATTGATTGATTGATTGATTGATTGATTGATTGATTGATTGATTGATTGATTGATTGATTGATTGATTGATTGATTTAGTGATTTAGTGATTGATTTTACGGATAACTTGAAGAGGCGTATCTCCATACTGTCATTCTCGAAATTCATCCCAAGGGTTCACGACTTGCGAACAAACCGGCTATATTAATAAATTGCAATATCAGGTAAAAAGCAACTTATTATGACGTTATATAGTGACTTCTTTTGTTCATTATATGAATGTATGTTTCGTTTATCCCTCCAAGTAATGACCGCCGCTCTGAATATTCACACTCAAAGACTACAATTGTTGTCAACAACATGCTTTTTTTTATGCTCCTAAAATTGATACATGATCACCCCTTGTAGGCCACAATGAAACGCACGAGGGAAGGAACGTCCGAGGGAAGGAAGTGCGACGGTAGCATTATGTTAGGTGTTTCCGACACAGAGCCGTTGGAGAGATCTGCACTTCGCGGTGCTGCGTACAGTCGCGATCAATTTGAAGGTGATCGCTCGAGCGGCGACCGAAACTAGGAGCAGCGCCACGTTACGTCATCGCCGTCGGTCGAGAGGGAAACATAAGATAGCTCCCCTCTCTCTCTTTTGCTCTTCCCTGAGAAGCTGTCATTCTCGTCATCCTTTACGAGATAACTTGCGAATTCATGTCGATTGCATCATCAGCTTTTGTACAGAGGCGTCATTGTTAGCCAAGATATACATGAGATAGCGACGCACACACATCATTGCCATGAAAAGGAAACAAACACAAAAATGTGGCGAGTTAACCTTGGGGGTTACGATTGCAGCCTGGAAGAGCATAAAAGGGGAAGAAGGCAGCGAATTTTTGTCTTCGCAGTTCCGAAATCGGCCACTATGCGGCTTGGAAGGCCCGCCGGTCGATGCTCGCGCGATCACCTTCAATTTGATCGCGACTGTACGTAATCTTGTTTGTGTATTAATTTAAAGATGTTACGTAGCTTATTCACTTCCGCGAGACCCTTGAATAACGTAATAATGTTCGTTTTCAGGGCTCTAAGGGCCCGAATGAATTGTAGAATTTGACGTAGAGCATTGTCTAGTCCGTACTGTTAGTCGCAGTGCAAAGCCTGCACAGTTACGAGCAAAGTGTGAGACACTGCGCCGAACGCATTGCGAAGTCACGCAATGACTCGTCATCAACAGCTCGCAAAGTATCATTAGCGAGGCACAGCTACTGGGGCTCGCACGCATTTGGAGACTCCGGATTAATTTTGACCAATTTAGGTTCTTTATTGCGGAATTGAATTTCAGTACCCAGTTGGCTTTTTTCCATTTCACCCCCGTGGAATAATGGCTGCCGCGGCCCAAACCGAACACGCTATCTCGAACTCCGCAGCCCATTGCCAGAACAAAGGGGGCACCGCGTCGGGTGGAAAATTTATTCCTCGTGCAGTGTTGGCACTTGAGAAATTAACAATTCGGCTAAAGGATCTGTTTGAAATGTATGACATATTCAATAATTTTTCATGCTGTACTTGCAAGGAATGTAGGCCGCTAAACAAGGTAGTTTTGAGCGTTACCTGACTTTTCCTAGACAACCACGTTCCCTGCTCTCCAGTGGGACGGCAGAATATACCTCCAAAAATAATAGGAGAAAATTTCTTCATAAAATAGACTCGGATAAGCCCTGGTATTTTTCAAAAAGTTCTTGTTAATTTCATCCACATGTCCTATCGGCATGTGGACGAAATTGCGTGTGCATTTGGTGGTGTTTTGCTAAATCCGAGGCCGCGAGATTAATTGCCGGCCGCAGAGGCTGCATTTCGACTGGGACGAACTGCCATAACACCCGTCTTCCTTGCACTGAGCGTATGTTAAAGAATCCCAGGAAGTTAAATATTCCCCGCCCCACCCCACTACTTAAACTACCTTGTGCTTTTGGCACAAAAACCACACTGCCTTTTTTTTTTCATTTCATCCAGACCTGCGCAACACGCAGCATTAACACTGACCATCAGCTGACTGATCCCATGAGCATTCCCATAAATATCTTGCAATAGTTCTTGCCGGCAAACAACATACCATTCGCATCCACAGCTAAATAGAAGAGCTCCTTCTGGCGCCAATGATTTGCGAAAATTTTATTTAGCATGGTAGGCTAAGTAAATCACGGGGAGCTAGATTCACAGGACGATTATTTTTCGGGCGTGTACTTATTCAAATTCATGAATTTATCTTTGAAAAGCACCAGTCTTATCAGCAGAGCAAGAATAGAGGCTTGACATGGAGACAAAGCCAACTTGTACTAATTTGCTTAATAAATCTTTTTCTCCGCATTAAATCATTTTACCTTTAATCAGAATTTCGGATAAGTTTTGCCATCCTACTGGTCCTAAAGGCACAAAATCATACAGTGGCCGCCTAGCCCAGACAGATCTGCCTCTCTGTATTTGCGCGTGTTTGTGTGTTTGTGTGTATGTTGCGTTTGTGTGTTTCTGTGTGCCCAGGGAAAATTCACAATTCAGATGTCACACTTCTGTGTGTGTTCCACAGGTGAGGTGAGGTGAGGTGAGTGAGTTGTTAAACAACAAATCTGCCATCCTAGCCGCTTTAATTTCTTCGTTGTGCAGGCGTTCGAAATATCTATGAATGATTTGAAATCAGCAGGACCATAAGAAATCCTTTGTTGCACAGGTGACTTCGTTTATTTTAGAGGCGTTCCACTTGGTTTACTGAACGCAGTGGAACAGTGTTGTCCACCCTGGTGTCGACAGCGCAAAACGTAGACGGGGACAGGAGGCGAGAATACGACACCTCGAGCGCTGCGTTGTGGCGTCTGCTCGTCTCGGGTCCCCGTCTACGTTTTGCGCTGTTAACACCAAGGTGGAGCACCAACCAGCCCAAGCTGCTGTTCTGGTATTGTCTATACTTGCTCGATCACGTGACCAGGAATTAGCATACATGGACGCCATGATCATCCCCTTTGGAATGGGCCAGTGGATTGAATCAAGCTCTTGTCATTGTATTGCCTAATGTCCTATGTTCAAAAAAGAAAGAAAAAGAAATGAAAAAAAAAACGAAGAATTCTCTTTACCATACTTTCTAAGCCGCTATTGGGAATTCGTTTTGGTACTCCTAGGTTGTTTGTCGTTTCCCTACTCTTTTCCCACCAATGTTCCAATGGCCTCTTATTAATCACTATTGCGGACATGTTTACTTTCCCCCGGCTTTCGCTGAATGCCGTGGCAGTACACGGTTCATGGATGACGCTTTCGGCGGTGGCAATGCCGTTTGACTGCTTCACTGCTTCACTGCTAATCACATTAACGTCGACAGTCATGGGAACATGGTTTCTGCCAGATATTTGTTTTGTATTTCCATATATAATCGATGTCTCATCAGAAATTATTTGCATGTGAATCTGTATTTGCACGGCAGTAAATACATCCACTCTGAGGCTCAATATCCTTAATTATTTAAAAATAGTTATCTACATTGATAACAAATATTTAGCCTATCAATATATATTGATTACTTCCTTATTTCATATTATATAGGAAACTTCAGTCAAACACTTGACAAAAGCTTTGCTTTACACAGGCGCCAACATATGGGTTGGATATGCATTATGTCAGTGTCTTTACATCATTCCATCGTTTGCGTTTCCTCAACCAGTTTTAGGCTCCCCGTTTTGTTGCAACTTTCACACCGACTAGATGTATACTCCTGAAATTTTTTTGCTCTATTCCCAAGATATTGGGCCCTATTTTTATTTTGATTTTATACACTATTTCTTCTCGAGCAGACAGGTATACCGAGATGACCACAATATTGTTTTCTTTTTTTCAGAGGCTGCCTTGCAAGGAGTACCTGCGAACCGTAAGTCATACTGCGGTTTGCTTGTCCCGTCATGTCTGCTCTCACCACCAGACATGCGTACCCTGACGAGGGCCTCCCACGCCCTCATCTTCCCTCACCCTCAGGTGGTGAGGTGAGGGTGGGCGGACGTTGTGAAATGAAGGTGCGGTGACGATATGTTTATAAATGAGAAAAAGACGATTCACATTGCTGAAGTACAGAACATTCACACAGATTTTATGCGGAGTGGGTTTAAAGTTAAACGTTTTGAAGTGCACGGGCAGGAAGTCTCTCTAGCTCAGATATGCATCGAAGCCCATTTTTGACTCAAGTCATAAATTACTGTTGACGTTAGCTGTACCTAAACCTATTACAAGCGGTAGCCACATAAAGCAGCAACGAGAGCGGGAGGACCGACGTTGACTTTTTCACGCCACTCCGATGATTTTTTTTTTTTTTTTGCTTGATCACCACCGCTTCGAGCGTTCCTTTATCCGATGTAGACACACTGGAATGCTGTAAATAAATACACAATGATTGCGTTTGGGGATTTTCGGTGACTGATAGCGTTTTTTTTTTTTTTACACATGAACTGAAGGAAACACCAGAATGAGAAAAAAGCTTGTCGGCAATATAGTTCTATATAGATTAAAGTACAATCAAAACTCGTTTCTTTTATTTTTAGCTCGCGCATGGCAACGATAGTCGAGCGCCATTATTCGCACTAAACATTGAGCCTATGTGTTTAAGCTTAACCTACACAACGTCCCGCTGTTGCACTGATTCTCAAGAATGAGCACATAAGGAAAGTTGAATAGATTAACACGTAGCTGCCTAATATATACTCATGAATTCCGACAAATTCTCTGTTTCAAATCACCGCAAGCAGCCTGAAACATTCGGCATGAATAACACCGCTAGCGATTTATTACAAAGAATGCACAACTCAGCACATACATGTTCAACCTAGTTCGCCATCCGTAAGCATCCATTGTAAGAAAAAAAATAATCGTCAACTTCGTGTTGTCAGTGGACATATTTGTTGCTGCAAAACTATTGGCTTCGGCATTTTAGTGCATATTTGCAGGCTTATTTTATTACAACTGAAGTGTTGTAATTATTCCTAAAGCATTTTTTTTTATTTGCCCACTGCCAGCATCCAACCACTGTGGCATAAACGGAAGACGTGGCTTCGTGCTGATAAATGCAGCGTTCTTTTCTTGGCCACGATGACTGGCATGCACTGAAGAAAATTAAGCTTAGATAACACGTTTACTTGTTAAGTGCCATTTCGTATTTGTACAAGTTTAACATCGCCTTCAGATTAATTACCTCCAAGAAAACAGGAACCAAACCATTTAATTTTGTCACGTGGCAGCCCCGCATGAACGTAGCGACCATGCAGCGAGAAAAACGAGACTATCAAGAAGCACTGCACGAGCTGCCAGTCGGCTGGACTGTTAGATACGTCCGCATATATATTCTGTAAATACATACTTACTTTCCTTTGAGTACGCGTAATCCCCGCATCAGTTTCGTGGTATATTATAGTGCTATACATATCGCGATTCCCTTTTCGCTTTTCGCATTTCTTCGGAATTTCACAATGCGAGTTCCATTTATGAGGAGTGACATAGGCGAAACATTATATCTGAAAAATGTACGATTTACGCAAAATTTCTAATCGAGGTGCCTTTAAACAGATTAAACTAATGGCTTTGAAAAAATAACATGGTATATTTGTGTCTGGACTGAAAGCGAACCCGGGCGGCACGGTTACGGGTCGAGCACGCTTCCCCGATTCACGGTATTTAGAAAGGCATCGTGATTCGAAGCCCAGGCTTGGCTTGAGTTCAATGACGCCTGTCGTGAACGCACCAAAGAAAACGCTATGAGCGTCACAAGCGGGTTCGCACTAGGCGTCGTTGATACCAAGTTAAGCAGGGGCTTCAAGTTAAGATGCATTACTGAATACGGGGGCAAACGTGTGCCCATGGCGTGCGTCATTGCACACGTCACGGCGCAGCCAACTGGTTTGCGACCTTAAAGTGAGGCGACTTAAGGTGGAGTAAATAAAGGGAATTCAGGTGAAATCAATAGAACAAGGGTGACCCGCGGCGGTTGCTTAGTGGCTATGGTGTCGGGCTGCCGAGCACTAGGTCGCGGGATCGAATTACGGCTACGGTGGCCGCATTTCGCCTCCATCGAAATGCGACGACTTAGATTTAAGTGCACGTTAAAGAACCCCACTGGGCCCGAAATTCCTGTGTCCCACCACTAGTGCTTGCCTCATATACACAGATCGTGGTTTGAGCACGTGAAAATCCATATTTAGTTTTTATTAAAGGTGAATTAAAGTGCATCAAGGTTGATTAAGGTGGAATAATGTGTATTACAGCGGATAAGGTTGCTACATATTAGAGAAAGGTGGATTTAGGTGGAGTTGTGAAGGGCACGCGACAATGTATGACGTCACGTATTAGACACCTAGCCAATTAATTGGACAAGTCAAAAGTTATTTCGCGTTCAAATACCATGCGGATACTTACCCGATTGTCCGTTTTTATTAGCGTTTGTAATCCCGCGGCGTTCCCTATAGAGTAGCGCGGCTTGAAGGTATTTTTGCCATTGATATTCTCAATTCAAGATAAAGACTCAGTTCGGGAGATCTGTGGGCCAAGAAGGCCTTTCTGAGTATGATTGAGTGAGTCCGAGTGGGCGTGTCTGAGCAGAATTTGCGTGGGTCTGATTTCGAGTGAGCACCAAGCGAAAAATATCATTTGTGAGTGAGTCTGGGTGAATTCCGTATACTTTGCCGAGCAATGGTCAAGCGTCTAAATGGAATGACGTGTGGCAGGCTTTGACCATAGAAATGACACTAGAGAATCAGTGTTGTGAATGAAGCTCGCGGGTCGACAAAAGGTTTGTTTGAAATTGTAGAAAACAGAACGCAAGAGGAGGCTCGTAGCCTTTTCCGCGTGAGGGTGAATGAGGGCGGATATATTTTTTTCTAGCTAAGGGGGAGGGTGAGGGAGGGCTGCCATGTTTTTCGACTCGAGGGTGAGGAGGGTATTTGTGGCGTGAGAATGAGGGAGCAAAATGAAAAATGACCGCAGTTACCCGCCTCTGCTCACCGCACACAATGGTTGCCTTTCAGCCGACGATGTTTCGGATAAAATGTTGTCTGATAATGTTTGTAATCTTTTAGTAGTTGATTTTATACTACATTGCGCGTTGCGTTTTCTTCTGCGGCTAAGATATAAGATTGCTTCGGCAATTCATGATGATAAAGGCAGATGTAGCTTACTAAATCAAGCCACATGAACTTTTGAAGCATGAAAATCTGAGAAACGCGGCACATATCAAGGACAGCCATTCTCAAAACAAGCATTGACCGTGCAAATGTGAGACACACCGTTCAATCCCACACTAAGCGTCTTATGCCACTTAACAGGTGTGTTTTCTAACTTGCAAAAGAATCTTACTGACGCTACTGCCATGAAACATTCAGTTTGTAATGCACGTTTCTTAGCTGCTCAAATTAATGCAGTGACTCTTATCTGAAGCGACATGTACGAACAAAAGTCATGATACTGAATGTAGTCTTTCAATATTCAGGTCTCACTAAATGGCAACTGCAACAAACCCACTTCCCTTTCTGTGCCAACAAAACGAATCTACAATATTTTCGTGTGTTATCTCTATTCTTACACACAGGTGTGCTGGTCAACGTTGAGCCAAGCGAGCACTACACAAACACCAGTACGCGGGAGCATTCGCCACACAAACTGCAGGTGCGTACACATGGTATACACTGATTGCGCGAATAATCTTTTTTTCTGTGCACTGTGTAGTCTTAACGGCTATAGCGTTGCGCTTCTAAGCACGAAGTCGAGGGATGAAATCCCTGTTCTGGCGGCCATATTTCGATGGGGGCTGAACGCAAGAAAGCCTGTGCACTGAGCATTGGGAGCTCTTTAAAAATGGTCGAAATTATTCTGAAATCCTCCACTACAGCGTATAAACCATAATCAAATCGCGATTTTGCCACGTAAAACACAAGAATAACTCTCGCATTTAATGGGATCGGTATTTAACCAGCTTAACGACATACCATCTTCCCGCAGACACCATTCACCAGCTTAACGACAGATCCTCTTCGCGCAGACACCATTATTTACAATCTATAGTGGGCGAAATCGGCCAAGAATACTAATATCAATAATACGTTATGATGTTTACTGGCATCCCCCTTTAAACCGGCCGGAGACATGTATTCAACTAGTGTGCTTGAATCATTCACGTTTTACTAATATGTCGCCATATAACCTACTCTCGCAATGGCCTCGATCTTAACTCTTGTATTTGAAGCGTATATCACCGCATTGTATCATATCCTACGCTTCTGGATAGACTCATGCCCCATACCGCCAACACAGATTACACCGTGTACGCTTCCGCACGCTACAATCAAAGCTTCCATAAACGCGGCCGCCAAACTGCAGCCGGTTTTGTCCCGCTAGTATTGCATAATTAGTGTTCAGCAGCAATAAGTACACAATTTCACAATAGACGTACATCCTAACCATAGGAAAGTAGATTTTTTACATTACGGCTGCCATTACAGTCCTCCTTTACAATGTAATGACGTCACCGCAGCCTCGAGTGATGTTAATGGAGAAATATCTTTACTTTCATTATACTGTGTGCCAATCAAGCTTTTAATAAATGGCGGATACATTAAACTAACGTAGGTTAAAGTGTCAAAAAAGAATATACCGTACTTTGATGATTTGACCCTCTATTTCTCTTTTCATTCCATTACGCAAAAGAGCAAGGACGCTCCGTTTGAGTTCTGTATGACGCCGAGCTGAACGGCTTCTCCACAGTAGCCTTCGCTACATAAACTACAGGTATGAACATGGCTCACTTCGATTGTGCATAACCTTTCCTTTGTGTGTGCAATCGTTTCCTTTACGTACGTTAGTGGTCTGATATACGAGATTACTGTAGAATGATCGACATTTGGACGAGTTAATACTGGTTGAACATCTTGAAGGGGCAGCGCAATATGGCGAAGAAAGAAGGCAGGAGCACACAGGACAGCGCTGTCCTGTGTGCTCCTGCCTTCTGTCTTCGTCATATTGCGCTGCTCCTTCAAGATGTTCATACGAGATTACGCCCTCCTGCTTGTTACTGGGCATTATTTGGCTCGCATGTTCGGGAAACCTTGTGCGCAAATCGCGAACGTTGTCCTACCGTGCCGAAAGAAAGTTGCAAAGCCCCTTAATAATTTCGTTTCACTTCGAATGCTGTGATCCTTTGAATCTTGCCGGTCAGTGCGCGTCATGTTTACATGGTGTTGCCTGCAGATATGACGCATATTCAGCCGCGGTGTTTCCCTCAATGCGCGTATATTGATTCCATTCTGCTTGGGCGAGCACGCTTGTGGATTTTATTGCGATAGAAATTATATGGCCTTGCGGGCGCGTTCACAACTCCACCGTTGGCGTCGGCGTTGTCGTGCGTTCACCATGGACAGCGCATGCGCGGAACGACGGCGAAAGGTTAGAAAATGTTCCGAGATGTGTAGTTTGTTTGGCTGCAAAAGTGACGAAGCGAAGCGGACGCACCGTCGACGGTACGCCCTATCTCCTAGGTGGCTGAGCCCGAGCAGCGTTCATGCTTCCTCTGCTGGCACGACCACGTCTCGCCCCGAACACTATAAGCACGTTCCTGCTTAGCTACTCTGCCTACACGCTGGTCTGAGCGGAATGAACAGCAAGCACCAAGCTAACGTTGTCAAATAATTCTTGTCGAATATCATTCAAACACAGGTAGGCGTTGCCTATACTGCTGGCCCGCTTCGAGTAGCCCAAGTTAGTGATAACTGGACCGAAATATGCCGAAACGAAGTTTTGCAGATCACCGAGGAAGCAAAAAGGTTAGGTCAGTTTGAGGACGTCTTTGCAAAGAAAAGACGTAGTGGCAATTGCAAGTCACACTGCAGCTCGTAAAGTATGTTGTTTCAGTTTACTTTTCAGTCGTGGTTGCTATCATTCCGAAAAGCCACGAGCATTTGCTTCAGTTGCGTCACCACTGATGTGTAGTGTGCAGATGCGTAATGCCTTTACATGAACACACACAGCATCCTATTCACTACTTAGTTCAAAATTACTACGTATAGCAGATACATTGGTGGGATGTCCCCCTGAACAAGCTGGAAGTATCGCGAAGAGCAGCTGCCAGTGCCATCCACTTAGCTGTGACGTAGGGTGGGCCACTACACTCTTAGGCAAAGTTACACCCTTTGGCTTGCCCCTTCTGCCACACAACAATAATCCTTATCTGCCTTGATGCGTTTCCTTTCTTTAACGCTGCGAGCCCGGTACTTTCCAGTAACGAACGGCACGCGTGTTATCAGCATAGAACAGTTTACACCGTTTGGAGTGCCCCTTCTGATAACGCGCGTGCCGTTCGTTACTGGAAAGTTCCGAGCTCGCAGCGTTAAAGAAAGGAAACGCATCAAGGCAGATAACGATTATTGTTGTGTGGCAGAAGGGGCAAGCCAAAGGGTGTAACTTTGCCTAAGAGTGTACAAAATGCACTGCCATAGGGAACGAGGCAGTCCGAATGCTGCTGCGACTGTGCATCCTGTAGGGAGGCTGCGCAAAGCTCCCATTGGCCTCAGCTTGTGGGAACAAGAAAGGTCACTCGGAGCTTCGTGCTGAGCCGCCCAATCTATGGCGCAGGTGGCTTTGACGACGAAGCGCACTTGGCGCGGTGGCCTGGTGTAATCACTTAAGCTCAACGAATACTTTAGCAGCGAGTGCATAAAAACAATCCTAGATACAATATTGTAGTTAGTGTTTGGTGGAATGGGTTAAACTGTTTTACTCATAGATGGCGTCCTGTTAGACATAATTTTTTTTCGTGCGACGTAACTGCAGAAAACCTCATAGGCTGTTAAAAAAATGTCCAAGGTAAAAAAAAAACGCATCAGTAGTGTATTTACAGACACTGATAGATTTCTTTTTGTTTTCTAGTGCTTGAACTCAAGTAAGTTTATTAGGTTTTAATAATATTGAAAGGTATGCTCTGCATAAGGGGCATCGAGAGCGAACAATGCAGTGCGTTCTATTATTTAAGTATGCTGATATCTTGCACAGTCCGTTGTAATAAGTGATTGCAGCATCAAACCATCCCGATGTGGTTATAGCGATCTGTGAGACAGCTATAATGGTATAAGAAAGTACGACGTGCTGAATATGTCCGACTCCGAAATTAAGATATGCGAGAATCATCACTGAGATTTTTTTTTTTTTTTTGACGTTGTCTCCGCACCGATCATAGACGCTCCAACGGGAGTGGCCACGGGCGGTAAGTACCTTAGTCGAGTGTCCGACATGCGAATTTCTCATGTGTGCATTTTAAAATGCCTAAGCACACTGTCGCAAACTTTTTAACTCAGTATTTAAAAGGCAAATAAATGCATTCCCCTCTCCAGCGCTGTTTTACGATAGGGCTTTCCGCAGCTACGCAGTTCGTAACGGTCGTTCGCACTTTTGCCAGTATACCAGGAAAAACAGGAAATGTTTATTTATATTCCCCGATTTTAGCGAAGCTTTCTCCCTTGTTCCAAATTCTAAGCTTATTCATAAGGGTTTATGTCGTCCCCTTTTCTAGTTAGTTGAGTTACAGCATACTTAACTGACCGAGCGCAGTTTGTTGTTATCGATCAAGAGTTTTGCGTGTCTCATTTATTACCCGTTTCATCGGATAATGACCCTTCTACGACCCTTATAATAATTGTACATTTTATTTATGACATACTTAACTTAGTTGAACACTTTCAAGTCCAAATGCAAGTCAGGACGTTTGCGGATGACTATCCTTTGTTCACTGAAACCGCTGCCACCAATGAACAGTTAGTTTTATACATTGCGTGTCTTGAACTCAATCAGGTTGACGAATACAAATGGTCAAAGTTCAAACGCGCATATGTCTAATATTTGTTACTCAGCGTTACGTAAACTTTGTCTTCTAATGAGCTAAAATAAGCGCAATCTAAACTAAGCCTTTAGCTCGTTCAACCATTACCAGACCTAAATTGGATTGCGCGTGCATTACTTGGGACCCTTACACAAAAACTAACATTGACGCAGTCGAGATGATACAGCGCAAGGATGTTTGCCTTATCGAAATACCGACAAACAGGCTCTCCCACACCACTTATGGAAGAACACAGCGTCGCAACGCTTCAAACAAGGCGAAAAATTTAGAGTAATGTTCTCCGTCTAACTAAAAACCACCAGCTTTACTTAAGGCCTATACCTGCGACACGAACGCGGCATCGCAATGACCACTCCAACTCCACACAACAAACTCGATACAGCCATAGCAGTATCAAGAAGCACAAAATGCTAAAGATATTCGACTCAGACATTAGGATATGCGAGAAATATCACTGATACCTTTTATTCCTCTGGTCCTGTTTTTTTTTTTTTTTTTTTTTTTTGCTGCCTTCGCAATTATCATAGTCACGAGGACGGCTGTCCGCACAGGTAAGTACCTTGGCATGAGTGCCCGACCTCCAAATTTCTCTTTCTACTCGTATATTAGGGAACCTTTAGCTCGGCTCCAACCCCAAAACCGCCTATTCCAATACATGTAAAAGGCATATATATTTTAGAGACGACTTTTTCGCTGACTATTAGGAAATCCGCTCCATTTGAGAACAAAAATGTAAATTCAAGTCAGTGCTGGAAGCGTAATGTTAATTTCAGGCCTGAAGTTGCTTGCAAAAATTGCCGAGAATTAGTAAGTTTGGGGGGGGGGGGGGGGGGGGGGGAGAAATGAAGCACGAAGTTTACATATGTGCACCTCGGCACCTAGAACAAGCAATCTCAGTTCTGTGAATTACATAGGTAAGAACACCCAAAGGAGTCGAATCTGATATGAAAATTGGTATCTCACTCGAGTTTGTTTTTATGTTTAAGGTTTTGCCAAATTGCGCCAAATACATTACATCAGTCTAGTCCTACTCAGGTTAACTATTATATGCAATTGGCAAAATCACGATATATTTTTTCGTTGCCGAGTTAGAGAATTGCAAAGTTGATAGTTTTGCTTTCTGAAAATTCTTATTTTCAGCAACTGTCATAAGATAATTGAATGCCTTAATCAGAAATTCGCTACCAGCAATCACTAGATTTTTTCGTTTCGTTTTCACAGCAGCAAAACTGATCAAATACACTGCCGAAGCTAGTGATAAAAGCAATTTCTCTTTGCCGTGTTTTTAGGTAAAAACCCCCGACCTAAATCTTTCTGTTCATGTATGAGCTTCAGATAAATTTACCGTGAACTTCCGATATTCGTAACAATACAGGTGCACAGCATGCGTAGTGACACCGAGCAACGACAGGACCGGCGCCGGTCCTGTCATTTGTGTTCTTCTTCTGTCCTGGTCTATTGCGCCTTGCTCTTTTTACACTAAAACATGAACCAACTAGCCCAAGCAAGAGTTTTACTTGGCCTAATATAGAAGAAATTATACCTCAATATATAGGCCGACTTTCAAACAGTTCAACTAGCAGCACCGAGAGGGTACTCAGTTTTGACAACGGGTGTAGTTAGGGCATTTACTCGTAACACTTGTACTGCCTTAAAACAATGGTTTCTTCACGGATGACCGGCTAAGTCGCACAACGCTCGCAAACCACTTTGTACCCCCCTGCCCACCTCCCGCAGAGGCTTCATTCATTTGAACAGTCGCTAGATTTAGTTCGTAAAACATTTTATTACAACTGGCGTAGGAAGGGTATTGGGAGAGCGATTGCCAATCAGTCTCTCTGCACGCGTAGCATTCGGTGTGGCCGCAAAGAGGGAGAGGGACTGGCTATGCAGGTGCGCACCTTGACCGCGCTTGCCCATTCTTGTATGCGTGTCTTTTCGGTGTTTGCGTCTACATATTTGGATTTTCGTTTGCAAGGTCAGCGTGCATGCGTGTGAATGTGCCCTAATTACCCTGTCGGCTGTCGAAAAAACACATACCTATTAGGTTCGAAACGATATCATCCTCGATATAAAACCTCTCTCCCCGACAACGGTGCTTTCTTTAAGCTCCCCTTTACTTTAGGGCGAAAAAGCCTGTAAAAGTGTCCTCATCGGTCCACCTATTACGTCATCTAAATAAACTCAAATTTTCACTGAAGGATGTGTACCAATATACGGCAGGGTTGTCCCGTCCCGTCTGGCTTATAGCATGTAGTATTTTTGACAGATGGGCAGACTCGAGAGAGGAAGATAAAACATCTCTATTGAAAAGTCTCTGCTGCTTTCGATGGGAGAACGGAGAGGCTGGGAGACTAGACCCGTAAATCTCCCCTTATCCTCAGAGCCAGGTCAGGGGGGTATTCTGTAGGGGTCCACCTAATCGACTGTTCCATTTGGCTGCTCCTGATTGGATGCAGCTGAACGAGAGAGGAGCAGACGAGCGGCCCTAACCAATCAGCAGTGGCCGAAATGGGCAGTCCACTAGCTGTACTCTTACATAATACACCCCCCCCCCCCCACCCCCACGCCTTGAACCGTTTCAGCCTCCTCCACCAGCCGGACAGCCAAGAGCCCGTCTTCTGGGTTATCGCTGAGCAGTCCAGCCTCGCTCAGCTCAGGGGTTTTTATTTTAGCATTGTGGTTTGTGCTGTGTCTAACAGTGTTTGTAGCTGATGCGCATGTCCATATAATGTGATGGAGGTCTGCACGTGGTGCACTGCATGTCTTACAGCGTGATGAGTAGGCTTCTGGGTGTGTTCGGTGCGTCAGTAGTGGCGTCGGCAAGGTGGTTGATTGTCGAAGTCTCCATGTAGCCGCTTGGTGTTTGTTCAATGCAAGCATTTCTGTAGTACTCGAGGATTTCTCCCTAAGTAGTCATTTCTTCGTATTGAGAAACTGGTATTTCTTGATCTGGTTCTGGGGATCTCAGTTCTGTTTGAGAATTTCTCTAAACTACTCTGTATTCAACAGGGGCAGTGTTCTTTTTTGCTTTGTTTGGTGTGTGTGTTTTTGCAAACTAGTCCGTTGTTTCTTCTAATGACTTAGGAAACGTCCCATCTCAGTATTTTGTTTAAGTACCGAAAACTACGCACGACAAATGCGGATGGTTTCAGCTACTCTTTACTGCACTGTGGCCTGTGGCTTGTACCAAACCTGATATAAATATAAAGGGAAATGGTGATTTCTGTAAACACTGCATCGTGCATCGTGCCTCGAGATCAAACCGCGGTTATGGCGCGTAATAACACAAGTATTTGAAAACTTCCTGAAACTTTTTCTTTTGTCGTCTTGTCTGAAAATTGCTCAAGACCGGAGTCTGTGCAGCCTGTGATGTGTATCCCATTCCCCTGTAGTGCTCTGAATCTTCCATTCGCCAAACAGATTGCTGCCTGAACGCTACGCAGCGCGAGCACACCAAAACTCTAATTGTAGTTATTGAGCCAGATTACGCAATGAAGCGGACATTTCTTCAATCGAATATATTGACTGAATACCTAGAATTACATTCTTGTTTAAAATATTTACTCTAGGGAAAATATTGCCATTTACGAATTGGGACCCCTGAGTTCTAAAAGCATTACACTTTGAACGAATATTCAAGACCGCACCATTTCTGAGGTATCCTCGAAGTGCGCGAAAAAAATAAGTGGGCGCTCTTGTTACTTCTATGCTTGAGTGCATCAAACGGCTGTGTAATCCTTAGACATCGTTTTATGCGGCTACGCATTAAGAATTCGCCTGCTGCAAGTGAATAATTAAAAACGGATTAATATTTGTTTATTAGTTGTTTATGCATCTCGATTTCCCGTGCGCGTAATTCCCCGCTGCATAGAGTTTTTCAGGTCAAAGAACTGCAATTATCTGCAACTAGTAATTTTTTTTTAAATATTGTGGGATTGAAAAATAAAACACGCCGTATCGCCGGCTCTAATCTTGCATTTTAAATTATAGTTATGCAGCAAGAGGTTGCCAGGCGCTTCGGTGTAATTCGTTGCAACCGTGACGTGAACGTAAGAAGCCGATGTTATCCGTACCGAACGAGAGGTAATGCACGACATGGTGATGTCCTCATGGCGCATGCGCACAGTCCTTGTGTATTTATTTTGTACTTCTGTTTTTAGAGCGATCGCTTACCTATAGAATAAGTGCACGCGTCCTGCTTCACATCTTCGCCTTAAACTTCATTTTAAGCGCCTTTCTGAAAACATGAGTGAGCGCTTATTTGTTCCACGTATTTAATACACGCGGGAAAAAGTTAACAGTACTTCTTTCAATCTCAGAAGACAAATTCATTTTGCGGAATGGTACTTGCTTACTTGCTGTTCCCGAGCTAACATCAGGAAGAATAGCGTGACCATTTATTTTAGCGCCGTTTAGGAACACGAATTCTGGTCTTCAATGTTTCCATGCGAAGTTGCGTCTGAATAAATGGTGGCTCTTAACAACCTCATGTACAGCCGCGCAGAAAATGCAATGGTTCCAGCGAAGAATTCAATTTTTTTTTTTCTAGCGCAGCTCCGCAAAGAACAATTGGTTAAGTGCCCTGCATGCGTCATACACAAACACATATAGGTACTACCACTCTGGAACAGAAATAATCTCCAAGCAGTCTCGCGACTCAACGTTTAGGAGGCGATTGAAAGGATCGTATCAAAATTCCGCACGCATTTTTCTCTCCCTTTATTTTCTACAGAATGTCCGTCACAGATGTGTGCTGTGCCACGTCGAGCTCCACGGAGCTTCCAGATCAAGAAAGACCGTTCACCACATAAACTGCAGGTATGTGCATGGCGTGGTTCCGTGACTGCAAAAATAATGGCCCATCGCAGCTTCGAGATGTCGTTTCAAAGACAAGACGTATAGCTGCAAATGCAAGTTACACTGCAGTTCATAAAACTTGTTGCTCATTTTATTTTTCAACCATGGCCACTTTTATTCAAAAAAACCCCAAAGCATTTGCTTCAACTACGTCACTACCATGTGTAGTCTGCCGAAGCGTAATTCATTTTAAAGACAATACAACGTAATTTATTGACTAATTACTTCAAATTGCCCTGTACACCGGATGTATTGCTGGCATGCTTCCCTGAATACGCTGACAGAATCACGAAAATCGGCTGCCAGTACAGTCCACTTAGCTCGTAGGCTCCTAAAAATATGTTCAAGGTCAAAAAAGAAACACGAGTCACACGCTGTTTTTGCAGACACTGATGGATTTCTTTTTCTAGTGATCGAACTAGAGTAAATTTATTAGGTTTTAATAAGATTGAAAAGAATGCTCTGTGTCGTGGGGTTTCTAAGCAGAGGGCATCGAGAGCGAACAATGCAGTGCGTTCTCTTATTTAAATATGCTGGTATCTTGCACACTCCGCTATCATAAGTGATTGCAGCATCAGACCATCCCGATGTGATCATAGCGATGTCTGAGGTAGTTAGAATGGTTAGATCACTTTTTTTATGTTGTCTCAGCACCGATCACAGACGCTCCAACCGGAGTGGCCATGGGACCTTAGTCGAGTGTCCGACTTGCAAATTTCTCTTCATGTATTCATACTAAAATGCCTCACCACATTGTCGCAAACTTTTTAACTCGGTATTTGAGGCAAAGACATACATTCCCCTCTCCAGCTCTGTTTTACGATAGGGTTTTCCGCAGCCACGCCGTTCGTAACGGTCGTTCACACTTTTGCGATTATAACGAGTAAAGCAGGATAGGTTGATTTATATTCCTCGATTTATCGAAGCTTTCTACCTGCTTCAAATTCTAAACTTACTCAGAAGGGTTAATGTCCTCCCCCTCTGCTGCTTATTTGAGTTACAGCATATTTAACTAACCGTTAGCAGTTTGTTGTTATTGATCAACAGTTTTGCGTGCCTAACTCATTAACAGTTTCATCCAGTAATGAGCCCGCTCCGACCCTTATAATATTTTTACTTTTTATTTATGACATTAATAACTTAGCTGAGCATTTTCAAATCCAAATTCAATTAAGGATGTTTGCGGATGATTATATTGTGTTCACAAGAAATCACTGTCACCAATGAACAATTACTTTTAGTAGAGCCTTCCGTGTCTTGAACTAAATCAGGTTGACGAACACAAGTGATAAAAATGTAAATGTAACCAGAAACTTCATTTCAAACTCGCATGTGCCTAACATTCGCGATTCGTCGTTACGTAAACATTATCTTCTAAGGCATAAACAAAAGCACGCTACAGCAAAGCTGAACTTTTAGTTTATTCTTCAATCACCAGACCTAAATTGCAATACGCGTGCGTTATTTTGGACCCTTACACAAAAACAAACATTGACGCACTCGAGATGATCCAGTCGCAAAGCTGTTTCTCTTATCGAAATATCTACAAACACGCTGTCCCATCCCACTAACGAAAAAACACGGCATCCCATCGCTCTAGACAAGGCGCAAAATTTAGAGTAAGGTTTCTCTTCTAACTTAATACCACGAGCTTTACACAAACCACAAAATGCTAAAGATGTTCGACTCAGGAATTAAGATACGCGAGAAATATCAGGGATATTTTTATTCGTCTGATTTTGTTTTTTCGTTGTCTGCGCGCACCCATCATAGTGACCAAAACGGCTGTGCGCACCGGTAGGTATCCTAGAACGAGTGTCCCACCTCCAAATTTCTCTACCTACGTGTACACTGGGGAAGCTTTAGTCCGGCTCCAACTCCAACGCCGCCTATTCCAATACGTGTAAAACAGAGAAGTGATTTTCTTAGACGACCCTTTGGCCGGCTTTAAGGAAATCTGCGGCATTTGAGAGAAAAAAATGTAAATTATAGTGATTGTTGGAAGGGTAATTTTGATTTATGGACTCAAGTTGTTTACAAAATATGCAGAGAATTCCTAAGTTCGGAGACAAAGAATTGAAGAACGAAGTTTACAAATGCGCATCTCGGCACCCAGAACATATACTCGCAGTTGTGCGAATTGCATATCCCAGAATATCCAAAGAATAATTGGTATCTGACGTGTATTTGTTGCTATGTTTAAGCAAGTGCTATTCACTTACTAGTGGCTTACTTGAGAACCACGTATATTACATCATATTGATCCGCTTTAGATTTACTATTAGATTCAGTTCGGAGAATCACGACACCTTTTTCTCATTGCCGAGTTGCAGAGTTGTAGACTTGATGGTTTTCCATTCTGAAAATTGAGGTTTTAAGCAACCTTAATCAAATAGTTGATGGCCTCAATAGGAAATTCGCACCCAACTGCATCTAGGTTTTATCTTTTCATTTTACTTCCAGCAAAGCTGATCAAATTAACGGCAGTGAATTCCTACGAAACGAATTTCTCCATTAGCACGTGTTCAGATATGAGCCCCCGACCTAAACCTTGCCGAGCATACGCATACATAATAATTATAAAGACTTACGGTGAACTTCCGATATTTGAACAATAGAGCTGCAGGCATGCGTGCTTTCACCTTGCAATGTTGGATATTGCACATTCAGCATCCTGTGGATCTTCACGGATGCGCCAGGGTAACTGAAAGGATATAATATTGAACAAACTATATCTCGAAATATAGGCAGCGTTTCAACCAGTTTCAACTAACAGCACCGAGAAGGTGCTGTTTGTTGTTAGGTGTGCTAGTTAGGTGTGTTAGTTGTTAGGTGTTCTTTTTTTTTTCTCAAAGCTATGGATTGCTTAGGCACGAGCGGTGAAGTCGCTCGAGGCGCACAACCCACTTTGTACAACCCCCGCCCACCCCCCATCCCCCGGGCAGAGGCTACATTGATTTTAACAGGCGCCGAATATAATTCCTAAAGTGCGAATTATTACAGCTGACGTTGGAACACTAATTGCAGAGCGATTGCCAATCTATCTACATACCCAGGAATTAGTGCCAGTTCGTTCAGTTTCCTTTTTTTCATCACCACGTGGCGTAGCGACCTTAAACATTTCGAAAATCGCACCATGACATATGTCATGAAGCACAACTAAAGAAAACACAATAAAAAACACATTATTTTGTATTTCGCTTTTAGAAAGACCGCTTGGCTATAGAATCCGCGCACGCACCCTGTTCAACATCTTCGCCTTAAACCCAATTCTAAGCGCCTTTCTTAAAGGGAAGCTGAAGAGTCTATCGAATTCAATAAGACGCTCATATACGGATGCGGGAACCTTATAAACCATGTAGGTAAAATTTGGTTTTTTTTTTTCAATTAGGAGCGACGTAATTGTCGGTTGAAATTGCGCTGTAGCTCCGCCCCCCGTCGAATGCCGCGCGCTGCTGCTGACGCTGACGATGCGAGCGGAGACCGGAAACCGCGGTGTTGTGACGTCAACTCTAGTGTTTCGTTCCTTCGCAGCGTCCGCGACCGTGCCTAGCCGCGCTTGTTTCTGCGTGCGTGCCATCGTAATCTGCTTCGATCGACCCTGCATTCCTTTGTTGGTGCGTCTGCGTGTATGTAGAGTGGTAGTCAACGTGCGTGGTAGTCAACGTGAGTGGTAATCAACGTGAGTGGTAATCAACGTGA
The DNA here is from genome assembly GCF_023375885.2 of Dermacentor andersoni. Classification (NCBI taxonomy): domain Eukaryota; kingdom Metazoa; phylum Arthropoda; class Arachnida; order Ixodida; family Ixodidae; genus Dermacentor; species Dermacentor andersoni. Next base: position 83,189,603 of record NC_092822.1, on the reverse strand, counting down.
GTGGTAATCAACGTGAGTGGTAGTCAACGTGGTAGTCACTACACGTACTGCATGAACCGGGAAGCTTTTCACGTGTTTAAACCGTCTTTGTAGATTGCCGACAGCTTTGGACAGCGCACAAATGCCGATCGACGATCGCATCCCCGCTTACGTTCCACGAGGAGGCATGCAGGAACACAACACTACAGTTGTTTGACCGGAAACGAGCTCACTAGATCGGAGAAAGATCGGCGAGATCACTAGATCGCTTTGCAAAAAACATACTCACCAAAGAGCATTTCCAACACGAGGAGATCCCAAGACTTTGCTTTCGTTCACGTCGAAAGCACTGCTCGCACCAGCATCGTTTGCTTCTTCGAGAGGCCGGCTCTTCGCAATCGGCTCGTACATGTAGGGAGTAGGGAGTAACGCCGAACTCCTCAGAAAAACGCAGTCTCTCTAAATTTTCCATTACCGTCTCAGAAAAACAGCACCAAACTACCTGGCACCGCGCTTCATGTGTAGCGGCAGCGGTCGGCTACTATAGTGTTGACGTCACGAGGCGCCCGACCAATCACAGGCGGAAACGAGACGCGCGAGCTGGGCGTGTCCGCTGCTGCACTTTTCGTCGAAACAAAATATATTTGCGCTTTCTTTCGCTCAATTTCGATACGATATTCGAATTCGGAGGGTTGAAAACCATTATGTACAGATGTTCACTCATTTTTTCTGGAAAACCTTTCAGCTTCCCTTTAAAGAACGAGTAAACGCGCATTTGTACCACGTACCTGATAGGGCGGAATAAAAGTTAACATTACTTCTAGTTGACCGCAGTAGACGAATTCGTTTTCCTGAAGAGGACTTGATTACTTATTGCTCCCGAGCCAACGTCGTGGAGAATAGCGTCACCATGTATTTTAGCACCGTTTAGGAATACAAATTCTGGTCTTCGATATTCCCATGCGATGTTCCCTCTGAATAAACAGTGACTCTTAACAAACTTATGTACACTCGCGCGGAAAAGACCATGGTGTCAGCGAAGAATTGAGTCTCTTTTTTTTAAGCGCGGCTCCCTAAAGCGTAATTGTTAAGTGCAGTCCATCGGTGAAACACTAGCACATAGGCGCTACTACTCTGGGACAGAATCGGCCTCCAAACAATTAGGTGGCAATCGAAAGGATCGTATTGAAATTTCTTTCGCATTTTTTCTCTACATTGGTGAACTACAGCATGTCTGATACAGCCACGTCCTGTGCCACGTCGAGCGCCACGAAGCTTCCACATCGAGAGAGACCGTTCGACGCATAAACTGCAGGTATGTCCATGGTGTGGTTACATCACTGTAAAAATTATGGTCCATAGCATTAACCTGTGAGTAAAGTTAGTTGATAAATTACACTTTCGCTCGTTTGTTAGTTAATTAAGGCAGCGTGAGTGAAAATTATCGACCTATTCTTCCTAATAGCTTGCACATCACTTCGAGCCGGCTGTTCAGTGCAACAGTTACCTCCAACGTGAACGCTGTTTTCGAAATGTGGCCGTTGGCATTCCACAGCGCTAGCAAATATTATCAGACCTTCACGGCCATACGCCGTCAATCTTTTTGAAAAGGCACTCGTCGCAACTTACTCTTTTGACATATGACAAAAAGACAGCAATCTCCCATATGGGAACACAACTGCATGAGGCTGGATACGGTTAACCTAGACCGAAGACATTACCGCTGCTCCCGGTACGTGTCACAAAGCATCGATATTGAACGGGCTCCTTGCTTGTGAATTTTTAGTTGATTTTACAAGCGCAGGAAAACTGGACACAAAGACGCGACGGAGGCACCACAAACGCTAGAATACGACTGAAATTTGCCAGATGTAAGGATAGTCAAGGAATAACTTAAAAAAACGGACTGCATTTCTTTCGCACTTGTGTGTGTCATTCATCCGATGGCTAAGATATTTAATTTCTTTGTCGTATCATGAGAAGCCAACAAACAAAGACACCAATGAAAACAGGGGAAATTACTTGTACTTACTAATATGATTAAATAAATAAAGAATAATTGGCAATAAAAGTGGATGAAGAAGGGCACCGCACGCGTATTGCGAAGACGTGCGATCGTTATCCACCTGCGGCAAGTTTTTTCATCCACTTTCATTCTCATTTTTTATCATTTCTTTAATTCGTTTAGTGAGTACAAGTAATTCCTCGTTTTTCCTTGGTGTCGTTGTTTCTTGGCTTCTCATTATATGCTAAATAAAAATCGGGCCCCTCGGTTAACCCTCTTTCTTCTCGCTCTTACATAACGAAGGTCTCGAATCCGGCAACATTGATGCTTTCAGGTAGCATGTGCGGCTTTTTTGACCAGTCGCCTTAACCCAGAAAGATCACGTGCTCGTAACGCCTGCGGCAGAATGGATGTTCCACATCCGCCACCGAGGTTACTGAGTTATGGCGCTGGCTAACACTCCGAAGGTTAGTTCTTGTAGTAACACACATACCCAAGAAAGTGGATGGGGAAACCGCGCCGTGGTAGCTCAATTGGTCAGAGCATCGCACACGCAATGCGAAGACATGGGACCGTTCCCCACCTGCGGCAATTTTTTTTTCATCCACTTTCATTTTAGTAAGTACAAGTAATTTCCCCTGTTTTCCTTGGTGTCTTTGTTTGTTGACTTCTCATGATACGATAAATAAAAATCGGGGCCCCTTCGGTTAACCCCTTTCTTCTCGTTCGTTTCTTTGTGTGACACAAACAGAAGCGGTGCTAATACAGTTTTACAGTGCTGTAAAAATAAGGCTTCACTGACATCTTTGACAGCCTTCATCAAAATCTCCTGGGCCTGTTGTTGCTTGCACATGCGCGCGATGTTCCCTCGGGCTGTAGTTCAGGCATCTTCCGATCTCGCCAATGCAGCATCTGCCACGCGAGAGCGGAGATGTTGCCGTTCGTTTAATGACTCTTGCTCGAGTAACCTTTTGTGGAGTAAATTGCAGTTGTGGTCTGGTGTTTCTGGCGTATGCGTATCTTCCTTGTGTATGCGTCTCTTCCTTGTGTACCATGTTATGGTAAGGCTTGTTTCCGCGAAACAGAGTAGAGCATTGCGGAGGAACAGCTGCGCCTAGCAGCGAGACCAGCCCCGATCCCCGTGGTGCAAAGCGAGCACCAGAACTTGCGAACAGTTTTTCCACTCACTTACCGATCCGAGCTGTACAAGATAGCCTGTACGTACAGGTGAGAAATAAAATGTCCGCACATAAAAAAGGGATATAAGGGCCACATATGAATCCAGAGCACAATCATGAAAATATCAGTCAATTCCCATACGAAAAAAACAAGAACGAATATCAGCTGAACAAGGCAGAAAATCAATTTCCTTAGCATTAACAACATTTAATATAACGAGAGCGATCGAGCGTGCGCAACGCTTCTGCTGGCGGCGAAACGTAGGACGGCATACAATCTCGCTACTCAAGAATGCCGACTCATCGGAGGCTGGAGGCGAGCTTACTTATCTCCTTTGTTTTGATGCTGGCCAAGTGGTGGTTGACATCTCCGGGAGACCCCCCTAATCGCAATGCCATATCAATGGAATGTGAAATCAATGCGAAGTCAACAAAAGTTACTTCGCGTTCAAATAACATGAGTATACTTACCTGATTGTCAATTTTTATTAGCGTTTGTAATCCCGCGGCCTTCCCTATATTGTAGCCTGGTTTGAAGGTATTTTTGTCATTGACATTTTCAATTCAAGAGAAAGACACAGTTCGTAAGATCTTTGGGTCAAGAAGGCGTTTCATGGTCTGACTGAGTGAGTCCGAGTGGGCGCGGGTTATCAGAAATTTCGTGAGTCTGATTTCGAGTGAGCGCTAAGCTAAAGATATAATTTGTGAATGGGTCGGAGTGAATTCGTATATTTTGCCAAGAAATGGTCAAGCGTCTAAATAGAAAGACGTGTGGAACGATTTGACAACAGGAATGACTACAGACAATCGGTTTTGTAAACGTAGCTCGCGGTTTGAGCAAAAGGTTTGTTTGAAATTGAAGAAAACGGAACGTACGAGGAGGATCGTAGCCTTTTCCGCGTGAGGCTGAATGAGGGCGGATATTTTTTTTCTAGCTTAGGACGAGGTTGAGGGAGGGCTGCCATGTTCTTCAACTTGAGGGTGAGGAGGGTACTGTGTCGTGAGAACGAGGGAGCAAAACGAAAAATGACCGCAGTTACCCGCCTCTGCTCACCACACACAATCGTTGCCTTTCAGCAGACGATGCCTCGGATAAAATGTTGTGTGATAATTTTTCTAATCCTTTAGTAGTTCATTTTATACTACATTGCGCATCGCGTTTTTTTCTGCGGCTAAGATATTGACACGTGAACTCATTTATCTTTTACGGGTGAGCGCTTTTAACGTCCAAGATATGTTATCGCTCAGCGCAGGACGCGCCTACATGTATCCGAAGTTTCTACCATGTTATCGATGCTTCTATCCGCTGTCTGTTGTCGCCGAAACTTGTGTAATCTGATTGCATGTATGCGCGACGCGAATGGTGTAGAACTTTGTGGAAGGCACGCGGGTCCCAGCGGTTACTCTGGAACATTCGCCGACGCGCTTTACCCGCTCAACAGATTTTCGACGATCGCCGACTGTGTTCGCCGTTTTCGTTGAGCATTGAGTGTAGCCTGTTTTTTCTGGGCACAGGTTCACGCAATAAAGTATGTTTCTCCCGTCACAGTTTCATTGCTGGGCCTTAACCCGTAATTACCACGTGGCATCTGGTGAAGCTGCTGGGTAACGATCCCAGAACCTCTCGCAGATGGCCACGTGGTAGTGACGGTTGAGGGCACAACAATGAAACTCTGTCGTGTCACGTGAATTTACACGTGAATTGACAAGTAAACTTGTTTATCTTTTACGGAGGAGCGTTTTTAACATCTAAGAAATGCTATCACTCAGCGCAGGACGCGTTTACATGTATCGGAAGTTTCTAGAATGTTATCAATGCTTTTATCCGCTGTCTGTTGTCGCAGGACCTTGTGTAATCTAATTGCATGTATGCGCGACGCGAATGATGTAGATCTTTGCGGAAGGCACGCGGTCACCCGGAAGATTGCTTCGGCAATTAATGACGATAAAGGCAGATGTAGCATACTAATACGAGCGACATGAACTTTTGAAGCATGAAAATCTGAGAAACGCGGCACATATCAAGGACAGCCATTCTCAAAACAAGAATTGACCGTGCAAATATGAGGCACACCGTTCAGTCCCACACTAAGCGTCTTATGTCACTAAACAGGTGCGTTTTCTAACTTGTGAAAAAATGTTACTGACGCTACTGCCATGAAACATTCAATTTGTAATGCACGTTTCTCAGCTACTCAAATTAATGCAGTGACTCTTATCTGAAGCGACATGTACGAACAAAAGTCATGATACTGAATGTAGTCTTTCAATATTCAAGTCTCAGTAAATGGCAACTGCAACAAACCCACTTCCGTTTGTGTGCCAACAAAACGAATGTACAATATTTTCGTGTGTTATCTCTATTCTTACACACAGGTGTGCTGGTCAACGTTGAGCCAAGCGAGCACTACACGAACACTAGTACGCGGGAGTATTCGCCACACAAACTGCAGGTGCGTACCCGTCGTACTCCGCTGACTGCGCGAATAATCTTTTTTTCTGTGCACTATGTTGTCTTAACAACTATAGCGTTGCGCTGCTAAGCACGAAGTCGCGGGATCAAATCCCTGTTATGGCAGCCATATTTCGATGGGGGCTGAATGCAAGAAAGCCTGTGCACTAAGCATTCGGAGCTCTTTAAAAAATGGTCGAAACTATCTCCACTACAGTGTATAAACAATAATCACATCGCGATTTTGCCACGTAAAACCCCAGAATAACTCTCACATTTAATTGGGACTGGTATTTAACCCGCTCAAAGACAGGCCGTCTTCCCGCAAACAGAATAATTTACAATCTATAGTCGGTGAAGTCGGCTACGAGTAGTAATATCAATAATACGTTATGATGTTTACTGGCATCCCCCTTTATACCGGCCGGAGACATGCAGTGAACTAGTGTGCTCGATTCACTCACGTTTCACTACATATATCGCCATGTCACCTACTCTCGGAATGGCCTCGATCCTAAATCTTGTATTTGAAGCGTATATCACCGCATTGTACCATTACCTGCGCTTCTAGATGGACTCATGCCCCATACCGCGAACACAGATTACACCGTGTACACTTCCCCACGCTACAAAGAAAGCTTCACTAAACGCAGCCGCCAAACTATAATCGGTTTTGTTCCGCTAATGTTGCCTAATTATAGTTCAGCAATAAGTACACAATTTCATAACACACGTACATCCCAACAATAGGAAAGTAGCTTCTTTACATTACGGCTACCATTATAATCCTCCTTTAGAATTTAATGACGTGACTGCAGCCTCGAGTGGTGTTTATGGAGAAATATCTTTATTTTCATTATACTGTGTGCCAGTCGAGCTTTTATTAAATGGAGGATACATTAAATTAACGTACGTTAAGGTGTGAAAAAGTCTATACAGAACTTTTGTATTGGACCCTCTATTTCTCTTTTGATTCCATTATGCAAAAGAGCAAGGACACTCCATTTGAGTTCTGTATGACGCCGAGCTTAACGCCTTCTTCACAAGAGCCTTCGCTACATAAACTGCAGGTATGAACATGGCTCACTTCGCGTAGTGCATAACCTTTCCTTTGTGTGTGCAATCATTTCCTTTACGTACGTTAGTGATCTCATATACGAGATTATTGTAGAAGGATCGACATTTGGGCGAGTTAGTACAGGTTGAACATCTTGATGGGGCAGCGCAATATGGCGAAGACAGAAGGCAGGAGCACACAGGACAGCGCGGACCTTTGTATTCCTGCCTCCTGTCTTCGTCATATTGCGCTGCCCCTTCAAGATGTTCACAAGATATTACGCCCCCTGCATGTTACTGGGCATTATTTGGCTCGCATGTTCGGGAAACCTTGTCTGCAAATCGCGAACGTTGTCCTACCATGACGAACGAAAGTTGCAAAGCCCCTTTATTAATTTTATTTTACCTCAGATGCTACTATCCTTTGAATCTTTCCGGTCTGTGCGCGTCATGTTTACACGGTGATGCCTGCAGGCATTGCGCATTTTCAGCCGCGGTGTTTGTCGCAATGCGCGTATATTGTTTCCCTTCGGCTTGGGCGAGCATGCTTCTGAATTTGACCGCGATAGAAATTATATGGCCTTGCGGGCACGTTCACAACTCCGCCGTTGGCGTCGGCGTTGTCGTGCGCTGGCCATGGACAGCGCATTCGCGGACCGAACGCGAAGGGTTAGAAAGTCTCCCGACACGTGTTGTTTGTTTGCCTGCAAAAGTGACGTAGCGAAGGGGACGCACCGTCGACGGTACGCCCTATCTCTTCGGTGGCTGAGCCCGAGCAGCTTTCATGCTTCCTCTGCTGGCACGACCACGGCTCGCCCCGAACACTATAAGCCCGTTCCTGCTTAGCTACTATGCGTACGCACTGGTCTGAGCGGAATGAACAGCAAGCACCAAGCTAATGTTGTCAAATAATTCTTGTCGAATATCATTCAAAAGCAGGTAGGCGTTGCCTGTACTACTGGCCCGCTTCGAGTAGCCCAAGTTAGTGATAACTGGACCGAAATGTGCCGAAACGAAGTTTTGCAGATCACCGAGGAAGCAACAAGGTTAGGTCAGTTTGAGGACGTCTTTGCAGAGAAAAGGCGTAGTGGCAATTGCAAGTCACACTGCAGCTCGTAAAGTATGTTGTTTCATTTTAATTTACAATCATGGCTGCTATCATTCCGAAAAGCCACGAGCATTTGCTTCAGTTGCGTCACCACTGACGTGTTATGTGCAGATGCGTAATGCCTTTAAATGAACACACACAGCATTCCATTCACTACTTATCAAAATTACTACGTATAGCAGATGCATTCGTGGGATGTTCCCCTGAATAGGCTGGCAGAATCACGAATAGCGGCTGCCAGTGCAATACACCTAGCTGTGACGTAGGGTGGGCCACTGCAAAATGCACTGCCATAGGGAACGAGGCAGTTCGTATGTGGCAGCGACTATGCATCCTGCAGGGAGGCTGCGCAAAGCTCCCATTGGCCTCAGCTTGTGGGAACAAGGAAGGCCACTCGGAGCTTCGTGCTGAGCCGCCCAATCTATGTCGCAGTTAGCTTTGACGGCGAAGCGCACTTGGCGGGGTGGCCTGGTGTAATCACTTAAGCTCAACGAATAATTTAGCAGCGAATGCTTAAAAACAATTCTAAAACTAGAAATAATATTGTAGTTAGTGTTTTGTGGAATGGGTTAAACTGTTTCACTCGCAGATGACGTCCTGTTAGACATACAATTTTTTTCATGCGACGTAATTGCAGAAAGCCTAGTAGGCTGTTAAACATATGTTTAAGGTAAAAAAAAAAAAACGCTTCATTAGTGTATTTACAGACACTGAAAGATTTCTTTTTGTACTCCAGTGATCAAACCAACGCAAATTTATTAGGTTTTAATAAGATTGAAACGAATACTAGGTGTCGTGGAGTTTCTAAGCAGAGGTCATGGAGACCGAACAATACAATCCGTTCTCTAATTTAACTATGCCGATATCTTGCACAGTCCATTGCCATAGGTGATTGCACCGTTAAACCATCCCGATGTGATAATATCGATCTCTGAGACAGCTAGAATGGTATAAATAAGCACAAGATGCCGAATATGTGCGACTCTAAAATTAAGATATGCGAGAATCATCACTGTGATTTCTTTTCTTTTTTTTTAACGTTGTCTCTTGACCGATCATAGACGGTTTAACGGGAGTGGCCACGGGAGGTAAGTACCTTAGTCGAGTGTCCGACGTGCGAATTTCTCATCATGTATACTTTTTTAAAATGCCTGAGCACAGTGCCGCAAACTTTTTAACTCAGTATTTAAAAGCCAAATAAATGCATTCACCTCTTCAGCGCTGTTTTACGATAGGGTTTCCCGCAGCTACGCAGTTCGTAACGGTCGTTCACACTTTTGCCAGTATACCAGAAAAAACAGGAAATGTTTATTTATATCCTCGATTTTAGCGAAGCTTTCTGCCTTGTTTCAAAATCTAAGCTCATACAGAAGGGTTTATGTCGTCCCCCTTTTCTAGTTAATGGAGTTACACCATACTTAACTGACCGAGCGCAGTTAGTTGTTATCGATCAACAGTTTTGCGTGCCTAATTTATTACCCGATTCATTAGATAATGACCCTTCTCCGACCATTTTAATATTTTTACATTTTATTTATGATATTGTTAACTTAGTTCAATCAGGTCCAAATTCAAGTTAAGATGTTTGCGGATGATTATACTTTGTTCACTGAAACCACTCCCACCAATGAACAGTTACTTTTAGTACAGCATTCCGTGTCTTGAACTCAATCAGGTTGACGAATACAAGTGGTCAAAGTGCAAATATTGTAAGTTCAAACTCGCATACGTCTAATATTTGTGACTCAGCGTTACGTAAGCTTTGTCTTCTAAGACATGAGCTAAAACATGCGCCATCTAAACTAAACATTTAGCTCGTTCGACCATTAGCGGACGTAAATTAGATTGCGAGTGCATTATCTGAGACCCTCACACAAAAACTAACAGTGACGCAGTCGAAATGATGAGGAGCAAAGCTGTTCGTCTTTTCAAAATATCGACAAACGGGCTCTCCCACACCGCTTATGAAAGAACATAGCGTCGAAACGCTTCAAACAAGGCGTAAAATTTAGAGTAAAGTTCCCCGTCTAACTAAAAACCACCAGCTTTGCCTAAGGCCTATAGCTGCGACACGAACGCGGCATCACAACGACCACTCCAATTCCACAAAACAAACTCTATACAGCCAGAACAGCATCAAGAAGCACAAAATGCTAAAGATGTTCGACTCAGACATTAGGATATGTGAGAAATATGACTGATACCTTTTATTACTCTGGTCTTGTTTTTTTTTTTGTTTTTTTTTTGCTGTCTTCGCACTCATCATAGTCACGAGGACGGTTGTCCGCACAGGTAAGTACCTTGGCATGAGTGCCCGACCACCAAATTTCTCTTTCTACTGGTATATTAGGGACGCTTTAGGGACGCTTGGAAGAACGCTAACATAATCCTAATCCATAAGAAAGGCGACGCCAAAGACTTGAAAAATTATAGACCGATCAGCTTACTGTCCGTTGCCTACAAAGTATTTACTAAGGTAATTGCAAATAGAATCCGGAACACCTTAGACTTCCGTCAACCAAAGGACCAGGCAGGATTCCGTAAAGGCTACTCAACAATAGATCATATTCACACTATCAATCAGGTGATAGAGAAATGTGCGGAATATAACCAACCATTATATATAGCTTTCATTGATTACGAGAAAGCGTTTGATTCAGTCGAAACCTCAGCAGTCATGGAGGCATTGCGGAATCAGGGTGTAGACGAGCCGTATGTAAAAATACTGAAAGATATCTATAGCGGCTCCACAGCCACTGTACTCCTCCATAAAGAAAGCAACAAAATCCCAATAAAGAAAGGCGTCAGGCAGGGAGATACGATCTCTCCAATGCTATTCACAGCGTGTTTACAGGAGGTATTCAGAGACCTGGATTGGGAAGAATTGGGGATAAGAGTAAATGGAGAATACCTTAGTAACTTGCGCTTCGCTGATGATATTGCCTTGCTTAGTAACTCGGGGGACCAACTGCAATGCATGCTCACTGATCTGGAGAGGCAGAGCAGAAGGGTGGGACTAAAAATGAATCTGCAGAAAACTAAAGTAATGTTTAACAGTCTCGGAAGGGAACAGCAGTTTACGATAGGTAGCGAGGCACTGGAAGTGGTAAGAGAATACATCTACTTAGGACAGGTAGTGACTGCTGATCCAGATCATGAGAGTGAAATAATCAGAAGAATAAGAATGGGCTGGGGTGCGTTTGGCAGGCATTCGCAGATCATGAACAGCAGGTTGCCATTATCCCTCAAGAGAAAAGTGTATAACAGCTGTGTCTTACCAGTACTCACGTACGGGGCAGAAACCTGGAGGCTTACGAAAAGGGTTCTACTTAAATTGAGGACGACGCAACGAGCTATGGAAAGAAAAATGATAGGTGTAACGTTAAGGGATAAGAAAAGAGCAGATTGGGTGAGGGAACAAACGCGCGTTAATGACATCTTAGTTGAAATCAAGAAAAAGAAATGGGCATGGGCAGGACATGTAATGAGGAGGGAAGATAACCGATGGTCATTAAGGGTTACGGACTGGATTCCGAGGGAAGGGAAGCGTAGCAGGGGGCGACAGAAAGTTAGGTGGGCAGATGAGATTAGGAAGTTTGGAGGGTCAACATGGCCACAATTAGTACATGACCGGGGTAGTTGGAGAAGTATGGGAGAGGCCTTTGCCCTGCAGTGGGCGTAATCAGGCTGATGATGATGATGATGATGATGATGATTAGGGACGCTTTATCTCGGCTCCAACCCCAACACCGCCTATTCCAATACATGTAAAAGGCATATATATTTTAGAGACTACTTTTTCGCTGACTATAAGGAAATCCGCTGCATTTGAGAAAAAAAAATGTAAATTCAAGTCAGTGCTGGAAGCGTAATGTTAATTTCATGCCTTAAGTTGCTTGCAAAAATTGCTGAAAATTGGAAAGTTTGTGGGGAAAGAAGGAAGCACGAAGTTTACAAATGTGCACCTCGGCACCTAGAACAAGCAATCTCAGTTCTGTGAATTGCATAGGTAAGAACACCCAAAGGAGTCGAATCTGATATAAAAATTGGTATCTCACGCGAGTTTGTTTTTATGTTTAAGATTTTGCCAAATTGCGCCACATACATTACATCAGTCTAGTCCTATTCAGGTTAACTATTATATGCAATTGGCAAAATCACGATATATTTTCTCATTGCCGAGTTAGAGAATAGCAAAGTTGATAGTTTCGCTTTCTGAAAATTTTTATTTTCAGCAACTGTCATAAGATGATTGATTGCCTTAATCAGAAATTCGCTACCAGCAATCACTAGATTTTTTCGTTTCGTTTTCACAGCAGCAAAACTGATCAAATATACTGCCGAAGTTAGCGATAAAAGCGATTTCTCTTTACCGTGTTTTTGGGTAAGAACCCCCGACATAAAGCTTTCTGTTCATATATGAGTTTCATATAAAATTACCGTGAACTTCCGATATTCGTAACAATAGAGGTTCAGTGCATGCGTAGTGATACCGAGCAACGACAGGACCGGCGCCGGTCCTGTCATTTGTGTTCTTCTTCTGTGCTGGTCTATTGCGCCTTGCTCTTTTTACACTAAAACATGAACCAACTAGCCCAAGCAAGAGTTTTACTTGGCCTAATATAGAAGAAATTATACCTCAATATATAGGCCGACTTTCAAACAGTTCAACTAGCAGCACCGAGAGGGTACTCAGTTTTGACAACGGGTGTAGTTAGGGCCTTTACTCGTAACATTTGTGCTGCCTTAATCAATGGTTTCTTCACGGATGAGCGGCTAAGTCGCACAACGCACGCAAACCCATTTGTACCCCCCTCCCCACCTCCCGCAGAGGCTTCATTCATTTGAACAGTCGCTAGATTTAGTTCGTAAAACGTTTTATTACAACTGGCGTAGGAAGGGTATTGGGAGAGCGATTGCCAATCAGTCTCTCTGCACGCGTAGCATTCGGTGTGGCCGCAAAGAGGGAGAGGGACTGACTATGCAGGTGCGCACCTTGACCGGGCTTGCCCATTCTTGTATGCGTGTCTTTTCGGTGTTTGTGTCTACATATATGGATTTCCGTGTGCAAGGACAGCGTGCATGCGTGTGAATGTGCCCTAATTACCCTGTCGGCTGTCGAAAAAACACATACCTATTAGGTTCGAAACGACATCATCCTCGATATAAAACCTATCTCCCCGACAACGGTGCTTTCTTTAAGCTCCCGTTTACTTTAGGGCGAAAAAGCCTGTAAAAGTGTCCTCATGGGTCCACCTATTACGTCATCTAAATAAACTCAAATTTTCACTGAAGGATGTGTGCCAATATACGGCAGGGTTGTCCCGTCCCGTCTGGCTTATAGCATGTAGTATTTTTGACAGATGGGCAGACTCGAGAGAGGAAGATAAAACATCTCTATTGAAAAGTCTCTGCTGCTTTCGATGGGAGAACGGAGAGGCCGGGAGACTAGACCCGTAAATCTCCCCTTATCCTCAGAGCCAGGTCAGGGGGGTATTCTGTAGGGGTCCACATAATCGACTGTTCCATTTGGCCGCTCCTGATTGGATGCAGCTGTACGAGAGAGGAGGAGACGAGCGGCCCTAGCCAATCAGCAGCGGCCGAAATGGGCAGTCCACTAGCTGGACTCTTACATAATACACCCCCCCACCCCCACGCCTTGAACCGTTTCAGCCTTCTCCACCAGCCGGACAGCCCAGAGCCCGTCTTCTGGGTTATCGCTGAGCAGACCGGCCTCGCTCAGCTCAGGGGTTTTTATTTTAGCATTGTGGTTTGTGCTGTGTCTAATAGTGTTTGTAGCTGATGCGCATGTCCATATAATGTGATGGAGGTCTGCACGTGGTGCACTGCATGTCTTACAGTGTGATGAATAGGCTTCTGGGTGTGTTCGGCGCATCAGTAGTGGCGTCGGCAAGGTGGTTGATTGTCGAAGTCTCCATGTAGCCGCTTGGTGTTTGTTCAATGCAAGCATTTCTGTAGTACTCGAGGATTTCTCCCTAAGTAGTCATTTCTTCGTATTGAGAAACTGGTATTTCTTGATCTGGTTCTGGGGATCTCAGTTCTGTTTGAGAATTTCTCTAAGCTACTCTGTATTCAACAGGAGCAGTGTTCTTTTTTGCTTTGTTTGGTGTGTGTGTGTGTTTTTGCAAACTAGTCCGTTGTTTCTTCTAATGACTTAGGAAACGTCCCATCTCAGTATTTTGTTTAAGTACCGAAAACTACGCACGACAAATGCGGACGGTTTCAGCTACTCTTTACTGCACTGTGGCCTGTGGCTTGTACTAAACCTGATATAAATATAAAGAGAAATGGTGATTTCTGTAAACACTGCATCGTGCACCGTGCCTCGTGATCAAACCGCGGTTATGGCGCGTAATACCACAAGTATTTGAAAACTTCCTGAACCTTTTTCTTTTGTCGTCTTGTCTGAAAATTGCTCAAGACCAGAGTCACACTCCGCACACTCCGCTGTCATAAGTGATTGCAGCATCAGACCACCCCGATGTGATCATAGCGATGTCTGAGGTAGTTAGAATGGTTAGATCACTTTTTTATGTTATCTCAGCACCGATCACAGACGCTCCAACCGGAGTGGCCATGGGACCTTAGTCGAGTGTCCGACTTGCAAATTTCTCTTCATGTGTTCATTCTAAAATGCGTCACCACATTGTCGCAAACTTTGTAACTCGGTATTTGAGGCAAAGACATACATTCCCCTCTCCAGCTCTGTTTTACGATAGGGTTTTCCGCAGCCACGCCGTTCGTAACGGTCGTTCACACTTTTGCGAGTATAGCGAGTAAAGCAGGATAGGTTGATCTATATTCCTCGATTTATCGAAGCTTTCTACCTGCTTCAAATTCTAAACTTACTAAGAAGGGTCAATGTCCTCCCCCTATCCTGCTTATTTGAGTTACAGCGTATTTAACTAACCGTTAGCAGTTTGTTGTTATCGATCAACAGTTTTGCGTGCCTAACTCATTAACAGTTTCATCCGGTAATGAGCCTGCTCCGACCCTTATAATATTCTTACTTTTTATTTATGACATTAATAACTTAGTTCAGCATTTTCAAATCCAAATTCAATTAAGGATGTTTGCGGATGATTATATTGTGTTCACAAGAAATCACTGTCACCAATGAACAATTACTTTTAGTAGAGCCTTCCGTGTCTTGAACTAAATCAGGTTGACGAACACAAGTGATAAAAATGTAAATGTAACCAGAAACTTCATTTCAAACTCGCATGTGCCTAACATTCGCGACTCGTCGTTACGTAAACTTTATCTTCTAAGGCATAAACAAAAGCACGCTACAGCAAAGCTGAACTTTTAGTTTATTCTTCTATCACCAGACCTAAATTGCAATACGCGTGCGTTATTTTGGACCCTTACACAAAAACGAACATTGACGCACTCGAGATGATCCAGCCGCAAAGCTGTTTCTCTTATCGAAATATCTACAAACACGCTGTGCCATCCCACTAACGAAAAAACACGGCATCCCATCGCTCTAGACAAGGCGCAAAACTTAGAGTAAGGTTTCTCATCTTACTTAATACCACGAGCTTTACACAAGCCCTATAACTACGAGATGAACTAGGCATCTACACGACCACGCTAAATCCACGCAACCAACTCCACACAGCTAGAACAGTTTCAAGAAGCACAAAATACTAAAGATGTTCTACTCAGGAATTAAGATACGCGAGAAATATCCGGGATATTTTTTATTCGTCTGATTTTGTTTTTGCGTTGTCTTCGCACCCATCATAGTGTCCAAAACGGCTGTGCGCACCGGTAGGTATCCTAGCACGAGTGCCCAAACTCCAAATTTCTCTACTTAGGCGTACTCTGGGGAAGCTTTAGTCCGGCTCCAACTACAACACCGCCTATTCCAATACGTGTAAAACAGAGGAGTGATTTTCTTAGACGACCCTTTGGCCGGCTTTAAGGAAATCTGCGGCATTTGAGAGAAAAAATGTAAATTATAGTGAATGCTGGAAGGGTAACTTTGATTTATGGACTCAAGTTGTTTACAAAATATGCAGAGAATTCCTAAGTTCGGAGACAAAGAATTGAAGAACGAAGTTTACAAATGCGCATCTCGGCACCCAGAACATACAGTCGCAGTTGTGTGAATTGCATATCCCAGAATATCCAAAGAATAATTGGTATCTGACGTGTATTTGTTGCTATGTTTAAGCAAAGTGTTATCCACTTACTAGTGGCTTACTTCAGAACCACGTATATCACAACATATTGATCCGCTTTAGATTTACTATTAGATTCAGTTCGGAGAATCACGACACCTTTTTTTCATTGCCGAGTTGCAGAGTTGTAGACTTGATGGTTTTCCTTTCTGAAAATTGTGGTTTTAAGCAACCTTAATCAAATAGTTGATGGCCTCAATCGGAAATTCGCACCCAACTGCCTCTAGGTTTTATCTTTTCATTTTACTTCCAGCAAAGCTGATCAAATTAACGGCAGTGAATTCCTACGAGACGAATTTCTCCATTAGCACCTGTTCAGATATGAGCCCCCGACCTAAACCTTGCCGAGCATACGCATACATAATATTTATAAAGGCTTACGGTGAACTTCCAATATTTGAACAATAGAGCTCCAGGCATGCGTGCTTTCACCTTGCAATGTTAGATGTTGCACATTCAGCATCCTGTGGATCTTCACGGATGCGCCAGGGTAACTGAAAGGATATAATACTGAACAAACTATATCTCGAAATATAGGCAGCATTTCAACCAGTTTCAACTAACAGCACCGAGAAGGTGCTGTTAGTTGTTAGGTGTGCTAGTTAGGTGTGTTAGTTGTTAGGTGTTCTTTTTTTTTTTTTTTTTTGTCTCAAAGCTATGGATTGCTTAGGCACGAGCGGTGAAGTCGCTCGAGGCGCACAAACCGCTTTGTACAACCCCCGCCCACCCCCCACCCCCCGGGCAGAGACTACATTGATTTTAACAGGCGCCGAATGTAATTCCTAAAGTGCGAATTATTACAGCTGACGTTGGAACACTAATTGCAGAGCGATTGCCAATCTGTCTACATACCCAGGAATTAGTGCCAGTTCGTTCAGTTTCCTTTTTTTCATCACCACGTGGCGTAGCGACCTGAAAGATTTCGAAAATCGCACCATGACATATGTCATGAAGCACAACTAAAGAGAACACAATAAAAAACACATTATTTTGTATTTCGCTTTTAGAAAGATCGCTTGGCTATAGAATCCGCGCACGCGCCCTGTTCAACACCTTCACCTTATGCCCAATTCTCGGCGCCTTTCTTAAAGCACGAGTAAACGCGTATTTGTACCACGTACCTGATAGGGCGGAATAAAAGTGAACATTACTTCTAGTTGACCTCAGTCGGCGAATTCGTTTTTCTGAAGAGGACTTGCTTACTTACTGCTCCCGAGCCAACGTCGTGCAGAATAGCGCCACCATTTATTTTAGCACCGTTTAGGAATACAAATTCAGGTCTTCGATGTTCCCATGCGAAGTTCCCTCTGAATAAACAGTAACTCTAAACAAACTTATGTACACTCGCGCGGAAAAGACCATGGTGTCAGCGAAGAATTCAGTCTTTTTTTTTTTTTTAGCGCGGCTCCCTAAAGCGTAATTCGTTAAGTGCACTCCATCGGTGAAACACTACCACATAGGCGCTACTACTCTGGGACAGAATCGGCCTCCAAACATTCCATCGCGCCTCTACAATGAGGTGGCAATCGAAAAGATCGTATGGAAATTTGTTTCGCATTTTTTCTCTCCATTTGTTTACCGCAGCATGTCTGATACAGCCCCGTCCTGTGCCACGTCGAGCTCCACGGAGCTTCCACATCGAGAGAGACCGTTCAACGCATAAACTGCAGGTATGTCCATGGTGTGGTTCCATCACTGTAAAAATTATGGTCCATAGCATTAACCTGTGAGTAAAGTTCGAGTTGATAAATTACACTTTCGCTCGTTTGTTTAACTTTAGTTAATTAAGGCAGCGGAAGTGAATATTGTCGACCTATTCTTCCTAATCGATTGCACGTCACATCGAGCCGGCTGTTCAGTGCAACAGTTACCTCCAACGTGAACGCTGTTTTCGAAATGTGGCCGTTGGCATTCTACAGCGCTAGCAAATGTTATCAGACCTTTACGGCCATATGCCGTCAATCTTTTTGAAAAGGCAGTCGTTGCACCTGTTGGCTTACTCTTTTGAGATACTACAAAAAGGAAGCAATCTCCCATATGGGAACTCAACTGCATGAGGCTGGATACGGTTAACCTAGACCGAAGACATTACCGCTGCTCCCGGTACGTGTCACAAAGTATCGCTATTGAACGGGCTCCTTGCTTGGGAGTTTTTCGTTAATTTAGTAAGCGCAAACGGAACACAAAGACCAGACGGAGGCACCACAAACGCTTGACTACGACTGCAATTTGCTAGACGTACCGATAGTCAAGCAATAACTAAAAAACTGCCTGCATTTCTAACGCGCTTGTGTGTGTCCATCCTATGGCTAAGATATTTCATTTCTTTGTCGTATCATGAGAAGCCAACAAACAAAGACACCAACGAAAACAGGGGAAATTACTTGTACTTACTAATATGATTAAAGAAATAAAGAATTAATGACAATAAAAGTGGATGAAGAAGGGCACCGCACGCGTATTGTGAAGACGTGTGATCGTTATCCAACTGAGGCAAGTTGTTTTTTCATCCCCTTTCGTTCTCATTTTTTATCATTTCTTTAATTTGTTTAGCGAGTACAAGTAATTCCTCGTTTTTCCTTAGTGTCCTTGTTTCTTGGTTTCTCATTATATGATAAATAAAAATCAGGCCCCTTGGTTAACCCCCTTTCTTCTCGCTCGTACATAACGAAGGTCTCGAATCCGGCAACATTGATGCTTTCAGGTAGCATGTGCGGCTTTTTTGACCAGTCGCCTTCACCCAGAAAGATCACGTACTCGTAACGCCTGCGGCAGAATTGATGTTCCACATCCGCCGCCGAGGTTACTAAGTGGTGGCGCTGGCTAACACTCCCAAGGTTAGTTCTTGTAGTAACACACATACCCAAGAAAGTGGATGGGGAAACCGCGCCGTGGTAGCTCAATTGGTTTGAGCATCGCACACGCAATGCGAAGACATGGGACCGTTCCCCACCTGCGGCAATTTTTTTTTTCATCCACTTTCATTTCCATAATTTATCATTTTTGTAATTCAGTTAGTAAGTACAAGTAATTTCCCCTGTCTTCCTTGGTGTCTTTGTTTGTTGGCTTCTCATGATACGATAAATAAAAATCGGGCCCCTTCGGTTAACCCCTTTCTTCTCGTTCATTTCTTTGTGTGACAAAAACAGAAGCCGTGCTAATACAGTTTTACAGTGCTGTAAAAATAAGGCTTCACTGACATCTTTGACAGCCGTCCTCAATATCTCCTGGGCCTGTTGTTGCTTGCAGATGCGCGCGATGTTCCCTCGGGCTGTAGTTCAGGCATCTTCCGATCTCGCCAATGCAGCATCTGCCACGCGAGAGCGGCAAAGTTGCCGTACGTTTAATGACTCTTGCTCGAGTAACCTTTTGTGGAGTAAATTGCAGTTGTAGTGTGGTGTTTCTGGTTTCTGCGTCTCTTCCCTGTGCACGAGTATTTCGCGCCCACAAATTGGCTCCACGAGCACAACGTTTCGTCGTTAGCCGAGAGTCTGAAATGCCAGGTTATGGTCAGGGTCATTTCCGCGAAAAAGAGCACAGCATTGCGGAGGAACAGCTGCTGCTGGCAGATTGACCAGCCCCAGTACCCTTGGCACAAAGTGAGCAGCAGAACTTGCGAACAGTTTTTCCAGTCACTTACCGATCCGAGCTGTACAACATAGCATGTACGTATCAGGTGAGAAATAAAATGTCCGCACATAAAAAAGGGATATTAGGGCCACATATGAATCCAGAGCACAATCATAAAAACATCAGTCAATTCCCATAGGAAAGAAACAAGAACGAATATCAGCCGAACAAGGCAGAAAATCAATTTCCTTAGCAATAACATAATTTCATGTAACGAGAGCGATCGAGCGTGCACAGCGCTTCTTCTGGCAGCGAAACGTAGGACGGCATACAATCTCGTTACTCAAGAATGCCGACTCATCGGAGGGTAGAGGCGCGTTTACTTATCTCCTCTGTTTTGATGCTGGCCACGTGGTGGTTGACATCTCCGGGAGACCCGCCTAATCGCAATGTGAAATCAAAGCAGTTCTCTGGATCGCCGCAGCGCGTGAAGTCTAAGCGCAGCGGAGCCGTGGTGGCTCACGTGGTACCGTCCGTTTACTCCCGTTTGATGGTTTCCGTCATGGGAAATTTACACGAAGTTTCAACAAACCTGACAGTAATAACATGGGAGGATACTTTGAAATAAATTTTTTTACGAAGGTTGATAACGGTGAAGTGACTTTGTTTTCCTTATAGAAGGACTTTCAAAGGAAATATAATTTGTTGCGTAAGTTCTTTCAGGAATATAAAACACGGCAAAGCGGAATGCGCCAGAGTTCTCGAGTTCTTAACAAAGGAATATTTCTGCATTCGTCAATCGCAATTTTGGGCCTATGCGTATGCCGCGCGTCACACGAAATTAGAGGTCAATCTTTCCGAAATGCCGTTCGTTGCGCGAACCATAGTGAGCCGCACTACTAGTTTTACTGGTAGATTTCTTCATTTTGGTAGGGAAATTTATTTCCCATTTGTAAACGCGCTTAACTACCACGTCGCGTCCTTCCCGCCCCGATAGCCGCAGTTTCGCAACTGCTTAACGCGAGAGACTGGACGCTGCTGCCACTGCTGCTCGAGAGCAATTGGACGACGCAAGACTTCGGCAGACAGGCCAGTTTACGTAATTCAGGTCGCACCGACGTTCAGTATGGGCTTGGCCACCCGGTATTGTACCGTGCGCACCCCTTGAGCAACTCAGCCTGCAGTTGTTGTGCGTCGCTTGCAGCTCGGTAAGATGGCCCACTCACGGTTGTTCGGAAGCTCAGTAACCTTTCTTTTCACATGGATAGTGTTACAACCGGTGCTTCGGTAGGTGCCATGCGTGTATCTCGGCTCAAACGTCATTACGCGTCGCCCTAATGTGATCAATTTATTGCTGCCCCTTTCGATGGCACCTTCTTCACTGAAGTTACAATCGAGACGCGAAGTCTTCCGCTAGATGTCCTCTCATGACCTGTTTATCTTGCGCACTGCCACGCAGCCACTTCACGCGGTCTGGCGTGATTCTTTGCAGGTGTTCCATGACCGTTCCGGCCCCCCTACCACCGGAGCTTCCCACCCTTGCCACCTGCACGTCGGCTGCCACCCCCGTTCCCGCCACTATCTGGGCACCTTTCGCGCCCGCCGTTCCGTCCACGGCCGTCCTCCCTGACGTATACGGGTTTGAAAATGAGGTGAGCAATTCTTTATGTTTCGAAGCTAACTGGCAAACATTGCGCATGCGAATGATTTTAGCTTTCTTCGAGAATTATATCATTGTGTGACCGTGTTTGCCGACGCAATCTACGTGGCCAGCTACTTCTTTTTAAGCATCAATATGTTTTTCTTTGAGCTGTCTTTTTTTCTGTTATGTCTACTAGTGGAATTCAAATTTACACTTCGCCTGTTCAAATTTCTTCTATTTCATTGGAAGTACACTGCCGCACTTGATGATTAGAATTTATATCCCTCATAGAGTTTGAATAATTTCTTATTTTGTACCTCCTAGCATGTCATTATTCATGAAGCCCATTTGTCGATTTCCTCGTACGGGTCTCGCATCTGTCACATATCATTGTGTCTATCCGTGAAGCTCACCGAAATTCCTCTTATTTCTTAAAGTTGTGCCCGAACGCTCATGCACTTTCCATGTGCGTCATAGTATTTCAAAACGAAGTTCATTTGCTGTCAAGCTGCGCAACTTTGTTATCACGTTTCTGCTATCGAGCGTGAAAGATATCGGATCTGGAAGATTCGATGACAGATGAGTGAAATCAGTCACCTGCAGGCGGCCGCCATTAGATTCACTGACCGCCATCGGCAATTATTGCTATCTCCGCCACTCCACTTTCTGGACTATTGCTTGCACCAATTTATGGCAGCAATATTAAAATTTACACGCATTACAATATACTGGCCATCACTTAATTTCTGAGAATCGAGGAAATCGACAGCGAGACAACTTTTTTAGAATTATCCTTGCAGGTTGACTTGAGTCTGTCGGTTATGTTCCTTTATGAATCTGCGCCGTCTGTTGTCGGCACTCGCACAATTCTTTCACTTGTGTATACTTATATAAAGTAAATGTTTTTATTTTTGTTTACCTCACCACCAAAAGAAACCAGTCCGCAGAAACAATTAGGACTGCCTTTTGCTATGTTTTTCTAGTCCCAGCGTATCGGTGTACCTCTAATTCGCTGTACCTTAAAGTTCTTTTGCATCTCCCTCATTTATGTCATTACAAGTGCGGCCGCGATCAGGTCGAACGCTCTGATGGCAAGTAACAGCATTTAGATACAAAACAACAGTCAAAATAATTGGTGTTTGACTTCCACACCGTTATATGCAACGTCAAACAATATCAGATGGCGCGCTTTTAGCCGTTCATGGGGATCAATCGACTGGCTTTGTTGGTTTTAAATTATTCAGTTTGTGAGTCTTTTCAGTAATTTCAACCTCATGCCATAATTCTATATGTGCTTTTGTGAGTGAAGAAATTTCGACTAAACTAGTCATGACATCTTCCTTATTTTTAATGAATTCCCCACGCATTTCGTTAACACAGGCTATGTAGTCCGTTTCAGAAAATGCTTCTTAAATGTTCCTGAAAAGTAGGGGAAGTGCAATTAAACAATTTTCTTCCGCCTGCTCTTGCTGTTAGGGCATACATTTAAGTTTCCTCGAGGTACTAAATATAGATACAGATATGCAGAATATACTACATGAATTTGTGAGCAGGAAAGATAGACGATTGATCCCATTGCAAGTCCGTCATGCGTGGACTTCTTAAGCGCTTTCATTAGATGAGAGAAGCTGACGCTGCTATAAAATTTTGATCGCAACACATTTCCGGCCATTATAGCCTGGACAACTGAAGCCGTCGAAGAGAGCGGCTGTTAGGAGCTGAGCGCACACACTTGCGTCACGTACGCTTCAAGCAAGCGCGAAGCTAAGGTCGCTCGCTTCGTGGTCTCTGGACAGTGAGGCCTTCACCGTCGCCTCACGCATAGGCTAGGGTAGTTTGCATGATTTATCGTGCACTTTCTACCGCTAGTCTTTTTTAATTAGTATCTGTATGTTGAAAGCATTCCAAAAGTAACTTTATTTTGTACCTTGCCAATAATTAAGAAATTTCGCACGCCTTCTTTAAATACCTCGAAGGTATGGCGATACCCGCAGCCTTACATATATATATATATATATATATATATATATATATATATATATATATATATATATATATATATTATATCATAGTGTAGAGTTCATTTGAGGCGCTCATATTATATAATATGAGCTACTGAAACATACTCTATACTAGCTACTATCTAATTGTTTAACAATTTCAGGTAGGTTGGAAACTAACGTCAAAGTAATGGATTACTTTTGATAATTTCTCAGTTAGTCTCGTGCGGCTGAAATTGGTAACGGTAATGAATTACACTTTTAAAGAAAACAAATTTATTTGTAATCGGTTGCTTCATTTCTTTCATGGCCAGGAATTAGTGCAATATCCCTTCTAAAATATCCTATGAACTTCACCGTAATATACCAACGTAACTCTATGGGCGACATTTAAAAAAAAATACGTTTCTAAATATTGCCCGAGTCTTGGCAAGTTTCACCTAGCACTGTCGAGAGGGTACTTCCTTCTAATAACATACGCAATTTCAGCACTTAGTGTAAACTTCGCTGCTGCTTCAGAGCAGTACTTGTTTTGGTCATGCAGAGCTGGCCATTCGTAGGCACAGATCCATCGACTACAGAGTAGACTTGTACACGGTCATACCTAGTAATATTGGACAGTAGCCCTTCGCTAAACCAGCTCTATGATTGGAATCGTGCTGTCACAGGCGATTCTTTGTTATTGGTGAAACTCTTCACGGAAGTACCCGGTACGTTACGTCTTCTTTAAGGGAAAAATACATGCGTTTTCTAGCAGGAAGCTACAAAGGAAATCACTAGGGGTCTCCCAGAAAGCGAGATTCGCAGTTAAGGAAAAATTCGTCCTGGTTCCGCATCTGGAAACACTTTTTTTTTTCTTGAACTGCGAAGGATGTCTTTCTGAAATTACTTGTACGGGTTTCAAGACAGGTGCGTGTCAATTTTTTTCCCCTTTCCCGAACTTTCCTCCACCTTGCGATCTTCCGCGGAATTGATTTGCCGTTATAGTCTTTTGTAACTAGCAGTTTCCGTGGAGTCAGAATGCAGTCAGAATGCGAACGCTGTGTTCAAAGTAAACAGAAAAATCACCGCGAGTGACCGCATCCTCGCATTCACGCATTTATTGGATTCTACGCAGTGGCGGCGTACAGAACACGGAACTCGGATGAAGACGGCGTGTGGCGCGATCGCCGGGGTGGACTATGCGCCTGGCGTTTTCTGTTCCTGCATATTGCAAAAATAAAAAAACGGATTTTCTTTCAGTCGTTATTACCGGCTCGTTTCGATCTGGCGCTTTTTATTTTGATTTTTTATTACACATGTGTATATACACATGTGTATATGTGTATATATATATATGTGTGTATACGTTAGGTTTCCTCTTTCTTTCATTATATTTGACTTTTATATTTATATATATATATATATATATGTATGTGTGGGAATGTGTATATATGGGTGTGTGTATATATATGTGTATGTATATCTGCTTCTGTACATATATATATATATATATATATATATATATATATATATATATATATATATGGTCTTATATAAGCATTATATCTGGTATTATGTATTCTTATTCCGATGAACTGTTATTTTCTGTACGTTTTTGTTTAACGGTTCGACATTCACGTCCAGGTCAAGCCCTGCCTTGAATATGGTGTCCGGGCCTCTGTCAAGCTGCAGACCGCAGCTTTTAGCCCTGTCAACCACAAAACTTGTTTTGGAAAAATAAAGAATTTGAGTTTGAATTTGATTTATTTAGAAAGTCCAAGCAGGCCTATGCACAGGCATTTGGGAAGGGGGGCATATGGCACAATTTATCTCAAAGTACAATCGGTAAAAAGACATCGATGCATAAAAGAATTCAAATATTGGCAAAACGAAGAAATTTGCATACTTACAAAAAGATGTCAAAAAGGAAGAAAAATGAACGAAAATGGAATGAACAGATAAGCATTGCATAAAAACAGCAAGAACTAATAAATAAGAGCAGCAAGGTACTTCACGTTGAGACGTTATGCACTGCACTGTTATGTTAAAGAATAAAAAAATAAAACTTGGTATAACGCGTGACGATGCATTGAAAGTGCAAACGTAATGGGATTGATAAGTACCCGTGTACTCACCCTTACGCACAGTGTGGGGGAAAATGTTTGAACAAATTGCTGCAAAAGGCGTCATGAATTCTTAGCAAAGTAATGCTGTCCGGGGACGGCTTGTCCAATGAGCGCGCTGTGAAGACGTGGTGTTTCAAGCATGGCAGGAATAATCCGTCAGAGTGAATAAATTTATGGGAATAATGACAGCAATGCGACATCACGGCGGGTACTCAACGACTGCAACGACAGTTCGGCTTTGATCCGCGTGATGCTAGGCTGGGCGCTGTAATTATGAGTAACGAAACGACTTGCCCCTATGCTGAATAATTTCCCATGATTCAATCAGGTATTGCTGGTGTGGAGACCAAATGGGAGACGCGTACTCGCGCTGTGGACGCCCGAACGTTAAGTAGGCCAGTTCACCCAAGCCAGATGGAACACTACGCAAGTTCCGGCGCAAAAACCCCCAATGATTTGGATGCATTGGCAAAGACACACGTAATGTGCTTAGAACATGATGGATTAGGTGTAAGGTGCCCACCCAGATACTGCGAATCAGCAGATTTAGGAGTAAAAGACATTGTTTTGCACTGTGACACGTTTAGTGTCATGAGCCATGTAGTTGCACCACTAGCTCACTATCTTCATGTCTCGATGGAGCGCTATGTGATCATCATTGTTAGTTACTGGACGGTAGTTCATTTCATACTTCTTTTGTCGCGTTAACTTAGGCGATATGCTTAACTTCGCAAAAACGCTTTCTACGTACCTAAATCAGGTGGCCCACCCTTGGCTAGTGAACGCTCTTGACGATAACAAATTAAAGAGAAGGAATTAAGGACAGCGGGAGCGGCAGCACCATTTCACGCGCTGACGCATTACACGTGATTCTAGATTCAGTTCCGTCATCTTGGTTGGGTCGTACGAGATTTTGCTGGTTTTTCACATCGGCTGTTGGTTAGCCAGTGCAAAGCGCGCGTCTGTAATCAAACTTTTGCCCAGTTCGAAGCACGAAGTTTATTACTTCTTACCTAATTATCCAAGGCTGTCTTGTAACGCAGAATTGTATTTCATGTATTATTGCTTTCTCTAACATTTTCGATTACTCTTCTTTTTCTAGTTATTTGTCACATTACCACCCGGTTCGGGGCCTATCCCCCGCAATATTTGCGCCGTTAAGAAAGTAATCGTCATCATCATCGTGCGCCAGCAAACGAGCCCCAATATTGGCTTCAATTAAAAAGCAAAATAAAAATTTACAGGCCCAGACACAGTAACAGGTTTCGGTGAATATTCGAATTGTAGCAAAGCCATGGGGAAGATGAACTGTGAAAGAGTGAACGAAAAAAAAATTTGGGGGGTTTTACGTGCCAAAACCACTTTCTGATTATGAGGCACGCCAGTGGAGGACTCCGGAAATTTAGACCACCGGGGGTTCTTTAACGTGCACCTAAATCTAAGCACACGGGTGTTTTCGCATTTCTCCCCCATCGAAATGCGACCGTCGTGGCCGGGATTCGATGCCGCGACCTCGTGCTCAGCAGCCTAACACCATAGCCACTGAGCAACCACGGCGGGTAGTGAACGAAACGGTACCATTACAATAAATGTTTAGTAGAAAATAAAAGTACACCAGCGAACATAAGAAGAAAATTGCACTACAAATGACAAGTGTAAAATCTTGTGTCGTGAAGCAAAAGCATTCGATGCCAATCGGTGCTCGAAGCACAGTAAGCGAATAGAGCGATGCGTGTGTTGTATATGCACTAATTTTACACGCTATATCGTGACGATAAGTAGGCCCCCACATTCGCGTACCACCTCTGTTATTAAACGTGTCCGTCGCGTAAGAAACTGCCAACTACTGCCCTTCCACTCTGGGAAGAACGATAAATAGCGAAGAGACATTGGAATTACTATATTGACGACTATATTTATTTATACAGTTGTTGCCATATTGATTGCAGAAAGACACATACGCGTAACTTCGTGTTCTTTATTGTCTTTATTTTGTCTCATTCGTTATCACTGTGACCATAGCTTTGCGTCGGTGGGGTACACCGCGATCGGTTGCTTAAGTCTACACACGCGTGGTCGACACATCGACGTCCGCGTAGCACTCAATTCCACACCGTTCCAACAGGAAAGATTCAATCCACCTGCCATCGGGGCGCGCGAAGTCGGCGTTATAGTCGACCATAGCAAGGGGGGGGGGGGGAGGGGGGGGGTACGATATTGCGTTTTATTATGCTTTTCGACCCTCCAATGGGAGCGAAGGAGCGACGCCATCCCACGTTTTCTATTTGGCCATAGCGGTCATGCGTCATAACGTGGTCGATAAGATCATAACATTCAGAGCCACCACCGCTACTGATAACAACACGCAGAAATGGTGATACACTTTATACATAGACGGAAGATAACATTCAAAGCGACCACCGTGGCTTGTTTTTTCAACATCTCGGACACATTCTTTTCCAGATCCTAGCCATAGACAGCTTCGCTGTAGAAGTTACGTTTTTTTTTTCTTTTTTTCTTTTTTTTTTAGCGGACAGCTAGTTTTACCTTTGCGCACGGGATCCCTTGGAGTCCCACTTTTAACAAGGGTAGTTCAAGGGCGTGTTACAGGTCCCCGGGCCCACACGCGTATGTGCCATTGAGTTTGGACCCGTTCTGCACTATCACCAGGACCGGCCAACATTATGATCCGTTTTTGTCAACATCTTGGACACATTTTTTTCCAGATCCTAGCCATAGACAGCTTCGCTATAAAAAAAAAAAAAAAGCCATGTCGACCAAAGTCAACGTGAAAAAGACAATGTGGACGTACATGGCATATATTTCATTTCATTTCATTTATTATACCCCTCAGGGCCAAGGCCATTGCAGAGGGGGAGTGGTAAATACAAAAAGAAGACAAAGACAGTTGGTTACATGAGTGTTTAAATGGCCCCTGTATATACAGTATTAGCTAAGGCTTCACGGAACTGTTCATAATTAATAAGGCCTACAACTTCGGCGGGAAGATGGTTCCAGTCACGCGAGGTTCGCGGCAGGAATGATTGTGAAAAACCTTTAGTGTTGCATGACAAAATACCGACTTTGTACTGATGATCAGTGCGACGGGATACATAAATTGGATGGGGGTCGTGCGTCATGTAATTATACATGTAATTATACATGTAATTGAAATTGGAGCCCTAAAGCTGACGGGTAGTTGCATAAATGTATGATATTTTTAACGATTTGCAGTACTTTCGACATTTCATTGCGAGACCTTAATTCCTTTTTTTCGAACCCTCTATTTCCTTTACTGAATTCGAGCGTTTCGTTCACTTTCTTTAACGCGCGCGTAAGTCGACGTTTTCTTCGCGTCGACACTGTTTGGCACGGCTTGCTTGTTTCCTTTTTTTTTTAACGAGAGGCCAAGTGGGCCGATCCCAGAGATAGTACAGTCGCTGGTACAATGTGCTTAATGTCCGTCTATATTGGCGCTATTTACGCTCGTACCGTTAAAGGGAAACTAAAGCGAAACAATAAATCAGTTTAGATTAATGAAGCATTGTTTGAGAACCCTGCAGGAAGTCATTTAAAAAAATTGTTTGATTATTAGATGAGAAAAGGAGGAGGAGATAAACTTTATTAAAGAGGAGGTCTTAGGCGGGGGTTGGGGTGACGTTCCCCTCCCCGCGGTGGGCTCCTCTTCTATGCCGGACGCCAGGTGGCCGACCGACGATGTCGTTCGGCGACCTCTTCGGCCCGCTCCGTGACTCGGAGTTGAACCTCCGGGTCCGAGCTGAGCAGCGCGGCCTCCCACTGCGATTGGGTAGAGAGCTGCAGACTGTTCGACGGCTTGTCTTGATTACATGAGTATAGGATGTGTGGTGTGTCTGCCTTATGGTGCCCACAGAGAGAACAGACGGGGCTGAACTGCTCTGGGAACCATATGGAGTATATGTACGGATTAAAGAAAGTGTCTGTTTGGAGCTGTCGCCAACTGACTTGCTGTGTTTTACTTAGAGATCTATGTGGTTCTGGGAATATTTGTCTTTCTTTCTTAAAGTGGGCAGTAATTTCTTTGTAGGTCGTCATTCGCTCCTTGGCCGACCTGAGCTCGGGGTAACGCACCTCCCGGTTAACTACGAATCCTCGGGCAAATTGGTGCGCCGCCTCATTTCCAGGATGGCCTGAATGGGCGGGGACCCAGACCAATGTGATCTGGCGGGTATTGGAGATTTTTGTAATATTTTGATGGCTGCTGAGTGGGCCCTTCCTTTGCAAAAATTTCGAATTGCGGTTTTAGAGTCGCTGATGATGTATTTGGCAGTGGTGGAGGTAATAGCTAAAGCTATGGCAGCTTCTTCGGCCTCCTCTGGAAATTTTGTTTTATCGATTGTCGCCGATGCGAGGGGAGAACCTCGATGATCGACAACTACCAGGGAAAAGGCGTCTCTGTCCGCATGTTCTGCCACGTCCACATGCGCCGTATCTTTCTGAACTGAAAATCTTTCGTGAAGTTTTTGTGCCCTAGCCTTTCTTCTGTTTGTATCGTAGTGTGGATGCATGTTTTTGGGCAGAGGATGGACTATTAAGTGTTCGTGCACGTGTCTTGGAATCGGCAAGGTGTGTGCACGGATTCCTTCATATTGTATGCCTGCCTTCTTTAGGATGAAACGTCCCGTTTCAGTGCCTGATAGTCTTTCGTATTGTGCGGTGAGGTGTGCTTCCATCATTTCCGCTAAGGTGTTATAAATTCCTAACTGTAGTAGTTTTCATTTGGGGTATGACGAGGGAGGTTGAGCGCAATTTTGTAGGATTGTCGAATTAGAGAATCCACGTCGTTCCTTTCTCTGACTGTGAGGGTGACGTATGGTGTAGAATAGATGACTCTGCTAAGAACAAAAGCCTGAATTAGTTTCCTGGTCTCGGCTTCTTTAACTCCTCCTCGCCTATTCGCGATGCGTCTGATGAGGAAGGAGATTTGGTTGACGGTGTTTCTCAGCTTCTTAATTAGTGTGTCGTTTTTTTGGTTTGACTGTATCAGCATTCCCAAGATTCTTAGGGTTTCCACTTCTGGGATGGCTGCCCCTTCCGCGTATATTTTGATCTCAGGCGCTTTATTTTTTTCTTTGACGCTTTGGGTGTAGGATGAGGAGTTCAGATTTTTGGGGGGAACACGCAAGTCCCGCGGCTTGTGCCTCCTCTACTACTACATCTGCCGCTTGTTGTAGCGTATCTTGTATAGTGCCGATACTCCCCTTGGTTGTCCAAAGGGTGATATCGTCCGCGTACAAGGAGTGTTCTAGGTCAGGGATGTTGGCGAGTTCGTGTGCCATATTGATGAGGGTTATATTGAATAAGAAGGGGGAGAGGACCGATCCTTGCGGCGTTCCTCTGTCTCCTAAAGTGAAGGTGTCGGATTTGATTGTGCCAATTTGAATTTTAGCCGTTCTATCAGAGAGAAAGTCCTTGATGTAGTTAAACGTTCTTTCGCCTACATTCAACGGTGAAAGAGAATCTAGGATTGCTTTGTGTTTGACGTTATCAAATGCTTTGGTTAAATCTAGAGCTAGGATTGCCCTTGTGCTCCTTTCTTGCTCCTGAGAAAGGACCTCGTTTGCTAGTCTGAGCATTGTATCCTGTGTTGATAAATGTGGTCTAAAGCCGACCATAGTGTTTGGATATAAATTTTCTTTGTGCATGTGGGACTGCAGTCTGGCTAGTATGACGTGCTCTATCAGTTTTCCTATGCAAGAAGTAAGCGAAATAGGTCTGAGGTTTTCGAGCGCGAGCTTTTTGCCCGGTTTTGGGATGAATTTAACGATGGCATGTTTCCAAGACGCTGGGAGTTTTCCTTCCCTCCAACACCCGTTCGCAAAGTCCGTGAGGGCTGTGATGGAAGCGTCGTCTAGGTTTCTGAGTGTCTTATTGTTAACGCAGTCCTCTCCCGGAGCGGATGTCGTGCGTATCTTAAGGAGGGCTGCTCTTATTTCCGCCATTGTTATGTCAGCGTCCAGGATGGGGTTAGGTTGCCCTTTTTAATCTGGTAGGGACTTCGTCTCTCGAGTTGTGCAGAAGTATTTCTGCTGTAGCGTGTTTATTATATCTTGATCTGTGCCTGGGTCTATGTTTAAGATTTTGGTGATTTCCTTTTGAGTCGTAGCTTTGTTCGATTCCGGATCAAGGAGATGCCGCAGAAGATTCCACGTGTCTCTCGTGCCAAGATTGCCATTTACATTTTCGCAGATATGGTTCCACTGCTGTCTTGCGAGTTCTGCGGAGTGGTGTTGAATTGC
Source organism: Dermacentor andersoni (assembly GCF_023375885.2). Classification (NCBI taxonomy): domain Eukaryota; kingdom Metazoa; phylum Arthropoda; class Arachnida; order Ixodida; family Ixodidae; genus Dermacentor; species Dermacentor andersoni. The sequence goes on along the minus strand of NC_092822.1, from coordinate 83,158,017 downwards.
TTCCGTGAGTGTGACTATCCTGTTTCTAAGCTTTTTGTTGTATTTTTGCTTAAGCCATCTTTTTTCTAGGCTTTGCCTTGCCTCCCACATGTGTGTGAGGCGGCTGTCAATCGTATTTACGCCTAGGTCATGTACTACGTCTTTAGAGGCCTTTCCCACATCTGATAGGAGGGTTTGTGTCCACTGTTCTAGGTCTGCGATCGGTTCCTGATTGTGGTCGCGGATCGTCCTAAATTTGTCCCAGTCGGTGATTCTGTTTTTTCTAGGTTGGGGTTTGAGATTGCCAGTGACGATTTTAGACGTTATGATATAATGGTCACTTCCCAGATTTTGTCTGGTGTTGCTCCAGCTTAAGTCTGGGAGATTTTTGCCTATCGTGAGGTCCGGGCACGTGTCCCTGTTCACGCTGTTGCCTATCCTTGTAGGTTGCATGGGGTCCGTGTATTGGGTCAGCCCTCTTTGCTGGATAAAATCCATTAGGGCCGTGCCTTTCCTGGATATTGTTGCGTGTCCCCATTGCACGTGTTGAGCGTTGAAGTCGCCCACAATTAGGATTGGGTTTTGACCTGCGATTTGTAGGGCTTTGAGTATAGCGGCTTTCGCTGGTCCAGCCTGTGCCCTGGGGTGGCTGTATGCGTTAAGTATGAACAGCGAAGAGGAGTTTCTTTTGCTAGGTAGAATTTCTAGTAATATACAATCGAGCTCTACGTTTTCAATCTCGTGGTTAACCACGGTAATGTTTCTATGTACCATCGTAGTGGTTAATGGCTGTTCTGCGATGTGACATGGCAGAACTACCCGATACCCTGGCAGTTTTAGTCGAGACATTCTGGGTTCCTGGATCGCAATTACGTCAGGTTTTTCGGATTGCGATTGAATGTGTAACTGCAGATGTGCTTTTTTATTGCGCATAGACCTACAGTTCCACTGCCAAATTGTTATGGTTTTAGGATTGGCCATTTTGCTGTGATTGATCGATTGGCGCCCCTTGAGTTGACGGGGGAAGCCGACGTAAAATTTCCTGTAAAACGGTGTCGAGTACTCCGAACTTGTGATTTACATCCTGTATGTGTTGTTCGAGGCTTTGTGTTAGATTGTCAACTCTTTGTGTTAGGTTATCGAGCTTCTGGCTGTGCCCTTCCACTTTTTGTTTGAGTTTTTGGACTTCCAGCGAGGGATTTCTTACGTCAGTTATTGCTCGTTTTTTGCGAGGTGTTTCTTCCTTGCTTACTACGCTTACTGGTGTTTCGACTGATGCGGCCACAGTAGTTTCCATTTCTGTGACCTCCGGCATTGGGAGTGGTTGTGGAAGAGGGTCCTTAGAATTTGTGGGGGCTTTTAGTTTACTGTTTTCTTGTTCTAAGTGTTTGATTCGGTCCGTGAGCATTTGAATGTGGTGGAGTGCCTGATCGAGTTTAGACTGTAATGACTGCAGCTCCGTCCCCTTTCCGTGAGAGGCCACTCCCGCCCAGCTCACCTGTTTCGGTCCGGGACTCTGAGTCCGGCTGCTGGTGCTGTTGCCACCTCCGCTGCGGCTGCTGCTTCCGCTGCGGCTGCTGCTGCGTCCGCTGTCCAAGGACGAGAAGGAGCTCGAGCGATCCTTCCTTTGGGTGGATGTTGCGTCGTCGCAGGTCCGGGATTTGGATCTTGACTGGTGCTCCGATGTTTTCGTTTGGGGTCGTTGAAATCGTTTCTTGCAACTGTTATCGCCTGTGCGGTGCCCTCCTCCACAGACAATGCAAACTGGGTCGCAGATTTCTTCCTTTAGGTGCTGGTTGCCGCAGTACGGGCACCGTTGTTGCGGTGGCTCCGGACATACGTCTCTTCTGTGTCCGACTCTTCTGCAGTTCGTGCACGCCTCTACTTTCGGAATGGACTCCGAAATATACGATGCTACCTGGTAGTTCGTCCGCGTCGAAGTGGAGCAGAAGGGACTTTGATGTTCTTCCCATGGTTCGGGCTTGTACGATTTCAGGGTTTCTTTTGTGCAATTCTGTCATCATTTCTTGTTGAGTTTCGCCATCGTAAGCCCGATAGATGATGCCTTGCAGGGCCCTGTCCGGAGGGGCGATGTACGACGTCATGATGACGTCTTTGCCTTCTATCTTGATTTGCTTGACTGTGACGTAGCGTAGTGCGTTTGCCTGCACCGGCGTCGATATGGTGAATACATTTTTTGCAGAATTTGTTCTAGATTGGTCTTTATCAGCCTCGGTCGCGGTGATGCCACTCGCTGTTGCGATCGCGTGCCTGATGGACTTCTCGGTGTAGCGCGTGAAATATACGCCACCCGTTGGTCTGTAGATGATTTTATAGTCCTCCTCCGGGAGTCGGGGAAGCCGTTTCTTGGGATGCAGTGGAGGGAGGGGTTGCGCCTGCGACTTCTCGGTTTGCTTATTTGGCTTCTGAGCTGTTAATGACCCAGCTTTGGGGTTCTTATTACGATAGGAAACAATCGTTTTCCAATCGGTCGTATCGAATTCGACTGTGGAGGCGTTAGTCCCAACTACGGCGTACTCCATGACTGTCGCCGAGGCGTTCGCGCCGCGCTAGGCCTGGCGTTCGGGTAAGTTAGGGCGCCGGAGCGACGCTGGCTTGAGACAGTCGGAGCTCGGTCGCCCGAGCTCCGATTTGCATAAAAGAGGTCTTGAAAGGTGCCTTATACACTCACGCTTCTTGTCCGTGTGTCGGCGTTGGCGTATCCTGGTGTTTTTCTTCGCAGCAGGTGCTCGAACACGGAGCCCAAACGAAGCACATGCGCCTCCATTGGCCCCCTAGCGGCAATCTCCTTAGATGAGAAAATGAAGATCCTAGTATCAGTATTTGAATTTCGCGCCGAAACCCCAGCGCCGGTACGTCAACGTGACGTCAGGGATTCCAAAGTATGTTTTCGCATTTGGGCCGCGTTGGCTGAGTAAAGGTTCCCGAAACTGGCCATATTTATTATTTGGTTCCTTTAGAACACAATGTAGCCCATCTGTACCGCTATATATAATTAGTAGGCCCTAGAAGATGCCATCAAAATCCAAGACGTCACAGCCCCCAGGTGCGGGAACCTAAGTAGGCGTCGCCAACCGTCTTATCGTTGTAAGAGTGGTGTTTTTGGTGTTGTAAAACGGTAATTTACTGATGCAGAAGAAATCATTTTTCACTTTAGTGTCCCTTTGACTTTACCTGCTCTGCGACTAATTCTCGCTTTTTCTCTACTTGAGACATACATTTTGATAGCTTTTGCGACTCGCTACGACATTCCGAGGAAGCAAAATTGACCCTTTGTTTAAGGGCCGCTCATCAGGCCACTTGGCAAATTTTAGTTATACGCTGTAAGTTGTTTCGTACCCTCTAGAGAGCGTTCTACCGCAAGAACTTCTTCAAATAGGTTCATTATGAGCAGCGAAATCAATATTTGAAGTTTCCCGAACACAATTTAGATGCACGTTAAAGAACCCCGGGTGGTCGAAATTTCCGGAGTCCCCCACTACGGCGTGCCTCATAATCAGAAAGTTGTTTTGGCACGTAAAACTTCATAATCTAATTTTTGTCCCGAACACAAGATTCCAAGAGTCGAGCTTCACAGCCAAACTCGACGCTCTCGCCACTTGCCCTTTCTAGCCTCCGCAAGCAAAATTACCTTCCCTACGTTCTCCCGTGCCGGAGCCGGAGGGTCGCGTCACGTACACGTCACGCCCCCCCCCCTCCCCCCCTTCTTTTTTTTGCTATTGCGTTTTTGCTGCACGGCGCACTTCCGGTGACGGTCTCGCGCGCGAGTCCGCGAGCTGTTGCGTTTGCTTCGTTTCGCTCTGTGCACAATCTTTGCGAGCTGTGCACGATGACACCAGCTTTGTTGTATGTCTCCTTCTGCGAAGTGGATCTCTCAGTACGCGCGCGTTCGGAGAGGCTGACCCGGCTCATGGCTCCATAGCGCGGTACACCGCGTCATTGTATCGCGGTATGATGAGTAAGTTGCACATGAACACTGAGGTAGACACGGGCCCATCAGAGAGTATGATCGAGCGCTGGAACACGGCGGAAAATTGCATAGTTTCGTTCTCAGCGCGCGCGCCCGCACGACGTGGGAACAAGCAGACGAAACGGAAGTACATCTCTCTTGCCACGGTGCGAAGTGGAACAATGACAGCATACATTCGGTTTTCAAGTTTTTATTATTTCTCCAAACTTTTACTCGTCTATTGAAGCAACAGATCAAACAAATAGCTGCTGTTAACTTGAACAGTTCCCAAAGTCACGTGTCACGATGTCAATATGTCAGTGAGTGACGTCAAAGCACGACCATGTACGTAGGCGCACTTGCGGGATTGACGTCGACTCTCCGGCTGGGAGCGCGGCACCCACGAGGAGATTGGCAGACGGCGTTTGGTTTGATATTTAAGCTCTTTACGCGCCGCGTGGCGGTGCGATCGTTAGCGCGCTTTGCATGCACTGCGATTGCCAGCCCAAAATGGCGAGACCTGGTGAGGGGCCCTTTAAGAGATTACATACATAGATGGCCAGCTCACAGATACGCCGAACCCGTATGAAGTCAATAAAGGGGGGCCTTGTCTTCAAAAATGTCCCAGTGCCGCTATGAGCGCACGGCTCTAAGAAATTTACTCTAAAAGCCCGCAGAGCCGGAACACCAAGCACACGCTTGTCCACCTGCGTTAAGAGCGCTCTAAGCATGGGTAACCTTAAGGGAATTAAATCGGTCAAAAGACGACGCACTTCTCGTCTGTTGCGCGGTTTGATCCCCTTCTACATGCAGCAACTAGCCCAGTTCAGCACAATCCATGGGTATTTTCATTCGACGCAAGATTGCTGATGTGACCAGCTGCCTATAATGCTGCCTAATCCACCTAAATGTAATATATGCCGCCATGCTTATTTGGTTATAACGTTGCAGCTCACCAAATGGATTGTTTGCGAAATTTGCAGTGGCGATCACGTACGGTTGTCTGAAATGCACGTGGACACCTTTTACTGATAGGGTCCATACTTAAAGGGACTTTAATGTGAAACACTGAATATTGATAGCGTATTTTTGACAAACTCTGCTTTCGCTGATTTCACGCTAATAGGTTATTTATTAGGAGAAAAATAAATAATGATGAACGCTTTCTTTTTGAATTTCGCGCCGATACACCAGGGCCGGCGCGTCAGTACGACGTCACGGATTGCAAAGTACGACGCCGCCAGGAAACTCAACCTCCCGGTTCCGTCGTGGGAGACGCCCACTTCATGAGAACCCAAAGCTCTCGTGGCCTGCAGGACCTGAATAAAGTTGATTTCCTTCCTTCCTTCCTTTTTGCGCATGTCGGCCGTTGTGGTTCAGTGGAACTTTTTTGAAACTTTCTATGTTCAATCTTTGCCTTGTTAGAATACAATGTAGACCGTGTTTTGCCGATTTTTTTACCAATAAAGTCTTAACTAGGCCCCAGCAGACAGCATCAAAATCCGTGACGTCATGGCGAGCTGATTCGGGAACTACAACGCGGTGTCGCCACCCGTTTCTTCTTTTTTTACGTATTTTCTGGCTTATTAATTAAGCGTCTTCTCGCCGGAAGCTCAGCTTCTTTTTTTTTTTTCATATATATCGTGCAAGCGACGTCACGGATGCAGTTCCACGGCCACTGGATAAAAAACAAAGGTGCGGCCTGCCGCGTGCATCAAAAACGCTGTCATCAGCCGCGGCGCTGCCAGTCGGGGACTGTTTTCTGGGATCGGCATAGAAGTGCGTGAGGAACGCGCTTCGAACGCAGTCTCCCGTGGAAACCGACGCGTCCCGTCCCCGAGAGCTAGCGCTTTTGTTTGTTTTGTTTTTGAACTAGCGCTCGAGCCGCAACCATTTGTTGCGGCTCGAGGTGGCATTTGGGCAAGAAATCCACGAACTATTGACAAGTACGTCCGGTAGTAGGAATGAAGGAAAAAAAGGTTTTACCTTATTTACACTGACTCCATATACGGAAGCCCACCCCACTCAGGGTCATATTAAGCGTCTGAGTTCACATAAGGACGCGTTAGCATCTCTGTCACCGCATGAAAGATATCCACCTTGAATACCGTCGTCTTTCCTAGTCGACTAGACCAGGGAAGCTGATGACTGTATCGCGGACAATCACAATCGTCGAATCCGTCGCAGTATCCCGCCCATAATGTCGCCCTGTTTTGCCGAACTCCGCCTCCGATGTTGCTAAATATGCGGCGCGCGTAGCAATCTGGGAATCCAAGGTCGAAGCCGTCCCGACGGTAGCATTCGACGTTGGCCCTTTTCATCACTGCGCTTATTCGATTCATCCAGGTTTCTCTGCACCTATGCCTTCGATTCCCCGAGATGCAGCGGTGCAACCTGCACCCGCGTGCTCGACTAAACGGGGTCAAGGCAAGGTACTGCCGCGGTGCAGTGCACCCTTCGACATTGCACTGAGCGGGTGCAGCTCTGCGCACCATAAATGGCTCCACCTGCACCTTCTTGAAATTATGGGGTTTTACGTGCCAAAACCACTTTCTGATCATGAGGCACGCCGTAGTGGAGGACTCCGGAAATTTCGACCACCTGGGGTTCTTTAACGTGCACCTAAATCTAAGTAGACGGGTGTTTTCGGATTTCGCCTTCCCATCGATATGCGGCCGCCGTGGCCGGGATTCGATCCCGCGACCTCGTGCTCAGCAGCCCAACACCATAGCCACTGAGCAACCACGGCGGGTACCTGCACCTTTTCGGTTATGGTGCCGTGCACCCTTTCTGAGCCGAACAAGCTTATTAGTTCATGTTGTCAGGTGCAGGAGGAGGGCTCTTCTGTTGACCCGTCAACCGTCTGCGCCAAAGCTGCGTTGACTTCTGGTTAGGCGCTGATGAATGAGGGGGGGGGGGGGGGGGGGCGACTTCCTCATGGTAAACGTCTAATAATACCCTTGGCCGTGTTGAGATGTAACACATCCAAATGTTGACCCACCTCTCGCAGTGGGTGTGCGCCATGATAATAGAAAAACCTAACCAAACCCCTCACCAGGTCTGCCATATTGAGGTGACAAGCGCGGTGCATACAATGTACGCTAACGATCGTGTGCGCTAAGTATTAGATTCCTACGCGTCGCGGAAAGAGCTTACATTTCAAATCAAACGCCTTCTGCCCTTCTACTCGTGGGCGCCGCGCTTCCGGCCGGAGAGACGACGTCAATCGCACAAGTGTGCCTACGCAGTACATGGCCATGCTGTGACGTCACTCACAGTGACACGTGATTCGAGAATTATTCCTGGCAACAGCAGTTATTTGCTTATTCTGATGCTTGAATACACGAATTAAGGTTAAGGTAGATGTACTTCCGTTTCGTCTACTTGTTCCCACGTCGTGCGGTCGCGCGCGCAGAGAACGAGACTACGTCATTTTCTAGCGTGTTCCAGCGCCGCGATCATGCTCTTTCATTCTCTCGCGCCCGCCTCAGTGCTCGTGATTGTGGCACTGACTTATACCGCTAATCAGGTTTTTTTCCGCAGAGCGCGCAAAATAATCCGCAGCGCAAAGCGAGGCAAACGCATCAGCTCGGGCGCGGGACCATCACCGGAAGTTCTCCACTCAGCAAAAACGTAAGAGAGCAGAAAGAAATTCACCGACGATTACGATATACTCCCCTATGCAACATTTGGGCGCCACTGTATGTGTGCATTCATTTCGTGATATATCGGCTGGCGGGGACAATCTGTCTCGTGCAGCACGTTGCAAACGGAGCGATGTGTGGCGCGAGCTGATCGCGAGATCGCGAGAGGCGGCGTGTGGATGACGCGTGGGCGCGATTCACAGCAGCAGCCGCAGACAGACCTGTGCTCCATGCAGGGCTCTGCTTCCATACAAACAATGCGCACTACTCTGGCGCCATCTCGTAGCCATCATCGCCGCAAAGCCCGTCTTGCGCAGCGCTACGCTTTTCTTCTCATGCTTTCTCTATGCCCTCTTCCTCCGCTTTCCTCCTCTCGCTGTCTTCACTATCGCGTCTTTTGTGTCCCGCTGCGCTCCGCTTTCACTTTCATCCTTCGCTGTGCTCTTTCACTCGGTCACTCGGTCACGAAGGACAACGCCGATAGTAGCCGTAGGAACGGGCGCCTAGGAGCTGCGCTTTAAAAGAAGGCGGGGCCCGTGACGTATTGGTCAAGCAATCCTCCGCCTCCGGAATGGGAGAACGCAGGGAAGGACTTTCGCTTGCGGAGGCTAGACGGGGCAAGTGGAGAGAATGTCTACGTTGGCGGGACCTCTAGCCTGCTGGAATAACGCGCTCGCGGTACTTCAAATATTTCGATCTCTGCTTTTAATGAAATAATTCGAAAATATTTTGCCGTAGAACGCTCCTTAGGGGGCGCGTAACAACTTCCAGCGTATAACCGAAATTTGCTATATGGCCTTGTGAGGAGCCTTTTAAGGTCCCGCACAACAAAATCATCAATGGGAGCGCAAGCCTTCCCGTCCCTGTGCCAAAGGGTCGAGACCCTCAAAGATAATAAATTTGCCACACTTACACCTAAGGCGTAGCGGTGTTTCAATGATTGTTGTTGTTTTTTAAATAGAAACCCTTTGGCAAGCAATGAAAAAAATCTGTGGGCACTTAACCACTTCTTATGAGTTGTGAATGCGAAAGTACTAATGTTCGATTGGACGCCACTGAGCGGTCCTTCTAGTTTTGCGCTGCGAGTAATCTACTCCAGCGGTACGTGCTGCCCTAGCCAGCCAGCAGCAGCCGCCTGCGCTGCCCACGCCGCATGTCAACGACGCCCTGCGCGACGAGAGACTGAGGTAGCAGCAGCTGCCACCAAGGTCGGCTGGCGCGTGCAGCAGCTATGCCCAGCGGGGGTGAGAGACAGAGAGATACAGACCTCACGCCGGCTCCCGAAAGCGAGAGCGAGGGTGACGTGGCGTCGCGATGCCCTCTCCCCTCCCGCAACACTTGGCGCTCTGCAGAGGCAGCTAGTGTGCTCTTTCGCCCGCTCTGGTTCGTAAAGGCGCGTTCGTGACGTGGCGTCACAGCCATTGACAATGCGAGTTTAGGTGCCGTTTCGCTGCTACAGATGACAGACGCCGGCTTCTTCTTTCAATAGGTCATTTGACGCCTTCGCTTCAAAAATTGTATATTGTCTGACCTTCCCAACAAAACCAACAACTCGGTGAGGGCGCCAGAGCAGCTCAGTTTGGGCAAATATTTATGAATTGTATTCGGCGACGTAGCCTAGTGATTTACGCTTGAGATGCTCGCGTTTGACATATGTATGCGACAAATGCTGCAAATCTAGGGAAGTTATTAGAGACGGCGCACAAAATTTATGCAGCGTCATTTTCTCCAAAATCTAGCCTCCATGGTGTCAGCTGATGAGAGAAGGATTTGAACAACCTTATTGCTCAGGAACACGTAACTTCCCCAACGAATCTGCCTTTCAGAAATTTCGTTCAGAACTTGTCCTTAATGACCATACACCTAAACCGGTCCAATGAAAGCTAAAGTATGGGGCACTAAATGATTTGAATGTTCACAAAATCTGCGAGTCGCCAGAAACCGTGAGGGATTAGCTCAGAGCGAGACAATCCTTCACGAGCACTGTAGAACGTGCCAGTGTATTTAGTAAACGGAGGGTCAGACTTAGAGTTAAAAAATTGGCAGGGCACCCATCCTTTAGAGATGATTGGCGGCTTTACTTCTGTCCGCCATCTATCTCATTTCAGTCCGCAATTGTCGATGATTTGTTTTATATAATGATTATTAAGTAACGCGGCACATACCCAGTGACCAAAGTTGGCGTCAAAAGAGAGAGAGAAATTTCGTGGCAGAAAGGTGGAGAGGTCGGGGGAGAGAGATAGAGAGATGCAAATGAGAGAAAGGCAGGGAGGTTAACCAGAGTTAAAACCTCCGGTTTGCTACCCTGCACTAGGAGAAGGGAAAGGGGAAGTAAAGACGGAAAGAAGAGCATGACAAAAATAAAAGCGTGAGAAAAAAATATGAAAAGGAACGGAATGGGGTCATTATAGTCTTTCTAACAGATCACTGTCGCGTAAGAAGGTCAACAAAGCCTTGACCGACTTTCGCTGCGACGACAGTTCATGCCGACATTCCAAAACTGACTGTTCTGAAAGTGATCTGTCGACAAGGCGTGCCAACGCGGTCGCTAGTGACAGCCGGGGGGCGCTGTATTGAGGACAGTGGCAAAGTACGTGTTCGATAGTCTCCTCGCTGCCGCAGTTACTGCAAGCTGCGCTGTTGTCCATACCGACTCGGAAGGCGAAAGATCTTGTGTAGGCCACACCAAGCCACAGTCGGCAAAGTACTGCTGTTTCGAGTCGAGAGAGTCCAGCTGGGTGTCGAAGTCGAAGGGATGGGTCCAGTCGGTGTAGGCGTGTATGCTTCAAGCTTGGTGTGTTCCATAAAGTTTTGATAGCTTCATTTGCAAGCACACGAATTTTCATTGCAGCGTCTGTTCTTGAGAATGGAATGGAGTCTTGCAAGCCCTCCTCATGTGCAGATCGTGCTGCTGCGTCGGCATGTTCATTGCCCATTATGCCACAGTGGCTTGGAGTCCACTGTAACGTGATGTCGTGTCCTTGCTCGATGGGATGGTGAAGCAGCAGTCTGATTTCTAGAACTAGTTGTTCGTGGTGTCCTCGGCATAATGCAGAAACCAAACAATGAAGAGCAGCCTTGGAGTCAGTGAGCAAGCTCCATTTCTTGGGTAGTTCTTCAGAAATTACACGAAGTGCACAACGAATAGCAGCAAGCTCCGCGGCAGTCGATGTAGTCTGGTGAGATAGTCGAATCTTTATGGTGGAAGGTTATGCAGGAAAGATCGCCGATCCTGCAGACCCATTCACCATGGTTGAAGCGTCAGTATATGGATGATGAAGCTTGTTGTACGTCTCGCACAGCAAGAGCAGTGAAAGCTGCTTGAGTGCTGGAGACGAAAGTTGGGCTTTTGTTCGTATTCCTGGTACCATTAGTCGAACCTTTGCTTGAGCCAAGCACCATGGTGGAAACGGAACTTTCGCTGGAGTTGTATCACCTGATGGAAGGTATGCACGATATGGCAGGACTGTTTCGCAAAAGTAAGCACGTGGTCGATCCTCTGGCAGTGAGCCTAAATGATTGGCAGGGGCTCGAGCAAGGTGTCTTACTTGCCGGGAGAGGTCGGCCTGAGTGAAGTGCCTCTGGTCTGCTACTCCACGATAGGCGTCAAAGAAATTCATTAACGAGCAGCGCGTGCTCACTGCCACATATCAATGGCCCAAACTGGCGTGAAAGAACGTCATTGAAGAGCGGCACGTAGCCACTGGAACATATCTAATGCAGGAAGTTGGTCGAACGATTGGTTTTGAAACCGGTTCCCTCAACACATTAGCCCTTACTTGTACCCATTTGACTCTGGACTACATACATACATACATACATACATACATACATACATACATACATACATGCATGCATACATAAATACATACATACATACATACATACATACACACACACACATACATACATACATACATACATACATACATACATACATACATACATACATCATACATACATACATACATACATACATACATACATACATACATACATACATACATACATACATACATACATACATATATACATACATACATACATACCACAAACTTCCCAGAGAATGCTAATGGCATTAAAATTCTGCTAGAAAGACAGGCACGAAGACTGAAGGCTAAGAGGAAACGAGAAACAGGGTATACGAACAAATTTTATACTTCGCTTTTTGAATCAACCGTGGCAATACCATGTTGTGGGCAATCTCCTGTGCTGTCTTCTTTGTCTTCGCATCTTGCTAGTTCCCGTGAAAAGAGATACAAAAATATCATTACTGCTACTTTACGCGGTCTCACTTTTCAACGCCTCTCTATACATGTTCCACTCTGACACATTTCACTCGGCTGCGGCAACGCATAAGGGCGACATAACAGAACATGTCTTAAAGAAGAAAAAGCCGAAGCAGCTAAGCCGGCTTGTCCTAAACAGTGGGCTGTGGCCGCCAAAATTAACCCCATGCTGGGGTCCCTTAACGACCCCGGCTCAAAATTCCGCGACTTTGGTGAGTTCTGACGAGAAATGTCACTACCTCCAGCCGGGTAACCAAGGCGTTCCTACCGAGTGCAACCAAAGGCAGCACCGACAACCATGGCAGACAACGACAGAAAATCGGGCGGTACCTTCGATCAGAAAGAAAATGCCGAAGACAACGCAGGAGCTCCTGAGGACGCACAGACGAGGAGCACCAGGGAGGCACTGGGCAAGTCCAGATCCATGCCTGCACTGGAACGGCCGAGCAACCGCAACAACACACGGATCAGCCAGTCCGAGTCGAGCTTCATCGCGTCGCTCAAGCAGCGCAGCGTTGTGCCCGAGGAACGCACGGTAAGGATATCCGGTGAAATTAAACTGGTGCGGACACTCTCGCAGCTGGTCGGCTCCGAGCACAGCTTCATCGAGGAAGAAGGCGCCCAGGGAGAGGAGGCGGGCGAAGCCCCAGTGGAGACGCAGGTGGGAGACACGCTGTCCTACATGGACTTTCCCAGCACTATCGGCACCGACACCAAGCTGGACGCCGAGCTCAGGCATCCGGTACGCAGCGCCGAGACCGTGGGCGAGGGCAAGACAGAGGACGCTCTGGTTGTAACGAGGCTCCAAGGAGAAGCGACCGTCGCTCCGACGACCATGGAATCAAGTGTAGGTGAGCCCCAAATTGCAAAAGCAGTTTCCGATTTAGAGCGCGACAAAAAACCCGTGCTCGCTAGCGCCGACGAGGTCACGGTGTATACGTCGTTCTCCGATTCGTCTGCGCCCAAGCAGGAACCAGAGCTAGCCAAGTTGCCTTTCCCGAGCGAAGGCGCCGAAGAAGAGATGGTCAGACTCGCTGCCCCCGGCACCTCCCGGCAGGATGTCATCAAATCCGTGGAGGAGGCGCATAGACCGCTGCCCTTCAAGACTCCCGAAGAAACAACCGCTGGTTCTGAAGTCGAGGACACCCTCGTCGAAAGAGCAGGACTCCATAAGCAAGTCGAGGAGTTGTCATCGAAGGCACTGACGCACGCTGAGACTGTCGAGCCTCGCGGAGACTGGGAAGGGCCCGCCGGGCAAAAGCCTGAAGCGGACACGGTGCTCACTAAGCAGCCTCCGAAGAGGCGCGTCAGCACGCAGGTGTCTGAAAGCCAGGCATCAGAGTGGCGCATCGTTGAACGCCCTGTGCCGTTTGGGAGCGAGAACCAACAAGTACGAACGAGGGACGATCAGGCTTTGCGGGCGACCGAAGACCACATTACAGTGGTTGGGCCGACAATTGCAGAGATCCTAATAGAAGCTGAGGTATCGGTCAAATCTGCGGGGGAAGAACTTCCGGCCGCGAAAGAACGACATGCCGCTCAAGAATACGAAAGCCGACAACTAGCTGAACCTTTGCCAACGTATGTCGCACCGAGACAAGCTCCAGAAATAGAAGTAACGATTGCGGAAATGGAAACAGCAGCTACCGAAGCAAAGACAGCTGAAGTAGCGAAGAGAGAAGAACCATTGCCTCCTACAGTCCCTGAGCCTCGCGAACCCTACATCGAATCATTTGCTCCTCAGGCACCTCTTACGGAAGCTCAAGAGTTAACACAACGACTTTCAGAGCAAAACGTGCTGCTCCGTAAGGCCGGGGTAGAGGAAAAAGTGTCAGAGAAAGAAGCAATACCACAGGCAGACACTGCCCTGCCAGTTCGCCGCCGTTCTTCAGTCCTGCCTCTAACAGAATCGACTGCACCAGGGTATCGCAGAAAGTCGTCAGATATAGAGGCCGGAGAGGGCGCTCAAAAAGAGCCATCATACATAGAAACCTCGCCAGCTCTCGAGTCCTTCCAACAAGAAGCCCTACCAATTCCTTCTTACGAAGAGACTACGCCGTACATAGAATCGTTTGCCCCTGAAGCTCTTCTTGAAGCAGATCAGGAATTGAAGCGAAAACGTTCAGAAGCTAATGTGGTCTACCACGAAGCCGGGGCTCAAGAAAAGATTACTAAGGCCGAACCACCACCTCCTTCACTCACCACATTGAAAGCGAGACGCCATTCCTCAATCACGCCACCAACAGCTGCGCTTGTGCCAGGGTACCGCAGAAAATCTTCGGCTAGAGAAGCAGCAGAAGCCGCTAAAAAAGAACCATCTTACATCGAAACCTCGCCAGCTCTCGAGTCCTTCCCACAAGAAGCCCCACCCATTCCTTCTTACAAAGAAACTACACCCTACATCGAATCATTTGCTCCTCAGGCACTTCTTACGGAAGCAGACACTGCAATGCCAGTTCGCCGCCATTCTTCAGTCCTGCCTCTAACACAATGGATTGTACCAGGATATCGCAGAAAATCGTCAGATATACAGGCCGGAGAGGCCGCTCAAAAAGAGCCATCGTACATAGAAACCTCGCCAGCTCTCGAGTCCTTCCCACAAGAAGCCCCACCCATTCCTTCTTACGAAGAGACTACGCCCTACATAGAATCTTTTGCTCCTGAAGCTCTTCTTAAAGCAGATCAGGAATTGAAGCGAAAACGTTCAGAAGCTAAAGTGGTCCACCACGAAGTCGGGGGTGAAAAAGAGATTACAAAGGTCGAACCACGGCCTCCTTCACTCGCCACATTGAAAGCAAGGCGCCATTCCTCAATCACGCCTCCAACAGCTGCGCTTGTGCCAGGGTACCGCAGAAGATCTTCGGCTAGAGAAGCAGCAGAAGCCGCTAAAGAAGAACCATCTTACATCGAAACCTCGCCAGCTCTCGAGTCCTTCCCACAAGAAGCCCCACCCATTCCTTCTTACGAAGAGACTACGCCGTACATAGAATCGTTTGCTCCTGAAGCTCTTTTTAAAGCAGATCAGGAATTGAAGCGAAAAGGTTCAGAAGCTGAAGTGGTCCACCACGAAGTCGGGGCTGAAAAAGAGATTCCAAAGGTCGAACCACGGCCTCCTTCAGTCGCCACATTGAAAGCAAGGCGCCATTCCTCAATCACGCCTCCAACAGCTGCGCTTGTGCCAGGGTACCGCAGAAGATCTTCGGCTAGAGAAGCAGCAGAAGCCGCTAAAGAAGAACCATCTTACATCGAAACCTCGCCAGCTCTCGAGTCCTTCCCACAAGAAGCCCCACCCATTCCTTCTTACGAAGAGACTACGCCGTACATAGAATCGTTTGCTCCTGAAGCTCTTTTTAAAGCAGATCAGGAATTGAAGCGAAAAGGTTCAGAAGCTGAAGTGGTCCACCACGAAGTCGGGGCTGAAAAAGAGATTCCAAAGGTCGAACCACGGCCTCCTTCACTCGCCACATTGAAAGCAAGGCGCCATTCCTCAATCACGCCTCCAACAGCTGCGCTTGTGCCAGGGTACCGCAGAAGATCTTCGGCTAGAGAAGCAGCAGAAGCCGCTAAAGAAGAACCATCATACATCGAAACCACGCCAGCTCTCGAGTCCTTCCCACAAGAAGCCCCACCCATTCCTTCTTACAAAGAAACTACACCCTACATCGAATCATTTGCTCCTCAGGCACTTCTTACGGAAGCAGACACCGCAATGCCAGTTCGCCGCCGTTCTTCAGTCCTGCCTCTAACAGAATGGATTGTACCAGAATATCACAGAAAATCGTCAGATGTAGAGGCCAGAGAGGCCGCTCAAAAAGAGCCATCGTACATAGAAACCTCGCCAGCTCTCGAGTCCTTCCCACAAGAAGCCCCACCCATTCCTTCTTACGAAGAGACTACGCCCTACATAGAATCTTTTGCTCCTGAAGCTCTTCTTAAAGCAGATCAGGAATTGAAGCGAAAAGGTTCAGAAGCTGAAGTGGTCCACCACGAAGTCGGGGCTGGAAAAGAGATTACAAAGGTCGAACCACGGCCTCCTTCACTCGCCACATTGAAAGCAAGGCGCCATTCCTCAATCACGCCTCCAACAGCTGCGCTTGTGCCAGGGTACCGCAGAAGATCTTCGGCTAGAGAAGCAGCAGAAGCCGCTAAAGAAGAACCATCTTACATCGAAACCTCGCCAGCTCTCGAGTCCTTCCCACAAGAAGCCCCACCCATTCCTTCTTACGAAGAGACTACGCCGTACATAGAATCGTTTGCTCCTGAAGCTCTTCTTAAAGCAGATCAGGAATTGAAGCGAAAAGGTTCAGAAGCTGAAGTGGTCCACCACGAAGTCGGGGCTGAAAAAGAGATTACAAAGGTCGAACCACGGCCTCCTTCACTCGCCACATTGAAAGCAAGGCGCCATTCCTCAATCACGCCTCCAACAGCTGCGCTTGTGCCAGGGTACCGCAGAAGATCTTCGGCTAGAGAAGCAGCAGAAGCCGCTAAAAAAGAACCATCTTACATCGAAACCTCGCCAGCTCTCGAGTCCTTCCCACAAGAAGCCCCACCCATTCCTTCTTACGAAGAGACTACGCCGTACATAGAATCGTTTGCTCCTGAAGCTCTTTTTAAAGCAGATCAGGAATTGAAGCGAAAACTCTCAGAAGGTAAAGTGGTCCACTACGAAGTCGGGGCGGAAAAAGAGATTACTAAGGCCGAACCACCACCTCCTTCACTCACCACATTGAAAGCGAGACGCCGTTCTTCAATCATGCCTCCGACAGCTGCGGTTGTGCCAGGGTACCGCAGGAGATCTTCAGCCAGAGAAGCAGCAGAAGCCGCAAAAAAAGAACCAACATACATCGAAACCACGCCAATCCTCCAGTCGTACCCACAAGAAGCTCCGCCTACAACTTCCTACGCGGAGACGACACCTTACATTGAATCGTTCCCGCCTGCGTCTTCCGTGGTCGACGCTAAAGCGCTTGGACCCCCCGTACCTGTGGAGAAAAGGCCTGCACTTGACCTGCGCAAGGTGTCTTCTGACGTTCAGGAGTGGGCTTTGATGGAGTTAAGACCCCCGACTGGCACCGAAATCACTGAAAAAAAAGAAACGCGGCTCGCAGTTGTTGATCGCGGGGAGGCTGAAGGGCGTGTTTTGCCGGCCTTCAAAATGGGAGAATCGGCGGAAGGGTCTTTGATTGCTCTCTCTACGTCTGCTGAGGAGAAGCCCTTCGCGGGTGGCTTATTTTCGCACGTTTCAATGCCGACTTCTCGCAAGCGGTCGCGACAAGTGAGCGATGTTACGGGCCTGAAGCGCTCAGAGGGGGCCGCGATGCAGGAAGGAGAGGAAATCACAGTAACTGTTCGCGATTACGAAGCTGATCACGAAGAGCAGCCATCAAGTGTGGGAACACAGTCTTCACAAGAAGAAGAAGAGCTCGAGAAGAGCGTGAGGAAAGAGAAGTTGGCACTGGCTCTGTATGACGAGAAGGTGCCCACTGTTGTGCTGGAGGCGAAGAAACACGCAGAAATGCTTGCGCCAGAAGAAGCACGTCTCAAGCCTGTGCCTCTGAAGCCGGAAGTGAAGGAATCACAACCGTTTGCACCCGTGCCGGAGGATGCGTCGTCCTTGGTCGAACTTGCACAGCCGCTCGTCATCAGGCCAGAATCTGCGATGGTTCGAGCAGAGCAGCCGGTTTTGGCAGATGAGCTTTTGCCAACTGCTGAGGAGGTCGTGCCTGTAGAAAGAGCTGTAGAAGAATGGAAACCTGCATCAGTCGTCGCCATGAAGCCTGAGCCAGTCGAGTTGTCCGAAGGTGTTGCACGTCCTGTCGCTGAAGAAATACCAAGGATTCCTAGCGAAGTCGCTGAAGTCGGAGAGTTACAAGAAGAAAAGCCCAAGTTTGCGCCCATATCGAAACCGCCAGAGTCTGACGCCGAGCGCCCAGAACAAGACGTTTACGTGACTGTGCTCACTCCTAAACATGATGAACCCCTCAGAGTTCTTGCGGGGATGCCTGTCATCACAGAACCTACGAAATTACCTCCTGTTGCTACGACAGAGCGAACGCATCACATTTCGGCACCGTGGTCAACTAGGTCGAGCGTAGCTGCCGCGGAAGAGGCTGCCAGAGGCCGTGCGGCCTGGGAGCAGGAGCTCACCAGGGCAGGTGGTACCGACCGCCGAATCGAGCGTCTGCACGAAAAGAAGACTGCAAAATACTCGGTCATTATAAAGGATGGGCAGCCGGTGAGAAGCATCTCCAGTTCGTTGGAGTGCACAGAACCTGTAAAAGAAGACTTCCCGGATAGTCTGTCCTATCAATACGTGGCTAGCGAGGAACAGGTACTGGAGAGGATCGTGACAGTTGACAGTACCGAGTCTATCTCTGTGCCGGCTCATCCGCCCTCGGACAAGCAGCCTCCCGGACCTGGTACACAGGGTGATGCATCATCAGCCCATACAGCACCACCAGGACCAGAGCGGTTTCAGCCCAAACAAAGAGAAGAGCCACGCAGCGAAGGGCCCACGTCCGAATCAGAATTTAAACCGGAAGAAGCGGCGCCATCCACGAACGCTCCCGAGGAAATGGTGGCGGCATCAGTTCAAGCGGCGGTACAGGAGCAAAAAGAGGGGTCATCTTTCGAAATAGGTATTCCAATCGACGAGCAGACGGAGTTTCCTACGATGAAAGAAGACTTAGAGAAGGAAGACCAGCAGCTCGAGGAAACGACGAGTGACGCCGGTTTTGAAGAGTTTTCTGCTGCACGCCACGTAGAAAAGGTCCCCAAAGCCAGGCCAAGTACTGTGGAGTCTTCGACAGCTTTGGAAAGTGGCGAGCAACCATTAGCACTTGAATATCTTCCTGTACAGATAGACACACACGTATCCACGACCCCTGCACCTTCTCGAATGCCTCTGTTAGCCCAGCTTGTTAAGGCGAAAGACGAGGCAACATTTGAGCCTGAAGAAGATGTACTAACGACAAAGACTTTCGAAAAAGATTATATGATCACCGTGGCGAGTCAGCGCTCTGACCAAGAAGCAACTCGTCCATTGACTGCAGCATCAAAGAAGGTCGCTTTTGGTACGACGGAACTGGAGCAGCTACAATCTGACCCCGAGCTACCTCAGATAGAACACACTCTTTCACGGACAGCTGTAGTTGAAGAAAAACCAAACCTAGATACTGAGCTGACTGCACCGGGTGTATTACCTCAGCAGAAAGTAAAGGACGAAATAGGCCACGAGGAAGCTGCTGGTCAGACCGAGATAAACGAAGCCACCGTACCGGAAAGTGATGGCCATCAGTTCACTCTCACTGAGCACGTCGAGCCAACGTGCCCTCCACAACCAGAGATAGCAGTTAAAGAGGAAATACCGGCGCTAGAAGCATTACCTGAAAGTGACCAACCACAGGTTCAAGTATCTGCGCAAGCGAAGCCTCTTGCCGAAGCTCCGTTATATGTTCACCCGGCGTTAACGGAGCCTCAAAAACTTGCAGCGTTGGATGAAACAACCGCTATAGTTGAAGTTAGGCCAAGGGGTTTAGAGCCTACAAAAGACAGGCCGCAGGTTGACTATCACGCCCCAGTCCAGGCAACAAAAGGAGAACGGAAGGAGCTGCGACCAATGATTGCGGAAAGCGTAGAATTCAAAATACACCAACCAGACAAGCTAGCACTTCCCGAAGTCGTTGAGAAGTCATCTCAAGACTCGGTTCCTCGAACGGCACAGAAACAGATAAGTGAAGCGCCGAGTATATATGACGCAGACGTAGAAGCGAAGAAACAGCAAACTGCATTAATGCTTTCCATCGAAGCCCCAGGTGGAGTTAGAGCAAGCCTGTCTCAAACAGAACCTCCTGTAAAAGAAGTCCCTACGGTGGCAGCCGAAGAGCAGGTGGGATTCTCTGCGCCGAAAGAGACGGAAGTGGCGATCGGAGAAGCGCTTACAGAGCCAACTGCTCGACCAGCCGTCACAGGACCTGTCGAAGAACCAAAAGCCGAGGTTACTTCTGAGGCTGCCCCATCCATGCAGCGCGTACCTGGGGCACCGGCCGCGGTTACTACCGGCACTCTCGTACCGAGAATCGAAACTGCGCTAGACGTTCATGCTACACAGGGCGTCGACCTAACGCCCATTAAAAGCGAGCACTGGCCAGTCGAGGCGATGATAGCGAGACCTCCCTTGGAGCCCGGGAGAGCACTGGCAGGAGCTGCTCAAGTTAAGGAAGAAGTCACTGCTGAAGACTATGTGCATACAACACCGCCTCCTGCAGCTGTCCTTCCGACAAAAGTCCCACAGGAAGAAGAGGGCGCCGAACTATGTGAAGCACCTAAAGGAGTCGCCGTGACGCCCATGATTCCCGAAGCTGCACGGCTTCTAGAACCGGATACTGCAACACAAGCGACAAAACAAGCGACAGAAGGCACACCATTGTCACATGCACCAGCCGAAACTGCAGTCGTTGAGGGGACCAAGCGTAAATATCTCGAGCATACTGGGGCAAGGCTCGCTATCGAGCACCTCACTCCGGAAGCCGGCACAAAGGAAGTGAAGCTAGCGACCGCCGGCGTTACGGCTGTCAAGGAAGAAATAACGACACACCAAGTTGCGGAAAAAGCGGCGCAAGCTCTCGTAGAAGTCGAAATGCCTGATGCATTAGTAGTGGCGACTGACAAATGGTTGGAATCTGTCGTTCCAGTTAGTGAAGAGCAAGTGATTGAAATCCCCGACGCTCTGTCTGATGTCGCGCCCGCAAGTACAGGAACAGTCCAATCGGTTACCCATGAAACCAAGCTCGAAAAGTTCCAGCAATCGACGACCGCTAAAACACCGGAAAAGGAACCTGCGCAACTACCCAAGCAACAGATCACCGAAATGCTCCAGATTTCGACGGAAGATCAACTAAGAATGAAGCCAAGCCAGGACGCAACTGCAGTCACAGAATCAAGAACAATGTCACAGACCGAACGAGCACAGAGGCAGCAAACCTTACAAGCCTTCGAAGTACCCAGCATAGAAGTAAGGTCAGCGGGAGACTTCAGCTCTGAAGGTACAGCAGTTCTTGTTGACGTCGAGGACGTGGACGAAGAGCACGAATATCATGAGGAAGTGCGAGAAAAGCGCTCGACTTCCATCGCATCGATGCTGAGAGAGTCGCCAGCAACTATAATGGCACAGTTAAACGTCGCTTCGTCAAAGCCAGAATCGCCGGCCGAAAGAAAGGGCGAAGCAGTGCTGGAGCCCAGATTTCACACCCCGCATTCGGAAGAGGAACTTGACAAAACCATGATCGCAGGTGCCATCACGGATCTATCTATAGTACCAGAAGAAATTACCAAATCTCTTACAGATTTCACAGAATCAACCAACATAGGACCGCTTCCAGCGTTACGTCAAGCCAGTGCCCCAGATCTTCAAAGCTTCCAAGAAAAAGAGCCGGAAGCAACAGCACTCAAAGCGCTTGATCAAATCGGGGAATTATCTATTGCTAATGCGGTCGTTGAAAAACCACTTCCGACAAACCTTGCAGAAAAGCCGTCAACAATCGAACACGTTGCAAAGAAAGTCTCAGAGTCACATTCCGATGACGCCATTCTAACCTCCACGCCTTCCTCGTACGTCGAAACTACACCATACATGGCGGCTTATCCGGTGGAACCGGCTCCAATTGTAGTGCGACCAGAAGTGGCTGGTTTGCTGCAGGAACATATCGTTCTGAAAAAACTACCTCAGGTTGAGATCCCGCAGTCTATTATAACGACGGCCGCTGGTCAAGATGAGAAGGAAACCAAACCAGCAGTACTCGAAAGTACTGGTGAAATCGTGGAAGTGCTCCCTGCAGAAATCATCCTTGCTGAGAAGGAACCTGCGCCAGCAGTCGAGCCAGCGCTAATTGTAGAACGACCGGAAGTGACCGGTTTACAACAGGAAGACATCGCCGCGAAAGTGCCTCCTGAAGTTGAGGCTCCAGTTTATCTAACGACAGCTACTGCTGAAGCTGAGAAGGAACCTGCGCCAGCAGTCGAGCCAGCGCTAATTGTAGAACGACCGGAAGTGGCCGGTGTGCTACAGGAAGACATCGCCGCGAAAGTGCCTCCTGAAGTTGAGGCTCCAATTTATCTAACGACAGCTACTGCTGAAGCTGAGAAGGAACCTGCGCCAGCGGTGGAGTCAGCGCTAATTGAAGAACGACTGGAAGTGACCGGTTTGCCACAGGAAGACATCGCCGCGAAAGTGCCTCCTGAAGTTGAGGCTCCAGTTTATCTAAGGACCGCTACTGCTGAAGCTGAGAAGGAACCTGCGCAAGCAGTCGAGCCAGCGCTAATTGTAGAACGACCAGAAGTGGCCGGTGTGCTACAGGAAGACATCGCCGCGAAAGTGCCTCCTGAAGTTGAGGCTCCAATTTATCTAACGACAGCTACTGCTGAAGCTGAGAAGGAACCTGCGCCAGCGGTGGAGCCAGCGCTAATTGTAGAACGACCGGAAGTGACCCGTTTGCCACAGGAAGACATCGCCGCGAAAGTGCCTCCTGAAGTTGAGGCTCCAGTTTATCTAACGACAGCTACTGCTGAAGCTGAGAAAGAACATGCGCCAGCAGTCGAGCCAGCGCTAATTGTAGAACGACCAGAAGTGGCCGGTTTGCTACAGGAAGACATCGCCGCGAAAGTGCCTCCTGAAGTTGAGGCTCCAATTTATCTAACGACAGCTACTGCTGAAGCTGAGAAGGAACCTACGCCAGCGGTGGAGCCAGCGCTAATTGAAGAACGACTGGAAGTGACCGGTTTGCCACAGGAAGACATCGCCGCGAAAGTGCCTCCTGAAGTTGAGGCTCCAGTTTATCTAAGGACCGCTACTGCTGAAGCTGAGAAGGAACCTGCGCAAGCAGTCGAGCCAGCGCTAATTGTAGAACGACCGGAAGTGACCCGTTTGCCACAGGAAGACATCGCCGCGAAAGTGCCTCCTGAAGTTGAGGCTCCAGTTTATCTAACGACAGCTACTGCTGAAGCTGAGAAAGAACATGCGCCAGCAGTCGAGCCAGCGCTAATTGTAGAACGACCGGAAGTGGCCGGTTTGCTACAGGAATACATCGCCGCGAAAGTGCCTTTTGAAGTTGAGGCTCCAGTTTATCTAACGACAGCTACTGCTGAAGCTGAGAAGGAACCTGCGCCAGCAGTCGAGCCAGCGCTAATTGTAGAACGACCAGAAGTGGCCGGTGTGCTACAGGAAGACATCGCCGCGAAAGTGCCTCCTCAAGTTGAGGCTCCAATTTATCTAAGGACCGCTACTGCTGAAGCTGAGAAGGAACCTGCGCAAGCAGTCGAGCCAGCGCTAATTGTAGAACGACCGGAAGTGACCGGTTTGCCACAGGAAGACATCGCCGCGAAAGTGCCTCCTGAAGTTGAGGCTCCAGTTTATCTAACGACAGCTACTGCTGAAGCTGAGAAAGAACATGCGCCAGCAGTCGAGCCAGCGCTAATTGTAGAACGACCGGAAGTGGCCGGTTTGCTGCAGGAATACATCGCCGCGAAAGTGCCTTTTGAAGTTGAGGCTCCAGTTTATCTAACGACAGCTACTGCTGAAGCTGAGAAGGAACCTGCGCCAGCAGTCGAGCCAGCGCTAGTTGTAGAACGACCGGAAGTGGCCGGTGTGCTACAGGAAGACATCGCCGCGAAAGTGCCTCCTGAAGTTGAGGCTCCAATTTCTCTAACGACAGCTACTGCTGAAGCTGAGAAGGAACCTGCGCCAGCAGTCGAGCCAGCGCTAATTGTAGAACGACCAGAAGTGGCCGGTTTGCTACAGGAAGACATCGCCGCGAAAGTGCCTCCTCAAGTTGAGGCTCCAGTTTATCTAACGACAGCTACTGCTGAAGCTGAGAAAGAACATGCGCCAGCAGTCGAGCCAGCGCTAATTGTAGAACGACCGGAAGTGACCGGTTTACCACAGGAAGACATCGCCGCGAAAGTGCCTCCTGAAGTTGAGGCTCCAGTTTATCTAACGACAGCTACTGCTGAAGCTGAGAAGGAACCTGCGCCATCAGTGGAGCAAGCGCTAATTGTAGAGCGACCGGAAGTGGCCGCTTTGCTACAGGAAGACATCGCCGCAAGAGCATCTGCTGAAGTTAAGGTCCCGCTGTATCCATCAACAGCTACTGCTGAAGCTGACAAGGAACCTACGCCAGCAGTCGAGCCAGCTCTAATTGTAGAGCTACCGGAAGTGGCCGGTTTGCTAAAGGAAGACATCGCCGCGAAAGCGCTTGCAGAAGCTGAGGCTCCGATGTACCTAACAACAGCTACTGCTGAAGCTGACAAGGAACCTGAACAAGCAGTGGAGCCAGCGCTAATTATAAAGCGACCGGAAGTAGTCGGTTTGCTTCAGAAAGACGTCGCGAAAGCGCCTCCTCTGGTAAAGGTCCCTATACTTATGAGGACGGCCACTAGTGAAGGTGAGAGCAAACACGAACCGGCAGTGGAGCCAGCTGCCATTGTAGGGCGACCAGAAGTGGCGGGCTTGCTTCAGGAAGACATCGTTGCAAAAGCGCCTCCTCTAGTCCCGGCGTCTGTAATGACGGCCACTGGTGAAACTGAGAGAAAACACGAACCAGCAGTACCCAAAACATCTGGTGAAACCAATGAGGTACTCATTTCTGAAACGATCTTGGAGGAACCACTACAGGCGAACGTTCCTGAAAAGCCTCCAGCGATCGAACACCTAGGAGTGGAAAATTTAGAACCCCCTTCCGAAGGCGTAATTGCGCCCACTGCCCCGTCCTCGTACGCCGAGACAACACCTTACGTAGCGGCGTGTCCACTGGAGCCAGCTCCAATTGTAGCCCGACAAGAAATGGTTGGACAGTTGCAAGAAATCCCGGTCTTAAGCATTGTCGCAGCAGCGGGAGCAGAAGTTCCTGTAGAAGTTGCTACAGAACTGACTAAGATGAAACCGCTAGCGTTGGACATTCTAAAACCTCAACAACCTGTCGAAGCACCTCACGCTGCTACACTTGTCGAAGAGTCACTGCCGTCCGAAGTTGCTACGGACTCGCGGTTAGCTATTGAACAAAGGCTTGCCGAAGAGACTTATGCTGAGACGGCACCGTTTGTGCGACAGTATGCCGAAGAAGGCACACTGCCGGTTGTTACTTCTGTAGATGCTATGCGACGAGAATCTTTGACGCGGCAGCTTTCCGAAACAGCTGTTGCGGTTGTTCCTCAAAAATATCCTTACTCAGAACTTATGCCTAGTTTAGAAGCGCACCCAAAAGAGACCCCGTTGGAAATTATTTCTCAGCAGTCTCCAGCGCCGTCAGATGTCTTGCCTGAAAAGCACGAAGTCGTGCCTTTACTTCAAGTCCTGCCAAGATCGCCGCCTGATGACGCTGCGCCTGCGACATTTGCTCCTACAGCGCCTACAGAAATACTTCCAATTGAAGCCGATATGCTGTGCGCGCGAGACGTCCTCGATGAAGAACACCTTTGGGGAGTGGTGCAAGAACCAGTGTCGCTATTGGAGAAGCCCGTAGAAGCAGCTTCGACATTTTCACAAGTAGGCGCTACTTATTTAGTTAAAGAAGACCATGCTGGCGCTACTGCTGAAGTACCACCAGGAAAACCAACGCAAGCTCAGCCTTCTACGGAGAGAGCCCACAAAATTTCCGAGGGCGAAGTGCTGGTCCTAGGTGAAGTGCCGACTGCGGCTACTCCAGACGTTCTTAGAGCGCCCTGCGCAACAGTTGAGCCTTATGCAGTTCAGGACCAGGCAGAAGTACAAATTTATACCCCTCAAGAGCAGCACACACCGTATTCAAAGGCTACCACCGCAGCAGTACCTCAAGAAATTACGAAAGAAACCGCCTCTCTACTCGAACAGACTATGACTGTCCTGGAACCACTTCCTGAAACTATTCCACAACCTCCAAAAGCCCCAACGCCAGGTGAAACGCGAGCACAAACTGTTGAAGCAGCTCCCGAAATTCTGCCCGTTTCAGTGCCTGGAATACCGGTGGTGCAGGCGCTCACAGAAATTACTCGTGCAGGAGACGCACAACTGGCGATTCCCAAGATCGAGGAAGCTCCAGGCACCAGTGTAGATCTCCCTTCTGTGGAAACCATGTCTCTCGTGGAATTGCACCGACGGGAGCCGGTGGTTCTCGCGGAAGAGCAGGAATTACGAGAAAAATCGGTGTCGGCAAGGGCCGAAGAGCCACCCGAAAGGCTTCCGCAAGGGATCACCACTGTCCCGGCTTTGGAGCCTCATGCTGGACTCGCGTCACAGCTTTCTCAAGTGGAGCCAACGTCTTTAGCTATTGCGGGGGCAAAAGATTCACTAGCCCTTATGGAACTAGCCGCACCGCACACAGAGCCCTCTGCTGCAAAACCGGAACTGACTGAACAGCCTCAAGAAGCATTTGTAAAGGAAGAACAATTGACCTATTTCCCTTCTACTAAACCCACAACCAGAGCAGCCTCGCTCGATATAGCAGAAGCAGCGCTGCAGTCGGCAGTAAAGGTAGTAGAAGAAAAGGTTCGAGAAGCGGCTGAAGCGGCTGAACGCGAGGCAAAGAAAGTCGAGGAGGAAGAAGAAGCAGCGTCAGTTACAGCCGCGCCCGCGCTGCCGATTGAAGTTGTCAAATCCGTCAGTGCAACCCCCGGAACTGTACCAACCCAGCCCGTCGGTGACCTAGTGGCCGCAATTTCTGGTGCAATCGACGACATGCGAGCCGAGGCTCCCGGAGTTAGCGAGTCTGAACTGGCCATAGCCGAAGCACTCAGGGCATCGAGAGAAGAAGCTCGCGTGCAAGGAATCGTCGCCGAAGCGGTTCCACCCCAACTCGAGCAACAGGAAGCGGAATTCGTCTCACTCGAGAGCCTGGCTCGACCGCTCATCTCCGAACGCGAAATGGACCAGGCCCAAGTATCAGGTACCGTCCTTCCGCCGTCGGAGACCAAGACGTACGCCGAGTTCCAGAAGTCACTGAAGGCGTCCTCAGCTACGACTGTGCCGAGCACGGGCACCGTGGCCTTAAGACGCTTGACGGCAGAGTACCCGTTCGCTGTGCCTGACGCCGAACTGTCAAAAGTGCACGCGGATAGCGGCGAAAGCGCGACTGTGATCGAACCGGCATTGCAGCGGCCGCTCGCGGAGAAAGAAGAGGAAGAGATCCGGGAGCTGGCCGTGGCCGCCGTCATGGTGGCCGCCGCGTCTGCAGCCGTGAACGCGCAGCAGCAGCGCGAGATGTCTGCGCTTCGAGAGCCTTCGGTGACAGGTTCAATGATAAGCGCCACCTCCGAAGTCCCGATCGCTTCTACCGTCGCGCGCGAGATCCGGCAGAAGCTCGCCGGCGAGCTCGAGGTGTTGCCGAGCGCATCACGCACCGCGCTCGTCGACGTGCTCGCCGCCGGGCCGCCGCAGGAACCCGATTTTCCCAACGCCATCGTGGGGCCCCCTAGCACGATTTCGACCAGCTGGAGCACGGAGGACGCCGGCAGGCTTCGGCGGCACTCGAGCCGAGACCGGTCGGAGGAGTTCCGAGTGCCGGAGACGCTGGTGCCCGCGCTGGACGATGAAATTCACGTGCCGCGACCGACTTCCTTCAACGTTCCCGTCATCAACATCCAATACAACTTCCATTTCCCGCGCCCTGACTCCCCCGGAGCCCCGGGTCGACAGTCACCGCCAAGCCCAGAGCAAGCCATGGCCGCCCAGGTGCTCCAAGGAGCGCTGGCCCAGCAGGGAATGGCGGGGCACATTCCGGGCCACCACGTTCTCTCGCCCGAGCAGCAAGCTCTCCGGGAGATGACCGAACGGCTAAACCGAGTCGCGCTCCACGGGTCGGAGCCCTACACCGGACGCCAAAGCCCCGGCAAGGGAACCATGTTCCGGCCGCTGCCCAGAAAGCCCGTGCCTCCCGTGCCACCGCTCATGCCTCCGGGCGACGAGATGTCGGCGGAGGAACGCAAGAGGTTGTGCGGCTTTCGCTTCATCGTGTGTTTGCTGGCGTTCCTCATGATAGTCTTCGTCCTGCTCTACTGCCTCGGTCTCATAGGAAACAAGCGGTACTTTATGTATTATAGCTGAAGAAACGCCGCCGTAAGATTCTGGGACGTACAGCGAGTTTCCCCTCGACGGCGACATGCCGTGAGACGAAGCGCCAAGCTTCGGCGAAACGCCACTTACTGAAGAGTGTGGCAGGTGTTGGACGAGCACCCATGAAACGCCTCGGAAACGAAGCTCCCTCAACTTCGTTATCACGCCTGTCCAGCAGCGTGCTCCAGCTCCACCCAGAAGACGCAAAGGAAATTCGCCAGCATCTATAGCCACGGCGAAACGCGGATGCTCCAAGGCTGGCGCAGAATCCAAGCTGCAGAAGACCCGGCCTCTAATCATTACAGCCGTGCATCGGTGAACAGCCATCACGCCGACAGCAATAAAGTTTCGACGTAATAAACTGTCACTCTCAAGTCTCGTTACATCAGCGTTCTCCGTGTGTGTGTGTGCTAGTCTCCAAAAATGCACGTTACTTGACGAATTCGTTAAAGCTTCTACACTCCTTGTTCCCTCTAAAAGCTTTCCACGAGGCTGTTGTTTCTGATGAACCTCATCTGGTGATTATAAAAACGCGTCTCGAAAAGTCGCTGGTTGCACTTGTTTCGATGGCGAATCACTACGGGTGATTGGCCAAGATTCGAATGGAATCTGGCAAAGTACCGCATTACTAAAAGCGACCTGATATTTTGGAACAAAATTAATGAAAAGGAACGTACGAAGAACTGAACATCAAAATCGGTCTAAAGCAACTAAAAGTTCTTCCTCGGCTGTGCGAGCATTATCATTATTATTATATTATTATTATTATTATTATTATTATTATTATTATTATTATTATTATTATTATTATTATTATTATTATTATTTCTAAGCGAATACCCTTTTGTAGGTAAGTGCCACTGTTTGGAAACGCCACCATCTTTCAGACAACTAGGCGAAAGAAGGAAAAGACTGCCGCTTTGCGAGTGTGCGGAGATAGCTTTGCGCTTCTCTTAGGCCTTCCTTGCTTTCTTTTTTACTCATACTCAGCAGTCACCTAATGGCAAGAACGACCTGTTAAGAACAGAATTATTGCGGACCCCATTGCCAGTGAAAAAGGCATGCTCATCATCGTCATCGCCACCGACCATCTGTGCCCACCAAGGTCGCGCTCACGAGCTCCGCAGCGCGTTCGTCAGCTTTTCCGTTTTCTCTTCAGGGCTCGACGTCGTCACATCTGCGAGCCTTCCCTGTGCAGTGACGGTGCGAACCGACCGATTGCAGCTGCGGTCCGACGACGCGAGCCATGCTCGAAAAGGAGTTCTGCACCACGCCCACGATTCACGAGTACGAGTTCGCCCACTACAGGCACCGCCTCCACGGCACCGCCGCCGACGAGGACGGCTCCTCGGCCGAACCAAAGCATGGCCCGCAGCTGGTGGACCTGCGCGATCGGGCCCTGCCGCTGGGACTCGCGCGACCGCCGGCCTGTGGGACCGAGCATGAGGCGAGTGTCCTCGACCTTACGTGGTCTCAAGCACTACGTGCACTCTGCCGAATCTAACCCACACTTTTTAGACTGTGTTAAACGATTGTGCTAGTTTGTTTTGTTTTTTTGTCCTGTGTGCCCTGTCCCGCTTCGCGCTGCACCACACAGTCTAAAATGGAAAGCCAACTAGCCCAAACCATCACCCTTCTAACCCTCACGTTGAAAAAAAATGGGTCCAGACTGTGAAAGTTTTCAGGCGAAAATACTATTTGTCCGGCTCCCGCTTTCTTCTAGTATTTTTGTTTTTTTTGCAGTAAGTATACATCGTGTAATACATTGCAGGCAAGGCTTTTGAAGGTGGCGCTGCTCGGGATGTGCGGTCATAGAAGTCCGACTTCGCGCGTTTCCCAGTGCAGTCATTTTCGATCTGCGTCGCTTTCCACAAAACATCTACTGCATTTCATGTCTTACAACTACAACTTGTCAATCAATCCAATCAATCGATCCATCGATCGATCAGTCAGACAAATTGCTTATTTCAGTTTTTACAGAAAAAGCTGGACCTCACGAAGAAAAAAAAAAACGACCGCTTCAGAGGCCTCACCAACCTAGGACGTAAAGCTACGGCCAAAACCCATATTTACGCATCTTTGTGCTTCCTGTAAGTGACGCATTGTATGTTTGGTCGCGAGTGCTAGCGGTGCGTGTTCGCCGTTGGTCGCAGAAACGTGTCTTTCCGCATGTTCGGTGGAAAATAGGTTCACATCTGAGACTTTGCGCAATAATTACGTCGCATTGTTGGACATAAAAGTACGAGACCTAGAACTGTATCGAATTACATGACACATACATTTATTTTATTTGCGAAGCACTATATTTTTTTTTATTCCCAATGCGAGTATGAGAGAAGTCTGTCCACCCTTCTTAGCGCCGCCCTCTGTGCATGAAACCGAGTGCAGCTATATATGACATATGACATCATATGACATCATATGACATCGCACCGCACTGGGCACCAACTCCGTTTAGCCAGTGGGGCCGCTTTCGCGTGGTGCACCGGCTAGGTTAACGCTGGGAGAACAAGTTGCAGCTTTCTACGGTGGAATACAGTAAATAAGCTAAGCATAACGATTATTACCCGCAAAGCCCAACGAGCCATTACTGCTACGCCGAGCTTGATGACTCAAAATATTGATTGAACACTTCCGGCCCTGGTGTCCCTAAAATGTGGGCAAACCACACAGGGTTGTTGCTGGTGCAACAAACAAGCAAAAAAAAAGAAAAAAAAAGATAAAGCTCCGAACATCTCCCAAGACGCATAGATCAGTTATCGTGCTGATAAACTTTTTGGAAGCAACCAAAACAGAAAGCGAAGATGAAGTATAACGTGTTCGGCATGTACCAAGTAAGTGCAATTCAGATATTTTTTTTTCTTTTACTCCGCGCTGCTGTTGCTGGCATCATGAGAATTTACACAAAAGGGCAGAAAGCGGATACGGAAACAACGAGAAGCACGTTTGTGATCTCTTTCTTGTTCTTGTTCTATCCTAGTTTTTTGTTTTTTCGTTTTCGCCTGCATTTCAAGTAACTTGAATCCCTACCAACTTTCTAAGCATTGAGAGCATCTAATCGCGCAACGGCTCCAGGCGTTCTGTCTAGTGTGTCGAACTTGCTTGCACCACACACATAAGCTACGTTTACATGAACCCGATGAAGCAAGGTCAAGTCGGCGCGTCGGGTCGACATCCGGTAGTAGGAGACTCGCCTAAACGCTAGCAGGTCGGGTCGAGTAAGCGTCGAGGCGAATTCTGTCAACCGTCGTGCAACAGGCACGTTCACCCACCAAACCCCGCTGGACAAGATGCACGCAAACGCGGTCGAGTCGGGCCGGGCCAGCTCGACTTCCGGCTCGACCCGCTCCCGCCGAGTTCAGGCAAGAGAAGCTTACGGTCCCGTTTTGACGCCCAAACGTTTCCTAGGACCAGGGAGGACGCTCGCACCAGGCTGCGTTCGCCCCCGAGGGCAAGGCTTCGGCTGCGATAGGCCAGGACCGTCGCCCGCGCCAAGACACGGACTCCGAAGAACCGCTGGACTCCGCCTTCAGGGCGCCTGGGCCCGCCGGCCGCATCAGCCCCGCGGGCGTGGTCATCGAGCCGTACTACCTGGGCGACTCGGTGACGCAGATCTCGCCGACGACGTACTCCTTCTCCCGGAGGAGGCGGACAGTCTTGGGGGCGCCGCTGAGCGAAGCGGACCTGACCGCCGTGGCACGGAGGTCGTCTTCGACTACCACGTTCAGCGAGGAGGACTTCCAGATTAGCTACCACAAGGTACCGCAGAAAACAAAAAAAAAAATATTTCTGGTTGTCAGGTTGCCGTAGTGACGGCAACCGATCGGAGTACGAGTCCCGAATCTGACTCGTTAATGGAAGGAATTTGAGCCCAGGAGGAGAATAAGTATGCTGCTCGAATCGCGACGATAGCGGCCAGTAAGTACAGTAGCTCGGGAGTGGAAATTTGAGGTGCGATCTTGTACGCTTTCCAAAATAGAACGGAGGCGGTTCGTTCCACCGAACCAAATACGATTCGTCAATTTGAACCGTGCCGAACGCCATGACGTCAATTGTGACGTGATATCTGCTGTCAATCATTCCGTGTCGTCTGCTATCGGACGAACGGAACGGAACATACCGCCTATTTCGTAACGTAAAGAACGAACCGCCTCCGTTCTATTTTGGAACGCGTACAAGATCGCCCCCCTGATGTTGCGGCAGTAACGGGGGTCAAGTGCCTCCGCTGCTCAAGCGTGTATCCCGGTACATTCCAGGTTACTTGCTCGTGCTGTCTCGCATCCGAGAATGTACGACAGCATTCGCGTCGCGCGCGCAATTTTGTTGCGCCAGACGCTCTCGCTACAGAATTCGCGACAACGTTCAAGAATTTTTTTAATACGTGCAGTAAGCGTTGCTTGAGCCGAGCGACAAATCGACATCAGTGACGATCGTTTACACATCCACTGAAAAACTGTAACCTTCGAAAAAGCAAAACAATGTAAGCGTGAAATTTTTAATGCTGCCATAACAATTTATTTTATGTACTTATTTTTACATACTACAGCATTTATTGGGACCATCGCGGTAATTAAAAAACGAGAACAAACTATTGTGAGATAAGTTAAGTTCAAAGCTTTATCGTACTTGTAGGATGAAGTTACGTTTGTAGAAGCAAGACTTAGTCAAAGAAAATTTCCTTCAGTGCTAAAAACGGGGACAATACCAGGTCCAATGTTCAGCAGCGGCGCTAAACGTAAAGCTATTCCAAACGTTTCTATTCCAATTGTGCAGTCAGCCCTCCGGACTGGTAAAAAAGTGGTTTGGACCATCCCCACTTCTCCTGTGTGTCATGCGAGGTCACGAAAACCGCGATAGCTCCCCATCTGATATGACGTCTATACACTTATTGTGCATGATTCGACCGAACAAAACAAAAATAATTATTTTATGATTCGACGCCTTTTCGCCATGAACCCTCTGCTATTGGTCAAAAGGTTTCAGGCTGCACCCACTTCACCCGTCTGTCACTCGATAACTCATTGCGTCAAAGTGATGACGTGTACGCGTTAAAGATGCAATAATATGCCGAAAAAACTGGATTTTCTTTTCTGAATAAACCGGAGACTGCCTCATTGCGAAAGGAATAGGAGACAGTTGCCGCCGATCACTCAGGCACTGGCTACTCGCAGCTGCCGGAGAGCGTGGGTCTCTCGACTTGCATAACAAAACTTTTTGCGTAACCCTATAACGTTATCGAGCCCTTTCAGCACGTATACGACCTCGCTCTGCCAGCTCTTCTTTGCTGGGGACCTGATTTAACGGCATTTTTAACGGCCCGTTGCACGCCGCTGCGATTTTTGACCAGCCACCGCAAGCTAAGTAAGAGAAAGCGGGCCAATCGCAGACGCCGGAACCTCCCTCTTCATTTGGCTGTCTATTTTCAATGCGCTGGCTTGGCCCCGTCGAAACCCCTTTCCACCTGAGCGTGCTCCTCGCCTCTTGTCAGGGAATTAGATAAGAAAAACCGCTCAATGTATGCAATGTTATTCATTTCCAAAGCAAACAAAAGTGACCTCCTATAAACGAAGAGAGCGTTTGATTGGGCTGTTCAGGCAACGCTGCGGGTCATCGCCCGATGCCTGCGTCGGCGGTCATGTAAATTTGACGTCAGTAGATTGGAATAAAAACACATTGGAATAGTCTTACGTTATAGGGTCCCAGTTCTACAGAAAAATAAAACTCACGCAGATCCGATGCACGTGTTGGAATCTAGGTGAGCGAAGCTTAAGTAAAGCTTTACGGCTAACGGAGGTGCGTACAATTTGGCGATGAGAGGTGTATGCACATAAATGCACGGCACGCATCAAGCAACATTTAGGGCGCAAAAAGTAGCTTGACCCAAGCAAGCTCTTGTGTCACAGTGGGACATACCCATTCTAGACTATTGGCCGAGAGCGGGCATAAGACCCACATACCGGATGGGTAAATCAATGAAAGTGAGTAAAAATATTAAATTCATGTAATTAGATAAATTCATGTAATATAAATCACTATTCTATTGCCCTGTGCTTCATAGATATCTGCGAACCTACATTTTACCTTCACGTTTTATCTAGGAATCGTACGTAGTGCAATGCATGCCCATTCTGGAGAAGTGGACGAAAATTCAGCGGATAACGCTGATTCGTTCAATCTAAGAAAGTAAAATAAATGAA
Source organism: Dermacentor andersoni (assembly GCF_023375885.2). Taxonomy (NCBI): domain Eukaryota; kingdom Metazoa; phylum Arthropoda; class Arachnida; order Ixodida; family Ixodidae; genus Dermacentor; species Dermacentor andersoni. The sequence continues at coordinate 83,123,860 of NC_092822.1, read as the reverse complement.
AGAATATCCGTTAAATATAATTCCTCAGGCCATTATATGATCAGTGTGCTTTAGAAATGCTTGTCACCCGACACTGTGTGTTCAGGTTCATGTTTTATTTGCGTAGGCGCCTATTCTTTCGTTAAACAAAAATGTGAATACTTGGTCTGCGTACAGGGTTTCTCTACCACTTCACGAGTACTTTCAGATAACTTTTGTATATTATATCCACAAATATATCCAAAGTAAATGCATACGTGGTAGCGAAGATTTCATAGAAGTCCATGCGTTCAGAAAATGGCGGTTCGTCAGCGGTTTATGGGGCTTAGCCCCTTTTGTGCGGAAAAAAAATGGCAGTGACGTCATATCTGTTTTAAAAGAAGTGACGACATTTTTGTCATTCGAGCAGTTCTTTTTTCGTGTGTGTTTTTCTTGTACGCTTGTAGTTAGGGCGCCTTTTTTTTTAAACATACTATAGCTAGACAGGAGCCGCCCGTGGACTCGGCATTAGAAATTTCAAACTACACTCCATGTGTGCTTTAATCGATACCGACTTTTTTTTTATCTAAGCCTTATCAACTGCGGACTCATGTTTAGTGGCAAGTCACTGCAATTTATGCATACAGCCGTCGCGCTAGGTGTCGCTGCAAGAGTTAATTAATACTCTTCGTGTTCGTGACCTTGGCATTAGCTTTAACCCTCAATAATATTTCTTCCACGCCAGCTGCGCCAACACCACCTAGATAGCAGAAGGCGTATTCCCTACGTCATGCTACTGGCTCAGAATCTTCATTGCCAAGGCTTGCGTCGCGAAAGCAGTGACGTCAAAATCACTGTTGCCTACTCGGGAGCATCCCCATTAGATCCTATGGCAGTCGGTCCACTGGCATGACGTCAAAGGTCGGAGTACCCGCCGTGGTTGCTCAGTGGCTATGGTGTTGGGCTGCTGAGCACGAGGTCGCGGGATCGAATCCCGGCCACGGCGGCCGCATTTAGATGGGGGCGAAATGCGAAAACACCCGTGTACATAAATTTAGGTGCACGTTAAAAGAACCCCAGGTGGTCGAAATTTCCGGAGTCGTCCCCTACGGCGTGCCTTATAAAGTGGTTTTGGCACGTAAAACCCCATAATTAAAATTATTAAAGGTCGGAGTGAAAAGGCCTTGTGCTATCTAGGTGGTGTCGGCTACGCGCACCCGGCCACGTACCATGTTCTTTCGGATTATTTCGTTGTTTATCAGGCACCTACGGCAGTGCAGAGTGATGGTCTACAGTGCTACTGAGATCGCGTTGAAACAAAAGTAACTTTTATTTATGCCCGGATTTCTTACAATAGACGAATTTTATTGGCTGAAAACTATAAAAGAATTGTTATACAGCGTCACATAGGAACCGCACCGATTGTAGCAACAACAACAAACCAAAAATAAACATCCTCATTAGCACTTTGCGCTCCCGATAACATTGCGCATAACGATCATAATGCGCGATCTACTTGTTCGTGCACAATTGGCTCAATACTTCAGTGACTGAAGAACATGCCAACACACCGTGACTTGCTGTAACAACCGTAGAATGTAAATAAGAATTTGCTCAAGCTTCAAAAGCTGATCCTGCCTTAAGTATGTTTTTTTTTGTTGTTGTTGTTGAACGGCAGGCAGGTGGGAAATATTTTCGCTCATGTTCAGATTCTCTGTCTATTTCGTTTCATACACTTAGTTTTGCCGTTTGCAGGTTACAATCGGAAAGAAGTAATTCGTTTCGAACAACTTTCTATCCGGCCCTTTCTCTTTTTCAGAATCGCAGGAAAGATGCATGCGCGCAAACCTAGCCACATGCCTTAACTTATCAATCGAGCAATCGCATTAACTGTGTCATCATGAGGAGCGATAATACGGGACGTACGAGAAAATCACCTACTTTACACAAGTGAGCTGAAGTCTTGCTTATGGGGAAACTCGTCCCCTGTAGGTATAGCCTTTGCGTAACCTGGGTAACCTCATGGTGCTACTCAGGTGCCGGCCCGATCGGTCACAGCATTAGCACGAAGACCGCTGAAGCCGACACTATGTCTGGCGTTCCTTACGCAATTCGCGTCAAAGCTTTTCACTGAACTCGTTGAATCACGATACAACGCACCTCGGAAACACCGCGCTCGGACAGCGTAAAATTGGCGCCACCGGGAATTCAGAAAGGACACGGAGGAGCAAAACATAAAAACGTTTCATGGCGGCGTAATCGCACCAGACCAACTCTACGAGCGCGTCCAGCCATCGCCATTTGTAGGTCATGGGTGGTGGAGCATCGCACACGTCAATCGGAGGTTTCGGGTTCGGCTCCCCAGGGGCACGCGGTTGCCCACTCTTTCGTCTCGCTTTTCTTTTAAGCAAAGAAAACTTTCGTCGCAAACCCTTCCGGACTTTCCGGACCGTGGCTAAGTGCAGCTGTGTTGTCGAATGTAGATCATACTTTAAACAATTGATTTATATTTTTCATGGTGACATCAAACCTCGGTCTCCCAATAGAGCGTCCCGATGCTCTAGGCGTTAGGTCACAATCGTACGTATATTTGATTTCGTTTTTTTCGTTGCCGACGCTGACTGTAGCTCTTTTGGATGATAGTCACGCGTGTCACATTTCGTAGCACCCAGTTTCTTTTACGCCAATGACGCAGGGATGAAGCGGGCATACTTATAGCATTCGATTACCGTTTAACGAAATTGTCGCTTGAAATGGGTTTCAAGTGTGCATTCGATCTTCATAATCTTTCGTTTATGTAGAATATAAAATCTACTCCGAAATTTCATTCTCTTTATTTATGTTACCATTCATTTCTCCTTATTCTCATAGTACGCTGACTTCTTACGGTTGCCACTAAAGAACAAGCCCCCTCGGTTTCGCTAGTAAACAATACAGTGTCACATGCGACCCTTACAGAATGAGTCTGACGAACAATGCTGGCACGCGTACATTGCTTTAGCATATTTTTCGGCCACTGTTTTTCTCCGGCTAACAACTGTCGCAAAAAGCTATCGCTCGGCGCAACACGCTATGTATCGGAACTTTTTTTTAATATCGTCGCCGATTCTATAGCGAAATAATCTTGACCAATCAGATTGCGCGCGCGACGTGAACAGTGTGTACATTCTCGAATGTATAGACGAACACGAGCGGCTGCACTGGAATGTACGATGAAACGCGTATGAAAAATTCGGACAGAACTCGTCTACTCTGAATATGTGTGCGAAACGCGTTCTTTTGAGACGACGATAATTTCCGAGAAGTATTAGAGGATTTCTTTTTTTAATTCAAGAGCGCCTTGAATGAGATTAGGCCAGCATTCTTTAGTATGCGTTACCTATGCGATCGGTTAATGTTTTTCAAGATTACTGCACTACACTCTTAAGCAAAGTTACACCCTTCTGCCACACAACAATAATTGTCATCTGTCATTTCCGCATTTCCTTTCTCTAACGCGGCGAGCACGGTGCACCCTTAGGCAAAGTTACACCCTTTGGGGTGTATATCTGCCACACAACAATAATCGTCATCTGCCTTGCTTGCGTTTTCTTTCTTGAAAACGCCGCGCCCGCTACTTTCCTGTCGGGAATGCTATGTCATGCTGATAACGTACTGTACATGCCGTTTGTTACTGGGAAGTACCCGGCTCGCCGCGTTAAGGAAAGGAAATGCGGACAAGACAGATAACGATTATCGTTGTGCGGCAAAAGGGTGTGATTTTCCTTAAGAGTGTACTTGCAAGTCACGAACGGCATGCCCGTTCTGAGCATGACAGAACATTCTCGACAGGAAAGTAGTGAGTGCAGCGTTTTCAAGAAAGGAAACGCGTGCAAGACAGATGACGATGGTTGTTTGAGGACAAGATAAGCATCAAAGGGTGTAATTTTTTTTCGAGCACACTCTAACACTCTAAAACAAAATTACACTCTTTGGGTCGTATCTTGCCACACAACAATAAGCGTCATCTCTCTTGTCCACAGTTCCTTTCTTTAACGCTGCGAGCTCGGTACTTCCAAGACACGAACGGCATGCGCGTTATCAGCACGACAGAGCATTCTCGACAGGAAAGTAGCGAGCGCAGCGTTTTCAAGAAAGGAAACGCAAGCAAGACAGGTGACGATTATCGTTGTGTAGCAAGGTACGACCCAAAAGGTGTACATTTGTTTAAGAGTGTGCTTTTAAACAAATTCACACCCTCTGAGGTGTATATTTGCAACAGAACGATAATCGTCATCTGTCTTGCTGCGTTTCCCTCCTTGAAAACGCTGCGCTCGCTACTTTGTCTGTCATGCTGATAACGCGCATGCCGTTCGTGTCTTGGAAGTACCGAGCTCGCAGCGTTAAAATAAATGCGGACAAGACAGATGACGATTCTCCTTGTGTGGCAAGATGCGACTCAAAGGGTATAAATTTATTTGAGTGTAGACGTCGGGCACTTACTTCGGGCGCAGTTTGCTTCCCAGACCGCCAAACCCAACCAAAACCCCAGGAGATCACAAATGACAAGTGCATCAGTACGCCGGAGAAATAAAAACGTAAGAAGAGGTCCATTTCTTTACAAGCATGTCACATGAAAATCAGCATGACAGTAAATAGGAAAGTTCAAAGCGTCATAGCTCCCGACTGTCATCGCGCAATTTACCGGCATTCGCAGCACCATGTTGCTCCAACGTGCAAAAATCATTGCGGGAAAATAAAAGTTACGCTGGCACCATGCAAATACACCGACGTCCCGAAACAATGGCTACAGTAAGCACCTCCAATTCCACGTGCATCGCTTCGCAACACAAATGAGCCGCATGTCGTACATGTCAAAGCGAGTAAATTTAGTCTCACATCGGGGGCCACGAGAACAGCCCGTTGCAATACAGGAGGCAGTGTCCTATCAGTGAATGCTACACATCGATAGTCGTATCACCCGTACTTCAAACCATCCCTCTAATTTCATTTGAAAATCCGCGAGAGGTATGCCGACGCCACTTGCACTTACATTTGCGCTTGGGCTGACATGCGTGTAGGAAAAATTGCGGCCAGAAGTGCATAATTATTCAAATTTGGACGAGAGTTGGATGGGAGATAAAGAGTTGGACGATGTGAAATGGGAACGAGACGAGTGATTTTCCTCTTTCTATTCCACCTTTTCAAATTTTGCTCCACGGCAGAACGAAAATCAAACGAATACCCTTCACAGATGAAACCACACAAAAATCAACTCTGCGTCCTTTCTTCTCTCCCCACAAGGTACTGGACAGCTCGGCAGCCTCCTGGCTGGGCGAAGGCGAAGACGACGACGTGTTCGGCACCACGCGGTCCCGGTACAGGCAGCGGCGCGACGCAGGCAGCGTCCCGTCGGTGGAGCTTCCCTCGATCCGGGCGACCCACAAGACCCAGTCGGAGCAGCTGGCCTCGCGAGGCAGCGGCGTCGAGGACGTGGCCGTCCAGCGACCGCGCAGCGAGGACCTCTCGGTGCACGTCCGCGAGACCCCGCGGGCCACCCTGGGCCACCTCGAGACGTCCATCGTCCGCGGCGCCCTGAAGCGCATCTACCAGCCGTCCAGGACCGACTCGGATACAGACAGGCACGTCAGTGCCACGCGCGTCGGCTTCGGGTCGTCTCCTGCAGGTGTGTTGTCGGGCAGCGGCCCAGCCGATGCAATATTCGCAGCTCGCATGGCGTACAACAGATTGATTGATTGATTGATTGATTGACTGACTGATTGATTGATTGATTGATTGATTGATTGATTGATTGATTGATTGATTGATTGATTGATTGATTGATTGATTGATTGATTGAAAGTGCTGTGCAATTGTGCGAGGACAAAAGAACAGTTACTTCATTACCTACATCACGTACCGCATTACACAGTCAGGTAGAAACGTTGACAGCTCTCAGCAGAGGTGGCATCCTGGGGCCGAATCTTACAACAGTTCGGAAGGGAAACCGTTTACTTGGCCTCACCTGATTGGTCAAAATTTTGCTTGCGTCAGAGGCCGTCAGAGACAGCGGGGCGGCACTGCAAATGATCACGTCACGCATCTGTCAATCGTTTTCAAAGCGAACCCGTCATTGGCTAAGAGCGAAACAGGTGAAGGGGTAGTCTGCCTTGGGTTCCGTTGCTGTGGCTTGGCTTGTTGGCTTGCGACCCTGGCAGCGCGCGCCGGTGGTGCTACCCCTGAGACACGCGGGCGTCGCGCGCGCGCCCGTTGGTTGCTTCGGAGGCTATCTCTTGCCTTCGTCGTCTGCTTGGCGTTGCTCTTTCGGTGTCGACCACGGCTGGAAGTGCGATACGTGTACAAAGAAACGACGGATAATTATTTGCACTACCCCGACCGGCTTTATAAATAGGCCTTTTTGCAGGCTACGCTATGAACTGTAGGAGACTCGGGTGCAAGCATACCAGTGGTCATTCCACGCAGAGGAAGGAATTGCGCACTGCGGTTCATTGCCACTGGCCTGCAGCTCCCAGAGGTCGGTCGGAAGTGAAGCATGCATAGGAATGCCCTAGATCTCTGCTGCTGACCCTGTTCACGAAGCTGCTCTCACAATTACAGTGTTGGCCAGTAGAAGGCCTGGGTAAGCTTTCCAGTGACCTCCGGTTCAAAGCCAATGCTAAGGAGATATTTGTATGGTGAGATCAAATTCTCAGCGCTATCGCCAGCGTGATAAGCTCGCAGATAGCCATTCAGCAATAAGAAGGGTTCAACCTAGGCTGGATCAGCGCTACCTTCGTTACGCTGATAAAACTATACAGTCAGGACGGGGAGATTTTGTGCAGATCTCTTAATTGGCTGATTTTATGCTCTAGTTCGGGAGGGCCACACTTTCTTCCTCAATTTCACAGCAAAGCGCGAACCGTCAGCAATACGCTTTTCGATTTTACTTCGCGCAGGCAATGCAGGGCCCGTTTATCGTAATATTCGATTTCAAGTTCCATTGCTTCTATCACGCGACGCGCCGTGAGGCAGATCGCAGCGATAGAGACGGCGCGGCGGCGATCGAGTCATGTCCGAGCCGATGACGAAGGGCGAAAAAAAGAAGGAAAATGCATATAGTCGACTAGTAAAGGTGGCCATGAGAACCAGTTCATGGTTTTGTCGCGCTCACTGCTTAATAAGTGCTGGCAGTGCTTTCCTGGTGCGTGCATCGTGCAAGCTCCTCGTAGCAGACGACATAGCGCTGCGCTCTGCAAACTCATTAACGCTTGCGATACCACATGGCTGCTGAGAATGAAAACGAATCACATTAATAAATTACTTCAAGAATTGCGTAAACACCCGGCACCACATATTTATACTTTAGAACTTGCCGTATAATATTCAATTTATATTTTATATTTAATTAGCGAGCAGAAACATTTCGCAGTTACTCCATTAGCTCGTCATATGACGACGTACAATTCCGAGGCGGTATCCTCTCGTTATCCTCTCGTCTATTGGTCGCGCCCCACTCTTCTTCCACCTCCGGCTTGGGAGTGGCCCATTTAGTGACGTAAGCGGCCAAGTGAACGGTTCATTTTCCGAACCGTTATAAGATTCCGCCCCTGCTACAACTCCTCCGAACAGCTACTGCCGTTCTCGGTCTCTTTTAACATTTTCGCCCCACAACTTTGTGCTCATTTGGAAAATACACTCGCGGAGAGTTTGCACACTGATGTCGGCTTGATAAGTGTTCACGTGCGCTTGTTCCTTTCTATATATGTACTTTCCTTTAAGTAAAAAAATGTTCAACCAAAGACGCGTGATGTGCCTGCACTACGGATCAATTCGCCCCGTACTTTAAGGAATAGTTCCTTCGCAGATACTACCGGCACAATGATGAGTTGACACAGTTGATTAGCAACAATTATCCCGTCTCGGCCACGCATCCCACGCATGAACAGCCGAAATCGTCTTGTCGAGGGCGCCATGGAGACGGTTCGCACCGCATTCGTGAGTTACTGTAATCACTGTTATTTTTGTACATCTTCTTCTTCGCCATTCTATTTTAGTTCAGCATGGTTGTCTAGAGGGCATTGACATCGTCGAGCTGCTATAGCAGCTCTTAGCGAGTGTCCCTTGCTTTCACGTAAAGGAAAACAGAGTAAGTTGAAATTGAAAAAGAGGTCGTCTGAAAAGGAATTAGCAGAGTGTCAAAAAGCACACATCTACGCCAACGCCGGTCTCGCCCACGCATCTCCGGGCGCTAATTTCCGGAAGATTACGTTTTGTCGAACCCAACCTTAGGTTTAATATAAATGATTACAGACAGGGGCGGGTAGGTTACTCTAAACAACAAAAAAAAAATTTCAGGACGCTTAAGCTTCGCTTTCAAGAGCGGAACGCGGTAGCATTCAAAGATCCCCGACTGCTTCTCATGCCTCCCGACAACTGCAGCTTATGTAACCGTAGTGTTTGCCGTTAAACGCTGATGGCGAACGCTATGCACGAAGGCGAGCTTTCTGGTAGAAACGCGGCCTCTTGCGTGCGCCGATCTCGGAGGTAGTGCACTGGTAGAAACGCGGCCTCTTGCGTGCGCCGATCTCGGAGGTAGTGCACGGCCGCGCCAGAAAAAAAAAATGCTATTTTCAGGTTTCTCTTATTGTTTCGCGCTTTTAATGTTTCAGTCTGAGAAGGTTTAACATAAAAGTCATGCGCTGTCGGTGTTTCGTTTCATGACATGTGCGTGTGCGCTGTAATTCTCAATATTCGGAGGAATAACCTTGTCCAAAATGTAAAACAAGATACGAGCAACTTTAGTGATATAACGGTGTGGAAATATAACCCGTATATACTGCATGTCGTATAGCAAGGCGCCGCATATACATATACCTAAATATATACGGGAATTTTCGTTCACATGGACGCCGACACCGGACTTTCTGCGACATGGGGCCCTTGACGCTACAGCGTTAAAAAAAGAAAATGTTAAAATGGGACGTCTCACAAACATTCGTGTGCAATAGCTATCTTCAAAGAGGTGACTCTTATTGCACCACGAGAAGACAACTATCCCGGTTGCTCATTTGAAACTTGGGTGTCACTCGCGCTTTATGGAAGAAGAGCTCATCCATGAAGGTCAGGAGTTTCGTGAAAAGGAAGCACCGCAACAAATGGAAGGGGTCGACGTCGAAAAAAAAGGGCAAGGAGGACTGGGCCAGGTTACTCGCTGGCACACGCACGCATGTTTCCTTTAAAGGGACAAACAAACAATTTTGATGGTACCCAGGTTTTTCCTTCTTTTTTTTTTAGTGGATAGAAAGTCAGAGTGTCTAATATTGAAGTGGTAACGCTGAAAACTCCGTGGAACATTGTTTATCTGCGTTTTTCGATCTGCAGTGAGGATGTAGTCGTTCACTGGAAGCATGACAAAAACGGCATTTTTTTTTGTTTTTTTTTTGCACTTGATCTCAACCCCCAAAGCTCGCTGCGCATGCGCCGCGTTATATTCTAAGGCGCTTTTATTCTATTTGAGGGGTCTACGAAACAGTGTTACTTGTCTCCGGCATGGTCTAGTGGTTAGGATACCTGGCTCTCACCCAGGAGGCCCGGGTTCGATTCCCGGTGTCGGAAAGATTTTTTTTTTTTTCTGCACTGACTTTCGTTTTATTTTTCTATAGTATACGCATCGACGGAGTGCCAGGTTAAGTTAGGTTAGGTTAGGTTTAGTCTTTAGTAGTTTAGTTAGGTTAGTCCTGGGAGGAGGCCCCTCCCCCTGGAATCGACGGTGCCTGTCACTATAGGGAGTATGCACTGAAACTCGGCCGCAATGTGGCGCTGCGGTTCCGCGTGCCCGGCGCCATGCTTGTGGTATAGTGCCTAGAATGTACTGCCAGTATATTCTAGGCACTATACTTGTGGTTGTGCCGTAGCAGCCGACGCATACTTGCAGCTGTGTTCCGTAAGTGTTGTGCGGTTTTACCAGCCTTTGGTTCCTCGTGTGTTGCATGTGGCGTTGTTTGTTTGCAATACTGCTGCGCTGGAAGCTTCCTCTACGGATACGCACTGTATAAACTTGGAAAAGTGGTCAGTGGTCAAGAAAAACCGCAGTGGTCAACTGCGCGGTCTACGGTTGTTCCAACCGGTCAAAAAACAAACCCAACGCGCGCTCCGTTGCTTGAGTCGCATGTACCTGTAAAAAATTTGTTCGATTAGTTCATAATCACTTGTTTGACGACCTACAAAAATAATTCGGACCTGCCGCTTGCGCTTCTTCCTGCGTACGTCGTGGACTTGTAGCCGAGATTGAGGCTCGGCGCCCAGTCGGGATTTGCCTCATCCATCAAATAAGCTTGTCGTCCTGAAAAATATAGTCCACTGGCACGTTATAGCGCTGCACGCAAAGAATTTCACTAAAAAAAAACTAAGCTTTAATGCCGCTGCCGTGCTTACCTGTGATAAAATGCGCCCCGCAAACTCGGTAATGCGTCGCCAATCCGTCCAGGATTTGCGACGAATTCTGCTCAGCCACAGAACTCTGCGCCTTGACTATAGCTCCGCTGTCCTAAGACACTGTCCTAGTTTGACTCTAGGCACGACACAGAAGCCCAGCAGTTGAAAGTTCTCATCATTGGGTTTGTTTTTTTGACCGGTTGGAACAACCGTAGACCGCGCAGTTGACCACTGACCACTTTTCCAAGTTTATACAGCGTGTATCCGTAGAGGAAGCTTCCAGCGCAGCAGTATTGCAAGCTAACAACGCCACATGCAACACACGAGGAACCAAAGGCTGGGGAACACCACACAACACTTACGGAACACGGCTGCAAGTATGCGTCGGCTGCTACGGCACAACCACAAGCATGGCGCCGGGCTCGGGGAACCGCAGCGCCACATTGCGGCCGAGTTTCAGTGCATACTCCCTATAACGCTTCAACGCACATCAGCCTGCTAGCTGCGTTAAGTGAGTGCGTAGCCTTTCCAGACCTACGCGCACCGCATGTGCTTGATCCGGCTCGGTGTAAGGGTACCCCATCTGACTCGCGCCGGATTCCAGGCCTTCCGCAGACAACCCAATCGTCGGTGAAGGCTTGCAGCGAGGACTGCGGCCCAGAAGCGGCTCCCAGTCCTCCGCCCCCGAGTGACTTGCCACCGGTGACGCCGCCTCCCCCGCGCATGCCTCCCGTCGAAAAGCCGCCGCGAGGCAATCATCATCATCAGACGTCGGCAGGCCAAGGCGTACCTCGCTCGCCGCCCGCCGTGAAGCTCTTAGAACCGGAAAGACCTTCCGAGGAGAAGCGGGAGTGGGGTAGTCCGACCCCGTCGGGCCTGCCCCAGGGCAAGGAGGCTGCGGCGAGTCGGTCGCGCTCGCGATCGCCGAAGGTGACGAGAATGTCTTCGTTCTTGCAAGTGAGTGACTCGAAGCGTCCACGTTAATGGTCGACTGCCGCGAAATCCTATACCGCGTAAAGACCCTATAGAAGACAGTGTAGACGATAGAGGAGCCTCCGTGGAAAACTTGACGTGCGAAGTACGAGCGAGAGCGTCACGAAAAGCTGACAAAAATAGCCGTATTTGATACCGAAACCGAAAAAAAAGACGACCGCCGTTACGGTTGGCCCGAAGTGACGCATAAGTCAGTGCGCGCAGCACCACAACATGACCTCTGAGATCAGCGAGAGTGCGCGGACGCCCGCGGCGCGCTGAGAACTCTCGGAGGCGGCGTGCCGCGACTTACGTCATAGCGACAACCACCAGGCGCACGCGTCGTCTGCATCAAGGCTGCTAGCAAGAAAACTATGCGATTGGCAGCCCTGCGGCTTTTCCAACATTGCTTTAGTGGTATATACATTAATTCATTTATAACAAACTTGACTGAAGTGAAATTTCGTTGCAGTTTGACTTTACACCGAAACTGTCCGGGTGCTATTCTGTGCAGTGTCGAATTCCGCCAATCTTTCATTTAGAACAAGTCAGAAGGCGCGTAATCGCCCACCCAACCAACTGGAGCAGACAATTATGTGGCAAGTTTGACCATATCGCTAAATTTTGCTATGTCAAGAAAAGCACCGAGGGGCACGACTCCTTCGTGATTTGTCTCGTCACTTTCATCAGTGCTTTTTTTTTGCTTTGGTTGTGACCTTGACGTGTAAAGCTGTACACGCGTCGTCTTACGGTATTTATTAATAAGCACACAAATGGAAATTATTGCCGTCATTCCTTGGCGTGGCGTAGACGCTGGGACCTCCGTCTAGGGAGCACTTTTCCGCAAGAATGTTTCAAATTGGTTTATTATAACTAATTACAGACGATAGAAGAAATTGAAGTTTCGCTTTGCGATGCTACCATGAGGAGAGCTTCACTGCCAATGCAGAGACACTACTACCCTGACTAGAGTCCATGAGCGCCGTTTTTTTTTTCCCCCTTTATCTCATACCAGAGCCACTGATCGGTGACCAGAGCCGAGGGACCGCACCAGGCTTACGTAACGGGCCCCGCCTTTCACTTTATTTTTTTGCCGTTCTCTTTTTGCTACACACCGCACTCCCAGTGGCGGTATTGCGCATCCTGCATTGGACGAGTTAGCGAGGTCACATGCCACAAACGGTCGCAGGTGGTGCTTCTTACGTTGAGGCGTTTGTGTGTGTGACATTAGAGACATTTAGCGTGTCCGCTATTCCGGCAAACCGGGGCGGTTTGGGCGGATTACCGGATGGTCGTGGGCGTAAACGTGAGTGGCCAGATTGGTGGCGCCAGCTGGTGGTGCAAAGCTCAACCACCTAAACAAGTAGCCAATTACTATATTATTCTTAGCTGGGGTGTAAGTTTTCGACAGCGGCGTAACTGTGAACACAATTACGCCGCTGCCAAAAATTTGCACCAGCAGCGAAGCACAATAAAGTAGGTTACTACAATTTTAGCTTTGTGTTTGTCTGATTGAGCTCAACAACACCAGGCGGCTGCACCGCTCCGGCCGCTTACGCCCCCGACCATCCGGTAATCCGCCCAAACCGCCCCGGTTCGCCGGAATAGCGGATACGCTAAATGTCTCTATTGACTCTCTGGAAGCGGGACCAGAGAATGGGCACGCGGGTCTCTGTTTAAAATGTCAGTTTTTACGCCGTGCTACCGTTTGATGCTTTACCGACACGACTTTACCGCGCAATTCACGTGCCGATATCGTCTGTTTCCGAAGCTCAAAACCTAATGAGGGTTCACCTGATTTGGGTGCTGAAAACAAGCGCGGTGCTCATCCCAACAGCGACCATTCATCTATCTGCAAAGTGTAGTATGCTGATATACACCACAAAAACAGCTGAAATTTCAAAGCCTGCACCACATTCTTTCTAGGAATCTCTATACCCATCAGCAGAAGTGACGTCACACGCGCGGCGCCTCCGCGTCAGAGGCGTGCGCGTTAAACAGCCTTTGGATTTTGGCTGCTTAGCAAGGAGAGACAAAGCTAGCGCGATCGCGACATAAACGTCACGTCCTTCATGTATGAGAGAGTGCGCGGCGAATGTCGTTAGCAGGTGCTCGTCGAGGCAGTGGGAGGGGGCCTCCGCTGCCGGAGATGGTGTCCTTCCTTCCTTGCACCATGGCCTCGCAACATTTCGTCCGCTCGTATCTCGGCTATTACTAAACCGTTTCTTAATAATTCCCGTGGTAGAATGTTCCCTAGAACACGCTTTACGAATTGCGCGTTATTATAGCCAAAATTGCCGACGGGTCCCGGTATGCAGTCCTTCAATGTAGCTACCACTTCCGCGGGATTTCGCCGCGGGCTGCGCATAAACAGAACCGCCACGCGTTCTGTTTATTCCACGTGACTGCGGCGCTTCACGGTGACGCGACATGCACTCACATGCAGGCGAGGAACGTTCGACGTGGGCGGCCGCTCGGCTCCGGCAGGAAGACGCCGTCGCCGCGGCGGTCGATCGCCACCGACGACGACGACGAGATCACCGCCGCCGAGTACAGGCTCGCCGTCGTCAGCACCAAGCGGGCGACGCCGGTCGTGGCCGGCTCGGCGCGCAGCCAACTCGACAAGGCGGTCCAGGTGCACATACGCACGCTGGACAAGCGCCTCGTCGCGTGCAGCATCCTCGCCGGAGTGCTGGCTGTGGCACTCGTGGCGGTGGTGCTGTTCGCTCTGCTCGACAGGTGATTTACGGAGGAGAGCACGCCTATGATAGGCGACGTTCGCTGGGCGCGCCGGAAGCAGTCGACGGCAGCTCGCTCTCGGCGCTGCTCGACGGTCGATGCCACGTGTAGCGTCGCCTGAATATGAAAATTAATGCCACAGCCCATGACGCGCACCCAGGTGCCAGCTCTGCTAGATGAGCGCGGGAGCAGCCTGCGCGCTATATTCTTCAGTTGGGTTCAGCGCTTCGAATAAATACGTCATAGATTACGAGCATATCTAGCGCTTGTCACCGTTTGCCTTCTGCGTCAACTTCTTCGAATCCCCTACCTTTTTTTTCTTGTTTTTTGTTAAACACCAACGAAATTGAATTTATCCAATGACACACACATAGCCTCACTTTATCCTATTCCTATTCTGTTCCCCTGTAAGCAATGAACAACCAACAAACCAAACTCGAGTCCCTTCTCATGGACGGACGGACGGACGGACGGACGGACGGACGGATGGACGGACGGACGGATGGACGGATGGATGGATGGATGGATGGATGGATGGATGGATGGATGGGCGGCTTTCATGCTTTCCCTCCGTAACACCCGGCGGAGATGAACTGCTAGGTCTAGGGTCCAAAGGTGTGTCTGTGATTGAAGATTCTGAATGGCAAGCTCCAATGGCTGTTCGCGTTGCCATCTTCTGCAGCAGCCATGTAAGAGGCTCAGCGCCAAATTCAGGTCAAGAAATCCACGACATTACACGACGAAATACGGAGTGAGCAGTTCGACGATGACGTTGCCATACATAGGGCAGCGATTTTCCAAGCCGAATGGTTCAGCCACGACCCTGAAGAAGGAATTGAAGGGGACAGATTTTGGGAGTGTGCCACAGACCATTCCAAACGAAAGGCCGCCCAGCGTGAACAATGGAAGTCAACCAGATCGGCGAGGGTTGCCGAGCGAACTGAACTTCGCTGCTTTCTTTTAGCCCTGCGGCCTAAGGAACGACGTAGTCTCGTTTCGTTTAACGCCCGTGAGATGAAACAGGCCATTTATTCACTATCGCAAGACCAGAACTTGGCTCAGCTGTCACGGGCCCCGCCTTTCACTTTATTTTTTGCTGTTCTCTTTTTGCTACACACCGCACCCCCAGTGGCGGTATTGCGCGTTCTGCATTGGACGAGTTAGCGAGGTCACATGCCACAAACAATCGCAGGCGGTGCTTCTTGTTTGTGTGTGTGACACTGACTCTCTGGAAGCGGGACTTCTACCAGAGAATGGGCACGTGGGTCTCTGTTTGAAATTTCAATTTTTACGCCGTGCTACCGTTTGATGCTTTACAGACACGACTTTACCGCGCAATTCACGTGCCGATATCGTCTGTTTCCGAAGCTCAAAACCTATATGAGGGTTCACCTGATTTGGGTGATTTGGGTGGTTCAGTGACGCATCGAACACCTTCACAAATCAGGTGAATCAAGTTTACTCCAACTGACACACTGGTAATTCTATCGGCGCCGCCTCTGTCAGTGTTTGTCAGTGCGCGCCGGTGTCACCCGCGCACCGGCGCGCAAATGGCGGACGCCGTGGCTGGTATGTGAATGGTCTAAACGCTAGAAAAGGGGTTTGTTTGAGTTTCCGCATAACATAATTATGTTTTCTGGTATAGTCAAATTACAATCCTAGAGCTATCCTGCCTGTAGGTTGTGTGCAAGTCATAGTTTACAATTTTTCCACATATTTCAGCTATAGAAATTGAATAAGTTCAGTAAATTCCTTGCCTCACATGGAGGGTCTGGGTATGGGTGGTTCGAAAATCTTTGTGTCAAAACGACATCCAACGCCGGACGCAGACGCCAGATTTTCTGTGACAAGGGCTCCGTAACGCTATCACATTAAAATGACGGTCGCTATCAGTGGGAGGGGTTTCAAGGAAAAATTAAAATTTCAAGTTAAAATGTGCACGGAAAGCCCAGCTTTTTTTTGCGTGTGACCATATCTATCCTTCTACTCTGTTACAAAATGATAAACTGAACATTCGAACAACCATGTCAGGGCTCTTTTAAGTGTGTATCATCTAAGTAGGGTCTAACTTATTTATGCACTTTTAACAATTAGCAATTTCTTACACTATGTCTATATTTTAAATATATGCTGCCAAGAATTTTAGACCCCTTAACAGCCTCTTTACATACCACAATTGAAAATTTCATATTCATAATATATCAAAACATCATTACATTGCACTTTGTGAAAGCACTGTTCTGGCACTCTTTGGCCGCACCTGGTCGTAGCACAAATA